>NW_023416308.1:44994478-46194478 GCF_014176215.1 Rousettus aegyptiacus
GTAAGACTTGGTTTAAACTCCTAAGAGACAAGGAAACGAGTTCCGCATGAACCTTCTCTTTGTCCCTCTTTCACTCGTACTCTTTCACTCCTTGCTCTTCATTTGGCTCTCGTCATGGTTTCTCTTGCTTTCAGGTCCTCGGAATAAATACCAAACAACTCTGTGGGTGAGTCTTTGAGATGAGGGAAGCCTTCGTTTGTAAATGCTGAAAGAGAGGCTGATGGAATGGAAATATAAATTGCAAATTCTGGGTAGTCTAGATGCGTTTAGAGCCCAGGGAGCTCTCCCAAAGTGCCGCTCGTGCTCAGAGCTCATCAGAATGTCCTGGTTTGGGGAAAGGTAAGAGAAGCAGGCAGGAGGACCATGTTAAGTAACTTTTCCAGTTTATATTTCATGTTGTACTGAAAATCCTCCGGTAGCAGGAGACTGTTTCTCTCTGTCCTTAAGCATAATCCTTAAAATCAAAGGACAAGAGAGTTGGAAGGAATCTTGGGGTTCATTTTGTCCGATTCCGTCATTGTACACATGCTTAAATCTCTTCCATTTTAAATAAAAAGTCTCTTACCACTTTGTTCTCCGGCCACATCCCCAGCTTTCACTTTCCATTCATTGTCAAACATATTGAAAAGTAGCCTATATTTCCTCTTCGTCTCCCTGATCTTTCTGTGATCCATCTTTTACATATTGGAAACTGCTCATTGCAAAGTCACCAGTAACCTTTCAGTTGCCAAAAAAACAAAAAACAAAAACAAAACAAAACAAAAAAACCCACACAACAAAAAAAAACATGAATGCTTTCCCACTTTGTGCTCGCAGCTTTGCCCCTTGGATGCTGCTCACAGCTCCTTTGGTAACCTCTTTCCTGCTGGCTTTGGTGCCTCCCTTCTTCTGGTTCTCCTACTTTCTTGACATCTCCTGCTCAGTGTCTTGCTGGTTCTTTCACTAGGTCTTTAAATGCAGCTTTCCCCCAGGGCTCTGTCTGTAACCTTTTTTTAACTCTGTGCATTCGATTTGGCTGATCTGATCAGTTCCTTTGACATCAACCATCATCTCTCGGGATGTTTCTCATAGGTATGTCACCTCCTCAGACATCTCAGCTCTAGTGCAGTATGTCTTATTGCCATGGCATCTTCACCTGGCTGCCTCTTTATGTGCCTCAAACATAACTGGTCAAAAATAGAAATTGATTGTCATCTATTCCCTATTCAGTCGACCCCTCAGAGTCCTTATATCTCATCAGTGTATTCAAACCAGGATCTTTGGGTCTGACCTGATATCTGCTTCTCTTGCACACCCCGCATCTAATTAATCACCCAATTTTTCCAATGCTTCATTCTATGAATCTTTTGACTCTGCTTCTGGCACTGCTGCTGCTCTCTATATTTTAGACCTGCCCTTGGATCTTATATATACTCTATTGCAACACATTTCTTACTGACTGCCCAGCTTCCACTTCCTACATCTCCAACCTATTCTCCGTATGCAAGTCAGAGATATCTTGTATATGCTGACATGATCTGGCGACTCTCCTGTTTAAAAGCCTTGATGGTTCTTCATTGTCTCTAGGATAAAATGCAATCTCCTTAGCCTGACCTAAAAGCCACGTCATTATTTAATGCTTCCTCACTTTCTGACCTCATTGCTGGCCGTTTATACCCTCTTATAGTCATTGCAAGTCATGTTCAGTTTCTGGCATCTTTCATGTAGATCTCACCCCTGTTTCTTTGTATATGCTATTACCTCTGCCTTGAAGGCACTTGACTCCCTAGACTGCTCAAACATCTCTCTCTTCTTCCTTGGCCTCCCTCAGGCACAGTGAATTGCTTTATTCTCAGTATTTTCATAATACTTTGATTACGTCTTTCTTAGCATATATCCTATAAATTTTGTAATTATTTATTTACAAGACTGTTTCTCCAGCTAGAATGAGCTCCTTGAGAGCAAGGACTTTGCCTTTTTTATCTTTTAAATTTCTGATATGTGGTAGATAAATATAATTATAAAATGAAAGAGAAGGCTAAGGTTTGGAGAGGAGAAGTGGATTTTCCCATCATACAACTAGTTGAAGGCAGTTTCTGGGCTGGACTTGTGTCCCATTTACCACACAATTCAACTCTAATGAGGTGGGGCAGGGAGAGTTTGGGTGAGTAGAGGGCAGTGGACAGACCCATCCACTGATATCAAAGTAGACACAATTCACCAGATAGAACCTGGCACCTGGAGGGTATTCGTTCAGACAAGAGTGATAGGTGCTCTAGGTTGTCAACATTGGAGGCACACACTAGAAGAAATAGAAGAACCTTGACTAGGGAGCATAGAACCAATACAGAGAACCCAGAAGCAGATAATATTTAGAAATTCAGGAGGATAGTGATTGAAGAAGATGGCATCGGATACACTTATCAGAATGCATAGGGCTCTGTGTTAGTCAGAGGTCTCCAGAAAAACAGAACCCATAGCATATCTATATCCACATCCATATCCATATCCATATTTGTATCTATATTTATGTCTATAAGTGATTTATTATCAGGTATTGTCTCCTAACTTATGGAAGCTGAGAAGTCCCACTATCTGCCATCCGCAAATTGGAGTTCCAGGAAAGCAAGGAGTATATTTCAAAGGCTCAAATGCCAGAGAGCTGAATGAATGAGATTCCAATCCAGTGTGAAGGCCCGAGAACCAGGAGAACCAAGGGCAGGAGAAGGTTGTTTTCCGGATCTGTCAGGAGGAGAGTGAATTCAACCTTTCTCTGCCTTTTCGTTCCATGCAGGCCCTCAGTGGATTGGATGATGCCCGCCCACATTGGGGAGAGCCATCTGCTCAGTTCACTAATTCGTTTCAGAAACACCCTAATCTCTTTCAGAAACACACTCATAGACACACCCAGAAGTTATGTTTAACCAGTTATTTGGGTATCCCATGGCCCGTAAAATTATCCATTGCAAGCTGCTATTATAAGCTGAGAGTTGAGAGACAGAAAGTTGATCCCTGAAGAAAGAATAGCACCCAGGTAAAGTCCAGAAGTACAGGCTGATTACCAAGAGAAGGGCTTGAACACAGGTAATAGGACAGGAAGCCAGTTACCAGAATCAGGTTACAGAGTAGAGAAAATGGGGGGTGGGGGTGGTACAGGAATAGGGAAGACTATAGCATCCTTGTCTCTCAGCTATGTCATACCCTAAAAACAGGAGTTTTCAGAACAGACATTATTAAACATCTCCCTAGCATTGTATCTCTATATTTCTCCCTCCTCCAGCTCCATTTTCCTTTATTTCCAGCTACATTTTTAATTTTCATTAAAAACAAAGTGGTACTGACTTTGGATTATTGGCCAGTATCACCCATTTTAGACAGAGATGGGTATCTGTTCACACATTCAAGGTCTGTTCAGAGCTTAGAAGGTCAGCAGCTCCTCCTGAGAGCATTTCTCACAGGTAGTTGGAAGCCTGTGTCTGAGAGGATGCCCTTAGGCGGGGCTTTAGTTCACACATTTGTTCACTTCTGACCTGGCCTCAGAAGAGGTATTAAAATATGCTTCAAGCCTCAGAAGAGGTATTAAAATATGCTTCAACCCTTTATTTTTCCCAGCCTAATTAACCAAAGTATTTAATAAGTAACTGGGATGTTTCCAGTAATTTAATACTTCCTTAGTAATTTGTTCCGTTATAATACATATCACCCAAATCAGTTCAATTCAGACAGCCATTTGCTGCCTTCACAAAAGATAACGACTTATAATTCCCATTACTTGAGCATCTGATAAACCTTATAAGTGGTTTGCTACTTTGCATTAAGGTGTATCTCAAAAAAGTAAATAAAACTCATGAAAATTGAATCACAGATAGGCAAATAAAATTGAATAAATACACCTAGAGAACGCCCTTAGAGATACTATATGATCACTGTGCAGGGACAGGCCTGGTGCTTTTGCACAAAATAAAGTCCATTTCTTATTAAGTCAGGGAATTTGAATTTTGCCTTCTCAGATATCTAAGACAGCTAGAAATTTCATCCCTATTTCACAGCGATGAAAGCTTATGAAATCAGAGAATGTTGTGAGAGGATGTCTAAATATTCCATAATGTGGTTGAGAAGAATTTGAAGTCAACAAACTGTGTTTGGGACAGAAAATGGTTCACATGATAGCTCGACCTTTAACTATTAACTGACAGTGAATGTAACAGAGATCTTACCCTGGTTCCTGGCTTGACTTTGACTTTGCCTCTGCTTTACTTCTTGTATCTGCCCCACAGCACCCGGTACAGCACTGAGCACTGAGTATTAGACAGCTTAGTGTTCAGTCGCTTAACTCCAGATTACTGCTACCTAATGTGAATCGAGAACATACCATATGCAAGTCATTGTACTGAGATGTTCAATGTCACCTCACTTATGATTGCAGCCTACTCTTTTAAGTACCAAAATTTTACTATTTTACGTTAGCCAATTTTGACAGAAATTACTCTATTATATAACATATACTTCTTTGTCTTCCTACAAAGAAAAGAAAGGTACTTACTTAGGTACTTACATCTAAGAGTCTAGATGGACAGCAGGACTCAAGGTACAAAGCAATACCAAGAATTATGAAAGGGAGAGCAGAGTAAAAGGCAAAATGAGAAGTGGCCTCAATCATTTGTTCATTCATTTGCTCAACTGATATTAGCGGAGCACAGCAGACTAAAGATTCATTGATATGCAAAGCAGACATGGTCTCTGTCTTCCTGAAGCCTCCAGTCTGGTAGGATGGTCTGAGAAGTGAACACACCACTTTAACAGAGTGGATAGCAGAAAGCACTGAAAACATATGAAATGAAACATTTCATGGAAGGCATCCTGGAGAAGTAATGTGGATGGATGCCTGTTATAGTTTTGTAGACACTCCTAGCATGTTAGTGAAAATTAAGTAGGTTCATTTAAGAGGCCCAAGGTGAGCATATTTATGAGACACTGTAGAGCTGAAATCTCCTATCCCAAAAAGAAATATGTAGGTCAAGAGACAGGCAAACATGAGATCACAAGACAATGCTGATATGGCTTTACTTTTCCTGGGAGAGCAGCTGCAGTATCTAACTGGATCAATGTTATATAGAAGCTGAAGCACTTCCCCTTTAATGGTGCTATGCTATGATTTAAAGAAAAGGCTGTAGGTGCCTTCATAGAGCCCTTTATCTGATTCTTGTATTTAACAAAAAGTGTCTCAGCTATTTATTGCTGCATGACAAACCACCCCAAGACTTAGTTACGTAAGTAAGTATTTATTTTGGTTCATGAGCGTATCGATTTACTAGGGGTTCTTTGGGTCTCAGCTGGGATCACCAATGTGCTGGGAGTCATTTGTAGGTCAAGTTGACAGCTTGGTGATTTGGCTGGTCTCTCTTACATATTGAGGTTTAGTTTGCTCTTGCTGGATCTGGAATGTCCTTGCCTGGGATTAATGACCTTTCCTTTACTTGGTCTCTCATCCTCCATCAGGCTAACTGGGTTTATTCACGTGAAGTGTCAAAGTTCCAAGAAAGCAAGTGGAAGCATGAAAGGCCTCTTGATGCCTAAGCTTAGAAGTGACATGCTATCACTTCTGCTACATTCAATGGGCTAAAACAAGTCAGCTAGCCCAGATTCAAGGGTGGGGAAACAGACTCTACCTCTTCATGGGAAGAGCTACAAAGTCAGGTTGTAAAGGGTATAAACTCAGGAAAGAGAATAATTGGAGCCATTTTTACAATCAATCTACCACAAATAGCAACCTTGAGTCTGCCAGAAAACACAGTGTTTCTCTAGTATATTATGTTACAACTCATGTCTCTTGTAACTTTTGTGCCTTGTCATAAATATGCATACTCATTCCTGTGAAAAGCACGCAGATATCAGCCCCTAAGACTTTCTTAAGCCTCTTTTGTAGGGAGCCTTGTATTCCCACTTGCACAGAGTGGAAGTCAGCCAAACCAGGAGTCATAAGGGCAAATGCCCATTAAATAATGCTGGTTAGGTTTACTGACCATAATCATCATATTGACCACTGATATTGATAGATCTGCTCTGGTCAAGAGACAGATTCATTGGAACAGAGTGCTTGGCAGGTCACCACATCCAGTAGGAGTATCATATATGCTGATGTTTCTTTAATAAATATTTAATAAAGTGCTGGGTGCTGAGATGAGTTTTGGGCCACTTCTAATAAAAGCCTGGGCCCAAAGATCTCATATATTTTGCACAAATGTGCCACTAGCCTTTGGAATACTTTATGAGTCCCATTCTTACCTCAAGAAATGAAAACCAGCTTTTCTCAGGTGAAGAAAAAAGTCTTTTTATCTTCTGGTGCAATTTTTTGTATTTTCAAACATTGCCTCCTTGGGAATTCACATTTTCTTGACCGTGCACTAGGAGAAAGATTGCCTTATCTTCCTCAGTTTTAGTTATAGAAATCCAAGAAAGGCTATTGTGACTAATGCTGCAATGAACATAAGAGTGCAGTTATCTCTTTAAGATCTCGATTTAAGCTCCTTTGAGGTAGGATTGCTGGATCATATAGCAGTTCCATTTAAATTTTTTCTTGAGGAACCTCCATGCTGTTTTCAATAGCAGCTGTACCATTTTATATTTCTGCCAACAGTACACAAGTGTTCCAATTTCTCCACATCCTTGCCGACATTTGTTCTTTTTTTCTTTTTATATTGTCATTCTAATGGATGTGAAGTGTTATCTCATTGTAGTTTTGATTTGTATTTCCTTGGTGCTTAGTAATGAGCATTTTTTCCATGTATCTGTTGGTCATTTACATATCTTCTTTGGAGAAATGTCTTTTTAAGAACTATTTTTAAATCAGGTTATTAAATTTTTTTTTTTTTTTTGCTATTGAGTTGTAGTTTTTTAATATATTTTGGATATTAACCCCCCTATCGGATTAGCATAACAAACATTTGCAAGCAACTTAAATGTCCACCAGTGAATGAATGGATAAAGAAAATGTGGTATACGTATACATGGACTACTATTCAGTCTTGAAAAATAAGAAAATCCTATCACGTGTGACAACATGGATGGACCTGGGGGACAATGAAATAAGCCACTCAATAAAAGAAGCAAATACTGCATGATTCCACTTCTATGCAGAATCTAAAATGGTCAAACTGGTCAAAGCAAAGGTGAGAATGGTGATTTCCAGGGCTGGGGGAGGGGAAAATGGGTACTTGTTCATTGGGTATAAATTTCCGTTATGCAAACTAAATGAGCCCTAGAGCTCTGCTGCACACCACAGTGCCTATAGATAAAAATACTGTGCACTAAAAAATGTGTTAAGAGGGTTGATCTTATTTTAAGCATACCACAAAACAAAAACAAAAACAAACATTAAAAGGGCACAGGGAAACTTTTGGAGGAGATGGATACGTTAACTTGATTGTGGCGAGGTTTCATAGATAGAGGCATATGTCAAACTCATTAGATCGTATACATTAAACATGTACAAGTAAAGATGAATTATATTCTAAAATGTACTTTTATGAATGATCCCCAGTATCGGCTTTCTGACTTGCTGGTTTATGTCTTTTTAATAAACTCTGTGTTAAAGTGGTTATTTGAGATTTCTGGTTCATTGACATATGGCCTGATTGGCCTACTGGTAGAACTCTTGATCTACTGAGTTGTAGCAGAGACCTTTGCCATGTGCTGTTTAACTTTCCCCCAGCCTGTCCTACACCAAGCCCCACTCGCTCAGCTCCAAGCAATCTCCTGAGCTCTCCGTCCTAATATGGCCCATCTGTATGTCATATGGGGAGACTCTAAGGAAGAGTAAGAACATTATGGCCAAGCTTTAGAGAGGAAAACATGCTAATAATTGTCCCCAAGGATAAGTACTATATTACCCATCCATGGATAGTGGTCCAAATGAAGAAACGAGAACAGCAAAAGAACTGCTGCTTAGGGTTTAAAGTGCTCTGAAATCAAAAGACTCTCACTGCTATATGACAGTATCTCCAGTGCATGACTCCGAAATGACTCTAGAAAACATGAGAATGTCTCGTGTGCTACATTCGGAATTTAACCCCTTCACAGCTGCCTTTCTCTTGAGGCCACCATGTTCCCTAAAGTGTCTCATTCCAATTGCTTTCTCCTATCCTCCCTACATTACCTGTCCCTCTGGGGATGTCACTGGTTCCAGGACCTGGTTTGTCTATTTGACACTAGTATTTCTCACTGAGAGATGGCAAGTAAAGGTTAATGGATTTGGCAGCAGCAGAACTGTTCTGAGCAGAGCTGGTGTGTACCTTTTTGGTAACTTCAACCAAGGGAGGTTAAAATGCAAATGAACAAGGCAGCCAGTACTTGCTCCTTTCTCTGAGTAGGAGTTGAGACTTCTATCACCAGAGTGCCCTGTAAAATTTAGGCTTCCTAAAAGTATCACATAAACATTTGCAAATCAGATATTTTTGAGCATTAGCAAAGCACAGGATTTCCCTGGTAAAAGGCTATTCTTTTTCACTTACCTAAATTGAGATCTTCCTTGGTTGGCACAGAACTGCTTCTGCTGTCTCTTCATGTGCCTGTTGCCCATCCTGGAAAGGGTACAAATATTGACATGTAAGCTTGTAGTTCAGCCTTTTTTTATGGCACTATATCACCTTTTCCTGGGTACTAGGAAAGCCCCCTACCCCCCATGCAATTAGCATCAATGGGCTGCTTGCTGGCACTGTTAAATGGGAAACAGAGAAACTGCATTGGTTTCTGCTGTCGTGTTTGCTTATGTTGCCATTTTGCACACAGAACATAAGAAGACCCACTCTAACTGCTGCTGTTAAGCCCTGATTGCTGTTGACACATTATTAAGAACAACAAAGTAGGAGCCCTTTTCTTCTTTCTTTCTCTGAGGGAACAGCCAATGCAGCCCTCCCCAACAAAAGTCAGATGCTCTCCCTCCTGCCATTTCACACATACTTCAACTCCAAAACCATACATTTGACTAAATGAAATAGTCTTGGGGAAGCTTCTCCCGTAGAATGTTTCAATACACTGCTTTGGTTCACCTCATTTTATTTCAAGAAACATTTGTTTAGGACCTATTCTTTAACTGCTTTTGGGGTTCCACAAAAACAGCCACTATTCTTGTCCTTCAGGAATCACAATCTATGGCTAAAAAAGACACATAAATATAGTAAATTAAAATGCATTTGAAACAATCTACAAGAAGGAACTTAGCGGTTACTATGGAAGCAAAGTGGGAGTGGGGATTGGACACTAACTCTACTGAGGTCTTTCTAGGGATAGTAGTAATAGAGTCAAATATTAAAGGAAGAGAAAGAATTTTTTAAACCTTTATTCATTCACTTAACAAATATTAAATTTCCCAAATATTGGGCAATAAGGACTTCAACAAGTAGGTGGGCTGGGCCTTAGCACCTGAAAGTGATGGTTGGTGGGTAGAGAAATGTCAGAAAAGGGGAAAGACCATGGACAGAAGCATAAAGAGGTGAGAGAAGGTACATCCAAAAACCTGCTGAAGTGTCAATGCATAGAGGAGAGTGGTAAGGCAGGAAATAGCACGTAAGAGAATGAAGATTCAGTGATGAAGAGTCTGAACTTTATGCTAAGGAGGACGGGAACTACTAAAGAATCTTAATAGTGACATATCGGATCTATGTTTCAGCAAGATTGCTCTACCATGTTTAAAGTCTGGGTGCAGACAAGACTTGAAGAAGGAAAGTCAGTTAGGAACCTATTGCTATAATAAACGGAAGAGGAAAAATGGCTTAGACATGGATAAAGGCAGTGATGTAAGGTTGGAGAACAGGGTGTAAATGTGAGACACATTTAGAGTTTAGAAATGAAAGAGTCTGATGCCTGATCAAGTGTAGTGAGTGAGGGAGAAGGTGAATGGGAGGGCTCCAGGACGACTTCCAGCCATCCAGAGACTTCGGTGGCTGATCTTATCACTTTGGAGGCACCCTTCTGTCTATAGGTCTACTTATAGAATGTTCCAGCTCATAGGAATCTTGCTTCCAAGAATAATACCATGTTTCTTTGTCTTCTCTGTTTTGTTTGTTTTCTTCCATGGTCAAGAGAAAATTTTAGGGCTTTGGTTAGACGTATTTCATAAAATAAATTGGGAAAACACCACATAGAGTACATGGGGAAATTTGTCAAGGGGAGAAGGAAGGACTTGATAGAGACAAAAATACTGCAAGAAAAAGCCATAGATTAACCATGGATTTAGGGGAAAGTGGAAAATAAACAAAGAGGGGGGAAAAAAAGATGGCACAGAGAAATACAAAAGTGAAAGTAAAATATTATTAGAGGTACATAGTAGGTGCTCCTAAAATGTTTATTGACAAAATGAATAAAAACAAGGCTGGTGAAAACATGGGGCCTGTAAACACTGCCTCCTTTTTGACCCTCTGCTGATGGATAGGTACCCTGTTTGCATTCCAGAGGAAGCCCAAGATGTGGGGTAAATCCCACTGTTCCAGAAGATGGGAAAAGGCAGTGTGACTGCCACTGACACCTGACACCTTTTGTATTGCATTGATTCTTTCTTTTTCATGCTTTTTGTCATGTCACTGATTCATGTGCTGGGCCCAAAAGGGCCTCTGGGTAGTAATTGACTCCCCTGAGTTTGCAAGGACCTGACCCACTTGGCTATTTTTGGAAATTAGTGGATAAGTCAACCAGAGGGGTTCAGTCAGAAACCTTTTCATTACTCAGAGAGAAATATCCACACAGAGATAATGTGCTGACCCTGGGCATCATCTAGATGCTGGGTGTTACATACCCAACCTCCAGGAGGCATGAGAAATGTAAGGAGAAGTCTTCAGCAGGGGTTATTGTTTTACACAAGCAAAATACTACAAGAAGTGGAAGCACCACTGGAACCAGGAACTCACATTCTGTCAGAACACTGTCTCTCTACCTCTTGACTAGTCTCTTTAATTATTGGCATCATTCTCTCAGTTGGCTTCTCCATGAGCAAGTGGCTGGTGCCCAGCAGGTCCAATTTAAGATCTATACAGTATGATAACCAGATAGATGGTTTTTCACATATTCTTCAGTTAGAAAATCCCTAAGGATTATGATCAGCCATGCACATAATAATCACTGTGGTCAGTGAAATGAAATTCTATGATTAGCTCATTTTGAGTCAGATATCCACTCCTTAGTCCATCACTAGCCAGAGAGGTATGGTTTCATAAGCTGTTGGCTTCAACAGGTCCCAAACTTGGTTTCCCAGAAGAGAGAAGTATCCTTGTTCTTAACAAAGCGCTACCTGAAGAAACTCTCTTCTGGGTATTGGATATGTTTGTGAGGTAAGGTGCTGCTAAAGTTATTTTGTGACTACAAGGGAAGTCAGCTAAACATAGAGGAGGGCACATCTAAAGACATGGCAGAGACACAGAACTAGAACCTCTGGACCAATCAACTTTGAATCTTCCGTTCCTAGACCATTGGTCCTCAACCTTTTTGGCACCAGGGATTGATGCTCCTATGAGAATCTAATGCCTAATGATCTGTGGTGGAGTTGAAGTGGTGATGCTAGTGCTGGGGAGTGGCTGCAAATACAGATAAAGCTTTGCTCACTTGGTAGCCACTCACTTCCTGCTGTGTGGCCCAGTTCCCAAAAGGCTACAGACCAGTATGAGTCTGCAGCCTGGGAGTTGAGGACTCCTGTCCTCAACAACTTTTCCTGTTCTTTAAGCCAGTTCGAATTTTTTTTTTTTTTTGTAACTTGCAGCCCAAAGTACCCACTGGTATGGAGTGAATAGGGATTGCTTCTGGAAAAAATAACTGATGTCGAGCAGCCAAAAAAGGTCCACTAAAATAATGATGATGAGTGTGTTGCTGGGGGACATCTATGATCAGGCCTAAATTTGAGGGAAGAGTTTTGGATTTTTGTTGATGTTCATTAGCAAATATGGGCAGGAGAGAGGGCAAGGCCTCTTTACAATTACTGATCCTCACTTCAATTCCTCACTACACAGTGCTACTATTTCCTAGAGCAAGAGTATTTCTCTGCATTTTGGGTCTTTGGAGCCAGGAAGACGGTGCTCTTCCCTTCTGGACAGTGATTTCTGGAGAGGTGAAGCCAGAACTCATGGTAGGGCTCCTACCTCAATGCCCCTTCTCTGCTTCTTCAGTATTAGCATCCAACTTGCTGTAAGTTCTATAAAGGGGAGGGTAGGTTAGGGTTACTGCCACATGGAAAGTGGGTTTTGTGAAGCAAGGGCTCCAGAGAAGGTGCCCTTAGAGGACGGAGAGCAGCTGGGAAATTCTCGACATCTGTTGGAAGACTCCAGCTTGGCCAGCTGCTTGGGAAATTGTTCTTCCCCAGGTGCCAGTTTCTCTCCAGACCTTTGTGGTCTGGGGAGTCCTCTCATCTCTCTTTCTCTCAACCAAACCTCAGGAAAGTACAAGCCCAGGGACAATGCTGCCTTGTTCTGAAGCTGTGATTTCTGAGTGGCCTCTTGTTTGGGGGTCCAGGGAGCAAGAAGAACAAGCTGTAAAGAAAGAAAAGAACTTCCCTGTGAGTTGGGCTGCAATTTCTTTTTGTTCCTTGCCAAGTGCCCCTTCAATCTAGGACAGAGGGCCTGCTCTTAGCTGGGAGGCGGAAGGGGCCCTTGCCTTCAGACTTTGGGGAACTGAGACTAGAGTTAGAAGTCATGAAAGCCTCACAGATTCCTCAGGGCAGTTTGAGGTGTCCAAATGTGAGGATTGTTCAGTCTAACCTGACTAGTGTGTGTGTGAGTGTGAGTATGTGTGTTTGTGCGTGTGAATGTAGATGACACTATAAATGTATATATTTCTTTTCTCTGTAACTCTTTGATTATGAATGAATAGAATTGGAACCCCAAATTTGGTAGGTCTGGTTCATCAAAAGTTGACCTAACCTTATATAAGCCTAAATCAAATTAGATTACCGGTCCCTGGTCTTATGGCTTTGTCCTTTAAAGACGTTATAGTGAATTGACTCAATTTTGTAGGCAGCCTCCATCTGCTTGAAAAATAAGGCCTGGTTTGTGTGTTACACAATTAGTGTGTATTTGTTACTGTTTGTGCATGTCTCTGTCGTAGGCGTGCTAAGAATAACTTTCCAGTGATTCTACCATATCTAATGAAAGTGTGTGCACTCTTTCTTAAACTATAGAACAGCCTCTTAACGAAGCCTCCTATCTCCAATCCCTTGGTGCTCTCTTTCAGGGTTCCTTGTATGTTCCCACCACAGTACCCCTAAAACCGTAGTTCTAAATCCTGACTGTCCACTGGAAGTATCTAGAAAGCCTTTTAAAATACTGATTTCTGGGTTCTACCCTCAGAGATTTGGATTTAAATGGTCTAAGGTAGAGCCTGGATCTTGGTGATTTTTTAAAATTCCTCAGATGATCCTGATGTGTGGCCATGGTTGAGAACAATGAGCTAAATAAAGAGGACAATGACCCTATTATTCTGGGTGTGGGGCAGAATTTAGTGAAATTTCTTAGGCTTTGCCTTTTTTATTAAACTTTCCTGTGATTTTTGTTAGACAAATATAATATATCCATAATATAACTATAATATTTTAAATTACTTACCATTCAGTTAAATTTCCACTCCAAGAAGGTGTTAGCATATCTTCCTGTGACTTTTATGCCAACACAGAACCCCATACTTCTGGGCCCACACATACCCCATGAATTCAGACCATGGTTGACTTAGACCTACCTCCCACAAAGCCTTTCGCCAACAGATTTTTGGTATGTGTTTGCCAATATCTACAAAGGAAACAGGGTAGTTTTCCTAAAAATGACCCTTAGATCTTCTTTGATCTTCTCTTCATTCAGAATGTATAGTGGTTCTCCATACATTGCTGGGTACACTGATTTTGAAATGGGGTACAAATGTCCAGGTGGTATAGGAGATTATATTAGGAGTTTATGAACAATTTTTAAAATATAGTTATCTAGTTGTTCTGTTTATATTAGATAAATATAAATTTGACATAAAACCTATAATTTTTATATTGTTATTTCTTTTTAAAAAGGTTAAGTGTTTAAATTTGATTTATGGAAAATCACTATGTAGATAGTAGTACAGGTAATACTTGGATCTGTGTATCAGTAAGTGACAAGAAAATGACTAAAGGATGGCATCCAAGACCCTATTAATCTGGCACTGGTCTCTCATTCCAGTCTTAGTTTTTCCTCCTCCTCAGTAGGGGCTCTTCATTTTGTCAAAAAAGCTTACAAATAGTCTCCTATATAGGAATCCTATAAAAATGTAATCTACCTGGATAAAGCCAATGGCCCAACCAAGTTCAAAGGGAGGAGGTTCAGACTCCATTTCTTGATTGGGGATGTGTGTGCTGGAAGAACATGCAGGATGGATAATATCATCATGGCCATTTTTGGGAAATATAATCTGCCACAATCTATTCAATAGATTTCATATATATTTCAAGATCTTCATAGGCATATGTAAATTATTAATCTTAGGATAAACAGGCAAAAAAATAAAAATACTCTCCTTCCCCACCCTTCCATCATGGCAAGGAACTAGGAATTATCCAGCTTGATAGAATAACTCAATTCAGCTGGCCATTTAGACCAGTGTGGACTAGGCTATCTGTCTTCCTTCCCACCTGTGGAAAGTACTAGAGACCAACACAGCAGATGATGAAGCATACAGTAGGCTTGGTAACATTCTCTTGCACACCAAACCTCTTCCCCTTGGCATTACACTTTGGCCCCTGGCCATGCCTCCATGGGAAACACACAGAAGCCGAGGGAGAGCAGAAGCCACCACAGGTCTCTGAGAGTTAGTATAACACAGTGATTGAGAGCAGGGGTCCTGGAGTCAAATGGACTTGGGTTTGAATCCCAGCTCTGCCGACATTGTGGCTTTGGAAAGATTCCTCAATTCTCTAAGACTTAGATGCATCAACAGTTATGTGCAGATATTGGTAAGAGTATCTATCTGTTTCATAGGGTAGTTGCGAGGATTAAATGAAATAATAGAACTAAAAGTGCTCATGTGTGAGTGTTCGTGGGAAAGGGAGAGAGACTATTAGAATGTAAAATCTTGGGTATCATTCAATAATAATAAATACATTTATTGAGTGTTTACCATATGCCAGGCACTTTGCATACATTGACTAATTTAACCCCTATACATTTCATGAAGTGGGTACTTTTATTTCCATTTTAAAAGCTGGGAAAGGTTTTAGAGAGATTAAGTATGTTGCTCAAAATGGGATAAGTTGGATTAGAACCCAGGTTTTTCTGACTTTGACCTCAGTATGGTTCCCAATTCGGACAGGGCTTTCCAATAGCTAGTCTATGTACGGAGCCCCTGTGGTCACTCTGGGTGACAGTGAAACTGTCAGGTGGTTAGGGCTGAGTTTGCTCTTTCACAGTTCACTGCAGATGGTACTTGGGAGCCATTGGCCATTAACCCCAAGGTCATGGAGAAACACAGCTGCTGTTGTTCAAGAACGCAAATGTGCTTATTTACTTTAGCCAGTGGGAAAATGCCAGTTCCTGTGGGAAAGGGCAGATAGGGTGAGTATATGGGGAGGGGGAGTGGTGGACAGAGTGTAGAAAAGTGATGAGAGGTGGGGTAGATGGGGACCAGTGTGAAGCATCAGGTAATGTGCCATAGTGGCCTTTAAACTTCTCGAAACATCCTGTGTTCACTCAGCTTAGGGCCTTTGCACATGCCATTCTTTGTTTATGCATTCAGTAAATATTTTTGAGTCCCTCTTACATGCTAATCACTTTGACATGTGCTCAGGTAACAACCTTGGAGCTTACCTTCAACTCGTAGGCATAAAGGGGAGACAGAAAATATTCATGTAAATAAATGAGTGAAAAAGATAATCCCAGATTCATGATCTGTTAATCACTAAGAAAAAAATACACCAGGTACTGGAAAAGGGAGTAGTCTGGAACACTTTCTAGACCTACTTATCCTGTAGGATGTAACCCAGATAACCTTCCTGGCCCAATGAATCTAGGTTAGACCAGCTCTAATGCATTACACTTATGGCTTGTTTACTCTTGCACACTGGCCTGTGTGCTCAATGAGACAGGGACCAGGTATTGTCCCCAGCTCCTGGAAGGTGTCCGACAGCATCAGTGCTCAACACACTTACTTTTTAAATGAATGGATGGCTAGGGGGATATATATATATTTGGTGTTCTTCAGGGTGAGATATCAGCTTATTTTTAGTGTAGTTATGTCCTCAAAGCTGTGTGATCTAATTGTATTCATTCTAACTGCTCTGGCTGTTCTTTTTTTTTTATATATATATAAACACATTTTTGGTTTTTAATGAATGAAAATGATTTGCACTCTAGCATATGGCTATTTTAATTAAGCAAAGGGTATCATTTTAGTACTGTAATAAATAATGTATAATTTATCAGGCTTCATGTGTATTTTACAAGTGTACCATGTGGGCTACATAAATCTTTCCATATTTGGGAGGGGTGTAAAAAAAACCTATTGATCTCATGCAAGACAGCATATGGGAAAAATGAGTTGACCATCTTGATTGGCTTTGAAGAGGTAGTCATCCAACCTGGAGTCATCTTATTGTTCCCTGAATACCCTGAAAAGTGGAGAAATTAAGAAGGAATAGTGGGAGTGGGAAAGAAAGAGCCACCAGACACTGTTGTGGAACTAGGAGTAACCCTCAATGTCTGTTCCTCAGAGAACAAAGTGTGTTACTACTTGCTGAAGAGGTAAGACTCCATAGAAGGACAACGTGCTGTTTGGAGAGTTAGAAAGAGGCCCTGAGCTCCTTGGCTTTATTGGTAATTGTTTGCCCAGGGCTAGAGAAGTAGAATCCATTTGAGAGAAGGAACAGATTAAAAATAAGGCAGGAAGAAAGCAAGCTTAGCATATGTGCACAATGGAAATCCAATAATATTGACATGTACCAAAGAAATACCAGACAGGTTAGCAACAGACCTTACATAGCTGTACAAACATACAGGCTTGCTAGGACTAGAACCTTGTGGTGAGGTAGATGCCTTTGATCCAGAGCAAGGTGCCCTGGCTCTCTGAGAATACTCAGCACTCTGATGGTGGGTGGAGTTTTCTTGGGTTATCACTCCCCTTCTGTAGAGACTGTGTTGCATGCTACAAGACTGAGCTGCCTAGATGGTGAATGTAGGTAAATGGAACCTCTAGAAGAGTTTCTCTAAAGAACGATTTTTTTTTTTCATTAAAGAACTCACAGACACTTTCTGCAAACAAACTAACCTGCAATTTGCCCTCCTTATGGGAGTAGAGCAGAGATAGATTCATAAAGAAAGTTGAATGAGAACTGTATTCTAGTAGGGTGAGTCACATCAGGTCAATGGAAGAAGTAGGAGATGGGCATTAGCAGAAATGGAGGAACAGTGTGTCATATATCATCAAACCTTTCATCACATTTTATATGAATCCCATGTACGAGATAGTAATTCTTTCTCCACATCATCTCTTTCTATCTATTCTAGAGGTTTCAAAGAGATATGTATTTGAAGACTGTGAAGAAACTGATTGGGCTGAGCAGAGCTTTTGTGGACAGTGCAGATCAGCCTATTCTGAGTTCATACACTTTTGAGAAGTACGAAGTGATTGGATTGAAAAGTAGATCTAGAAAGATTGTAGAGAACCTTAAAGGCTTTATCTGTAAATCTGAAAATTAAAAATATTTCATTTTACTGGCACCTATCTTCAATATGCAAGGCACTATATTCAGTAGTATTGACTCCATCACATGGCTGCCTGGGCAGCTCCACTTGGATGTCCCACTGGCACAGTAAAGTCCACGTGGCCAGCATCCTACTCCTCATCTGTCTGCTCAAATGAACTCCCTCCCTTTCATTTCTTTTCCCAGTTAAAGGCACCAGTGTACAACCAGTGACCTGAGCCACAATTGCAGTATCCATTCTAGACACTTCCCTTTACTTCACACTCCACGTTAAATCAATCAGCAAGTCCCATCAGTTTTATTTTCTAATCCCCACTCCCCGATCTTTTAACTCTTTGTTTTCTCTTTTTTGGACTATTTTATTAGTCTCCTAACCTGTGCTCTGCCTTTAGGACTGCCCTCAGTTTCAGACCCAATATTACCACCATACCACATCCTAGAACTCTACAGAGCCTCTTCATTAGCTAAAGCAATAGTAGTTGTTGATTTTTTTAAGCTTTAGAAAATTTCTTTTTAAAATAACCCCAAGATGTAAGAGAGGTAAGAGCCAAGATACTCTGATGAATGTCTCGCTTGCTCAGTTTTGCTTCTTATCCCAAGACATCACAGTACTACCACAAATACAGTTTGAAAAGTCACCGGAAAAGTCCAAGCTACTTAGCATAGCTTACATATCCCTCTATAATTTGGCCCTTGTCCGCCTCTCCAATTCTACTTCCTGCCACTCTCTCTCTCGCCTATTAGGCTCCAGTAACAATGACCTGCACGTGGCTCTTCCCACATATCTGATGCTTCATCTCCCCCATCCCCTTGCTCACTAGATCCCCTGCTTGGACCATCCTGCTCTTCTCACTAGCTTCATCAGCTGCCCAATTCTACTGATCCCTCCAGACTCTATTCAGGCATCAGCTCCAGCCAGAGGCCTCTCTGAACCCCCAAGCAGGGCCATTTCTCTGAGCCCATGGCAGTAGATTCAGGACACCCAACACCTTCTCTAGGGGATTCAAGCTGGCCTGTTTGGTGGATAGCCACTTCACTGGCTCACTCCTTGACAGGCCTAAAGGAAACCCCAGCCCTTATTGAAGATAAAGTGATTTACCAAGTACCTTGGGCATGAAGCCAGTGAGCAGGGCTATTGAGCAGTGGAAGGAAATTGTTCCAATACTCTAACGAACAGGCAGCTTTTTGAGGAAAAGACAAGGAGATGAGGCACGTGCTTTAGGAAGCAGACACAGGGCTTCACTATCCCTCTCATCTGACAGGAAAGGGCCAAATCTGAGTCATACGGGGACTGAATATGGGATATTCAAAGGACAAAAAGGCTCTGGTCATTGTGTACTGTGAGGAAGAAAATGGCTAAATAAAGGCCTCGCAATAGTTGCAGAAAATGATGGCATTATGAGCTGAATTGCCCCTCTCCAAATTCATATGTGGTGGTTCTAACCCCAGTATCTCAGAATCTGACTGTATTTGGAGATGGATTCTTTAAAGAGGTAAAATGAGGTCATTAGGGTGGGCCCTAATCCAAGAGGATTAGTATCCTTATAGCAAGAGGAAATTCGAATGAAGATATGGGTACAGAGGAAAGGCCATGTGAAGAAATGAGGAGAAGGCAGCCATCTACAAGTCAAGGAGAAAGGCCAACCTTGTTGACATCTTGCTCTCAGACTTCTAGCCTTTAGAAGTATGAGAAAATAAATTTCTGTTGTTTAAGCCACCCATGTTGTAGTACTTTGTTATGGCAGCCCTTACAAGTGAAAACAGATGGGTATGGTATGGTGAAGACCTCAAGCTAATGTGAAAGTCCTTTTTGGGCTATGAGAGGCCACTGAGTGCTACTGTCCTCCTCTGGGGGGGTCTCTGAAGTCCTAAGTCATGAGGTTGTCTGCTCGCATAATACCTTGGGCTCTGGCTTGATTCTCACATTTGTTTATTTCTGTCTTACCGACTAGACTCAGAGCTCTTGGAAGGTAGGGATTGTGCTCTTATTCCCAGTGTTTGGCACGCAGGCAGTATGAAGTAAATCAATGTTTGTGGGACCGATGACTTATAGTAGGGCTCTGCACTCGTATTTACCATCAGTCTCTGCTTCAGCTCTTCTGCTGGACAGAGTTTGTCCTTAAATCGAGCTGGCTTGGGGCTCTCAACTCCTCTCCTCTACAGTGCACTGGCAACTGGCAGCACTGGTAAATAAGCCCCCAGCGGGCGGAGGTTTAGAATGAAATGGCCTAGATGGGGAAGCAAGATGATTGGTCCCTGTCCCGCGGAGAGATGTAATTGGCTAGTTGTCTGAATGGGCTGCTGTGATTGGCTTCCCAAGGAGTAAGAGAGGCTAATGAGTCCCTTCCCTTTAGGCGCTTCCTCCCTACTTTCTGGCTGGGAGAGGGTAGGGTGACAGTTGTGAGCTCGCTTTGGTCTAGACCCTGTTTGCTGCAGTCGTAAGGTGCAGGGAGTGCTCACAGCTCAAGCAAGCAGCCCCTTTCTACACCTGCAGGGGAAGGGAATTAACTGCGAGTCAGTAGGGGTCTAACACAATCTCCTTCAGTTGGGCAAACAAAACAACTATTGATATATATACCTGCTCTCTGGACTTGACAGCCTTAACTCAAAGCAGAAAATCAAACCACCTCGCTGCAATTCTAGCCACTTCCTTTGCTCCTCTTTTCCTTTGGTTTCTCTCCTGGGGTTCGACCTGTATTTTCCTTTCCCCGTAAGTTGAATATGTAGGTTACAGGCCGGCTTGTCAAATCAGGAAAGAATGTCAGTTAGAAGGAGTGGCTTTCCCACCCTCAGCAATTTAGAAATGTCCCTTCCTGTTCCACAGTCCCAGTAATATTTGGGGGGGGGGGGGAGTCTACAATGATAATAATAATAATTATTGTTTACATATTGTAGTGATTAACAGTTTGTACACTGTAATTCCTTATACAGTTTTGATCCTACATGAATAAGCATTATTTCATTTGGCCTCAAAACCCTGATGCAATTTACATTATTTGCTTCATATTTTACATTTTGAAGATAAGGAAAATCTTGACTGGGAGGTTAAGTGACTTGGCCCAGGTGACAGCCTTAGGGCAGAGCTGAACTTACAGATGGATTAGAGGAAGAAGAAGTGTCACTATTGTGCAGGGGGAATGCATTTGTGGGAGGAGGGAGGCCATTCCACAAGGCTTAATTCTGCGTACTGGGAAATCAACAGCTAGTCTCTCTGGCTCATTTTTCAAAAAATGTTAGCTCTGCTCCCTCAAGTCACTGAACGGGCCTTGGCGGGGTGACAACCTCAGTATGTGGTAGGTGAGTGCAATGATTGGTGAGAAAATGTTCCCCCGTCTTCCCACTGCCTTCTCTCTTCACTGCTCAGTGCTCTTAGAAAAGCAGGGGAAGGTGGGGACATTGGTTTGCAGTTTATTCACAGGGATTTTTCTGGTGCTCCTTGCTCCTTTCTCCTCTTTATTTGAGTAGGTTCCCAGGAGAGTTCTTAGATCATTTGTTTTTTAATAGAATTTGAACAGCTGAGCTGTTGTAACTGTGCCTCAGGTTCCAGATACTTTGCTAGTCCTTTCTGTACCTTTTCTCAAGTCTTAGTTTTTCTGTTTGTTTGTTTTAATCTTGTGAAAGTAGCACCAACTTAAAAAAATGATTAAAAAGCTACTTTATAGAAAAAGGGATCAAAAGTAAGTAAATAGATATATATGAAGGAAAATAGTGATGGTATAAGTTTTAATTCCAGGGCCCTATGTCAAACTGGAGAGTAGCACCCCTCACTCATTTTCCTTAATCTCGACATGCCAGGTTGATGCAAAAGGAAAGCATTTTCTTGTGCAGATCCCCAGGAGCAGCAGGGATTATGTAAGGGCAGCTACACATGAGAAATATTTTATCTGAAGTGCTTGTCACGATGCCTGGTACATAGTAAGCTCCAATAAATGATATGTATTGCTATTATTATTCATAATAAAAATTAGATGATGAAAGAAAAATACTTAATTTGTCTCCTTTTCTTCAAACTCTTGAGATAGTGTCTCTTGCTCAGGGTTCACATTGTCAACTCAGGACATAAGGAATCTCTACTGTCAAAGTGCAGGCAAGGGTCTGGCTTTCGAAACTTCCATGGTATGACAGTTTGGGTGATCATGCTGAGACCTGAATATTTTCTTCCAGGAATTAGACTTGAGATTTTATTCCAAGACCAAACTTAAAATTTTCCTTGTCATGGAGTCAGGATGGGTGCTGAGAGCCATGTATTAGTTTCTTAGAGATGCCATGGCTAAGCGCCACGAAGTGGCTTAAAAAAAAAAGGAATTTATTCTCTCTTCTTCCGGAGGCTAGAAGCCCAAAATTAAGGTATTGGAAGGACTGTGTAACCTTGGGCTCTCTAGGGGAGAAACTTTCCTTGCTTCCTCTAGTTTCTGTTAGCCCCAGGCATTCCTCGGTTTGTGGCAGCATCATTCCAATCTTGGCCTTCATCATTACATGATCATCTTCTCTATGTACATCTCCCCTTTTTCTGAGGACACCAGGCATATCGAATTAAGGGCCTACCCCAGTATGACCTCATCATAACTAATTACATCTGCAACAACCCTATTTCTAAATAAGGTCATATTCCCAAGTACTGAGAGTTAGGACTTCAACCCATAGCAGAATTTCTACTCTCCATTCTCCGAGTCCTGTATGCCCTGAGCTTTGTTTCCACTATACCAAAAAGAACAAAGGGATGATCATGGTGGTAGCCGGATTTCTCTCCTTGCCTAGCTTTAGGCACTGCCCCAACCAGGGATGATTAAGCACAGCAAACATATCCCCATTCTTCAGCATCCCACGCACCCTGGGCTCAGTGAGCAGAACCAGGGCTCGGTTGAGCATTCTGAGTGGAGCCACTCCTCCAGGCCAGCCAGAGCCCTTCCTGTCTGAGAGGGCCTGCCTGCTAAAGTGGACATAACTATCTGTTGATCTTTCTCTCCTCCTGCCACTCCCCACCTCTCATCTTCCTATTCCACCACCAGAAAAGGTTGTCATAGCATAGACACTTTCTGAAATCTCATTGTCTGGAGGACAGAAAGATTGGCTCAGGCTGAGTGACAGTCACAGCTGAGCAGAAAAGGAGAGAGAGAAAGAAAACAGGATGAGAGCCGGAGCTCAGAGATACATGGTTTGGGGATGAAGAGTGCTACTGCCCCTGACTTCCCCGTTACCCAAAGCAGCTGTTCAGTGTCCCAGAGCCCTCCTTCCCTGGTCTGTGGGGAGATGTCTGGCCCTGTTACCCAGCTATTCCCAGTAATTGTGAAGCCGTGATCAGAGTCAACTGTAAAGGCACCATTCCTCTACCCAGGGTTATTTATTATACTTCCAGTTTGCCTCAAACGCAGACAGTCATTGACTTTTATTATTTTTTTCCAGAAAGATCTAAATGTTCCCTAATTAACCTATTAGTTTTAATTATACTTTGGTAGTCATTTATTTGTTAATCAAAAAAAAAAACAGAAAAACAAAAAAAACAAACATCCAGGATTCAAAGAAAAGATTCCCCCCAGACTCCACCCATTTTTTCTTTTCTCCAGTGAAGTGTTTAAATCACTTGTCAACACAGAAGGAATAATAATAATAAAAGAAGCGACATCGGATCAGGGAGCAGGAGGGTGGTGAAGAGAAACAAAGCCCCACAGCAATCAGGCTGAGTGAAGGCTCTTCCATATTCATCAGGTGGTGGGGAAGGCGACAACAGGGATCTGCTCTGCCCTGAGAGCAGGGCTCAGGCTGCTCAAGTCCTAGGTCATCTGCCCTGCGGCTTTAGAACCTTATGGCTCTGGTCTTATATAGGGTCCCCCAGGACCACATGGGTGCTACTGGTGTCAGCTTGCATCTGTTCTGAAGTCCTTGACAGATGAGGCTCCTGCTTGAGACATACTCTCAGTGTAGCCAAACGTAGGGGAAAAGACATATAAACGCACATACATTTATATTTATTTTGTGAGGAAACAAGGCATTATAATAAGTTGTAACCACCACAAATAATATTAGCATATCAGTAATGACAACTCACTCATAGATGTGAAAAAATATAAAATAAACTTCTGTTACATACAATTCCTTTTGTATAGCTTGCAATTCCATAATTCCACCTTTTCCTCTCTCTGCTATAGGAATGCCTCCCAGAATAAAAGAGAGAGAGGGTACAGTTAATACAGGCAGCCTCTTAGATTTATTTCTGTGTACAAACACACATATACACATGAATACTAATTTTAGCCAAGATTTATTGTTAGTTTCTTGTATGCCAGACATCGTGCTAAGCACTTAGCATGTCCAGTTTCACCGAATCTTCATAACAATCCTTAGGAAGTAGATACTATTATCATCCCATTTTATAGACAGGTAGATTGAGGGATAAAGAAGTAAAACAATCCATGGTGGAGCCAAAATTTAGATTCTGTTGGACTCCAAAGTGTCCGCTGGCAACAAGTTTGCTATTCTGCTTCTCAAACTAAGTTTATAAGAAAATAAACGATTTTCAAATGTTGGCACTTACTTTTAATAACAGATTACTTTTGATGTTCTTCACTAGTAAGGTTGAGGCCTGGTGGTGTAGGAGGGAAGGAACGGGGCTGAACATCATTGGCCCCGTGTTCTAGTCACTGCCTCACTCTCACGTGCAACCCTGGGCAAGTCACTCTCTGACCTTCATGGGTCATCCTCTAGGACCCATTAGACATAGCTTCAGGCGCCTGGCTTTATATGAGAGTGACAAGGAGAGCTGAAACTGGAGAGAGGAGGCCTATCTGTAGAGTTCTCTGCAATTCAAGTATACTCCAGGGAGTCTGGGGACCCTGCAGCATGTGAGGCTTAGGCTGGTGCCCCAAGGATGGCTCATCCCTTGTCAGAAGAGAACCAAGCTTCTGCAGAAAGAAAACAGGACATCCTCCTCAGGATGTCACTGTGGAGGATTCCTAATGAGCAGTTCAGAGTGTAGGAACAGGAGATGGAGACCAGGCAGGAGGAACGTTTGATAAGGGTAGGGCAATGAATAAGAGAGCTAGTAAGGGTGAAAGCCAAGACTTGGAAAGGTGTCAATGGTGAGTTTTTGGTTTGTGTGTTTGTTTGTTTTTGACCAGAGCTTCAAGAAGAGTGAGACTTTCCTGAAACTGAATGCTGATTTTATATACTCACATGTTTATGTTTCCCATCCCAGAAACCCTGATTAGATTTCCGCTGGGGTGGGATCCCAAACTGTCCCTAGCAAAGGACAAATGTTTGTCTAATGTGGTGTGACAGCTTTTCTGGAGCCTCTGAAAGCCAGAACTATTCCCTGCCTCAAGTCAAAGAGAAAGCTGTTGAGTTTCCACACCTCCAGTTGGAAGCCCCTTGGCAGTATTGTATTCAGGCGTGTCAGCTCCTCTCCTCCAGCTCCTTGGGACACCTGAGCTCACATTTGACCCAAACACACTCAGCATTTCTCACAGATTGACCATTGTCTTGAAGCTCTTGTTCGGTGGGGATTTCACGCCTATAGATAAATGATATGCTGAGCTGCAGCGATGCAAGACCTATGAAGAGAGAGTTTTAAAAATAATTAAATGGGTAACCTGACACTCCATCCTTTCCTCCATCGCTGCTCACTGAAGATACATAAAACTTAATGAATCTCACTTCGCTCTGGATCAAGCCATCTGCCATTTCAAGCTTGGATGTCTCCCCTCCTCTCCTTTCCCCTTGCTTGGTTCCAGAGGGTGGTCCCAATTTCTGGGCTTTGCTGGGGAGCTTCCCCAAGAAGCCTGGCATCTTCCCTGTGAACCGAGGTCCATCAACTGTCTTGTTCCCATTTACCCTATTGCTTAAAACAGACCCACAAGTCTAGGAACTGAGTTTAAGTACAGTAATGCCTCATTTATCTGAGCATTATTAGAATTTATGCAAACTAGTCAGGTAACTGAAACCTATCCTTTCAAGAGCCAAACTTGTTTCTTAAAAAAATTAATCATTTTCAGTAGACATTTTTCAAAAACGCATTACACACTCTCCTTCCTCCTTAAACAGAGGCTACTGATCATAATTTCATGGAGCTGTAATCTACGTCTGCACCTGCTTTCTAGCTGCTCTGACTCCTCTTTCAGAGAAGCAAGCAAAGGCAATATAAAGAGCAGAAAGCTACTTTGAGCCTCATCGTAATGTTTGTTAGTTTAATGATAATCAGTACAATGGTCTGAATCGTATTAGGCCTGGGGCTTGCTCTCCAAGCAGAGATACTAAGTTATTGGGCATTTGAATTTGGAACACAGGAGTGGTCAAGGAATCCTCAGCATCCAAGTGGTATTAAGCCATGGGACCAGATAAATCATTTCATGAGAGAGTAGGGATGCAGATGAGAAGGATCTGGCAAGCAGTGGGAGCCAGGAAAGGAGACTGAGAAGAAATAGCCTCAAGGTAGAAAGGAAGCCATGTATGCTGTAAACCATGAGGAGAAAAACATTTCAGAAAAGGAGGCCAGCTCTGTTGGATGCTGCGGAGGCCAGGAAAGGGGACTGCACATGGCAATGTGAGGTTGTTGGGACCATGACAGTGGCAGTCGTATGGGGGAAGAGAGGCCGAAGCCACATTTGGTGGCTCGGGGAGAGAAATGGAGGTGAGGCAATTGTGATCATCAGCACAGACAGCTCTTTTAAGACATTTTGCTGATATTTCTCCACGAGATTTGGGGTGGGTGTGAGTTCTGTTAGTAAATGTGGTGATGAGAAGGAAGAAGCATGGACCACTCCTTAGACTCATCAGCTGGGGAAGCATCCTCTGGAAAGCTCATCACTGTCATGTTCGCTTCATAGAAAGCAGATTGCAATTGGAGGGGAGAAATGAATTAAAAGCCCCAAAGGCTATAGGAATTGCTTTCCCTCCATTTGCCTGTGCAGCTGCTGTAAAGGAAATGGGGCTGCAGAAAGGACAAGCCTTGTTGAAGCAGAATAGTCCTTTCTACCCATCATGCTGCATGATCCATGGCCGGACGTCAGCTGGGGGATTGTCCTAGCCCCTGGGACACTAGCTTGCCCGGAGAGTTTGAGGCCACGCCCAGTCTGGTCTTACTGCCAAGCGCCCTGGGACAGGTGGCCTGGGATGAATCAGACAACTAATTAGCACTCTCTCCTCGTCTAAAAGGAGCCAGAGACACATAAATTGCTCCCAAGAGGGTGGGAAGGAGGCAGAGAAGAGGGAGGTGGGGAAACCAACAGGGGTTACATCAGAAAAACAACATCGCCCAAACAGCCGCACATCCCAAATCAGTGTTCTTCCTCCAGTAGGAGTGGCAGAGGCAGCTGGGACCCAGGAGACCCCTGAGGTAAAACACCTGTGTTGGAGCCTCATTATTGGCACCGTGGATGCTACCTCCCTGCCCCAGTGAAGCTGAGCTGCTCTCTACACAGCTACTTGGCGTCTAACGTCTCTCCTCTTTCATATCCCATAGCCCTGAAAATTTATTACAGGATGTCAGCATCCAGCTCTGTCCTCAGTAAACTGAGGTTTCTCTCCAGTAAGAGGCACCATGAAGCAGTGTACTGTTTTGTACTAACCTAGAGAATAAAGGAATAGGTCGACTTCACTAGCGTAATGTTTTAATGAAGAAGGCAACAGGGAAAATTCTGGATGGTTAGAGTCTAGTCATCGCTGCCTGATCCTGGAATAATCACTTCACTTCTAAGAACCTCAGAAAAATAAAAATTTGGGCTATATAATATATCTAATATTCAGGAATTCTATGAGTTCAGCATCCTTCCAAACCAATTGTTTCAGCATTATTTAGGGAGGCACATCTCTTATTTTTTATATTTTCTACACGCTAACTTTTGCGAGCCCAGCATTCTTGTTGATTTCAGTTCTGTGTAGGCAGAGATAGCTAGACAGAAAGTGGAGGAGGGCAAAGGAGCAAAATGATTATTCATGTGAGAGATGGAGAAGGAAATTTTAAGTTTATAATTAAGACAGCTTCCCACAATGAGCACGTCTAGTGCCCATATCTTGGTTTTTAATAGCATTATTCAATAAAGGGAACCAGGATTCTTTGGAAAAATTATTGATTCTAAGACTGAGGCAGGAAACATACAAGACAAGCCTGGAGCATCTTGTAATGCTAGAAAGTATAGAAATGCTACACACAGACACATAGACACACACATGCATGTGCGCACACACACACATACACACTGATGCAGATGTGTCAAAGCTGGAAGAATTTGAACAAGAAAATAAAGGAGTATAGGATCATAACCCAAGGTGTAAAATAAATATTTGAGTCTATACTGATACAAATAAATGATCAAATGAATAGATTTAATTAAGTAATCAATTAATTAATTAAATAAGGAGAAGAGACAAGTCTCTTGTGCACAAGAATAATGAATCATCTAGGCAAATATTCTATTTTCAAATATGTGAAGCATAACTCTCCACCCTTATTGGCTATACTGAGTGACTTCCTTCCAAAAAGTACAGTATGGGAAAGGGTAGAGGGCGAGAAACCTGATAAACACTACCTTAGCCAGGTGATCAAGGTCAACATTAGTAGTGATAGTCAGGTAGATAGTATATATTCTTGACACGATGTGATAAAAATGACATTTTACCTCTGTCGTCTTCCTCTCCCAAACTCATAATTCTGGTCTAAGCATGAGAGAAACATCAGACAAATCCTGTTTGAAAGATGGTCTACAAAATATACCTGACCAGTACTTCTCAAAACTGTCAAGGGCATCAAAACAGTTAAAGTCTGAAAAATTGTCACAGCCATGAGGAACCTAAGGAGACATGACGACTAAATGTTATTTGGTATGCCAGATGGGATCCTGAAACAGAAAAAGTACATTAGATAAAAACCAGGGCAATAATAATTTATAGACTTTAGTTAATAACAACACCTCAATATTGGTTTATTAATTTTTAGCAAGTATATCATATTAATGTAAAATGTTAATAATAGGAGAAACTAGGAGCTAGATATAGAAGAAATTCTCAGTACTAACTACACAATTTTTCTGTGAATCTAAAACTATTAAAAAATAAAATTTATTTTTTTAAAATGAAAATCCTTCCCCAAATCATGTGTTTCTAATTAAATCATTGGACAGATTCAAGCCTGAATAGAGTTGTGTTGTAATTTCAAAGCTGTATTTGGGTAAAGGATTTTGATGGACACTGATAATTGCCTACTTAATTTCTATTTCCTTCTTCTTTATGAATAGAGTACCATTTTTTTGTTGTGCAGGAGGGCAATGTGTCCAGCTAAAAATACTTGTTTTTTTTCTTATTCTCTTGCTACATGTGGTGGCCATGGACACAGATCTCATCAGTGAGACGTAGGAGGGATCTCTAGGAAGATCTCACCTTCTTGAATAAAAAGAGAAATCTTTATTGGCAGATTGTCCTACACCAGGTGATCCTTCCCATTCTTCCTACCTGTAGTTAGTTGAAACATGTGACCTCGATGTGCAACAACCATGTTATGACCATGAAACATCAGCATGAGGATAGGACTCTACACATTTGGATGGCAGAGCAGAAAGATGGAGGTACCCTGGGTCCCTGCTGGCATTGTTGAGTGACTACATAAGCCTTGGACTTCTGTAGCCTTTTTAAAAAGGCTATAGTAGCTGGGGTTTTTGTTACTTGCAGCCAAGTGGAATCTTACCAAAACAAGGACCAACTCTTAGATAGGTAAGATGAGAATGAGGACAATAAGAGACAAACAAAATATGCAAGGCAGGTACAGTAATAAGAATGCTACAGAAAAGAAGCTGAGATATTTGGGGAGAGAAAATTGGGTTTTAGAATTAAGAACAATAGAAATGCTATTAAATTTTAAGTATCATTATTATTTATTGTACAACTTAGGCTTTCAAAAATGAGATAAGGTTATTTAATCTATACATCAAACTGGTATAAATATGAATCATAATCTTTGTTTGACAGCCTGGAACATTCAGACACAGAAGTAAAGTAAACTTGCTCAAGGTCACAAAATAAGTAAGGGGCAGAGCCAGGAATGGAATCCAGGTCATCTTGTGCAAAAGTGAGCAAGTATCCCTCTGTACTGTGTTAGTCTCTAAGGATTTCAAGTGCATATTTTCTGAGTAAGTCAGGGAATGGAGATGGTAAAGAGACCAGAGGTTGAGGAGAGAAGCTGCTTTAGGTGTCTTCATCTGAGGGCTCTAGGGATGAGAGAGGTCAGGACATTCTAGTCATGCTACAATAAACTTGGGGTTCAGGTGATCACAAAGAGGAGTATCAACATGTAACTCAGATTTTCAGCCAGAAAGAATATGGCAACCCCTAAAAACTTAAGGTTAGGGGATCAGGCAACAGTCCTATGAGTGAAAGCTTTTGAAATAGAAAAGTCCAGACTTTTTGAGATTTTTATTTAATAACCGAGCATAAGTATCTGTTGTTAAAAATTCAGCAAGCACTTCTTGAACATATGCTATGGGTAAAACAAGGTGAAGGCTATGAAAATACAATATAGTATGACCTGCTCTATAGGTGGTCCCAGTGAAGTGAGAGAAACCAATCGGTGCATAACTAGCTTTGTATATGGGACTTTATTTAGTTAGGACTTTGTTTTTCTTCTGAAATAAGAATGAGCACAGGATTGGTTTGATGTCTCCAGAATCTCTTCAGGAACCCACATTCCTTTTGTGTTTTCATTCACAATAGGAGAAATCTAGTGGATGCATGGTGGTTGATAAACTGCCAGCATTCCATCTATGTCCAAGGCAGGAGAAAGGAGAAAGGCAAATGGCAAATGATGCAGCAGCTGTGTCTACCTTGCCTCTTTTAGGAAGCTTTCTTGGAAGTCTCACACTAGAACTCTCTCTTACGTTATTATTGGCAAGAATTGTGTGCCATTGGCTTTCCTATTGTTTTGAGTAAATATCTGTGTCTCCCAAAATTTATATGTTGAAGCCTTAACCTCCAATGTGATGGAATTTGGAATGGAAACATATGCCAAACTATTAGAAGAAGCAGACAGAAGAGAGAAAAAAGGACAGACTCTGGACAAAACCAATGAGGCAGGATCTTACAGTTTTTGTGTGTGGTGTCCGCTAACCTGACAGGAGACAATTTCAGGGAGATGTCATATATAGGAAATCAAAGGTCCCTCTGTTGACCTTTAGTGGTGATACTCTGGTCCTCAGCCTGCAAGACCAATATAAAAATTCTGATGAAATAAGCCAGAGCTCCAGATTTCAGAATAGAGGAGTTGGTCAAGGGAACTGTTGCCAAGCTGAGACTTCCTTTCTTCCACATCAAAGCCAGTGGCTGAGGAGGTTGCTCTAAGTTACCCCCAAGATCTGAGGGGTCATTAGTTTTTTGGTATCTTTAGAGTATATGCAAAGACACTGGGTTGAACCTGATGGTAGTAAAAGTAGAGAGAATAGGAAAATAAGGGTTTTGTCCATAGTGAGGTGTATTAGGTTGGACTCTGAAGAACATCCTAAAAGGATTTAGGATACTTACTCCCTGAAAGGCTGTACAAACTCCATCATAGAAGGTATAAGAGATGAGGAATAAACAACTTTTTTTGCATGCCCTCTGACCCCTGCCTGTTCTCCTGTGTTAGCGCCTACCCACCCACTTGCCATTGTACTCTAATAAAGTGACCTCCTTTGTGTTCTCAGCTTCAGAAAGAGTATATCTCCCAAGAGCTTGCCCCTGCTCTAAGACTCTCTTTCTCCAAACCTATCCTTCTTGTTCTGCAGGTCTTGTTTCTCATATCATTTCCTCTCAGAGAGGCCTTCCCTGACTACCCAAACTAATGTTCCTTTCCATACCCCTGACCCTTACTCTGAATATAGTTCCTTAATTTACTTCTTTTATTGTCTATCTCACTCAGAAAAATAAGCTCTAAGAGAGTGAAACACTGCTGTCTTATTTACACCATTTCTGCAGTGCCTAGGACATCTCCTGCTGCATTGTAGGCACTCAATAAATATTTTTGAAATGAAGGCGATAAACTGCCACGTAAGTATCCACTATTTCTCCCTTCCCATCCTATACTCACCTTACACCTGCCTTCATTTCCTTTTTTCAAACAGGGCCACAATTAGAATACACACTCTTCTGAGGGTGAGAAAATATGAATTACTAGCCCCTATGCCATACCTCCTTACCAACTCCCCTCTTCTCTGTCTGGTGATCAGACAGGAAGCGCAGGTGACTTTTGGGCATCCAAGTGTGTCTTAGAAAAAAGGTGTTTGTAAGGGCCCTTTCAGCAGACAGGACAAATGGCCTGGCAGGGAGTGGGTATGTTACAGAATGAGGGCGAGGAAAGTCTGTCTGTGCATTTCAACATGAATCTGACAGCATGTAGTTGTGTGCAAATCAAGTGCCAATTCATGTCAATCCATGATCAGGTCCATGGAGGCCCCAGAGCCTCTGTCTCCAGCTGACAAGGGCCCTTCCTCACTCTCTGGTGCAGAGACTGAGAGCAAGTGTGGCAGGTGCATGTTGGGAATCTGATCAGCATTCAGCTTAGGCAACATCGGGTCTCATTAGTTTTAATGAATTTGCACTTTGGAAGAGGAGGGGATGATGTTACATCAAGCAAATGCATATCAGCTGACTTCATTTATTCCCAAGTAAAGAGCCATCTTCCTCCTTCGTTTTTCTCCCTCCTCCCAGGTGTGGATGCCTTAAACTTCTCTAAATGCTGGCATCAAAGACCTCTGCTTGTTCTATACTAACCCATTCTCCAAGCTGTTTATAGACAAAATCATAGCAATTTTTGAGTCAATGCAAGATAGAATCATTCCAACTGGAAACGCTGATATCTGGTATATGACCAGAGACGCTAGTGACCCCAATACCCTGTGCAGCCCTATCTATTCTGTCACCCAAATTCCTATCCCTGAAAGCTGGACAGCTGTCTGTTGGATAGGAATGGCTTGATCTACACCCTTATCAGCAATGTGGACAAAAATTCCCCTGTGGCAGAACTGGCTGAGGGGGAGGAAATCAAGAATTGGTGAAAGTAAGGGATTTTCTATTTGCAAACTCACATCTCTTTCAAAATAGGTGTTTCCACTGCAGGTAGGAAGTTGTCACGGCATGGTGAAAGCAATTTTGCTGAAGAAAAAAAAAAGAGAATGGCAGAAACAGACAAAGTTGGTCAAAGAAAAGGTTAGGCAGAAACAGACACACAACAGAGAGAAAGGAACAAAGAAGCTGAAAATACTCATGGACAACAGCCGGTGTCTATGTGTGAGACATTCATCAAGACAGCGGCACATTTCCACCAGCGAAGTGTCCTGAAGATCCTCTGATTTTGCCTGAGGGGATGTTCTTCCCTGTTTCCTGGAGAACTGTTGCAATTTTTTGATGGAAACAGAGCCTGGGTAGAATCCAATTGCTAAAACAATAAAAGTGAGATCCGATGGCTGTGAATTATCAGAGCCGTCAAGTGAAAAGGGTTATACCCAGATCACTGACTGGGGAGAAGATTATTCCTCATTCTTTGGATTCCCTGTGTTTGACTGCCTGGGCACATTGCCTTGTTAAAATCATGGTTCTGAAACTTATTAGGTGAGCAAACTTGGACAAGTTACTTAACATTTCTGATTTCCTCGTCTGTAAAACAGGGATAATAACAGTAACTGCTTCATAGGCTCTTATAAAAATTTAAATGTGATATCACATGTCAAGTGCTTAGAACAGTGCCCGGCATATGTTAGCTTTCTTATTATTATCAATGTTATCGCTGCCCTTATTGTTATTGCTATCTTTTTCCCAGCCTGGGGGTTTCACGTAGTGCAGGGCTATGTGCATTTATCACTTCTGAGACTGTATAATGTGCTCTTCCCAATGACCACGTTCTTCCAGTCACTGGAGTGAGGGGGACAAGGACTCATTCTTTACAACTTAAGAGGAGCCTCTTAATATTTCTCTTGCAGAATATCATTATTTTCTGGTGAATTGCGATTGCAACAAAGGGAGTTTGGATAAGAAGAAAAGTAAATGAACTGTAAACTAGGTAGTCTAAATCTTAACAATATTTAAATTAAACTTAACACAAGTTCTAGATTAAAAAAAAAATGGAGGAGATTAACAACCATTGAGAGCCAGTTATGAGCCAGGCATTATGCTAGTTCATTTCACGTATGACATTGGATTTAGTGTTCATATTCAAACTTTCAGGTAGTTATCATTGCTCTCTTACAGATGAATTCACTGAGTTCAAAGGAGTATATCTGTTTGTCCAAGATCATAACACACGGTGAAATGCATGCGATATATAAATATGGCCCATGTTTTGGTTATCCAATCAGATAATTTTAATAAGTATGGTAATGTTGTGACCATAGGACCTAAGAGGTGAACGTGGACTATGCTTTTGAACATCTGTAAGTTCAAGTTCCAGTACACTCCCTTTGCTCTAAAAAAGAAGTAACAAAAAAGTATGAAAAGAGGAAGCTAACAAGAAATCAGCTGGCTCAAAAATAAGATAACCATTTCTATGGACCAAAACAAGAAGAAAATACAAACAGGCTGCTGATTCCAGGGCAGAAAACAGTGATGAGACGGGAAACAGTATCAGGCTCACTGTGTGAAGTGTGGAATTGGCTTGAGTGAACATCCTCCTTTATAAAAGGAAGCTGAAAAAGCAATCAATGGCTAAGTTGCCCGGGGGCTGATTGAAGTGCCTGTGCATCAGAACTACCAGGAGGATTTGTTAAAACACAGCTTGTTGAGCCCCACCCCCAAAGTGTCTGATTCAGTAGGTCTGGGGTAAGGATTTACATTTTTCACTAGTTTCCACGGACACTGATGCTACTGCTCCCAGAACACACTTTAAGAACCACTGTTTAATAGGAAGCTGTGGATTCAGGGAGTTGGAAGAAAATGGACATAGCCTTGTGAGCAGGTACTGTGTCAATCCACCCATGGCTTCAGGTCTGGATCTGCAATAGTCTTGATAGCACTATTGAACTGGCAATACCATTATATGATGAGCCCCAGAGGATCAAGTAGAAAAAACCACTAATTACTAGACAGGGAAGGAGAGAAGAAAAATACAAAACAAAAGAAATGCTATACATAATGATTCTTGCAAGCCAAAATTCCAAAATACTTGAAGAAATCTGATAGTAAGAAAAATATCCAACAAATAAGCAAACAGAACATAAATTAACTTCAAAAAATTAATTATATAGATCTGATAAAATTTTAAAAAGAAGTGTGTTTGGAATTCTCAGAGGGATAAAAATAAGTAATATCTACTAAAAATAAACAAAAAATATAAAATTAAACAGGAAGAAATTTTAAAAATAGAAAGCTGTGAAACGGAACTAGTTAGAATGGAGATAATGGCAGAGAAGTAATATTTGAAGAATTAAATAGCCGAGACTTTTTCCATAACTGAGAAAGGCATGAATCCTCCAGTTGAAAATGCATCGGGAATACTGAACAAAATAAAGATAAATATAAGCTTAGACTTGTAGTGAAACTACAGAACATGGAATATAAAGAGAAATATTTAAGCTATCAGAGAGACAACATACTGTTCTACGAGGAGCAACAATTAAACTGACAGTAGTTATTCTATTAGCAATAACAGAGGAAGTAAAACAATGGAATAATTATTCCAAGTGCAAAGGAAAATTAACCATCAACTTCAAATTTAACAGCCAGCTAAACTATCATTCTCTAAGCAAAAACTAAGAGAATGTGCCAACCACATACAGAAATTATAAAGAAGTAGAAGAATCCAGGGAGAAGATCTGGAATACTAGAAACAATGGTGGGCACATAAATGAATAAAATAGTAATAAATTAAATTAACCATTAACTGTTTTAAGAGAGGTCACTTTGTTTTGTATTGAAAAAGGGAAAAATTAAAACTCTAGAGCAGGGGTCTGCAAACATTCTCTGTAAAGGGCCAAAGAGAGTAAATATGTCAGGCTTTGCAGGCTGTACAGTTTCTGTCTTGACTACTCAACCCTGCCATCACAGAGTGAAAGCATCCATAGAAAATATGTAAATGAATGAATGTGACTGTATTTCAAATAAATCTTTATTTATAAAAACAGATTGTCTGCTAGATTTGGCCTGGGAAGGGTACTTTGCCCGCCTCTGCTCTAGCTAACAACATGATGCAGAGAGGGGCACTCTTTAGTAGGTAGATATTTTACTGTTCTTGACATGTTTAGGAAGAGAATAGAAATATTAGATAACTTAGATATGTTTATATATCACATATAATTAAACATACCTATTTAAAAAATGAAGGGTAACCACTAAAAATTAAAAGAATACAGCTCCAAAATAAGTAAAAATATAGAGCTTTCAAGTTATGGGAAGAAAAAAAGGAATATAAATAAATACTGGTGAGGGTAAAAAATGATCATCTAAATGATCATTATCTGTGTCTCACCTGTCCTAGGTGATCTGAGTGGGCACAGTATATTAGAAAGGAAATTGACCATTTGGCACACATCTGTGACTGGCAGGGGGCCTGGCTAGACTGAAAGAAGCAAGCATTAATTGGCGAACACCATGAATACCGCGGCACTACAAGCAATCCTATACACCCGAATCGGAGATATGGGCTTCCTTATAGCCATGACATGAAAAAAGATCTGGGGAGTTTTGGAACTAGAACCTTGTAGGAACCAGGAGTTCAGGCAGTTGGTCATATAACATAATATTAAGTACTTATTATGTTAAGCACTGAGGATACAAAAATAAAAATTATTGTTCCTTTCCTCGTAAGTTCATAGTATAAAAGTCAGAGTTTAAGGGCATTAATTGTTGCTAATACCCAGAATATAATTTGCCAAGCAAGAAAGATTCTTACTGACATAGGGGACTTTTCTCCCCAAATGAAATTAAGTAGCTGCTGGACACCATCTCCCCTCACTGAATCCCTCTTTCACCCCATTCCCAGAGTCTAAACCCTCCCTCAGAGAGAAACTGTTCTTATTCTCCTTTTTCCTGTAGGGAGACACTGACCATGGCTTGGTTGTAAAACAGAGCTAGGAAAAGGCCAAAAATTCAAAAGAATCAAGAGATACTAGAAAAAAAGAAATAATGATGATTATTACATTCCCTGCAGCTCACAGTCTCTAGAATGTTAAATGTTTCAAGCTGTTCCTTTTGTCTGGAATGTGCTTCCTTGCTTTTTTCCTGGTTAAATTCTACCCACTCTGGGTGTTTCAGCTGAGATGTTACCTCCTGGGGAAAACTTCCCTAACCCTTCACCCCCCCAATTTAGGTTAGGTGCCTATCCAGCCTGCCTGTATCATATTGTCTATGTTCTGGTCTGTCTCATTTCATGGACCAGACTGTGAGCTCCTCCATGTCTTGTCTAATCATTCCCCTCCTCACTGTTCACCTGTACAGAATCATATGTACTTCTCAAAATGGACCAACATCAGGAGATTTAAATATAAAAAATTATTTTCCCATAGGATCCCATGTTATCCCCCTCCCCTCCCCACTGCCCACCACCACAGATATTGACTTACACAGTTTCTATTCCACATCAAGGACTCAGCAAGGCCACCATCATCCACACAAAGTCACCCACCCACCCACCCACTGGCTGACAGAACAAACTAGGACTGGGTTGGATCCCACTCCTCAATACTCCCAGAGCATCTGATAGTTCCTTGTATTGGTATCTAATACATTTTATTGAAAATGGTCCATTTCCTTGCCTGTCCCTCACATTAAGCTCCCTGAAGGCAGACCTTTTTATGATTTAGTGTTGTATCCTCAGTACCCAAAATAGTTGGTGCTCAAGAAACATTGAATGAATAAGTGACACAGAGAAGCACTAAGTCATAATTTTTGGAGGGAAAAAAAGGAATTTTTGTTTTGCCTTATAGAAGTTTAAAATAATTTAGAGATTTAACACCTAGAGGAATTAAGTAACCAGAAAACATCACACAATTAGAAATTAATTGTGGACATTTACAGCAGGTTGGCAGATAGAATTGATGTGAGCTAGACTCAAAGAATTCTTGCAGGCTTTGTGGAGAAGGTGGGCTCTAAAGGAAAGGCGGGACTTTGATAGAGAGGGTGAGATGAATAGGTTGTAGCTATTATTTGGAGATGCCAGAGAAGGCAATGCTGGGGCTAAGATACAGTCAGCCCTTTAAAATTTGCATGGAAGCACTCATTCCTCAGTAGGCTTTCTGAATATAAGCTGCCATGGTAATTAAATTTCGGTTTTGACAAATCTGCAGGTATCTTTTTTTTTTTTTGGATTTGCTGTTATATCTGACTGGCTCTTGTGGAAACTTCTGGATAACAAGAAAAGCCAATGACAGAGATGATTTGTGTGTTAAGAGCATTTGGAAGCCAGGCATGGAGAGTCTCTAGAGAGGACTGGCATGGGTCTCAGAGTCTTCATCCTAACCACCCTGTGGGCTGCACTCACTAATTTATTTTTGGCAGCCTCTCTCCCTGCTATGGGTATTTCCTTATTATTAGCTGATTCACCCACTTCATAGAATGTATCTTCTGATATTTTAAGCAGCCAGTAATAAAGAAAGACCATTATTACATGGGCTGGCTCTATGAGGCAGATCTCGGGGGACAAAAAGTCCCTCCCAGGTTCCTGATTCTGTCTTAGGAAGTTTTAGTGTTCATTGGCTGGCTGAGGGCGTAACTATAAAAGGGCCTTGGGGATCCCTCCCGGGCGGGGGATTGAGCACTAGGTTACAAGTTCTCGAGCCAGACCGTGAAGCTAAGAAGACTATTTCTTGGTTTTGTTCTCCCCACCAACCTTAAAAGCACTTATCCCAGTACTGATGCCCTGAAGGCACTCAATAATGTATGGTGAATTCAACTGGCAGGGTTGGGGGCAGTGAGAGTTTAAGCTCATTTTCAGCTTTGGAGCTGTAAGGGGCAGCCAAGACCTATGTTGTTTAATAGGCAGAAGCATTGACTCCCATCATTCCCATCCCCTTCCTTTGAATGGCCTAAAATTACAACCAGTAGAGCTTGTTTGGGGGTGAGGAAGGAAGATGAATTGCCTCTAAAAAGTTTAAGTTCTTCCTGTTATTCATAAATTGGCCTTGGCACTTTTTTTTGTCTGTGCCTCCAATCTTGGCTAGGAGTTTTGAGCCATCTTTCTTAATCATTAAGTCTTACTTTCTTATTTCAGTTGACTTGTCTATAATCTTGGATTCTATTGCTAACATCAGTCTAATTTTAAGCTAGTCCCCCTCTGGCTTAGTAGATGCTTTTACTCATCTCTTCATGGCTCCCTGTGTATCTACCCTTCCCCGCCTTCTTCCCCCAACCCTTCCCCCCCACCCCCCGACATTACAGTCAAATCTAAGTCTCTCCAAGGTCAAATATGTACCCTAAAGTAGAGATGACTTCACTTTCTTTACTAAGAAGGTTGAGGCCGTATCCAGGCTCTTCTCTTCCATCTCCATACATGCAGGTCTCTCATCTTGTCTAAAAAGGACTGTTCTTTCAGCTTTCAAGGCTAAATCTCCTAAGCAATGCTCACAATTCTTTCTCTTCCTGTCTCCTCTAAGCTTTTGTTTCATCAGTTATTACCCGCCCCTTCTCACAACATTTCCCCTTCCCACTTTCTCTTTCATGTATGTCTTTCAGGTTCTGCCTACTAGAAAGCAAAGCAAGTCAAAAATTCAAAGAAGCAAAAGAAAGACCTCTGCTTGACCCTACTTCCCTACCTGTCTTTTGTTTTATTTTTCTCTTGAATTTCTTTCTCAAATTATCAATCAGCTCACTAAGCCTGTACATTCTCACCACCAACATTTTTCCCCTTTCAATCTGATTACTGTTTCTACTACTTTAGAGAAGGTGTTCTCTGCAAAGCCACTCATGCTTTTATATTTACTCTTTCTAACTATTTTTCACTTGGCTTCTGCTTGGATACTTGGATGCCATGGCCATGAATATTGATGGGGTGATTGTGGTCTTCTCTTCACTCTAAAGACCTCCATTATCTCCTTAATCCATTGAAAACCTGCTCGCTCTTCACCAATTTACAAATACTAATCTACAAATGATTACCAATGACTTGCTGATTGCCAGATTCAAAGAATAAACCTTACTCCTAACCTCACTGGATCTTTCTACAGCATTCGACCCTTAGTCTCTCCTGCCTTTGCAAAACTCACTACTCTACCCGCTTTGCTTGTTAGTGTCTTATCCTCAGGTTGTTCTGTCTTTGTTTCCTTCTGCTCTTTCCCCTCAACTTCCTCTTGAAAGGCTGGTCTTCTCTGGAATTCAGTTCTTGACCCTTTTTCCTTCTTAATTTATGGGCTCTCCAATGGTATAATCTTGCATGTTCAAATTCTAGAAGGTAACTCCAAGTTCTGTATCTTCAAGTGCAGCCTCCACCTTGAACTTTCTTCTAGAAGTTTCCTGCCGGTCTCATAAAGCCCTGAACACATCAAGTAGAGACTCAGTATTTTCTCCCCGAAACACGCCTCTCCTCACTTCCCTCTTTTAGTGACTGGCTCCCTTCTCTATGCAGGTGCCAAGTCAGAACATTCAGAGTCCTGTTGTCACTTCCTTTCCTTCGCCTTTATTTGCTATCAATGACCAGCTCTGATAATTTAACGTACTAAACATTTTTCAAATGTTTCTTTCCGTTCTCCCCAGAACTTCTGCCCCAGTTCAGGCGTCATCATTTCTTGCCTGGATTCCCAGTAGATTTCCATGCCCCTAGGCTTTTCCTTCTCAAATCAGTTCTCCTCAGAGCAGGAAGATCTATTTTTAAAACATAAATCTGACCCTGTTATTCTCCTGCTTTAATCACTTGGATAAAGTCCAAGCTGCTTAACATGGCATAAAAGGTACTTCATGATCTACCTCTGCTCATTCCTCCACACTCAGCTCCCATCAAGCCTCCTCTAATCTTCATTTTCAGTAGCATCGAGCTGCTTGTGTCCACCCCTTCCCCAACTTACACACAGCCTCTGCTGTTGCTTAAGTCTACGCTTTTGCGCATGCTCTCTCTCCTTCTTGTAATGTGAAGCCCTACTATATTGCCATCATTGGCTGGATGAGTCCTACTGGGTTAAATACTCTCAGGGATTCCTTAATATCTGGGATATGCCTCCATTTTTGCACTTTCACAGTGTTTGGTGGCTTTGGTTGTCCCTTATTTTTTTTTGTTACTCAACTCTACTTTAACTTTTCCTTTATATGGAAACTTAAGATTGATTTTTGCCTAGCCCAGAAATCTACTGGTAATAGATACCTTAAAGGATATATTGTTAGAAGCCATATCTTCCCTTATACCTGGCTTTTGTTTATTCTCCTCTCAAAAAAAATTTATTATATGCTTATTATGTGCTTTGCTGGAAATGAAAAATCAATAATGGAATGATGGACCAGGTCTTTGATCTTGTGGTATTTACAGATATATGGGTCCCCTTGGTAGTCCTAGTCTATTGGCTATTCCATAATTCAAAAGTCATCCTAGTATACATGTATTTTCTGACTCTATCATCTTTTGAGATGAAAAATTCCATAATTATAATTCACATAATTATTATTATGTGAAGAAAGAGCTGACAAGCATAGAAGTTAAAAGATTCAGATTTAGAAATATTAGAGTTCCAACCTGGCGTTCCTACACACCAGTTGTTTGACTTTAGTCTAATTACTTAATTGAGCATCAGTTTCTTTATAAAAAAAAAAGAGAGAGAATAAGAATATCTCACTCTTAAGATATATGTAAGTATTATAAGGTGATAAACATTTGTAAAAAACCACTCAGCTCATTGCCCAGCACATGGTAAGTACTCAATTGGTGGTAACTATAATTATTGCTCAAATACCAAAGGGTGTGAAATAGGAAAAAAAAATCATAGCAATTAAAATCATAGGCAGATCACTGAAACTCCTTTAGCCTTTATAAAGTAAAGGGGTGGTAAAAGTAACAATCATCACCTTCTCACTTATAATTTTTCTTAGAAAATCAACCTTTCCCCAATTCCTAGAGCAAAACTTTGTGCTGTGCCTCTATTTATCCTGACTACAGCTGATAGAAACAGAGGTGGACACTTAACTCCAGCTGGGCTAATCAAATTCTCTTCCCAGGAATTTGAGATTTGAATACTGAGACACTGACTCAGACAATGAGGGAACACGAGGAGAAAGGTGTGTAGTTGAGATGGAAGTCAGAAAGCTAAAGTTGTGAATAAAAATCTGAGTTATAGGAAAGCCATAGAGTACAACATGCATTGTTCTATGCCATTTTACATGAGAAACTTGAGCATCCACAGATTTTGGTATCTGCAGAGGTCGTAAGACCAATCCCCTATGGATACCTAGGGATGACTACTGTTAAATTTTAGGGGAGTCAAAAGGATGACTGTGAGGAAAGGTCAGTGTCTTTAACCCTCTCATTGTTCAAGGGTTAACTGTACATATAGAGAGTATAAGTATGAAAGCAGAGAATAGAGCATGGCAGAAGGAAGATGGGAGAGAGATCATTCTACCCTGAGAGATGAATTAAGGAAATTTCAACACCTGAGATTCCAGTTTCTTGTCCCTTGAGTTCTGGTGAAGCCTTGCTTCCTATTTTTGTATGTCATTAAAATTGACCATTGTGTCTTTATATAAAGCCCCTTTCCTTACACTAGCTTGAATGGGCCTCTGTCTCCAGTAATTAAATATTCCCTAACCTCTAAGGTTGCTTTCCAACTCAGAAACCACATACTATGGTTTTATACTCTCCTTTGGCTTCCTGTCTCAGGATTTGGTAAAATAATAATGATAATAATAATAATAATAATCATTGTAGAAAACTTGTTTAGTTTGTTCTTTATTATCTGGACTTTGGTCATGCCTTTTTCATACTTACAGAGTGAGGAATCATGAATTTTTAAAGTTTTTCCTCAAAAGGAAGCGTCTTCCTCTTCCTTCCAGGCTTCCTTTCAGTAGATCTTCCCTCCATATGCTTTTACCCAAAGAAGAAAAAATATATATAAATTCTTACAGAATTTTAAGTTTAAGGGAAATTTAAAACGAAAAAAAGTTTAAGTTTAAAGGAAGACTAATGCTTGGTATGATTTCAGATATTCAATCTTTTGCTGATGTCTTGGGCTATAACAAGCAGATATCGGGCTCAGGAATAATCTTCGACAAATCCATGTTCCTTTTTCTGGATTTGGCTCCAAATCTTTCAATTTATTTAAATGTTCTAGAATTTTTATTCCCAAACATTGCCCATATTAGAACACACTTTTTTTTTTTTTTTAGCACTCTTTCATGAGTTGGTCAAACTTGGAAGCATTAGCAACAGTGCATAAGAGCACATGGAGGGGAAGTACATGCAAACCTGGAGTGAGCAGTGCTCTGGAGATGCTTTTATTGTCCTATCCCAATGTAGCCACATGTGGCTATTCAAATTATTAACTAAAAATAAATAAAAAATAAAACTAGCTGCTTTTCAAGTCCTCAATAAACACATGTGACAAGTGACATGTGACAAGTGTTGGATAGCATAGATAGAGGTCATCTTTACCACTGCAGAAAGTTCTATTGACAGTGCTACCTAGAGAGACCTACTATCCACTTCAAGAAAGTCCGTAATAGGAGACATGTCCAGCAGATATAAAGAGTGCATCCTGAGTGGAAGAGGAACAAGATAGTGGCTCTTGGAGCAGATGATATTTGAAGATAATGTTTTTAGGTAGCAGTGGCTCAATCAACCAGCTGGATTTAAGAGACAGAATTCCTGGAAAAGAATAGTGTGTTAGTTGGTATAGACTGGTCTTTGTTGTGGACAAACCACCCAAATGCAGTAGCTTGGCACATTTAAGTTTCTTTCTTTCTCATGAAGTTTAATGAGGGTTGGACAGCCCTTTTCCAGGTTTGCAAGGGAACTGAGAGATGGAGGATATGCCTAATCATCCTGACTAGGAAGTGAAAACCTTTACTTCTGCTCACAGTGTATTAGCTAAAGCTAATCATTTGGCTCTAACTCATCTTTAAAAGTGGCTTGGAAATGTAAGGATCATATGTGTATTTGGTGAGTACTATCTCTGCAACTAGAAAAAGCAAGGTGGGTTCCCAGCTCCATACGTAATGGTGTTCTATAATATAATAAAGGCAGGGACTTTTAACTGTGAGCTCCTTGGGGATTAAGACTATGCTAGCACTCGTAAAGCACCCAACACACAGCAGGTACTTAATAAACAGTTGCTAGATTATGTTGATTCAGGTACCAGAGTTGAGGTTCAGGATGGTCACTGAGTCCCAGAAAGACAGCAGATTTGATGCTGAGGCCCAGGATGCTGGGCTAGACTCCTTAAAGTCTCTCTGATTACAGTTGGATTGACCCCAAAGGTATAACTGGGCTTACAGTACAGGCTTCAACTATGGGGAGAGGGAGACTGAAGGGACTGAGTGACTGGTAGTGTTGTCGTGTTTTACCCATCCACATAGGTTCCTAAGGTCTCTCTTTAGTTCAGTCTCTTCAGTTTGGTACTTCTGGAAATAACTCAAGGTCAACTGCAAACATGGAGATTTTATTGGAAATGCTCTTATAGAGATCATTGGTGAATACCTCACACTGATCCTTTATGCTTATCACCCTGGAGAAATGACCATCCATTTATCTTTATCCTTTATTTCTGAACTCATTCTCGTTTCCCTCATATACCCATCATGCTGTGATTTCTTACAGTCTTTGAAACTGAATTTTGCCAAATGCGTATCGAAAGTCTAAGTAGATTACATCCACCAGTCATCTACATGTCTATTTATTCACATCTAGAACATCCATAAATAAATATTGGCTCTGTCCCAAGGTTCAGTGTTTGGGGCTCTGTTTCTGTCTCTATTCTCTCACTTAAGGATCACATATACTGATAAAGGTTTAACTGCCTCCCCTCCAGGATGATCTCTACAAGTCTATCCTCTTTCCAAGCTTCAGTTCTGCACCTGCAATTTATATATTTGATATATCACTTTTGTGATTTATCTGAAATTGAGTATTACACCTCCCCTCCAAAACTCATTCTCCATGTTAGTTCTCCTATTTCTGTCTATTGTATCATCAGCTTTCTAGTCACTCAGGCTTAACACCATGACTCAGCTCTGACTCCTCACTGTCTCCCCCTACACTATAATCCCATATTCAATTAGTCATTAAGTCTTATGCTTTCTTCGTCATGCCTCTCAAATCTCTGTCTTTCTTTTCCGTTTGCACTGTCATCACTTAAATTTAGGCCCCTGTGGCTATATTCTTGGAGTATTGCAGGAGCTACTTCACTATGCTTTCTCTTCTACCAGCTCATCTTACATTCATTCATATTAAGCCATGGGTTTGGAGACATCTAGACCTATATATTTAAATCTTAGTGCTATCATTTATAAGTGGTGTGACTTTACCTTTTGAAGCCCAATTTATCTCTAAAATATAATAAATAATAATTAAGAAATCAGTAAGTGTTAGCTATTATTACTATGTTCTAAGCATTGTTTTAGATGTGGTGGACATTATTTCATATAATCTTGCACAGTAACCATGTGAGGTAAGTATTAGTATTATACTTATTTTACAAATGGGGAAGTTTAGGAAAATTAAATAATTTATCCAAGGTCACATAGCTAGTAAGTATCAAAGCTTATGTTCAAACCTAGGCAGTTTGATTTCACCTAACCGCTCTGCTACTGTGCCTCCTAACATTGTAGTTACTCAATAATGTTTATTATATTAATAACCAACATCCTAAAATGCAGCTTTGATTCTCCTACTAAAGAGTCTCCACTGGTCATACTTCATAAAATAAAGTCTAATTAGTTTAAAATTGTACTATAGTATCCATAACCAAAACATTTCAACATCTTCACATTATAATTATGATTTTGAAAATCTAACATACTGATGCTTCTGATTGTGATAGTAATATTTATTAGATTAACACTCTCAGAAAGAAGCATAAAAGCTAGGTAAAATTACAAAACAGTTACTTGGAAGTATAAGGGAGCATCCAAGGCAGCTAGAACATAAAAGGATAAAACCCTAAAGAGATAAATTTATAGTTTTAAATGTATTTATTAGAAGAGAAATGCTTAACATCAATTATCTAACCATGTCTTCCAAAAATCTCAAAGAAGAGGAAGAATTAATTCCCCCAAAAGCTTAGAAAAATAAAGAGCAGAAATCAATAAATAGAAAATAATGAACAATAAATAAAATTAACAAAGCTGAACTTTAGTTTTTTGAAAATTCTAATAAAATTAATAAAGTTCTAGCAAGACTGGTCAGGAAAAGAGGAGAAAAAAACAAATAATCTATGTCAGGAATAAAAAAGAGTCATTACTACAAACCCACATATATTATAGATATAATACAGTGATGTTATGAATGACTTTAAGCCAATATATTTAAAAATTTATATGAAATGGACAAATTTCTAGAAACAAATTTGCCAAAACCAACATAAAAAAATAGAAAATTTGAACAGTATAGACTATTAAAGAAATTAATCATTATTTTAAACTTTCCACAGAGAAAACTTGAGGCCCAAATGACTTTACTGGTAACTTTTTTCAAAGTCTGAGAAAAAAAAAGCTAATCTTAAGCTTTTTTTTAATAGAATAAAAATAGAATAAAAAGAGACACTTCTCAATACATTTTTAAGGGGCCACTAAAACTTTGATACTAGAAAATGATAGGGTATTATAAGAGGAGAAAATTATAGACTAATCTTCCTCGTGAAAATAGAGATAATATAATAAGGAAATATATAATAAATATATTAAAATAAGTATAATAAAGAAAATATGAAACAATTTAATACAGCAATATAGAAAAATAATAAATATAGCAATGTATAAAAAGAATAATATATCGTGGCCTTGTGGGATTTGTTCCGGGACTGAAGAATGGTTTAACATTAGAAATTTAATCACTATTAACTCATAATATTTATTAACAAAGGAGAAAAATAATAATCTCAGCAAATACAGGTAAGTACTATTTGACAAATTTCATAACTGTTCATGATAAAAAAAATACTCTTAGGAAATTAAGAATAGAAGGGAACTTCTTTTCCTGATAAATGTTATCTTCTGAAATCCTACTCAGTTGTGAAATATTGAAAGCTTTCTCCCTGAGATAAATAATGACACAAGAATGTTCATTGTTTCTCTTTAGCACTGTATTGGATATACTAGCCTGTACAATAAGATCATGAAAGAAATAAAATAGTCATTATTTGCAAATGACTTGATAGTTATGTGGAATATCCAAAAGTCTATTCAAATAAATATTAGTATTGATAAGTAATTTTAGCAAAATTTTAGCATTCTTATATACTAGGAAAAAGCAATTAGGAATGAAATTAAAGAAAGATGTCATTACGATAGTATTAAAATAATTAGAAACAAGTAGATTAAATAAATATAAAAAACTATAAAACATTAAGAAAACTAAATGGAGAAACATTCTCATATCAAAGGACTCCATATTATAACTTTGTCAATTTTCCTTAATTTGAGCTTTAAGATTAATGATATTTCAACAAAAATAACAGTAATATTTTGTATGTAATGATTAACAGGCTAATTCTTAAATTTACATGGAAATGCAAAAACAAGACAAGCTAAGACAATCTTAAAGATCACAACTGAAGGAGAGTAAGGTTGGATATCAAGATTTATTATAAAAGTAATTAAGAAATATGTTGTTGATGCAAAGATAACCAAATAGATCAATGAAATAAAATAGAGTGTAGAAACAGACCTATACAAATATTTTTCTTTGACTTACAGTGAAGGTGCATAGTTGTGCAGAGCATAAAAGATGGTCATTTCGATGAACAGTGTTAGATCAATTAGATAGCAATATGAAAAAATGAATCTTGACTTCATTTCACACTCAACACAAAAAAATATATAAGAGATAAAATAGACCTAAATACAAAAAAGCTTTTAGAGGATAACGTAGAAAACTATCTCTATGATCTTAATGTAAGAAAGAATTTCTTAAGACACACAAAAAGAAGTAGCCATAAAGGAAGAGATTCATAAATAGTGTATTTTTAACATCAAGTACTTCTTTATACTTACATACACATAAGACAAAAATATTCTTTTACAGAATAGTTAAAGAATGTCAGAAAAGGAAAGAAAGAATGAAAGAATAAGTAGAAGAAAGAAAGGAAAGAAAGCAAAGAAGGGAGGGAGAGATAGAGAGGGAGGAAATGGAAAGGAAGGGAAGAAAGAAAAGAAAAAGGAAGGAAGGAAGAAACAGACAGCTTCTCCAATGGACAAAAGCTTGAACATATGCTTCCCAAAAGAGAATATCCAAATGGCCAATATGAGAAAGTGCTCAACCAGTTGGTCATCAAGACGACACAAATTAAAGCCACAATAAAACATTACTATATATACAAGTTTAGCTAAAATAAAAGAGACAATATCAAATGTTTGTTTGGCTAGACGTGTAGTAATCTCATATATTGATAATGATAGTATAAATTATAAATTGGTACAATCACTTTGGAAAACTTTGGGGCAGAACGTACTGTAGATAAATAGATGCATACCTATGACCTAGGAACTCCAATATTAGATGTATAAACAATAATAAAACTAAAGTAAAATAAAATAAAATGAGTGCATATGTACATCAAAAGACTACATGTTTTTTTCTAGCACCTATTTCCAAAAGATTTTCATTACCAAACAGAAACTTTGTACCCATTAAGCAATAACTCCCTTCACCTCTCTTACAAGTTTCTCTAATCTTCTTTCTGCTAAGGATAGGGACTTCTTTCTGTATTTGTGAATTTTCTTATTTTAGATATTTCATATAAGTAGAAATATACAATACTTTTCCTTTTGTGTCTGGCTTATTTCACTTAGCTTAATGTTTTCCAGGCTCATTTCTGTTGTTGCATGGAGTTGTGGTCTATTCATTTTTCATTACTGAATAGTATTACATCACGTGAATATACTACAGTTTATCCATTCTATTGTTGATAGTTCTTCTCCCAGTTTGGGGCGATTACAAATAATGTTGCCTGGAATATTCTTAACGTCTTTCAGTGGTCACATGTCAGGGTGTGCTAACTTTGTGAAAAATAACTGAACATTTAGAATTTGTGTCCTTTCCTGTAAGGTATACTTAAATAAAAAAGCTAATGACAAAAAAGTGAGGGATCAGGGGAGGAGTAGAGAAGAAAGAAAAAAAGAGAGAGAAAAGGAAAATTATTCAAAGCATGGCCTAGAAAGCCCTGTGAAGTCTGACCTTGAACAAACACCCTAACAATCTTGAAGTGCTGCTCAACAAGGCTATTTTGGTGTCCTGGTTTTTGGGCCAGGAGACCCAGGAGAAGACATATAATACTTTTCTCTGGACCCTCCTAAGCAAGGAGATGAATGGTGGAGATGGAGGGTAAAACTAACTGGCTAGCTTGGCCCTCTACATTATAAACCAGCCAGCAATGTGGCTTCACTGATCTTTTTGCAACCCCCAGGAGACTATGGGGAAACAAGACCAGCATAACAAATTGATGCGACCCTCCAGAGCTCCCTATAGATGTCTGTCTAGGACTTTCGGTGCACTCGAGGAACCTACTAGTCTAGCAAGGTCTCCTCTGTTCCCAGTCCATCATTGTCTGGGCTGGATTTGCCTTAACTTGAGATGTAGTAGGCAAATGGTCCATGGGAGGACTCCACTTGCTTCTATCTTCACTAGACTCTCTTGAGCCAAGAAACCACCTTCATTATCCATTTTCTTTCTGTTTCAGTTATGTTGGCCTTCATTTCATGCCTTATATGTTTCTTGTCCTTTCCTACCTCAGGGTCTTTGCACGTATTATTTCTACTGCATAGAATACTTGTGCTTCTCCTTTTAACCTAACTCTCCTCTCCCTTTAGGTATCAGTTCCATTCTTGCATCTTCAAGAAGCTTGTTCCTGATCAGCATTGTTAAACACTCTCATCTCATCATGCTATTTTTATCACAGCACGTACTACAGTTTCAGTTTGATATATCTGATTCATGTCTTATTCTCTCTGTTGACTACAGTGTCCATGAGGGTAGGACTGTGTAGGTTTTGTTCACCATTCAGATCTGATGGTTAGCATGGTGCCTGGCAAAGAGTGGGTGTGTATATATATATATATATATATATATATATATATATATATATATTAATATATATATATATATATTAAATGAATGAATGCGTAAGTGAATCCAAGACTCCCTAAAAGTAGTCTACAATCACATGTTCAACTGTCTGACTCAAGCCTCATTTCTGACTATTTCTTTAACTTACCTCTGTGTGGGCCACCCACCCCTCCCTGAACGCAGCCCCCTCCTCCCACCCCCGCCCCCGCCCCCGCCGCACCCCCCACACATACACACACACTGGCCTAGCTGAAAGCTACATCACTGTGCTTTCTTCTTCTTCTCCACTTCCTTCAGCTCTTATTATTTTCTGGAGTCCTTATTAGCACAGGCTACTATCCTGACGCCATAGGTGAGATCACATGAAATTTAGAGGTGGCTCTCCCTGAATATCTGTCAGGATGAACAGGGACGGAGTTGAGGCAAGCCGAGTGTGTTTCCTCTAAGGCTTGCTGCTTGATCCATTTCCTTTGCACTCACTGGCCTGGGAGGTTCTTCCTGCCACTTTCCTGCCACCAGACAGGGTGCACCGGGAACCTTTTCAAGCTGCCACTAGGACAGCTTCAGTGGACTTCAGGCCACTTGTGAGTGATTGGTGTTTCCCTCAGCTTCGCCCTGACATCAAGCTCCAGTCATTCCAGGGAATAAGTTTGCCGTTCTGGGTCATGGTTTCAGTATTCCAGTCAATTTCCCATTCATCACATGGCCCAGTGGACCGGGACCTGGAGCCCAGGATCCCAGCCCCTGACTCCACTCCCTCTCGTCCCCTCTAAAACTGGTGAAGTTTCTGAAAGTAGAAGCTGGAACATCAGGGATCAGAAGAGCTAAACAATGAGGCAATTTATTAATTGCTGTACAAGATGGTGATGATGGGGCAGGGTGACACCAGAGTCCTGTCTTCCTTGGGCAGGCGGGACCTTCCCAAGGCTGTTTAATCAACTTCCTGATGCAAAGTAGGCCTCCTCTTTCCTCACCCTGAATGTCAGGTGTATATGTGGTCCCACTGTTTGCTCATCCCCTCCAATATTCTCTAGAAAGTTTATTTCTTGTAGCCAAACAATTTTTTTTTTTGTTCAGTTAAATGTTAACTTCAGTTCCTTCATTCTGGAGACAGAGAACAGTTGCTTCAGCTGCTTTCATTCATTAATGCTTTTATTCATTCAACATACATTTACTATATGAGTACTATGTGCAAGGTCCTGTACCGATTAAGTGCTGGCAATGTAATGGACATGGTCACTGCTCTCACAGAGTTTCAAATTGACAATAAACCAGTAAATAATTATGAATTATAGCAAATGAGCCAAGGAAGAAAAATTAACTGTTGTCAGCAAGAACAACAGGAGGGGGAGGGGAGAAGGCAGAGAGAGAGGCTGCTTTAGATTTTGTGGCCAAATAAGACCTCTCTGGACAGGTGCTATTTAAGTGAGAAGGAGCCAGGTGTGACCAATATGGGGAAGAGCATCCATCTCTGGGGAAAGGAACGGCGTGTGTGAAGATGCTGGGCTGCAGAGGACACGATGTGCCCTCCAGCCTCCGATTCTTTGATTTCTCACCAGTACAGAGCAGGAACCCCTCAGTCATACAAATGCCTCTTTCTCCTCCAACAGAAGCCTCATGCCAGCCTACCCAGCCCTGCCAGCAGTGTCAGCTGATCCCTGGGCAGTTACAATCAACAAAGAGGGAGAGAATTAGGAACAGGGGAAATTCCCACCGAAGTCATAGAGGTCATCTGGCTTGCGAACGGGCTGTGAGGAGAGCATTCTTTCTGCTTCCATTTCTCCCCACATTCCACAGGACTAGGAGTGACACTAATTGCTGCTGCCACTACCACGACTGCTTGAATTCCTGTGACAGTTCACTGTTTATAAAACACTTTTACATGCATTAGCACATGAGGCCCCCTCAACAGCTCTATAAGTAAGAAATACAGCACTGGTCACCCCTTTTTCTAACGAGCATGTTAATGGATGCTTGGTGCTAGCATCTTCCCTTCATTTCCATTCTGTCCCCTAAAAAACACTTTATTTTTACTTCTTTAATTTTTGCTGGCCTCTCCCCCATGCTTTCTGTTTCCCTGAAGGCTTCCCCCAAGAGAAGGGCAAAAGGGGGTTAGAGGCCTGGCAATGAGTTATGGGGTGGTTCTTACCCATCTGTGTAGCTGCTATGGGCTGCCTGCCTTTTAGCCATTTCATTCCCTTCTTTCTTGCTAATAGACTTCTGTTTTTTGTTCAGGTGTAAATGTCCCCAGCCCCAGGGGATGAATAATAATTGGCTTAAACAAATTATGGAAATCTGATCTTTGTTTATAGTGATTGGTCCAGGGATGGGCATGAGACTCAGTTCTGGTCAATGAGATATAAGCAAATATCTTGGTTATACTGAGAAAGATTTTACTACCTGATAATAGGAAAGCTAAAAGAAAAAAAATATCCTTTTTTAAAAGCCCTGCTCTCATTGTTCTGGTTTGGGACACTGATTTGTGAGGATGTGATGCTTGGAGCTTTGGGAGCCATCTTTTGATGATGAGGGTGGCAAAGCAAAGGATGGACAAAGCCTGGTGAAGACACCAGTGAGCAGAGTCAAACCTGGAGCCACCTATCTCTGGGCTTCTTACAAATAAGTTATTGAGGTTTAAATCTTTAATCCATGTTACTCAAAATGTGAGTCCTGTACCAGGAGCATCAACTTCACCTGGTAGCTTACTAGAAACAACAGAATCTCAGGTTTACTCCAGACCTACTGAATCAGAAATTGCCTTTCAAAAAGATCCCCTATGTGACTCATATGCACATTAAAGTTTGAAAAGCACTGGTTTAAGCCAGTATAAATTAGTCGTATTTTTCTGAAACTTGCAGTTCAAAGCATGCTGGCTGATAGCACACCGCAGGCACAGGCTTTCTTAGGGTTCTAGAAGCATTCATCTGATTCCCAGATTCTAGAAGGCACATGCCTACCCTTATGTCTCCATGTGGGATCTGAGCTCCAGGATGGGTAAGTGAGAGAGAACTTTATAACCCTTGGAGCTGCCCTTGAGATCAGGCAGAGGTGCCCCAGGAAAGGGAGAGAGACTGCAACTGAGAGACAATCCACAGGCCTAAAAGGAAAGTTCTGGGCAGGATCACAATTTGGATGTAGAGTTAGGAACCAAAGACTTCCCTTTCGATAAACAGAGTGGGCTACACAAAGGGTTGTGGGAATTGGTCTGAGAGGTGTGTGGGGAGCCTGATGGAATGTGCTCGCCTCACAGGGATTGAAGGAGAAGCCAGGGCTGAGAGGAGGGGCTCTGGAGGTGGGGCACAGACTCCCGGGATAGGCTAGGCTGGCCCAGTGAAGATGGCCTGGTTTCCTTTTTGGAGGTGGTTGCAGATCAAGTTTTGGAATGTGGTAGCCTTTCTAACTCTTAGGGATGCTCCTGGATTTTCAGTTATGTTCTGCGCCCTAATAGTTTGCCTGTCTTTTCAGGTCTCAGAAGAAGAGTGTCCATCTACTTTCTCATGAATAGCTGTTTCTGCTTTGGGAGAAGGAGAATTGGTCCAACTCCTAAGGGCATGGAAGGTAGTGTCTAATAGTACTTTAATGACTGGATGTGTCTGTGTGGGACCTGGGGCACATTTATTCATGCAGATTATACTATCCATTTGCCCTCTGCCTGATGGATTGTGGGTCAGGTTCTCCTTACCCCTACCCAACTACTTTATGTGGCACATTATTTGTTTATCCTGGGACTCAATATAGCAAAGTAGTTTAGAGTATGAAATTTTCAGTCATATATAGCTGATTGGGATCTTGGCTCTATTGCTCATTAGCTGTGAAGTATTACGCTAATTAACCTTTCTGACTCCAAGTTTCTTCATCTGAGAAATGGGAATAATAGTACTCACCTCCCAAGGTTGGTAATAAGACTAAATGGGAGAGCCTGTGTTTAGCCACCAGGAAGTAACCCCAAAGTGGAGACTGTCTTTATTAATATTATATGTGTCTTTGAAAGTGGCCATCTTGTTGAGCCCGTGTACCCAGGAGTAGAGATGTGGGCTGGGAAACAGAGTGTGCCTGAGGAGGTACAGACACCGTGCAGTGAGGGGCTCTGGGATGTGGGCATTGAAGCCTACATTCCAGGATGAACTCATCCTGACCATCTGACTGGATGAACTAGATAGAGACAGAGAATTCGAAGCTTCTTTGCTGTCCCAGAAACTAACTCCCTCAGCGTGGCTCCAACCCACTCAGCTGTGAAACTGAGATCATTACCTGCTTCCTCACAGATCCCTTGACTGACTCTCTCATCATTCTTGAAGCAAGTGCATGTGGAGGGAGGGACTGCCTCTCAGCACTAATCCTGCCTCGGGCTCCTTTGGAACTGCCCTCTGTCTCCAGCAGTGAGCAGTCTGCTACAGTCACCTCTCTTCCCTATGGTTTTCCTTCTTTAGGAAAAGATTTCCACACTCCCTTCAACCCACCTCCAATGCACCCCCGCCACATACACACACAGTGCATACACTGCACACTGTTCGTCCATTTACCTAGGTCCTATTTTGAGTCATGTGCATGCGGCAGGTGCCATTCTAGGTGCTGGGGACACAACAGTAAACAAGATGTGGGTCCTTGAATTATTCAGTGATCTGACAGAGACATTCGGGGTGTGCCCGGGTCTTATGAACTACTAGTTCAGTAGGTGTACCCCTTCCCTGAGAGCAGCAGCACATGGAGAAGGGAAAAGGGGCACCCTCTCAATTTTGTGGGGGCTAACTGGTGTGGGGGTATGAGATGGTACCACCAGGTGCTGCAGCATTGGGAGCATGGGGCCCTGGCAGGAAGGCACAGGAGGTGCTACAAGGAGAGCGATACCCCCTTGTGTGATTTGGGAGCTGTGAGAGGCAACATGTTAAGAGACTGTTTGTGAGCACAGTTAAGACCCCTGAGGACTCCCCAAAATAACCAGGGAGGATGTTGCTGTGAGTAAAAGGAGCTGAGATCTTGCAGTCCTGGAAATCAATATACCTTCAGGCATCCATATTAATGTGTCCTCTCGTGTACTGCAGGCTGTAGAAGCCTGGGTGTCTTAGTATGCTCCAGTTGCCATAACAAAATACCACAGATTGAGTGGCTTAAACAACAGACACTTATTTCTCACAGTTCTGGAGGCTAGAAGTCCAAGATTAAGGTGCTAACAGATTCAGTTCTTAATGAGGGCTCTCTTCCTGACTCTCAGCATGTCCTCACACAGCAGGAAGAGAGGAAGAAAGGTGAGGGAGAGGGAGAAAGAGGAAGAGAGAGAGAGACAGAGACAGAGAGAGAGAGAGAGAGAGAGAGAGACAGAAACATGAAAATATTTATCTTATAAGGACATTAATCCCATACTGGGGCCCCAGCCTCATGACCTTATTTAAACTTAAGTATATTACAAAGGCCCTACCTCCAAATACCATCACATTGGAATTAGGGCTTTAACATATAAGTTTTGAGGGGACACAAAACTGTTATAACGCTATGGGTTGTCCTGGAACAGAGCCACATTGCATTTGGAGCAGAGATTCACCTTCCCCCTTCCATTTTCTCCTCTTCCTCCTTGCCTGAGTAGTCATACATTGGTGGCATAAGAGGCTCGATGCCACCTACCTCCCAGAAACACTCAGCAGAAAGTAGAAGTCTGAATATGATAGAACTCTGCTTTTCTCTAGGATGGGGCTGCACTAGCATAACTTGCACCCAACATGTGTTCAGAAGGCAACTGTCTTCCATCTCTGTGTTCCACCAAGTCCCCACTACCTCAAATCCTCATCGCTTAGTCGGATGACTCTGTCTGGCAGCCATATAACCCAAGGTGGGGGCTCTTGAAACAGGATTCCTCCAGATGATTCACCCATCTCCCCTGTCCTTCCTCTAATCAGAGGACTTTCTCCCTAGCTGATCTCATTCAGTACGTGATTCTAAATAGCATTTCTTCACTGATGACTCCCAAATTCGACCACTTGCACTTGACATGTTCTCTTGTATGTTTTAATATGCATCTCAATTCAGTTTAACAGAGCTCTTAATTACTTAACTTTTCCACCCCAAACTGTTCCTCTGGTTCTTCCCCACAGCAATAATTAGTATCCCATATATCCAAGACAGAATGAACTTGGTTTTTGGTTCTTTTCTTTCTCTAATCCCTCACATCTAATTCATTAGCAAGTAGTACATTTGTCTTCACCTCCAAAATATCTCCTGTACTCTAGCATCTTCACATCTACTGCTACCTCCATCATCTTCCCCTGAATTCTATAGGGGCCTGCTAGCTCATCTCCTTTCTTTCACTCTTGCCTTGCTTCAACTCATTTTCCAAATAACATTCCCAGAGAGATTTCCAAAATGCATTATCCGACAGTGCCACTCCCAATGCATCTAGACTAAAAACCAATGTCATGATGTGGCCTTTTCCATTCTGCCTGATCTGTCCCTGACCCTTTCAACTTTGTGCATTTTCACCTTCAGTTCTTGACATTCTCATTGCCTGAAATGTCTTTCCTCCAGACCATTACGCGGCTTACCCCTCTATACCATTTGAGATTCAAATCAAATGTCCCTGGCTCAGAGAGGCGTTCCTTTAATCAAACTTAAATAGCTCTCCCATGCCAACTCAATCACTTGTTAGTTTGTTCCCCTATTATCTTTGGACTATTTATTATTATCTATGCTTATTTTATTTGATATGAGTTATAAGCCCCCTCCCCATGTGTACACTTTTTCTCTAACATTTATAAAAGGTGTAGAACAATCAATAACCAATAAATATTTGCTAAGTGAATAAATGAATGAAGAAATGAATCATGTGAACACTTTTTAGAAGTCATTTGCAGTGGAAAAATGAGAACAAAAGAGAAAACTCAGATCCAGAAGGGACCATTGTTGAATGAGAGTTTTTGTCATTTGACACTATCTTTATGCCAACTCTTCACAGGAAGAGTCTCCTTGATTCTTCCATAATCCTAAGAGGTATATGCTATATGATTTCCATTTTATGTAAGAGAAAAGCGAAATGTACAGAGGTTTAAGAACTGGCTCAAGTTCAGGGAACTAGTGAAGGGAGTAGATGGACCCCAGCCCTCTCCATCATCTGGCTCATGAGGAACTTACTCTGGGCCCACTCTTATGCCATCTTTGAGTCTGGGGGAGTCAGGGTTGCCAACCTTGAGGGATACTAGCTTCTAACCCAGAAGCAAGGACAATGATAATTCTTGCCTTCTATATGTCATTTGGGAGGTCCTAAAATTGGGGAAACTCTGCAGAAGCCACTCTGCTTTTCCTGAGCTTTGTACAGTGGACAGCTGCTAAGCTGCTGTTATTTCTCCTTCTTATAGATGTGAAACAGCCACACAGATTTGAGGATAGAAGGAGAATTAAGTGACAGTGATCCCTGAAGTGGAGGAATTAATGAAACAACTTCTGCAGAGGCATGCCAATCAGCTCAGTGTTATCCTGTGAAAAGTATCTACAGATTTGTATGGAGGCTCTAGAAAGTTCTCCTGCCTGGTTGCGGAGAGATGACCAGTAGATTGACCACCCACTCTTGGGCTATCTCAGTTCTGGCTGATGCTAAGGCCTGATTGGTGCCCGTGACCTTGGGAGGGGTCCCTAGGGTACATTCAGGAAATAGCACATTGAGTAATGGAAGCCTCCATCAGAGGCCATGATAGATCTGTTTTCAGCTGCTCCCTGCTGGGGTGTGATTGATTCCCGGGAGCCTGTATCCCTTTTCTTACTTATTGAGTGTGGGTGATGGATTTTTGACAAGATTGATTTTGACCTGAATACTGCTGAGCTAAATGGATCAACACTGTCAATTTCTCTGCCTGCTCCCGAGGAATAGTTAGGTGGTTAAGGACATTTTTCTTTCAACTGAAGTACTTTAAGCTACCCTGGCTGCCCAGTGAAACTGTCCCTCTGCCAGCACCCACTGGCTGCCTTTGCAGTGGACCCTTCTTGAAGGTGTAGGTGGGTGGGTCAGTTTCCCCTTCCCTCTTTGTTCTAGCGAGGCTTGTTCATAGTGTCTGTGCCTGCTGGGCCCCACTTTTCTTGTGGTGCTCTGGCCAGGAATACAAACTTTAATTGGGCTTGGCTGTGCTATGAGGAGAGAGAGATTTCCACCTCATCTTTTTCTCTGATAGCTGTGAACCCTGAATTGGCACATTTCTTACTTTTGTCCAAACCTACAATAAGTATCCAATCTATAAGGTATTGCAGTGTAAGCTTCTTGGGATGAGATGGTCACATTAGTCTTTTTCACCCTTAGTCTAAGCAGATATTCATAGGAACGGTCCTAAGGCACCTCAGTGCTTCTACCCTCTCGCTGCCTTCCCCAGATCCCCATAGCTTCATCCACTGCTGGGCTCGGCAGCAGGCCCAGGCTTCCTGGGTCCTGACTGGGACGAGGAAGGGCTGAGGTAGATGCAGAGAGAGCTGGACGGGCTTGGGAATGGACCATTTGGGGATCTATCATCACTCTAGGCCTCCTCTATGTCTGAAGAATGGTTACCCTGAGAAGTGGGCATTGTTCTCATTGTGTTATTCATAATATTTATGATATTACATAAAATATGTTATATAATTGTGATAATTTACACAAGAGAACTGCCAAATAGTCTAGAGACTATTTGAGCAGCTTGATCATCTATTGCCACTGATCCTCAGAACAACTCTGCAAAGTACTGTTGGTTTTGCAGATGCGCCATCTGGGGCTCACGAAGCTTCAACAGCCTGCCCAGTGACACCCAACTAACTATCCAGAGACCACCGTGCTCTTTCTCCAATGCCCTACTGCTCTGCCCCCTAGTGGAGATTAGAACTGAGTCACAAACTTGGATCAAACAGCTCAGGCAGGACTACAGCCAGACTCTCCTGTCTGTGGCCAGACTTCACTGGATGCTGAGGGGACCAGAACCAGACTTCCTGAAGAGGAGCCCAAGGCACCCGACGATGGGCTCCCTGGTCCTTGCCCTTGCTCTGGTCTATTGCACACCAAGCTTTCCTTCAGGACTTGTCCTCTTGCTGGCCTCGTGAGGGCTGCTGGGGAAACTCCCGGAGCCACTTGGCCCTGTAGACACACTTGCATTTTTTAGGCTCGGTTCTAGCCTCCAGCCCCCAGATTGCATCTTGGCTTCCTTATTCCTTAGTCCATACTCGACTTACTTCCTAAACTCGTTATTCTTCAACAGTTATTTTAACAATCTTGCTTCTAGCTTCCAAGGAAGCTCTCTACTGCTCCCATTCAGAGACCCTCAGCAGCCAGTGTGTAGCCTAGCCTTCGCGAAGCCCAAGAGAAGTACGGCCTCTGGCCAAGACATTCATGCCTAGTTGTTAATGGTCCAAGAGTCCAGGACGCAAGACTCTTGAGTTCAAGTCTGAAGCTTTTCTCATGACACTGCATTTCTATCTCTAGCATTGTCTCTCTCTACACAAACAACCTATTGACATTCTCCATGACTTCATTAGACTTTGCTCATATTGTCCCCACATCAGGGGTATGTCTCAAATTGATCTGGGAAAGTAGGGCTTCCTGAATTCAAACTTAGTCTGCGGATTGTTATATGGAAGAATGTTCTAGAAAGATAGGGCCCTTCCTCAACTGTGGGTTGTAATGAAATGGACACTCCTGTATTTTTATCATGAACAGGCCCCTCTGAGCTACCAGCATGTTACAAACAAGCCCCAGCAGGGTGGTGCTCCTTCTTGGGTTTCCTTTCCCTGATCCCCATCAGATACCCCTGGGAGTGGTAAGGAGAGAGGACTCAGGAGGATGGTTCAGGGGCAGTGAGGGGAAAGAAGGGCTGGGGCAGACCTTGACCCCACCAGCTGAGGCCTGTAAATCTGCAGGCCTCTCGAGCTCACAAAGCCTCAGGCAGCTAGGCTGCGGGGTATTGGGGGAAGGCTGAGGTGGTGCTCTCCCACTAGGCAGGAGCTGGGGGCAGGGAGAGGGCGGCAAGGAGACAGCCAAAGCCAGGGATCTTTCTGTGGACTGGAGAGCTGGATGGTCTCTGGTTCCTGTCAGACTCTGGCGGGCGGGTTGCTTTTTCTGATGCTCTCTCAAATCTGATCTTTTTACCTTTCTCCTAATTAACCCATCTCTGCCAGGATGAAGAAGGCAACTGTGAGGAGAGTCCTCATTCCCTTGCCAAGCTAGGGAAAGCCAAGTTACAACTCTTCTGAAAGGTTAACAAAGTCTCAGGGAAAAAAAAATGCAGAGATTCTAGACCAATTGGGACTAGGTGGGTCAGAGTGCTCTCTCTTCCAGCAAAATCCTTGGTTTCGGGCCCTGGGATAAGGGGTCTGCCCAGGGTTAGTCCCTGCCTGGCCTGTGAAGAGTTGGAAGCCCAACTCCTGGGCTCCCCCACCCTCACTCTGAGTGATTTGATTTGTTCTGAGAGGAGTACAAATACCCCCAGGATCAGAGTGGATAATTCTGGCCTTCTTCCATTGGGGTCATATTACTGACTGGTTATTCATCTGGGTCCAGTGGGAGAAGGGAGGGGGATGGCGAATGCCTAGCTGTCCATTAACTCCTTCATTGCTGGCCTGTACTCTGCCTAGTTAATATAGGAGCTCCTAGGCAGCTGTTCCCCAGGGAGGGATATGGCTATCCTTCAATGGATCTGGTATTTCAGGTGGGGTTATGTGTCTGGTCTATGTAGCTGGCAATCTGGGCTTTCGATGAGTCTCTGCTCTGCCCTTTAGTCTCAAATGGCCAAGCAATTCTGGACTGGCCTTAATGTTTTGCATTCATTGGACATAGAATAGCAGGTTATAAAAACAAAAAACAAAAACAAACAACAAAAAAACCCAAATTATTTGTACAGAAAAATTTTCCTATGCCAGCAGAAGAAGCAGACAGAGATAAATGAAGGGAGCTGCTTTTCATGCTCCTTAGTCACTTTTTTTTCTTTTCCGGGTGCCAGCCAGTTTTTCCACCAGAGCATCTTTCTCCTAAAATACAGGTGAATGAAAATGAGAATGTGAGAAAGATGTTGAAGGGAGTGCCAAGCCCTAGTTGGGTTGATGGAGGACAACGCCCTGCTGGACTTTGCCTAGGTGGTGTTGGCTCTAGGATGTGAAGGAAAAGGACATGGGGTGGAGACAGTAGTCTCTAGGACTCTGACCTTGACCCTGAGTGCCCCTCAGCCCTCCTCCTCCTTAGTGGATCCCACAGCAGCCAAGCCACCAGCTTTCACAGATAACAGCTTACACCGAAATAACTTGTTCTGAGGGTAGCTGGTGATCATTGACTCAAATTAAACCTCAGGAAAGATTCTTTTCCTGTCTGACACTTTATAAGTTTCCCAGCTTATCTCATCTCCCAGGATTTCTATATAAGCCAGATGACGGTTACCTTAACACTCCAGAAAAAAGTAAATGCACAGAGGATTAAAGGAATAAGTGAGCTCTTGGAACTCACTTGAACTGAGGGTGGGAGTCTCCATCTCCAAGCACCTAAACCACAGCCATAATCTTTTCTAGGCAGCCATCCAGTGCCTCTCCACCTAACATCCCTTCCTGTTACTTCTCTTGCCTTCTTGGGTTAATAAGAATTATTCCTGCACCCTAGCCTCCCTCCACAGCTCAGATGGTTTTGACTTCTAAATCAAGTTATCTCTCCAGTCTGTATTCCCAGTAACTGAATTAACTTTGCATGAGCACAATGAGGTCTGGATAGGGTGGGGCCTATCTTCCTGGCTGCTCCCCAAACTTGGTCTTAGCAGCCTCCTAAATGATGCTTTGGTCCTCTCTTCACCTTTTCCAGCACAGTCTCTCATTCCTGGGGCAGAAAGGGCAAAGCAGTCTTCAAGGATGCCGCCTACAGCCCAGCCAGGCAGAGAGCCAATGAATCAGAGAGGTCAGCTCTGTTCTTGGCAAGAAATGAAGGGCCAGCATGGAAATGCCACCCAAGCTGGGATCAAGATCTGTGGGGTAGCAGCCTGAGTGGGTGATGTGGAGGGGAGCAAAGGGCAACCTTTCTCCCTTCCTAGCAGTCTCCGTCCACAGGACTTGCAATGGTCAGCATCCCAACATGTTGGGCTGGGCCTGAGGAGTCTGCTCTTTGTCTGCGACTCTCAAACTTCAGTGAACCTCTGAGTTACCTTTGGAGGGGGCAGTGTCGAAAGGCTGTTTCCTAAGCCTAAATGTTGGGAGCAGCTGGTTACAGTGGGGCATAGGGGAGGAACCCAAGGCTGAGTCTTGAAACAAGCCATCTTGGGGAGGAGATGATTACACATTGAGAAATATGGGTCTAGGGATACATAATAGAAGGCCAATAGGGTCATTGAAGCCTTTTACAAACTAGAATCGGGTCCACACTCTTCTGCAACCTTGAAAGTAGGGGTCCTCTAAATATGGTCTTTGGAACTCTCCCCCTCCTAGTAACCCACTAAAACCACTAGAGGTGTTTGCTGAAATGTAGATTACTAGTTCCCAATATGGATGTATTAAATCAAATTCTTTATGGGTGGGGCCTGGAATTGCATTTATAATAACCATCCTAATAACAACAACAACTACCACCACCACCACCACCACCACCACCACCACCACCACCTAAGATCATCTAGCACTCTGGACCAGGTTCTTAAATCAATATTAACTCATTGAATCAGAATAACAATTTGTGAGGTAGATTGAATTGTTATTCCATTTTGCAGATGATGAAACTGAGGCCCCGAGTGGTTAAACAACCTGTCAAGGTCATATAATTTCTTAGTAATCAAACCAAGAATCATACCTGGGTGGGCTGGGTTCCTAACCATCATATCACCAGCCCCATTGCTTCACATGGAGACTAAAGTCCAAAACCCCTTCTATCAGTCATGTAGGTCAACTTCTTACCAGCTCTGCAACAGAAGGAGGAGCTTGAACAAGAGCTGGTGCCTAGATACAGGGCAGGATTAGACATCATGGTCTAGGAAGATCACTGTCCTGGGAGTCAGGAGACCAGGGTATTAACATGCCAGACAACTTTAGGTAGGGCAATTCTCCTCCAGAGACCTTGGTTGCAGCATCTGTCAAGAGGACACTAAGCTAAATGACTTCTAGATTTCTTCCGGGGACTGACATTTGAAAAATATGTGCATTTCCCTTCTCAGAGTACCTAGGGCAGTCTCCTGGGAGGCTGTGTGTGTGTGTGTGTGTGTGTGTGTGTGTGTGTGTGTGTGTTGACTGTTATATGTAGAGAAATATCCTCAGCCCAAGACTGGCTTGGCGTTAGTGTTTGGCTGCCATGAGTCTGGGTACATCCCAGGCCCGGCCAGTGGGGATAGATTGGGACTTATATGAGCAGAATTTGCACTGGCTGTTTCTTTCTTGGCTATTTGCTCAGTTTTGTCCTGAAGCACTGCCCTGGGGCTCACCTGGGCAGAGAATGATAGGAAGAGAGAGTGAGAAGGCTGTTGGAGCTAGATGGAAACTGCTTTGGAGAAATAGAGGTCCAGAAGTTGATACCAGCTTGTGGTTGATGGTGCAGTCTCCTTGCCTACTTAGAAGCCGAATTATTGAGGCCAGGCATTCTTTTGTAGTCTAACTCAATTTCATGGGCAAGCCTAGCCACTGAGGACTCCATGAAAATGCTCCACTGGGGAAAAGCCAGGCCCTCACTGCTCTTGCATCGTCCTTGTATAGGCTTAGCTATACCACAACACATAAGAAAGTGACTAACATGGTGTCCTTCTTTGATGCTACAGCTTGGTCTGAAGTCATTTAGCCCAAATTACAATGTTTGGCAGGGAGCCCATCCATGGAGTCTGCTGGCTGACTCCACCTACACAGCTCTCAGCGATGCTCTGGTGAGCAGAAGCTGTAAGAAGAGGCTGTGGTGTATGTATTTATATGTGTCAGCGTGAGTGGGCAGCTTCTGGGGTTTGATGAGAGGCCCCTGGTTCTTGGTCACCTCTGAGATCATCTTCCTGTCTCAGCTCCTGCCTTAAAGCACAGACCATCCCATTCTGAGCACCATTGGGGCAGTCAGTGGACTCAGGTTCTCTTTCTGGTCTTCTTTGTGGTGCCAGGGCAATTCAATTTGAACAGGGATGGTGACAGAGCAGGACCTCCAATGCATGCAGGGTCTGGGCATCGGCCAAACAACTACTTCACAGGGTTGAAGAATTTGTTTTGAGCATCTTGTCTTAGTTTGGACTGCTATAAGAATGTACCATAGCCTCGGTGGCTTATAAACAACAAAAATTTATTTCTCATTGTTCCGGAAGCTGCAAGTCCAAGTTCAGGATGCCAACAAAGGTGGATTCTATGATGGCCCTCTTCTGGGTCGCAGACAACTGTCTTGTTCTTGTTTCCTCATGTAGTGGTGTGAGAGAGAGGGAACTCTCTGGGGTCTCTCTTATAACGGCACTAATCCTTCCATAGTCATGACTTTACTACCTTCCCACAACCTCACACTGGTGGTTAAGCTTCAACTTAATTTTTCAACTTCAGCTTTTAGGGGACATAAGCTTCAGTCATTGTTGATCTCTCAAGATGGCCCTGCAATAGGCATTCGTTTGTGGAACAAGGAAGTGGTCGGGAGTTGGACACAGGGGAGGACCCCAAAGACCAAGAAAAATACTCAGGTAAATTGAGAGGAATGTATCTAGGAAAACCAGTCCAAGCTCCTGCTGATGGGGTGATTATTAGCCTGCTGGTCTCCATTCGGTCCGAGGCAGCATCTCTGTCTGTATCACTTCATGCAGGACCAGGACTCTGAGTTGTGGTATTTCCCTAGATTCCAAGTCTGTTGCTTCAGAGGTGGGGGAGGAAAACTAAGAGAACCAGACTTCTCCAAGCAACATGAGTGCTGTTCAGAGCTCTCAGTCCTCTGACAGTTCAGTTATTCCTACTCCCTGAAGCCCTTCTTAACTCCCTTGGTCCATCCTGAGTGGTTCTTCCTTCACACTCAGCTCTGTAACCCTCCATTATCTCAGTATAGCATAATGACTGCAGGCCAATTTTCATGTGTTCTTCCCAGGGCATCAACCCTGTCTCATTCATCTTTGTGTCCCCAGCCCTTGGTACAGGGCATAGTTCAGCTTAGGAGCACTATTAAAGGTTGTTGAATGGATGGTAGGCAGGCTACCAGGAGCTCCCTGTCTAGATGGGCCTCCGAGAAGGCCCTTTCTTGGTGATTCACCTCTTTCCCTGAGCCCTGTGGTAAGGAAGTGGCCTTCACTGAGCTCAGAGAACTGCTCCTTCCAAAGGAAGAAGATGATGAGCACATAGAAATTCTGGAGAGGCATTTGGGACTGACAGCTGTTTGGTTGAATCATGAAAATGGCACCCTTTGTTGAGTGAGAACTCTAGCTGCCCAACACCCCACCCGGGACTGGAATGAGAATCACAAGCTTCCTCTCTGACTCCATCCCAGACCTCTAGATGGCAGGCCGCTCAACTATCCTTCAACCAGCTGTTCTAAGCAGAGATGAATCTCTTGTCTGGCATCAGAGATTTTCCTTGCTATGAGTCAGGTAGAGAAACAGCTTGCTTCCCAAGCAGAAAGTGGAACTTCGTAGGCATACGAGAGTAAATATTGAGTGTGATTTGCTGCTAATTAGCTGCACAAAGGCCATTAGAATTAATGAGATCTGTCTCTGAGGCCATTCCTTCTACAATGCACAGGCAGCACCATCTCTCTGGTCCAGGCTCACTGGTTCAGTGCTCTAGCTGCTGCTTTGAGCCTTCGTGACACTTTCCTCTTGGAAAAATAAAAAGACAGCTAGAACTGCAAAGAAGCTTCTTCTCATTAGTGTTTCTTTGGAACAAAAGCAGAAACTTCAGATTAAAGATATATTTTAAAAACTTAATTTGTTTTCCATTCCAAGCCTTAACCTTATCTTTTCCTCTCAACCTTGGAATTCATAGGCTGGAAGAGAGGAAAGGAGTGAGGAGGAGGAATGATCGTAACCAATGTTATTTTTGAGTACTTACTATGTACCTAGCCCAGAGCCATAATACATTACCTTATTTAAGCCTCACAATAACCGCAAGAGGGAAATTCTATATGATCCTCATTTTGTAGATGAAGAAGAGTGAGGCTCAGAGGGATTAAGTAACTTGCCCAAGTTCCCACAGTTAATAAATGGAAGAGCCAGAAAGATTTAGCTATGCCCAAATCCACAGCCCATGATCTTGACCCCACACTGAACTTTTTTGAAAGGGAGTGTGGGAAGAACCATACTGAACAGTCTTGCCTGTTCAAAAGTCAGGGAGGAGAATTAAATCAACCAAAGGATTTTGTTATTATTTATTAATACAATGGTTTATTTATAGTTTATTTCATGTTAATATGGGCTGTTTTTAGAGATGTAATGCATCATCTTTGTTCCCATGGAGATTATAATTAAGTGGTAAGACAATAAAAACAGATGCTCATAATAAAAAGATATTATAATCAATGGTAGAGATAGACACTGTGCATTAGAAGAGCATAAATGAGGGCACCGAAATGTCTGTGTGGGAGAATGGAAAAAATGAAGTAATCTTTTATTTCCAGTTTAATTGAGATAAGATTAACACATAATATCAGGTACAATGTGTTGATTTGACACATGTATATATTGCAAAATATTTGCCACCATAACATTAGCTAACACCTCCTTCCCATCACTTAATTACTATTTTTTTTCATTGTGAGAACATTTAAAATCTACTCTTCTCAACTTTCAAGTACGTAATACAGTATTATTAGCTATAACCACCATGTTGTACATTATATCTCCAGAACTTGTTAATATTATAACTGGAAATTTGTACACTTTGACCAATGTTTCCCCATTTCCCTCACCCCCAGACCTTAATAACTACCAATCTACTCTTTGTTTGAGTTGAGCTTTTTTGAGATTCTACATATAAGTGGTATCACATAGTATTTGTCTCTGATTTATTTCATTTAGTAAAATGCCTCTGCAAGTTCTATCCAAGTTGTCACAAATGGCAAGATTTCCTTCTTTCTCATGGCTAAAACTATTCATTATATATAACATATTTTCTTTATCCAGTCATTTATTGATGGACACTTAGGTTGCTTTCATTTCTTGATTATTATAAATAATGCTGTAATAAATATGGGGGGGGGTGCAGATATCTCTTTGAGATCTTATTTTTATTTCCTTTGGATATGTACCCAGAAGTGGAATTGCTGGATCATATGGTAGTTCTATTTTTAATTTCTCCAGGACCCTACATGCCATTCCCATAGTAGCTGTACCAGTTTATATTCTCACCAACAGTGCACATGGATTTTCTTTTCTCCACATCCTCACCAGCACTTATTATCTCTTGTCTTTTTGATGCTAATCATTCTAAAAGATGTGAGGTAATATCTCACTGTGGTTTTGATTTGTATTTCCTTGGTGATTAGTGATATCAAACACTCTTTCATGTACCTTTTCATTGACCATTTGTATGTCTTTTTTGGTAAAATGTCTATTTAACTTCTTCACCCATTTTTAAATTGAGTTTTTTTTTTTGCTAATGATTTGTATGAGGTTTTTATGTATTTTATATATTAACCCCTTAACAGACATATAATTTGCAAATATTTTTTTCCATCCCCTAGGTTGCCTTTTTACTTTGTTAATTGTTTCATTTGCTGGGCAGAGGTTTTTTAGTTTTATGTAGTCCCATTTTTATTTTGACTTTAGTTGTTTATTTTAATTCTCCTTTCAATCTTTAAAAAAATATATGTTTACTCTATGGGTGAGTGAACTATAGTGGATAAGGAAGGCTTCCTAGAATTGGTACTAGAGCTAAACCCTCAAAAAGCAGGAATCTGCATTAGTTAGATAAAATAGCAAGAGAAAGGCATTGCTGGTCAAGGGGTCACTTGGAACAATGGCATAGAGTTGAGGATACAGCAGTGCATGTGAAAGGAGAACTAACACGTGTGTTTGTGTTTGTAGATCATGAAATTTGAAGCAGATCATAGTGAGGAATAAAGCTAGAGGACTGGTCACTGGTAGATATCAGAAAGTCATATAAGCAAGGCATTTGAGCTTGGACTTTATTCTCAACAAATGTGGGCCAACTGCAGGATTTTTAAGCACTGGAAAACCATGGGAGATGCAATAAGACCAAAGTGGTAGCTAATGAGTCAATGGCAGCTAGAGACTGTTGTGGTGACTGAGGCAAGACTTGTGGTGGCTTGAATGTGAGCTATAGTAGTAGAAATGGAGGTAAGTACAAGTTCAATAGTTTTTTACAAGGTAGAGTTGGTGGACTAAATTCAAGGAGCTTGAAGGAGAGGGAAGAGTCAGGGATAGCACTGAAGTTTCTGCCTTGGGAAACTCTATATGGGTAAAAACGTGCACTCCTCTGAAATAGGAAGTCCAGAAGGTTTAGGGGTGGGACATGGTTCAGTTTAGGCCATGTTACATATGGCTGTGGAATATCCAGGTGGAAAAATCTAATGGATAGCCGGATGTGAAGTCTAGAGCCTAGGAGAGCCACTTGGGACATCACGAACTTGAGAATAACTGAGATAGTTGGGATGTTTGGGTTCACTCAAGACTAACATTGGTGAGAGAGGAGCTGGCTTGCAGCACCTGACCACCACCTGCCCCCGACTCTTCTCATCACTCTTGTTCAAATCTGTCTTCAGGATGGAATCAAGTCCCTGGGTGCTATATCTGGGCCTATCATTCTGATGCTTCCTGAATCAGATTTATCTAGTTCATTCATGCCACACATCTAGATCCCTTGGGATTATGCTGAAAGGATCCTCTGGCAGCAGCATAACTCTACAATTTTTTCTCCATGTTTATCGAAAATGGCAAGAAATTGCTGGATATGACAGTGATAATGGTGGGCTGCTACTGTCCTAGCTGACTCCACCCTTCTCAAGTATTGCAGCTATTTTCATTCTGCCCTGTTCTATACTTATTGGATCTATGTTGTAGTGGAGGTTGAGTCCTGCATCGGCTACTATTGTAAAAGAAGTCTTACTGGTTAGAGAGGGTTAGGTACAGCCTGCCTAGTGATTGATATTGACTTTGATTGTTCTTTCCTGCTTCTAATGCTCTAGTGCCAGCTTTTTTTTCTCCCATTTTACCCAATACTGTCAATCTGTTCTAGGGTGACCAGTCCTCCCCCCACCTCCACCCCATTCTGGCTCTCCCTGAACAAGATTCTTATATTTTGATGAAACTACATTTCATTAAAACTTACCCATCCTGGTTTCATTTTCTTATATTATTTCTCCTTGCTTTCCAGACAGCTCTCTAATATGACAAAATTCTCATGATTATATCTGGGTCCAGCAGCAGCAGGTCAGGTGGGAAGAGAAGAACAAAACAGTTCTTGAGAGGTGCCAAGGCAGTAGGTACAAAAGCAGTGCCACGAATTAAGTCTAAAGGTCAAGCAAAGGGCAGAAACATAGAAATGAATAGCAAGGTTAATAGTTGGAAGAATCAAGAGCAGAGTGGACTAGAATTAAATAGAAAATGTGTGGTGATAATCTAAGACCAACTTCTGCCAGCTTTTATCAGGAGGAATATTTGAGGATTGGAAGAAATCTAATCGGAGCTGGTATCTGCCATCCCAGATGGCTCAGGCACAGCTACTCACAGCTAATGTGATGGCTCTTAAAACGTAAGCCAGGCTCAGGAAGGGGTCAAAAGCTGCTTAGCACAGTAATTCAAGGGTAATTTTTCTGCAAGGAGCAAGGTCAAAGACACATTAAAGGGAAGACTTTGCTTTTCTTAGGTGAGGTCAAAGTGGGAGGAGAATATCACTTACTTCAGTGTTTTTGCTTCTAAGATAACTACTAAAAAAACTAGTTCAGAACAGGGAACTGAAACTAGAGCACTCACCATTTCCATTTCTACAACTAGAGAAAAACCTCGATTATCATTTTATTAAACTAGCAGCGTTTACAAGGCATAAGAAGCAAAGGAGCAGAATCTTCTTTCAATTGGGCAGGGGAATTTTCACAGGCGGGAAGGTATGAGATGCAGATTGAAAGGCTTAAAAGAGGGGGATGCAAGGGATTATTCAAGTGGGACAGACTTCTTCTGAAGACATAGGTCTCTTTTCCTTAGGTGATAAAAAGGAACAGCAAGATAGGAAGAGCCGTAAGCTGGGGTCCTCCGACGTCATGCTGGCTGAGAGATCTACATGATCTTTCAGCAAAAGAATTGGGAATATATCAACTGTAGCCCAGTTATACTTGGAAAAACTGGTAAAGTGGGAAGCATACTGCAAAACTCCAGGGCGAGGAGGGGGTGGGCAAACACATGGAGTTTAAAGTGGGTGGTTCTTTGTAGGGTTTGGTAACATGGCACCATTGAGTAAGGTAGACTATTTACTTCCTGTTCAGTGTGTGGGGTGAGGTGGACACCTGTTGGTTTTGTCTTTCCAGCAATGTTTTCCCTTCTTTTGATACAGAATGTTGGTTTTCCTTTGGGGTCTCTCCCTCTTCCCACTTCACCCCTATGACTCTTGATTCCATGAAGTTCTCATGAGTGCCTATCAGGGGCTCAACTAACCAAACTCTCTTTAGAATCTGAACTGTGACTAGAATTATACAAGGTCAGAAATTGGTGGAGCAGATGTATTTTTGATGGTAGCAACCTGAGAAGATTGTTTATCGCTTTCAGGACCGCTCCTAGCCCTTTGTGATATTTAGAAAAGGCAAACAACTAAAGGAATGGAAACATGTCGGAGAAAAAAAAAGGTGACTATTTCTCTAGGCAAACACGACTATACAGAGAGGCAAAGCGTGATGAGCAGAGAGCAGGTTAAATTCACTCTAATTTGCCTGCCCAGCTGGGTGCCCCAATTACTTTTAACCTCTCTTATCCCTGGACTGGTCCTGATTTCTGTTCTTCCCAAAGTCTAGCTGTGCAGATTTTCTGTTTATTCTGTAACAACACATACTCTTTAACTTAAGTTAGCCTGAATAGATTTCTATTGCTCACAATCAAAGAATCCTGTGGGACACATGGGGCAATATGGCAGACACAAGGTTGAAGTTGCTGCAGCCCCCATTGTGAATTACTCAGCTAAAGCAGCACTGGGTAATAGCAGTGTTAGGGATATTTATGGGACATCAGTGTCCAAGACAATAACAGAGGTACAGAAGATTATAAAAGTTAATTTCCTAAGTTTTTTTCTCATAAATTAACACACACACACACACACACACACACACACACACACACACACTTCTGTTAAAGGCAAAAGAGGAGAGACCCAGGCAACACCTGGCCTTCTGTACCTGTTGAGGGGCTGTAGATAAAAAGGTACAGCGCCAGGTGGTTTATGTCGGTCCAGATAATCTCAAATTTTCCAATGTCCCTTGTTTTAGAATATAAAAGTTTTTCACCATTAGATAGTTAGTTCCAATGGATAAATGGGCTTCTTTTTCTCCCATGATCTAGTTGTACTATATCATTTGAAAGCTCGCTCTATATTAAGTCAGCAAAATTTTTTCTTTTATAAACATTTCTCTGCTTCTAACACCTCTCCTTCCCTTTCTTTCTCCTCCCCACCCATACTCAATGTAAGAGGAAGGATGACATGCAGTATGTGGCTTCATAAATGATAAACTCTAGATTTGAATACCAATTTGCACTTTACTGGTTATATGACACTAGGAAAATAATTTACCCTTCTGAGTATGTTTTCCCTAATCTGTAAAAGGAAGGATATCTGCAGTGGATAGTTATTATTTTTTGTCTGTTTGTTTTTTTGCCACTTAGCATTTATTCCTCTTTCTTCTGTAACAGGAACCCAATTTATTTCTGACACACAGGCCTGGTGATTTTCGAGGGCAGGATGCTTTAATGCCACGTCTTTTTTCTCTGAGGTGTGCTGCATGTGACCCGATCTTGCCCTGTTATTAATAGACATTGTGTCTCCCAGTAGAGTGAGTAATTCATGGGCGAATGTGTGGCCAAATCTATGCCAATGAAAATCTGGCCAAGGACCTGAACTGAAATCATTGAGAAAGAGGTTTTTTTATTTCTTCTCAGACTTAAGTCTGGAGCTGCTGGGAGAGAATAAATTGAGGAACTTGAGGAACCTGTCTCAGAGTGATCCCAATCAGTGGAAAGGAAAGCTGAGAGGGAAAGAGACCAAGTCCCGATGACAGTGTTTGAGCTGTTAAATCCCAAAGGACCTGAACCCTGAAAGCCCTGGATTTTTTTTTTTTTTTAGTTATATAAATCGACATTCCTTTCCCCAACACAAACACCTTTTCTCCCCTCACTTTCTTTCCCTCTTTCCCCCTTTCCTTCCTTCCTTCCTTCCTTCCTTCCTTCCTTCCTTTTTTTCCTCCCTCCCTTCTTTCTCTTCTTTCTTCTTTCTTCTTTCTTTCTTTCTTTCTTTCTTTCTTTCTTTCTTCTTTCTTTCTTTCTTCTTTCTTTCCTTTCTTTCTTCTTTCTTTCTTTTTCTTTCTTTCTTTCTTTCTTTCTTTCTTTCTTTCTCTCTCTCTTTTTTTTTTTAGCCTATTAGGGTTATGTTTTTCAGATACTTGCACTTGAGAGAGTACTAGGAGATATGATATCATTTATCTGTAAAGATTTTGATAAGGGTAGAATTAAAATCTGAACAATGTCTGGATATAGTGGAAGACCAGTAAACAGTGGCCTTGGTTATATTCATTGTTCTTCTTGTTGCTGGTATTTTCACAGATGGCCCAGGTTCCTTGCTGCTTTCTTTCCTCTCCTTAACCAAGCTTTCCAAGAGACTAATGACAGGTATTTCTAGTGCAAAGATAGAACCTGGGTGAGGAGACCGGAGGCTCCTGACTGAAAGGTAACTTCCTACCCCTTCTGCTGTCACAGGGTTAACCTATGCACAGCAGAGGGCAGAGCTCAGAAACTGCTGATGAGAATTTGCTCTCTCGATACCGTCTTCTTGAGGGATCACCCGAAGTATACACCTTATGTCCCTCTCCTAGCCAGACCCCCTTACCACATCCTGGACTGAGAATATAATTGAAAATTAAATGAGCAACATGCTAATTCCATGCAAATGAACATCTATTTTGAATCAACAGCTTGGACATCTTTTCTAAGAGGGCTGAGGCAGCAGGAATCCAAAGGGAGAATGGAAAGGGGAGGGGTGTCTTTTGGAAGTGTCACAGGGCTTACTGGGGCTCCCAGCAGAGCAGAGGAACCTCCTGCCCACAACCCCTAATGCTACTTGATCTGCTCATTAGCAGTATGAAACATGGGGAGTCCAAAAAGGAAAAAAGAAAAAAATAAAACAAAACTCAACAATGAATAAACTAACAGATGGACACTTAATTCAATTTGCATCCAATCCGCCCTGGTACCAAGGACTTTGTCTATATAACAATGAAGACTGGAGATGGGGAAGGGTCCCCTCTACAGAAAGCCTGATGAGGAGGAGCCTAGGTCCCCTCCCCCACCCGGCCGTATCTCTTTATGGAAACCAGATGGGTATTCTTGTTTTAAAGCTCCTCTCCCTTGGGATGATCCTGAATTCATTTTCTGATCCATAGTGCAAGGTTCTTAGGAGAAATGAGGCTGGCATTGTGGTGAGGGAGGAACTGTGACTAGCAGCAGCAGAAGGGAATGAAAAGCTATGTTGGAGCTGAGGGACAAAGTCAGGGTGGGCCCCTGTCCCCCTCCCCCACCACACACACACAGAATTAATCAGAAAGCAAGAGAGTTGGGCAGCTCTTATTCAAGTAGAGGTCTTCCTGGCTCCGAGGCTGCATCCTTTCTACTATATACATCTTGCATCCAGAGTTGAGAGTCCAAGCCTTGTTCTGCCTCTCCCTAGCTTTTATGATCTTCATCATCAGAAGACTTTGTATCTCTCAGGATTGAGAGTCCTCATTTGACAAGTGGAAATAACAGCTAAATGGACCTCACCACAGTTGCTGTGAAGCATATGCCAAATGTGTGACTGTGGAGGCTTTGTGCAATCTTTGTGGTTCTGTCCAGGTTCTCATATTCATGACAATCATTGTTAGGGTCCAGAACGTCACTCACCTCCTCCCCTCTAGGGAGCTGACAGATGGAGTATGTGCACAACGAACAATAATAAAATGGTGGGCGGTGGGGGCTGTGGAAAGTACCACTTTATTAAACAACATGGCAGTGCCAAACTCTGGCAAAAACTCATAGGAGACTATAGTTCAGGCCAAATCCTGAAACTGAAATTTAGGACACAAATCATGTTTACCATGGCCTACAGGGAGAATGAAAAAGAGAGACACCGAACTGGCCTCACCTGACCAGCCACAGTGCAGAGGGTATAGGCCTGCCTCAACTTTCCAGGCCCAAAATGGATCAGGGAGAACCAGAATAGTCAAGCCCGGTTCCGGATGGACCGACCCGGGTGCGTGTAGAGGAGGAAAAACCTTTCCCCTCTTTCCTTTCAGGTTCTGTGGCTGGGCCTGAGAAATCAGCTGATGTAAGACATATTAACAGGAGAAAAGCATACAATTTCTATTTAATATTTATGAGCAAATGGAGCCATCATAGGGAAAATTAAGACACAAAGAAATGGTTAGGACTTAGGGCTTAAACACCTTTTTGATAAAGAATGAAAAATTGTAAAGATGTGACAAGACAAAAAAAAAGGAAGTCGGGGTTAAAGCTTGCATGGGTGGTAAATTGTGGGATGGTGACTGAGAAATACATGGGGCAAACTAATAGAAGATAACTTACTTTAGAAAGTTTATTTGCACAAATTCTTTTTGGTGTTGCCCCTATTCTCTGGTGGTCATACGACCGTCCTCTCCCTGGCACAGGGAGGGCAATTTTCTCATGGGAATTAGACGACCCGCTTTTAGGTGGAAATGGGGAAGCCAGAGAGCCCTTCTTGCATCTGCTGTTTCTCAAGTGCCTTCAGCTCAAAATAATCGATATGCCAAGATGGCATATTTGGGGGCGGCATATTCTAAACCCCTTCATGTGCCTCATCTGGGGACAAAGAAAGAGCCCTCTGCCTCTGTACAAAAGAAATAAAAAAGAAAGAGACCGTGTAAAAAACAGACGTGAAAAAGTACCTTGTTTTGAAGGTCCAGGATTTGAATCCCTAGTAAGTGTGCCCATTATCACATTACACTTGACCTATCTATTTCCCACCTGAGGTTTTTATCGAGGGTAAAGTGGTTCTTCTGGCTTTTCTTCCTCTCTCTGTACTACAGAGGGCAAGGGACAAGCATGAAGCCTTCTTGCCTCAGCAATATTTGACCCTGAGCCAGAGAGTTTGGCCCTGAGGGTCTTAACCTGTCCCAAGAATCAAAAGCCTTAACTCAGTCTCAAAGAAGGCCCAGGTGCTATTGGAAATATCTACAGGAACAGGTCAAAGTCTCCTTTGCCAGAAATGTGGGTAATAAGAAGAACAGGGAGGGCACAGGGGAGGAAGTTAGGCCTGGGAATTCAGGTCCACCTGCCAAGTGCCGATAAATCAGTGTTGCTCAAGTTGAAAGGCTGGCCTATTGGACAACTTCCTTTGTCATTTCTTTTCAGTGGATAGAAAATGAGTATTGATTCTGTTCTTGGTTCTATGCTATACTCCTTTAAATGAGTATAGTTGGGTTTTCTCAATTTAGTGGGTGACATTCAGGCATTTAAGAGCAATTGCATCTTTTCAAAACTCAGGCCTTTGAACTGGAAGCCTGGGGAAGTGAGTGTGAGAGTATCCTGGGGACGTTAGGAGCAAGGAGAGAGGAACATCAGGATAGTGTAGAACTGGTCTTCTGCATTCTGGAAGGACAGGTTTTGAATCTGAGTTGTCTAAGAACTGGCTTAAAATTAGGTTTACCAGGATGCTAAAGAATGTTTCCAGTGGATCCTTGGAAAATGATAACCACTACCGGGCACCAAAAAGGTGAAGACTGCTTGGCAGAACCTTTCAACTTTTTAGTGAAATAGTCCTAGTGAAGGGTGAAAGGGTATTTTACACTCACTATTACAGGTACAAAATTCCTTTTAACCTCTTAGAGGATTGTAAAAATTCTTCAGAATTTTGCATTTTCCCCATAATGTATATTTATTTTAATATAAAGATAATGTTTTGAATCAGCCATCATCCAGCAAAGCTAGTAGATGAGGAAGTGCATCATGTTGATGCTATAGCTTGGAGAGGAGATTCCATGCTACCCACTGTGGTATATTATTTTGAGGAGCATAATGTTCAGATGCAGAGTTCTTAATTCTAAGCTTTATGGTGGTCACTACTGCAGCATAATTGCTTCCTGCTTGGATCATCCTGTCTCTGGGGATGAGAAAGTAGTTTGTGTATCCCTACACCTCAAACATCCCTGAATTCTGGCAACTTGTCCCTTTGGGTGTTTCAGAGGCAGTGCATCTGGTGTCTCACATCCAAGCAGGAGCACCCCTCTTTCAATTCATACAGACAGGGTTCCATACATTCAGATGGCTCCAAGATGGTGGGCTCACAATGGATTTTGATGATGTGGCCACTTGTCTGTTAAGCTATGAATGCCACCCAGTAAGCCAGTGGTGAGGGACATGTATAAAAAAAAAGCAGAGCATGGGGCTGATAAAAACATATTATCTTTTGTTTCTCAAACTGTCCCCCTTGTGTATCTAAATGGACGTTTATTACAAGTTTCCATAGTCACAAGTAGAAAAAGCAGGGAGAGAAATAAGTGGAGAGTAATTGAAAATACTGACTTCACTATCAAAAATTGCATCTGGATATTCTCCCCTCTGTCCCTTGCTGCCCTCCCCTCAATCCCCACATCCACTTAGGGTGAGAGACAAAGAGACTTACTTAGGGGGCTAGGATAAGAGTAAAGAAAAAGAGGTTAACTTTGAAGCCCTAATCTCTTCTGTCTCTCCACAGGTCACTAAAAATGTCCCAACTGTTTCTTCATGCTATGCTCTGGAACTGGTGGCAATAAGATTATTGAGCTGTGTCCTCACTAGGATTTTCTATACAGAAGGAAGTGGGGTGAATGTGCCCCCTAAATATACATATTAGACCAGGCCGAGCCATGCTTGGGGTCCCCCAAGACCCTTGAGATTAAGAAGGCAGCCTGTCTGCCTGCCATGGAACAGAGCCTCAAGGTACACTTGCCTTGTGAGGTTGTCGTATCTGGGAGTGATTTCCACTCTTTCTGTCATCCCCAGTCCTGCCTGGCCAGCTGGGAGTCCCTCTGTGCTGCTCCTGTGCAGATAGCATTTATTTCCATTGCACAGGGCTGGGAAATCTGGCATAATGAGATATAGACCTGTTTGGCCTGCACTGCAGGGAATAACAAGTATAAGAGGTATTCTGGTTGGAGACCACGTGGTCACCTGGATAGTAACCCTACTTTAAAGCTCCAAAGCCAGTCCCAGATGCTGTGGTAGAGCTTCGTCCTCCTCCTTAGGTTCTGATACTGAATCCTTTCCAAGTATGATGGGTAGTGTGACAAGATGAGAATTTGGCCTCAGAGGCCTGAATATAATTCACACAGAAATAGGTGGTGGGCCTAAACCTTTTAGAATTGTTAAGAATAATTACACACACATCTGGAATGTTTGTGGCCATGTCCAGGCAATGCCAGGGCAAGGAACATAGCCCTAGGGAAGAGTTGCGGAATGGAGCTCAATTTCCAGTTGTGTTTAGTTCTTTCTTATGTACCTGTTTCCTCTAGTTACATAATCAGTGTGACCCTAAGATAGCCTAGTCCCTTCCTCTGTGAAAATCTGTGTCCCTCTAACCGCAGAGAATTAGGGGTTTCTCCACCTCCAGCATCAGCAGTTACTCTATTTTGCTTTTATCACACTGATTGCAATCACTTGTTTACTCATCTGTTTTCATCAAAAGACGGAGCTCCATGAAGGCAAGGCCTGAGTTGCACTGATCAGCTGAAAATAGTAGAAAATTAATGAATGTTGGTAAATGAAAGAATAGGCAAGTCTCAAAGAAGTAGATTGTGATGGTCTGAGGATCTCATGGTTCATCTTCAGCTTTCTGGGTACTTGATTCCATTCCCCCTGTAAGGAAGAATGAGAATCTGACAGGTCAGTACATGCTGAGCAATAGAAAGTCCACTGGTATTATTGTTACGATTCTTATATTTCTATAGGGTTCTTTACATTTTCAAATCACTTTCGCATTCATGATTTAATTAGATTACTATTAAGAATTCAGCAAAAAAAAAAAAAAAGAAAAAAGAAAAAAAAGAAAGAAAAGAAAAAAAAAGAAAAAGAAAAGTCAAAAGGAAGTTGAGATTCAGGGAAAAGTCAAAGGTCTCATTCAGGACCCTGTAAGTAATTGACAATAGGACCAGAATTAGAATGCTGATTTTTGGTTTCTGTCCAGATTCCCTTGAGGGGAATCTATGATGTCAGTTGCCAAACAACACCTTTAACAGACTATATGGAACCCCTCACCAGGTGTGCAATAGCAGCCACTTTGCTCATCCACTTGTCATAAATATCTTCTGCACGATTCCCTGGGCCATGTATTGTGAAAAGTGCTGAGAATATAAAAAGAAATATGACACAATTCTGTCTTCAGGGAGGTTAGGGTCCAGTAGAGGAGGCAAATACATAGATTGGACTTGAAGAGCGGGAGGTCTAAATGATGTCTAACAACAGCATAGGAGAAAAGGAGGGGAAAGGAAATTGATGTATTCAGATTTGCATTTCCTAGGTGGAAGAGTTATGTGATAATATGATCTAGAGTGTGACCATAGGAGGGTTTGTCGAAGTTGATGTAGATGAATGTTATTGGGGTTGATGATGTCAAGGAATTTTGAAGCTAAGACTTTGGATAAATAGTCAGTATAATTATGAAACACATGGTGACAGGGGGTGAGGAGCAAAAGAAAGTTTTGAGCCAGCTAATAAAATCTGTAATGAATGAGGGGAGTGAAAGGAAGATAGAGGATAATAGTGACAAAGATAAATTAAAAAGTTAGAGGATGGAGAACCAGATTACATAACTTTCTAAGAAAGAGGACTTTTTGCAAGAGGGTGCGAAAAGAGAGTTGGAAGCATGCTACTGGATTGAACTGGTGTTACGAACTGAATATTTTTATTACCCCAAATTCATACATTGAAGCCCTAACCTCCAACATGATGGTATTAGGAGGTGGAGCCTTTGGAGGGCAATTACGTTTAAATAAGGTCATGAGAGCATACCCCTCCCCCCCCCCCCACAATAAGATTAGAGTCTTCATAAGAAGAAGAAGAGAAACAAGAGCTCTCTCTCCACACACATGTGCTGAGGAAAGGTGATTTGAGCACACAGCATGAAGGCAGCTGTTTGTAACTCAGGAAGAGGGTCTCATCAGAAGCCAAATCTGCTGGCACCTTGATCTTGGACCTCTGGGGCTCCAGAACTGAGAAATAAAAGTCTGTTGTTTAAGCCACCCAATCTATGATATTTTGTTATAGAGCTGACTAAGCAATTGGTAAATCTAGACTGTTGTATTTATTCAGGATTGGCTAAGGAAATCACAATAGCTTAACACAGCGCAGGTTTATTTCTCACTCATATTACCTACCCGGCACTGGTCAGGAGGGGGAGAGGGAGCTCTGCTCCACATGAGCCTTGGAGAACCCAGGTTGATAGAAATCCCTACATCTTGACCTGCATCATCTGGAACATGCTACTTCTACAGTCACCATCACAGGGCAAGAGATGTCCTGAGAGTTGTGTACTAATGCTTAAATGTCCTGCATCACTCTCGCCCACAGTCCATTGGCCTATCCTAGTCTATGGCCACACTTACCTACAAGAGGGCTAGGAAAGTGGAGGAGCAAGTAAATATTCTTTGAGCAATACAGGTCAAAGGTATTTCTGTAGCAGACTCCACAGACTGGTTTCATTCATTTAACAATAAATATTTGAGTGCCCATTTGTTTCAAACAATGTGCTGGGTGCTAAGGTTTCAACAATGAGGAAAAGTGGCTGTTGTTCCTGCCTAGGGAGTTTTGGGTCAACTTTGATGCCTTCTTGTTCTCCTTACTGCTGACTCTGAATCCTCTTTGACTACCTTCTTCCTAATTATATCATTAGCCATGACTCCTGTTAAGATCTACCTTCTATAATAGACCCTACTTCTTAGATCAAACCTCTCCTAGGCCACTGTGTTACACTGGGCAGAGTAGGTATAGTTCTGGTTCTATAAGCCACACCTTTTCTGGTTTTTCAGTTTCAAGCATGTGGAATGCATAGTTCAGGGTCATTATGTTTCTGTTGATGATGGATGGGACTTAGACCCACTCCAGTCAGACGTATCCCAGGACACTGACCAGAGTAGCAACATCTCCCATTTTGCTCAGATGCCCAGTTTGGAGTGGTGGGTGGGATCTGGTGAACTAGAAGTGGCTACGTTTCAGGCTTGCTGCCTCTAGAAGCATAATACTATTCTATAGGCCATAATTGAAAATCTATTAACTCTGGAAACCAGTATTGCACATAAACCTCTCCAGCCCTGGCTATCTTACAATGAGCACTCCCTCCCGTTATTCCCATAAATCACCAGAGATAGGCTGAGAACCAATCAATGAGAAAAAATTATGCCACAGCATTAGATTTCATCACATACAACTCAAACTATTACTATTCTGTCCTGTGGCATGAGTAATTATGAGAAATAATGGTCTTACTCTTCTCCAATGATGGGTTTATGACGCAGTGTTACCTACACTCTATTTCTTCCTTAAAACCATCAATTAATTTTGGGTACTTTCAACTACTCAGTCACTTCCTGAAATCAGCAAGCCCCCCATGCTCAGCCCAACAGAATCTTAATGGAAGGTTTAAATAATGATATGTTTTCCCAGTTTTAGCATCCTTCTAATGCTTGATGCAGAACAAGTTTCTGCCTCATCAGACTCCTCCCTTTGACCTTTTCCTAGACTTCTCTCGGCTCCATATTTCTAGGAAATGATCTAATACTCAACCTCAGTCTGCCTCTTCTCAAGATTGGTCAGGATAAGCAAGACTAAGGTCAGGATGATTTCACAGTTACCATCTTTCTCTTGTTTCACCATCCTGTTTCCTTGCTTTGGAGAAGTCCTTTCTGAGCTATAAGTCCTTTGAAAACAAAATGGAGAAGTAAAGGTCTTTGAGAAAACAAACCTGCTGAGTTCTCTCTGGGAAAAATCCAGTATCTGAATGACTACAGAGTGGTTTCAGCTGTGCAGATGAGTTAGTGAAGGCTAAATGGCTCAGGACATAGAGATGGTGCAAGAACAATATGGAGCCAAGTGCTTAGTATCTCTGAGCTAATCAGCAAATATTTGCTGAGCATCTTTGATGTGCCAAATATTATGCTGGATGCTATTTTAAACTTTAACCTTATTTGTGTATGAAACCCAGGTTTCCTGGGAGGGAAGCAAGAAATTTTACCCAAGACCCGGAATGTTTTTCCCTTGATCATTCTCAGGTATGTTTTAAATAGGTTCACAGGGAAGGCAAAATTCATTCATTTGTTCATATTAATTAAATATAATTAATTAATATCATATGTAAGGCAGTGCTTAGGGTGATTTGAAGTATATAAATATGACAAAAACATAGTCCCAGACCTTAGGGATTTGCAATCTTGTACGAAAGGTAAGACTCTCGGCAGTTACCTCACAATTGAAGGCAGTATAAGATAAACGCCTTACGATTGGTAGAAAAGAAGCCTTTATATGGAAGAAGTAGAGTAGAGAGCTCCTTTAGATGACCTGGTTTCTGTGGCTTTTGCACAAACCAGAACCCTATTGCTACCTTCCAATCCTACTAAAGTTAGAGTTTGAACCATGAGGCACATTAACACAAATACAAATGACTGGACAGATGGAAAAGTGCGCAGAGGCTCCTAGCATCTGCCATCTTCTGAGATTTCCTACTTCACACAGCATCTAGGCTGAAGGGGGAACTACCAGTTACAATGAGTCTCCGTCCTCAAACAGAACTGATTGGTGGAGGTGAGGTCTGTGGAACCAAGCTGATCCTGCGTGCCTCTTTCCCCAGGATTCTTGGTCTTGGGCCTGAGAAAGTAGAGAGTCTCTCCTTTTGTGGTTACTATAAAATGTGTATTTCTGGAGCTGTCAGTAGCCATGCTTTCCATGACTAGACCAGAGAAAGTAGAGGAGTAAGTAGACTTGAAGAAGGAGAGAAATAAAATGAAGCAGAGGCCAGGAGACAGAAATTTAAAAGGTAAAGAAAGTCCTGAAAGAATTTGAACCCCTGGTTATGCTAATTCCTAAACCTCAGTTGAATTCATGCTTTTGGGTTTCATGAGACATCCTTATGTTCTTACAATAAATCCTCCATTTTGATTCAAACAATTTAAATTGGGTTGTGTGTCTATCGCTTGTATTACGTAGTGTTAAATTGATTGAAACACACTAGGATGTATGCAGAATTTACAAAATAATTATCTGAAAATGCATTAGGACTGCTCTCAAAATCCCTTACCCACAATGAGAGAATCAGATATTGACAAATTGTTGAAAATCAAGAGAGGATTTTAAAAGAGAATGCCTCTGAGATGAGCATTGCTCAGAGCTTCCCTTCCCCCTTAAAGGACAGAAGGAAAGTACTTTTCCTACACCTCAAATCACAGAGGAGCACCACTTGAAGTGCTTAATATTGTCCTCAACAGTTAGGGGGATCCAGGAAGCTGGTGTTTGACCTCTGCCCACGAAAATTTCAAAGGTAAGAAGGCCTAAAAGCTAGCTGTTTTTGTTGTGAACCTAAGGAGAGTTGCCATTGCACTGGAGCTGAACATACTCTTGGGTTTTTTTAAGGTCAAATTGTCAAGAGTGTCTTCTATGGACTGTATAGGCACTGGTAGGAGGAAGAAGAGACCTGAATCCATTTTAAATCTTGCCCAAGGGGGTCGTAGTGGAAATCCAGTCTGGAGAATCTTTGTGGAGTGGACAATCAGAAAACCAGAGCCTGGGCAATGGCAGAGCCTGAATCGCCGGAAATGCTGTCAGTTGTTCCCAGTGGGGCCTCTGACAAGACATGAAAGCACCTATGAGAGGGAAGACAGTTTTAGACATTTTCTAGACCCAGATCCCTTGAAGCCATTTTGCTATAGTACATGTCAAAAGGTAACTTTCTTGTTCTTCTCACCTTCTTTCCCTTCCCATCACTCCAACACCAGAGAGGTCAGAAGCAGTTGAGCAAAGGGGAGGGATTTGAGGAAGAAAGAGGAAGTAGACAGCACACCCAGCCCATACTGCTGTAGCAGGAGTTGACTGAGGTTGAGGCGGTGGAGAGAAGGGCTATCCTTACTGACAGAGACCATGTCATGTGTTCAGTGGTTCATTTTCATTTTTCTTCCTTCATGGCATACTTCTCAGTCCTCTGAAGTTAGGTGGGACGATTAGTTCTGGAGAAGGAAATGTGATTGGAAGTGATGTGTGTTCTATCCAGACTGAGACACAGAAAAGACCCTGTGTGTATCTGTAGGCTCTCTCTTTCCCTGTGGCACGTGGAACCACAAGACCAAAGTGACCTGGATCACAGAGTCACCGCATGGAGGACAGCTACCTGGGAGAGTGTCTCGACCTCCCGTGTACTCTGAATGAGTCAAAAGTAAAATTTATGCATTAATCACTGAGCTTTTAGGGTTGTTTGTTATCATAGCAGAAAATTATAATATCCTGGTTATTATATCTTCATGTAAAGATAGATGTGTTGATTATTTTATTGAACTGGATGCTAAATTATTGAATCTAGATACTATGTTTATGACTAGAAGTGACTTATATTTTCTAAGAATGAGCCAAAAGTCAGAGGTTTTACCTAGTGTTGAGGAAAAGAACTAGCGATAAAATAAGTTTAAAGGGATAATGGCAAGCAAACACAAATTTTTCTCTTGTATGTATCTCAGTGGTCCTGTTCATTCAACATAGTAGCAGGAATAATAGCCCTTGCCTCATAGAGTTGCTATAAAGTGCAAACAACTTGGCATACATTAGGTGCTTAATAAAAGCTAGTTTCTTTCTAGGGAAAAGAATGGAAGAATGTGAAATGTAGGTAAGAAATATACAACAGGGAATGCAGGATATGGATGAAAAATTTCATCAGCTTTACTCTTCTACCCAAGTCAGGACATCCCTCCAGGTGTCTAATCTTTTTTAGAGATGCTGAAAATATTGAGGTTTAGAAAAACTTATGAAGTTTAGAAAAAGAAGACTTTCTTAGAGGTTCCAAAAAGGAAGAGATCCATGGAAACAGAATCACCACTAACTAGGCAGTTTTAAGCAAAACATTCAAACTCTCCAGCCTCAGTTGCATCATCTGCACTAGATAACCCATCAAGCCCCCTGCAGTTCTAACCCCTATTCCAGGATGAGGCAATTCATGGCGCCGATTGTCCAGCTCATGCTGTATATACTTAGGTACATGAGGTCAACTTATTTGGGAGGGGAAGCTGGACTGGAACAATCAGTGGCTTCAGAATCTGCCCACCCAGGCCCAGTAACCATCTTAGTCCTCAAGCCCAAACCATTTGCTTATAAAGCCCTAAGAAAAGAGCATTTCCCTGTAGTCTGTTTAGCACAGGCCTGCAACCTCTCCAGGCCTAGCCATATAGTGGGCTCAGGCTCCAAGCTGTACAAGAGAATATAAAACAATATTCTTCCCATAAAACATTAGGACAAGTTGCCCACTGTAGCCAGACCCCTGGTCTTATAAGGCAAGAACTAGCTGCAGCAGGTAGATCTGGGTCCAGGGGCCCCGCCTCTTCACCCAGACTAGCCATGTTCAAAATGGACTCAGCTGTGGACTATTTGCTGCAACTGCAAAGGGCAGATTCTATTTCAGTCCTGAGGTGTGTGTATTTCTCACTGACTCCTTTTCAAAGCCAAATCAATACCAGGCCAACCAGGAGATTTCCAGGGATATAAGGCACGGGGCTGGGAGGGAGCCGGGAGGCTTCTGCTGTGTGATCAGCAGAGCAGAGCCCTCTGGGAGGCCCTGATCTCGGCTGATGTTTGTGCTCACAACACAGGGGATGAGAGAAGAGATGTTAGATGGTTCAGTCCTGGTCTGATCACAGCCTCCCTATAACAGTAATTCTCCCGAGAGCTTTGGCTTGCTGCTGTTGGGGTAGGTGGGGGAGGTTCACGGGTATGAGTGGTGTGGAGGAGGGGTCTGGGGCTTCCTGGCTCACACACCTTGGGGATGACTCTGCCCAGGAGCAGGGTAGAAGCCTGCTCCCTCTCTCCTCCAACAGAGGGCACTGCTCGGGGCAAGATTTCCTATTGGCTTCTATTGACACCTTTCCAGAAGGACTTCTACCTAGCACAATGGTAGAGGCGGACTTTGAATCAGGACCAAGCTTACGTAGGTGAAGTGGGCTGTAGCCATCTCTTCTGATTTCAGGGACCACCCGCCAGCTCCGTGGCTAATTCCAGACTCCCGATTGGTGCCCATCTCATGGGGACTTGTGACTTAGACATGGAAGCCTTCAGCCATAGGATCTTGGGGGTGGGGAGGTGGAGATAAATGGGAAGGAGGTCCTAAAGAGGGGTTTGAAGTCCATGTTCTTGTGGTGAGTCCTGTCAAGTTACTTTCCCCCTGCTCCCTCCCTTGTTCCCTTGCTCCCACCCAGTAACCTTATCAGAAGGTTCTGGCAATAGACCAAGGAGGCTAGGGTGGGCCACTTTTCCCTCTGTCCCCTAGTCCCTGTGCTCCCAAGATAGAAAGAGGGGGCCCCCAGCTCACATACACTGGTTCTACTGCTGTGACCGGTCAGAGCCCATTTTCTCAAGGGAAACAAGGTCAGGAACCTCTCTGGGTCCTCCAGTGTCCCCTCCCAGGGCAAATTTTACCAGAGTCGATTTGTTATTAATGATGTTCTAAAAGCAGCAAGTTTGCAGCCAGGGGAAATCAATTGGCCAGAAATGTGACAAAAGGGGAAATACTCTACAGCATATGAATGTCTGAATTATTGATGCCTTCAGTTTGAGGCTTTCAGACACCAACGCTTAGCTGATGAGCAACAAAGTGCACTCTCTTCCCACACTCCCCACCCTGCTTGCCCTGCCTAGTTCGGAACCCATGGAAGATTTGCCCTGAAAACAGGTGTGACCCCCAGGCCCAGGCCAGAGAGGCATCTGGACAAGGGGAGGACGGAATGAGAGTGACGTGACGAGTTGGCCAGCTCTCTGAGGCCCCCACTGTGGGCCTGAGGAAACCACTTTGTGATTTGAGTCTCTGCATCTCTTCAGACCCTGAGAGACCCTCTGATTTCCACTTCTGTTGCTGCTCCAATAGACCACAGCCACCTGCAGAATTTGCTTTTTTCTTCCTTTCTCAAGGGGCTTGAAATTTCTGGAGCATCACCTGATCTTTACGTGGAGAAGGAAGAAAAATTCCTCAGCTACAAACAAAAAACAAATCTTGTTCCTTTTAATCTAGAAACCATTATCTCCTCAATTCAAACTTTAAGAGTCAGAGCTAATATATGATGCTAATAGTTCCTGAAGGAAATACAAATCCAATTCTGATGTCTGCTGTGGTCTGAGAATCATTTGTCCATGGGCTCCAAGAACGACAAGGTCTCTGAGAGTCGGCCCCCACCATGCTCCCTTCTCTCGCTTTTTAAGTCTTTATTTTTCACCAGCTATTGCTATTGCTCATAGCTCTGTAAATAATCTCATTGCCATGTAAACGCTGACTCCTTCTAAGAGGATCTGGTAAATCCTGATTATGAATTCGTGTCCCTACTTTTAACTGGTTTGCTCACCCCCCTGCCTGTCCCTGCTGGGTGGAAATGCATATAGGAAGCTCAGTTACAGGCTGACAAGTTTAGCAAATGAATGAATACATTTCCCATCCACAGGATAGAATTTCACTTAGAAATAGTCCCTGGCCAGTGCATCAGGTCCACGGCCCATTTCAGGACATTTCAAGGGAGCAAAAGGAACAGCTGTTGTGCAGATGAAATGCTACTTGCTGTCAGCACCTTTCTTCAGCAACCTATCCCTTTCTCTGCCAGGTCATTGCTTTGGGACATGTTTTTAGCTATCTCATAAGCAGCAAATATGAAAGGCATTTGATTTCTGAGCAACTGCTAGAATGAATGAATTCCTCGTTCGGGCTCAGTGCTCACTCCTTTATCATCTCTTGATTTACCTTCCATGAAGAGTGATCATAAAGAGGCTGGGCCACAGGGCCTGAAGGAGAGACATATAAGCCCACTGAGAAATGACCCAGTGGGCAGGAACTACTACAGAAACTGCAGGGAGGGGCTAAAGAAAAGCTAGGAGGTGAGGGAGAAACCACAGTCTCTGAGCAGTATTTCTAACCAAAGGGAAGGTCTTAGCAGGCTCAGATCTTAGCAAACAGAGTTAGGGGTCTGCAGACTTGCCTGATCTCTGCCCTGCTGCTCTCCTTGCCTGCCAAGTCTGGCTGCCTCTCTGGGTCTTCTGGGAATGGCAGGACTCTCTCTATTTGTCACTTCTGGCTTCTTTTCAACAAAGCAAGAAGCAAAGAGATCCATCCACAAGTACTAGTTTCTACCAGACTTGTGCCTAAATAGTCTACCTCAGAGCTAACTCTTGAGTCTTTTTCAAACTGGCTTGCTGCAGTTTCCCCATGAGGTTAAAGTAAATGAAAAGAGAACAAAGTCAACTAAAGGCAGTGTTTAGATTATTCTAGGCAGGAGCGCTGTTGCCTGCACAAAGCTATGTTTCCATTAGCAATGACCAAAGCCAAGATTGTATCCTACCTGTAGTGTGATCTGCTGGCTCCTTGCTCCTCTTATGGCCTCTTTCCCCAGACTGTGTTGGTCCTCTCATCCCAGAATCAATCGCATTCTCACATCACCTTCCTTCCACACTGGTGATTTCCTGCTAGGGCAGCTGCTGCATGGCCGGGTCTCAGATGCCCCCTGGGGATGTTTGGGCTGCTGTAAACAACATTGCAATTTGTCTGTAAACTGCCAAAGTGGCAGCTTTTCTGACACCTTACATCATGCCTCTCACTGCAGCAGCAGTAGTGAAAAAGTACACAGGCTCTTATACAGCCTCGCCCAGGTCCCACCTGCCACACTGGGACTAGGACACTTCTTTAACTGCTATTGGAGAAGCTATCCTTGCTGGTGGGTGCCTGGCACAACCACACGCAAATCCTGCCCAATGAATGTGCTTTTGTGACTGATTCCGGATGGTCAGACAGGCTGGCGCACAAGTCCACTCTCAGTGGAAGCAAAGAGGAGGCTTGGGCTCTAGGAGGGTGGTTCAGAATAAGACAACATTAGCTTCTTCAGAAGAAGGAAACGTAATGCAGCTAACGGCCCCTCAGCCTGACTCCCACGCTGCTGTGCTAGCTGCTGACGCAATGTGACTTTGGGTAAGGTTCTGAGCATCTCTGAAATCTGTTTTTCTCACTGTGAACCAAGAATAATAAACCCTACCTCATATACTTGTGACGATTAAAGATAATGTGTCCAGAACATAATGGATTTTCAATAAATGTTAATTTACTTTTCCGTCCCTCCCAACCCGATGTGGTGATTCTAAGTGGGCTAACGATACTCAATCAATACTCTTCCCTCCAATCAGAAGCCTTTTATATCCACTATGTCTTCAAACTACCATTAGAAGTCAACTCACTAACCATCTGCTAGTACTTGATTGACGACTATTTTATTTCTTGTAGGTAGCTTTTGAGCCTCTGCTTGAATACCTCTAGGGACAGTGATCTCATTAGCTCCCAAGATAGCCCATTATTTTTAGATAGAGCTGCTTGTTTGAAAGTTATTTCGATGGAGCTGCAAACCACTTTCCTGTAACTTTTCACTGGCGGCATCAGTTCCCCCTCTGAAACGACCAGGACTAATTCAATTCTGACCCATCCCCTGCTTGGCACTGTGAGAGTCACATGGAAAGCCTAGACCCTTCCCATGAAAAGTTCACAGGTCAAGATGACAGAGGGAAGAGGCTGGAACCTTGCCACCTTAGTGTGTATCTTATTTGTGTATGTGGGGATTCAATCTAGGGCCTTCTCAGTGAAATTCAACTTCCAGCAAGGCTTCCCCATCACAAGGCTCCCTCAGAATCTGGAGAAGAGATGGGTTGGTCCACTTGTACTGAGCTCCTGAGGCTAGTGTGGGAGATACTGTGGACCCAGATGACCTAGAAATTGGAAAACGTGTCTGCATTGCATAGGGCTTACCCTCCTGACTGTGGGGCTGAGTTGAGGGTGCCAGGAACCTTGGCACAGGATGGCCCTGTGGCAGCAGCCAGGCAGGTCCTTGCTTCCTCTGTGGTGGCTAGCCTCTCTGCTACCCTTGCCAACATGGCCAGCCTGCAGCTCTCAGAATTATTTTATGGAAGTGGAATTTATTTTGAAATGCAACCAAGCCTGTGTGTCATGCACATCAGCCTAGAGTGCTTGGTAACGGGGTCCCCTCTGCTATAGGCAGCTTCTTGTTTTGAATCCCCTGAAAAGGAGAGAGCTTGGGTGGGTGGCCTGGGATGAGGTATGGTCATGTCTGAACTCCAAGAGCCTGAGTTCTTCCTGGGAGTAGGGCAGAGCCATGGAAGGGAAGTGGGAGGAGAGCGCTTCTGTAACTGGGACTACCACTGAGGAGTGCGGCGGCCCTGAAAGGAGGCAAGAGGAGGTTGGCAGGGTCCGGGCTAGGGAGCAGCATCCATGCACACATATCAGCGCTGGAGCAGAAGGCAGTGCGGCCAGTTTGGGGGAGGTTAGGATAGCTGGTGCTGGTGACTCTGCAATGCAACCAGCTCTGAAGAACAACACCTGTGACCATGACCATCAGGAGACTGTGGCTGCTCAGAGGTGGGCCTGGCTGTTGCATGGGTTCCCCAGGCCTCTGGCAGCTCTGCAATGCTGGAACTTACCTCTGCACCTCACCTACTGCTTCACCAACACCCCCCACCCCCACCCCCCAGTGGCTGGCAGTCAGCCCTATGGAAACAGTCTTCTTAATGTGACGTTTCCCCTGGCAGCCATCTCTGCTGCGAAGCCTTACCAGCCTCCTAGGTGCAGGGGCGGGTTCCTTCATGGCCCAGAAATGTCAGTTCTCTTCCACTGGGGTTTCCTCACCCCGCCCCCTTTCTATTTTGGAGAGTTTGTGTCCCTAGTGGGGCATCTCTTCCTGCTCTCTTAGATTGGAGTCACTCTGTTGCAGGCCTGCGTCTAAGGCTTGTCTTCCAGAAGCTTCCTAAGAAGCCTCTTCTTGTTTTGGTCTCTGCGTGAGAAGAAGGAACAGTGGCGTGGTTTGAAAAATCAAAGCCACTCTCGTCACAAATGTATTTCCTTAGGCCTGCCATACTCAGTTGCTGAAATTCCCCCAATTGCAGTCATTTTGTTGTTAGGAATGATTTTTTCTTCTAAAAGACCCTGTCAAAATGCAAATGTTAGCAGAGAAGGGTAACACATTAACTGATTACCATCCATTATCACTTTAGTGCAGTTTATCAGCTTCCCAACTGTGAACAGGGCCCAAGGGGAGAGGAGGGGAAAGGAGAGGAGAAGAGAGGAGAGGAGAGGAGAGGAGAGGAGAGGAGAGGAGGGGAGGGGAGGGGAGGGGAGGGGAGGGGAGGGGAGGGGAGGGGAGGGGAGGGGAGGGGAGGGGAGGGGAGGGGAGGAGAGAGGAATGAGGGAGGGGAGGAGAGGGAAATGCAGGACAGGTAAGGTTTGTCACAGGAAGGGTTTGGGAGAGGATGTGAAAGAGGACCCCTGGGCAGAATGATGGACTGGAGGGACCTGGGGAACAGTGAGGGAGACTATGGGCACCAGACAAGCAAGAGGCAGGGAGCCCGACATGATCCATCACAATGCTGCCATGGGGTTGCTTCCCAAGTCCTAATGTCACCTCATTTTCAGGAAGGGCATCCTTGGATAAAGAAAGTCCCTTTTCTATTTATTATAATGGAAAAGAAAGAGCTCTGTGGATTATTTGGAAATCATTACATTTAGTTTTGCCATACGTTATTTTCCTTCCTAACTATTTGCCACTTAAGCTAATATCAATATTAATCTACATACCCTGAAGACACAGTGACGTCAGGAGGGAGAGGAAGAGCAGACACACTAAATGGCAGAAAAAGACAGACTGGAATTAAAACCACGCAGCAGGTAATCCTCAAAGAGGGCCACCCACCCAGGAAAACAGTGTGATTGCAGCTTCGGACAGCTTTTTCTGCCCAGCTCCAGTGGGCACTGTGGCACGAGATTTTTCTCTTCTTGTTTCTAACAGCCATAGCAGATAGGTATTTTGTGTTTGTTTATTTTGCAAAGAAAAGAAACAACTGTGCTTTATAATAATAATGTCTTTCCAGGAAAGACAGAGAGATGGCCCTACATATGAGAATGAAAAGGGTTTGAAGTTCTGGAGGACAACTTAGAGGAAAAAGGTAAGGAGTCAGAATGAACAAAGGGGACAGAGGACAGCAAGAGGGCCTAAGGCTGCGATGCAAAGAAATGTGGAACTGCCTTGCAGGGTGTCTGGAGGTAAGCCAGTGGAGGGCTTGAATAGTGATGCTCGTATCCTTTCTGAATATTTTTGGGATAGGGGTTGCTGCTCAGTAACACCCTTCTTTATCACTATCAAACTTTCGGCAAAGTCTGACACACAGAGAAGCATGGTGTAAATGGAGAGTGTGTCTATAAATCCTACGCAGGGCCTGACTCCCACATCTTAGTTGATGTGTCATGAGAAGGAGCAGTAAATGTGGGCCACAGGTTGGCCATAGGCTGAAATACAGAAGAAATGCTGCTTTGAACCTGAGGCAACCAAGAGAACATACATAAGCCATCTGAGGACTTGAAGAAATCTTGGGTGACTTGACTTCCACAGAGTGAAAAGGTGAGGAGACCCTGAAGACATCTGGGATAGTGTGACAGGATAATATTTCAGGATATTGGCTAATGTGTTTTTCCCAAGCATTTCTTGGATCTCACCCTTTTTCCTTGTGGGAGATGGCAAGCAAGGCCCTCGAGGGTGTCCTAATAAATTCAAAAGCCAATTATTTGTGTGTGTGTTTGTGTGTATTTCAAAAACCCATTTTTCAAAGCAAGACAGAGAAAAAGCATGGCAAAAATCAGAAGATTTGGAACAATACAGTCCATCAGAGGCAATGTATTTTCACCCCTTAGAATCTAGATGCATCCAGGTGGGGTAGAGGTAGGGCGGAGAGTCTGGAAAGCCTGAGGGGTAGTTTCTGGTGAGTGCCCAAGAAAGGAGGGTATTCCAAGCTCCAGGCTGAGGTCAGAGGTGCAGAGGTGCAGTAACAGAAAGTCCTGGTGGGGATCTGAGGGTAGAGTAACTTATGTCCCTTTCCTAGGGAGAGGAAAGTAGCAATGTCCAGAATTTCAGGGTGCCTAGCCAAGCATGAGAACAAAAAAGCCTTCTGTATGGAGTGTCCAGGTACATGAGAAGTAGCTTTCCAGGGTCCCCATGAAGTATGAGGTTATGGTGTGCAGCTAAGAGCTGTGGACATGTGGCTCAGAAAAGCCCACAAACCTGGAAAGTCTCTGTGTCTGGGAAGAGGAAGATCCAGCAATGGCCAGTGTGGCCGGAGAACTGTCGCCCAAGCAGGACAAGGATGTGTGGGTGGATGCCAGTGTGGCTAGAGAGAAGACACCCAGGATGGACTTACCACCCTTGGCCCCCATTCCACACAAGAGCACCAGGTAGCCCCTCTGCGAATTAGATGAAGCCTCCAAAAAAGTGGGAGCCCTGGAATTCACTGAAGTTAAATTCCTGACATAAAGCAGGAACTCAACATTGAAAATCACTTTAATTACAGAAAAAGTAGTTACATTTCTTGTAGAAATGGGTCTATGAGTCTATGGCCATGCCATCCAGAACAAGCCCGATCCTGTCTGATCTTGGAAGCTAAGCAGAGTCGGACCTGGTTAGTACTTCGATGGGAGACCACCTAGAAAGACCAGATGCTAAAGGTGTAAAAATTTTTAAAAAGTAAGGGATTGTAAGCTGACAAGTTCCTTACAATCTGTGAGGTCGACCAAGGGTTGCCTTGCAAAAAGTAAACAAACAAACAAATAAAAAAGAAACAAGTTTGTGAACTACAGTTCTTATCCATAACATTTTGCTTGGAGAGTTTTGGGTCTTGGCCCAGCTGTGGGACGCCAGTGAAGACTTAGGGATGGTTTTGGAGGTCATAGGACTGCTATAGAGGATAGGATTTCTCTGGTTGTCTTTTCCAAAGGGGAGGAGAACAGAGTGAGGGCAGAGAGTGCTTCCCAGGGTTCACTTCAAAGCAGTGTGCTTGAACTCCAGAGGAGAGACAAGCCTTCTCTTTCCTCTCGCACAGAAACTTGCTGTTTCAAACTTATCTCAGCCAAAAGGATGAAACTGATACAATCCAGACACTGGGATTCTTGTACCAGCGCAGTGAGTGCCTGATGGCCCCCAGCTGGACTGGGGGAGGGGGAGTGACTCACCAGCAGTGAAAAGGGCCAAACACAAACAATGACTGGGCAGTCAGAGCCACCCACAGGTCAGCAGAGAGAAACGCTGTCAATGAGCCCAGAATATTCCCACAACAAGCACCCTAAAGTTGGGGTGTAAAATGCAGGTCACCCCACTTGGCAGGCAGGCAGCCCCCACCCATTGGCAGTGGGCGAGGGCACATGAGGACATCTGAGACGCCTCGATGTCCCTGTGTTGACATTTACAACATGGGTCACTGCTTTGGCAAGCGGCCCACCTTTCTCCACCCCCCTCTTCTTGAATGGAGAAAGGTTTTTCTCTAGACTCAAAGGAAGTAGTAGGATCCCCGCCTTTTACTACCTGCTTTTTGCTTCACTGAATTCTCTTTTGTACCTTTTCCTTTTAGTGAGTGGGTGCCATTTATTCGGTAAGAATTAAGCACTTTATAGTCTTGCATTGTCCCTTGGCTTCTCTTGTTTTTCTTTGTCTACCCTTGAGTTTCTTGCATTTGATTGCCTCAGCACAAGGCTGGAGTGAGATTTTCACAAGGTGTTTCTTGGGATGATTCTTAGGATTTAAGGTGACAGGGATAAAGTGTTTTAACATCTGCACCCCAACTAGAAAATTTACTTCAACCTCCCAATGCAGGAGGGTGGATACATGGCTCAAGCTTTGCACCAAACTAAAAGGAATACCTCCCCACCCCAAGAGTTCCCTGCCCCAGAAGTCAGCCATTAATCACCTTCTAGAAGCCTGTTGCAGGGTTTGTAATGGAAATGACTCCGTTGTCATGGTAACCCTGGCTGTCCTGGCTGCTCTAGGTCTGCCTTACTGTTCTGAGTTTCAGGTTTATTTACAAGCTGCTGGCTGGAGTTAGGTGGGTCTTAAGAGCATCCCCTTGAGAACAGAAGCCTGAAGGAAAGGCTGAGAATAATGTGGGCCTAAACTAACCCTTATTCAACAATGCGGTTCCAAATCTGGCTCACCCATTGGCAGAAGATGAGCCTTATCACTACACTCTAACATCCTGTCCGCTGATTGGCTGTGCACATCAGAATTGTACGTTTGGAAAAACCTGGGATTTGACACCCAGGTTTGGGGAAAGTAACTAAAACTCTTTGATCTTTAGCTTCTTCCTCTGTAAGCAGGGTCACAACACTAGTTCACAGTGTAATTGTTAGAATTCAATAAGATAAGTATATAATGCAAACTTTTTTGATAGAAGGGGTAGACAGTGAATATCTTAGGTTTTATAGGCCTAATGACCTCTTTTGCAACTAGTCAACTCGCCCTTCCAGTACGAAGCAGCCAGAGCCCATAGTAACTGAAGAGGGCGGCCAGGTTCCAACAAGACTTCAGAGTCTGCTGGGATTCAGGTGGCCCTTGTTCTGTAATCCGATATGACCGTGCACTCTAGGCAGGAGCTGTATACGAATGAATGCTTTACATCATGCCGCCATGGAGAAGGGACGCCCACATCAGGCAGCCAAGCACAAGACGAGAAGTTCAAGCTGGTTTCAGTCAGTCTGCCACAGGCTCTTCTGGGCTGTTGGCATCTCTAGGGAGGTGTGCAAACGGCCCAGCAACCCGTGTGCTGAGCAGTGATTTATCAACGCTCTTAACCAAGGCCTTTCTCAAAGAAGTTTTCTGGGGGCGAAGGGAGGGTATAGGGATACCTAATGCACCCAGAACACTCGGATTTATGCCAGCGGCGGGTATTGATGTTTACCTAGACCCTCCAGTGGCAAAGGGGATTTAGAGCCCTATTTTTAATTCTATGTTTGCTGGTTCCAAACAACCAGCAGGTAAGGATGTGCCAAACGTGCTCTGCCTGAAGGGCTCTCCACATTGTGAGGCCTCAGCAGGACTAAGCAATCAGTTCACTTCCTGGTGAGATAGGGGGCCAGGGTCCTTAGAGCCAGGAGGCTGTAAGCTGAGGTACATCTGTTCTTTTAGAGTGGTGGCTCACAGCAGGCTGGCTAGGGCAGTGACCTGCTTTCAGAACTCAGGCCTTTGACTTTCCTGAGGGCTGGGGGCTGAGCAGCTGGATCGGGGATCATGAGGAAGGGAGAGGTTAGTGCTGGTCTAGATGAGCCTCAGTGTGACCATAAGGAAGGACTTTTCCCTCTCGGGCCTCAGTTTATCTCTCTGTGAAATCAGTTCTTCTCCCCTGCCCTCTCGGCCCTCTGTGAGGCCGAGTAGGTGCAGAGAGAAGGCTGGCTGAGGGATCTGTGGGAACAGGCGGTGCACGACTCCAAGAGAGTTCTATTTATGTGGTTTATTCTAATGACACCGTGTTTTCTCCCGAGAAGCTCTGAGAGCCGAGCAGCTGTTCTTTTGCTCTCACCCCTGTGGCGTCGCTGTGAGGGGGAGTATTTCTAGTTCTCACTGACAGCTTTCTTTGCTGTGAGAGGCTGTAGTCAGCTCCTTAATACCAGTGTCTTACATGTGCATGGTACTTCACAGTTCATAAAGCAACTTCACAGACGTCCTCTGATTTTATCTCCATAACAACCCTTAGAGGTTGGCTTAGCTGGCTGGTCTAGCCTGGAGGTAGAGATGAGGAAACCGCCTATTAGGTTAGATGATTTAACTCTGTGCCAGGTTCCCACCACCAGTAGGGGGCAGAGCTAGAATCCCGACCAGTGCTCACCCGCCTCACTGGGCTGCCCCACCCTCTGTGCCTTTGCCTTGTCAAAACCTCTTGGGAAACCTGCTCTCAAAAAAACATACGTATATTGTTCTGGTCTACATCTAGCTTTTCACTGTAATAAAAGTATCAAGGAATAGTTTGTTTTAGAGGGGCGGTGGGAAGTAATTAAAAAAAAAAAAGATAAAGAGGGTTTTTGTTCTGGAGAGTTGCCTTCTGTCCCCAGGGCTGAGCCTCCTGTCATCATTACTGGCTTAAAATAAATTCCATTTTCAAATGTGACTTTTCCCCCTAAGCCTTCCACAAACCCAAGCCAGACAGGTTTGAGGGAGAGTGTGAGCTATTTTTACCACAGTCTGGGGTTCTCCCTACTCATTATTGGAGACCAAAAAAGACAGTTGAAAATCCTGAGGAATTTTCTCCGGTTGTGAACTTGCATCCAGCCGTCTGCATGCACCCACACCCACCAGCGTGCCTGCTGTTCTCCTGTTGGGCCCTGAGTTCAACGGTTTTCCTCTTTGACAGGCTCGCTCAGCTTGCCACCTCCAAATAAAAGCAGAGGTGATCACCTAACAGTGCCCTAGTCCTTGGTACCCTAGGGTTTCCCCAGGCTTTGGAAACCCATATCCAGGTGTGCAGGAAGGGAGCCCTGGCCCCATAGTCGTAGTCTCTAAAGAGGTCCATTTCCGTAATGCCTGCTCTGGCCTTCTACCCTTTGGTAATTTGTCTTCTCTAGGTCCCACTTGACTGATAGCCAGGACTGTCAGCCATTGGGATAAAAATAGAAGTGATAGCAGGAAGGCAAACCCATAACCTTGAGCCAAGCAAAAGGCCTCTCTGAAGGAAGTGAAAACACAGAGGTAATCTTTGAGAATACCATCCTTTCCCACTCCACTTCATCCCTTCCCCCTTCCTCTCTCTTTTTTTCTCCTTTTACCTTTTTTCCCCTTCTTCCCCTTTCCCCCATAACACCCACCCTTCCTTGCTGAACAGAGGGAGCTTACATCATAGACCCTTAAAAATATTCTCATCTAAACCTAATAAGGTTTGTGTCAGTTTTAACTCCAGGTTAAATTCTGCTAGACCGAACAGGGAATTCCAAGAAACTGTCTAAATAATTTTGTTGTGTTGGGGGCGTTTTTTGTAGGAAATGTTGCTAGAGAAAAAAAAAAATGTGACTGAATCTTGGATACCTTCGAGGCCTCAGAAGTGTTTTTCCTGTAAGGGCATTTGACATAATTTTGTGTTAAAGGGATATCTTAGGTGATGGTGTTGACACTTACTCTGACACACAGAGCCTCACCTGCCACCCCCACCAGACTCCTTCCAAGTCCTCACAGATGCCACAGTTCAGTATTGGCCAGGTGTTCCTCATAGCTGTGTGCTCCGCTGGGTTTAATTATCCACCAAGGATTCCTTGAGGACTTCTTGTATGATTAGCACATGGCTGAGAACTGTGAGAATTCCCCAAATGTAAGATAAGATTCTTGCCCTCATGGTGTTTACAGTCTAGATGAGAGAGCTACACCTAGAACACACACGACCATATTGAATAGAACAAGGCTTTACCTAGTGAAGTGCTAAACTGTGTGGACTGCAAATGCAATCCTTAGTCTGTCTGCTGGAACGCATCCTTCAAGGCACAGGTGAATATTACACAAGGCTTCCCCTCCAGCCGCACCATCCCAAAGGCTCATCGTTCTTTGCATATATTATACAAGTTCTACTGCAGAAATTGTCACGCATTGTGTATTGGTTATTTTCATCTCTGTCTCAATAAGTGCTTTGAGCTCAAAGGCTCCATCTTGCAAAGGATCTGGTTAGGTACCTGCACACAGTCAGTTTTCAAGAAGTTTAAAAACGTTTATTGGATGTCCAATGTGGGCTAAGGACTGGTGCTAGAGAAGTATTGGCTGGCTGCTCTTCCATGTGAAACCCCTTAATATGGCTCTGCTATACTTCATTCTTCTTCCAAGGTACATAAGAAAAGAAACTGCTACAGAAGACTGGATGTGAGGTCATAGCATGCTCATCTTAGGAATTCCCATATGGAAGGAAATTAGAATCCTCAGGGTCACTTTTCTATGCATAACTTTGGGTTCAGGAAATCGAGTTTGAAGCCGTTGGAGGGGAAAGAGCTAGCCCCCCACCCCGCCACTAGGCTCTTCTCAGCTGCATCTTTGAGAGAATTGATGTCTGCATTTTAATTCAGTCTAACATGTCATTAACCCCCCAGATACCCTTCCCACTAAGACAAGGCCCATGATGGGGTGGGAGGTGAAGAAACAACTCTCTTTGAGGGTCCTGTCCTTTGCTCAGGGCAAAATGATCTATTAGAGGCTGACAAATCAATAAAGGCAATTTAAGCCCCTTTCTTGGAGTTCGTGTGACTTACAGGAAGGCAATGGTATAGCGCCTGGGTGGTGCCATGGGCCCCATGCTCCTTCCCCTCTCCACAATTACAGCAAATTTGCCTAATGCACTAAAAGCCAATGAATCATGTCGACTGGTGATGGGATGAGGAAGGTGAGAGAGCAGACGTTGGATGCTGGCAGATGCCCTGCTAACCTTGGTTTTAATTAGGTTTGAGTGAATAACAAACAAAACAATCCTTCATGTGCGACAACCAACTGTGCGGGGAAAACGAGAAGGAAAAAAAAGTCCCATGGCTTGTTGTCACAAATGAGCAATATCTTAAGTCTCCAGGAAAGTCAATGTGGTTTCTCCCCTATGTATAACATCTCTTGAAAGGGTTGGGACCCAACTCAACCACCGGTGAATTTAGACTCATTTCTACCAACTGGGGCCCAGGTTTAACACCTCTTAAGTGTTCTACTTGTTCCTTGCAATGGGATGGGAGCCCTATGGTGATTGGACTCATTAGCATTAATCACAAAGAGGAAGTCTCAGCATTCCTCTTTTTTATGCTAAGAATAAAATTTTAATAGTCCTAAAATTCAACAGAAATTCTACAAAATAATTGGCTTATGTTGATCTAAACTGCCAAGGTTAAGAAAGATAAGAGAAGATTTAGGGATAGTTCCAGATTCAAGAAGAAGAAACATCATGACAACTGAATGTAGCCCATGATTCTGGATTTTCTTTACCATATAGAGCACTACTGGAATATTGAAAGAATTTTAATAAAGTCTGTAAATTATCTAATAGTATCATTATAATGGAAACTTCCTAATTTTGATTATTGTAGTATGTTAATATGAGAGAATGTCCTTATTTTTAGAAAATACACACTGAAGAGATAAAGTGGACTCATATCTGCAACTTACACTCAAATGGTTGAGGAAAAAAAAATCTATGGTCTATATCTATCTATTTATCATCTATATCTATCATCTATTGAAAACAAATGTGGTAAATGTCACTATGTGTGGAATATGGGTGAAGAGTAGATGGCAATTATTTGTACTAATTTTGCATCTTTTCCATTTAATTATCCACCAAGGATTCCTTGAGGACTTCCTGTATGATTAGCAGATGGCTGGGTACTATGAAGAATTCCCCAAACATAAGACAAGATTCACGCCCTCATGGTATTTACATTCTAGATGAGGGAGATGCCCCTAGTACCACATTGAATAGAATAAGGCAGAGAAAGTATCTTTTCTATATAGTGCCATGGGGAGGGTTTCCCTTACTCGGGAAGCCCAAGGCAACCATATTCCTCCATTGATTTTAGACAGCCCATCCCAGTTGCTTCTCCCAGGATAATCCCTGCTCAGTTCATCTGACCTAATTAATTTCTCTAGGGTTCTCAGGACTAAGGGTGTGAGAACACACTCAGTATCTATATACCTAAAGATGTACATATACATTATTCCAACACCAATCTCCAAAATTATAATTCTGGAACAATTTTAGAAATTTGTTTTACATTATAAAATATTCTTTTAAAAATATTTAACAACTATCATTAGTTCTGAGTTTTTCTGGACTTATAGACCAAACCGTCTGCCAAGAGTGTCTGTGTCAGCTTCATAGATTCTGAGTAAGGTGGCTTGTGGCTCTTTTGGACATAACCCTAGGGCTGCTCAGCCCCAAGCCCCTAGCTGAGAGATGATTCTCCTTCTTAGAGGCAGGAACTTGGTTGGGAAAAGAGAACTGGCTCTAACAGGTGGTAAACGCTTTAGTGTACATTTGGTTTTGACTATGGCTGGCATTGCTAGCTGACATCCCCAAAATCCATTCTCCTCTTCTTCTTGATTATCAGAATCCCAATTTTTTGCTTATGAGTGAAAATACTCACCTGCCCAGACCCTCCTGAAGCTGGGGGTCGGGGGGAGTGTCACAGGTTCTAGTGTTGGTAGGTGGTAAGTAGGATATGAGGAGAAAGTTTAGGGAGTGTTGTTTGTCCTGATAAAAAATAGTCACAGCTCCTTTGCCCTGGAAAGTGTCTGTGCTGCCTGGATCGTAGAGCAGCCATTCTCAGAGCCAGGAGGCTAAGAGCCATAATAATGTTGGTGCAACAAGAGTCTAGAAGGAACCCGGCTTCTTGGCTGCTTCCTGCACTGCCTGTGAACATCTCATTATATGAAACAAACAAACTCCTTGTGGTGGGGTTTTTACTATATGCCCCTGAACACAATCTCCAACAAAGACTCCAATATACCCCACCCTACCCTGGGTCCTTATGATTTTCAATGGCTCTGACTTTACACCCAGGGCCACCCACTTGCTCATCAGGGTGTCACCGTCTCCAGCCTACACTGTTTAATTAAGAGGTAGGCCCACAGCTTAAGCCAGAACAATCTGAATAAGTCAAGACTTTTGTACCCAAAAGACAGACTTTCTTTACATGTGGATTTGGAGTTATGATGGTACAAAGTCTAGAATTGCAGCAGCCATGTGGTTGTGAGAATGAAGCTAACATTTGAGAGCATAAATTCCAACTGAGAGATGAAGGGACTGGGTTCTTATGACATAATTTAAGCCCCTATATCAAACTGTGTCGAAAGCTAGCCCTAACCTTGGACTTTCTCATTATACAAGCCAATAAATTCCCTTCTTCCTAAAGCTAGTTAGGGTTTCCTTAGGCTGAGTAGTACTAAGGAGCCCTAATTGATTCACAGGCTCCCTAAGGGAGTAAGCTGACTGAGGGGAGTTCCTGGCAGCAGCCCTTTTGAGTACTTGGAAAGGGCCTCATGACAGATGACCTGGAGTGTGCTTTTTAGGAACATGGAGCTTAGTCCAAGGAAAATTTGAGCCCCTGTCAGTATCATTCTTCATCCCAGTTGGATACACATTTTGATCTTTGGGTCCAATGAGAATGGTTTTGTCAACTCTGAAAATGAGACCTGTCTTGGAGAAAAACAGGGGTCTGTTTTGTTTAATTGGAGGAAGGGTGATGCAGGCTAATGGAACATCCTGTGGTGAGTTATTCCCTCATCTTTCAGGAAACACAATCGCCAGGGACAACACTCGCTTTCATAAAATTTCCTCTGACACCATCTTGATTCCACAAATTACTGTCAACCAGAGCTGTAATGAGTTATTTTTAAACTAAATCTACTTGGCAAGCCATAGGATGGGCTTTCAGATTGTAGATCATAAATGGTTTCAGAGCTTTCCAAGGGAAATATCTAGCACTTTGTATGTAGTTTCAACATAGAGGAAATAGGAAGGGCCCTGTTTAGAGCAGTGGACAGAGCTGCAGGGCTCAGAGGACAAAGGGAAAGCCCATGTCCTGTGGATTCAGATCTTGACTTAACATCTTGGATGAGCCAATTTGAGAGAGCATGATGCATTTGCTGTAAGAAAGATGAGGATTACATCCATGACAAGGTGTGCTGGGCAGGCCATAATATACTGCAACATGTCCCTTCTTTTTATAAACCATCACCTGAAAACAAAATGTACTTCAGAGGTTACTTTGTCTCTCTTCTGAGCCTATGTTCGTTGTCTCCCAAGTCACCTATAAGCCCCAGTAATCTATACATCCCTGTAGTATTATGGTTTTTATCACTTCATTTGGCCTTTTGGGAGAGCAGAGATGGCTGCCTCGAGTGGAGAAGGTGAGACCATCTCTCCTGCCTTTCCAGCATGGCTTCTGGATTCAGTCCAGGACTACACATCTTCTCCAGCACCCAAGTAGAGAAGGCGTGGCTTTCAGAATTATCCAAATGGCCTTCCTCCTCCTAGGCCTTTCTTAGACTTTACATGTCCTCATCCTCTACTAGGTGTCCCACCTTTCCACTTACCATCAAAGGGCCAGCCACTGAAAGAAGAAAGGGCTCCAACACATTGGTACCAAACATGAGCCAACAAGCAGTCCACAAGTTCGTGCAGTTCAACCTCCAACCAAGCCCTGTTCTCTTTCTTTCTATCGCTTCCCCTCTTCCCTTCTTCTCCATGCTTCTCAGACTTTTTTATTTAAAGACAAACATGTTGTTCAATTTATCTAGGTGTCATATAAAACTGAGCAGTGAGGGCTCTTGCAGAGCTGACCTACCCTTACCCCCAAAACCTTAGGGATGTGTTGCGGGGCCCTCAAAGAGAACCTCATCTTCACAGCAGCCCTGCGTTGTGAGCGTGGTAGTCCCACTTCATGAATCAGGCACTGGGGTAAGACATTTTCCTGGACCACTCAGCTTGTGACAGAGCTGGGATGACTCTGAATCCACATTTCCAGTGCTCTCTCTCTTTAACCTGAATTTCCTCCAAAACCGTGTTGCCAAAGCAATCAGGTCTTTGTGGCATCTGGCAGTGTCAGTGGGATGAAGAGCATCGCCCAGAGTTTCTCTCATGTGGGTCCTTCGCACCTGACAATTATGAAGGCAGCTTCAGGGTCAAGGTGACATTGTGTTTTTCCTCCTTCTCCCCCTAACTCCCTTCTCTTAAATAGGAAAAAAAAAAAGAGCTTTAGCACCTTTATCTCTGACCTGGGTCCCAGCTGGAGAAGAACACGAGTGGAACAGAGCCCTTATGGCTCTGTAAACCTCTGGCTGCATTCCTGGGGTTGAGTCATGTCTCCGCTTCAGGAAGGTGTCATTAATTTGGTGCAAGAAATGAACAAATACAAGTATAGTATGGCATAAAGCTCCCTGAAGAAACTGAGAAGTTTCTGGGTTGTATCCACAAGCGTGGGCTGAAAGCAAAGATTACAGAAGGTGTTGATGGGCCTGGAGCTTGAAAACATTCCTTTGGAGTAATTAAGAGGCAGCTTAGCGCCTCACTGGGCTATATGTACTTTTGCTGAAAGTGCCTTTAGTTGCATCAGGAATGCTTTTTTTCTTCAAATGTGTTTTTTTTTTGAATTATAATATATGTGTGTGAGTGAGACCAGGGTTGGGCTCAACCCCTGGAGTAGTTGTCTCAGGAGTATGGATGGAGCTAAGTGGGTGTCAGGAAAAATTGTTTTTTAAAAATTGTTTTTGGAATTTTCTGTCCTGGAGATGGCAGGATATGACATAGCATGATAAAGATGGTGATGCCTTTGTTTTTTCATCCAAGAATGTAGGGGTAAAAGCAGCGCCTCCCAGACAGGATTCAGATCCTAATCTACAGGTTAGTGGGGGGCGTCCAGGAAATGCCTGTTTCTGAGGGGTGGTCCAGGAGAGTGTTTCTACTGAACGTTTCTGGGACTTCTGGCCAACTGCACAGAGGAAGAGTGGCCACAGCTGCAGACCAGAGGGCCTGGTACCGATCAGGAGTAGTGGGACACTGGTTTTTGTTTTGTTTTAATTGTTTTTTTTCTTTTGAAATTTATATTAAAAGTTTTTAAATAAAAATCATATATATTTAAGGTATATAATTAGAGTTTTCGATGAAATTTATCTAGTGACATTGGTTAATACAATTATATAGATTTCAAGTGTATAATTCAATAATACAAATGTGATGTTTTGATATACATGTACATTGTTAAATGACTACCACAATCAAGATAATTAACATAGTTATCATCTCACAGTTACCATTTTGTGTGTGTGTGGTGAGAACACTTAAGATTTACAAATCTTGGCAAATTTCAAGTATACAATAGAGTATTTTTAACTAAAGTCACATTGCTATACATTAGGTTTCCAGACCACATCCATCCTACACACTTTGAAACTTTGTTGACCTCTTTGACCAATATCTCCTCATTTCCTCCTGCCTCCTCCCTGGTAACTACTACTCTACTCTCTGCATCTATGAATTTGACTTTTTTAAGTTCAGCATATAAGCGAGATCGTGTTGTATTCGTTTTTCTGTGTCTGGCTTATTTCTCTTAGCATGATGTCCTCCAGGTTCATTCATGTTGATGCAAGGGACAGGATTTCCTTCTTTTCAAAGGCTGAGTAATGTATGTATGTATGTATGTATGCATGTATGTATAAAATTTCTTTATTCATTTATCCATCAACAGACACTTAAGTGCATCCATAGCTTGGCTATTTTGAATAATGCTGCAATAAACATGGGATTGCAGATATCTCTTTGAGATCCTGATTTTGTTTCTTTTGGATATATGCCCAGAAGTGGGATTGCTGGATCACATGGGACATGGGATGGTGATAAACCAACCCAGTCAGAACCTTATTTTTGCTGGATGTGTTCTAGGAGCACTGAGATTGGATACATACCCCAGCTTAGGCCCTGTTCTGAAGCACCCCACCCTATGACAATTCTAGATTTCCTGAGGTGGCTGCAAATCCTGGCACTGATGTATTGAGCTGCTGGGGAGCTGTGGGGCTCAAGCAGTATCTTATTGTGTCCTGGGACCCCTGACAAACTGTCTTTGAATAAAGCCCCATTCTGGAAGAGAGTGGCATGACTCCTTCCCATAGTTTTAGGAGAAGGAAGACCCCACACTCCATCAAGAACAAAGGAAAAATGACTGGTCATTTCTAGACTGGAGCCTCTTATCTGCTGACCCAAGATTCTCGAAGACCACTTTCTTCTCTCTTATTCCCCCAACCTCTTTCTCTAATTAGTTCCCTCACCTCCCCATTTTTGACTTTGTATCGTGCAGCAGCTAGAAAGGCTTTTACATCTCCTCAGGGAGCTACTTACAAATTATTCCTTTCCCTTGAATGGCTCTGGAAGGTTCCTGAGCCCCATGTCACAGAGAAAACCTTCCAGATGCCTACTGGTAGGCTTCCTATAAGAATCCACCTGAGATACTATTGGACTGAGCAGATAAGTCAGTGTGCAAATTGCCTCAGGCCTGGGGCTCATTCATTTGCCCCGTGGACCCTGCTAGTTCAAGAGCCACCATTCTGAGCAGTAACATCAGAGCAGAATCAGGGCTGGATGCTGGAGTTGGAGGGACATCCAGAGTTAGCACTTCACTCCAGCCGCCTGCCTGCCAACCCAGTCCCAGGGTTCTGAGGTTTGGCGTGCATGCTGCCTTTCCCTCACTCGTCAGGCAGAGGTGGCTACTTTCCAAATAGTCTCAACCCTGGAATCTAACTCCTTGTTCTCCCCTTTCTCTTATGTGCCTCAGAGGTCTCTGATCAAAGTGAGAAGAGAACTCAATGGGTTTCCCGGAAGCACAGTTGTGCAGAAAGGCTGGGAGACATGGTTAGCTTATCTATTAGCAATTTAAACCTAGAAGTTTTGTAGAAATGGCTGAGCTGAAGAATTAAACCCCAAATTCCTGGCCTTTTGCCAATAAGAGGAGGGTTACGAAGAATGGAGCTACAGCCTATGACTTGGAGTATTATTCTCTGGGAGAATCAGCCCCATTGTTCACAGGCCTATTATGCATAAGGCCTTTCTCCTAGCTCCAAAAATCCTGCAAGAGTCCGCACCTACCTGTTAAGCATGAGATATGCTGAAAGGTTTACCCATACCCAGTGTCCGAGGCAGTGGTTTATTATCCTCCCGCACACCAGCAGAGGGTGGCATGTACTGTCTGGGTGAATATAGGGTGAAGTAAAAGATGCTGTAAAAGATCTGGGAATCTTTAAGTGATGAAGAGCATGGGGTTGAAAACCAGACAGATCTGTCTTCCAGTCTTGGCACCTGATGATGTTGGGCAAGTTACTTAACCATATTGAGTCCCAGCTTCCTTATTTGTCAAGTAGTAGCAATATTATCTATGCTCAGGACTTTTGTAGTGAAGAATAAGTGAGCTAGTCCAAGTAAAATGCTTAGCACCATGGTTGCCACAAAATTAAGACTCAAAAAAATATAGCTAGTATTAATTAGTTTAAAAAACAAAAACAAAAACAAAAACAAAAAAACCCCTGAATTTTAAAAGCAGGTTTCAAATTCCCAAGTATTTTATTATTATCTATTTGCAACAGGAACATTTGCCCTCCTCCCCTTCAGGGAGTATAGAAAGAAGGTGCACTTTCTTGCACCTGGAGCACCCCAGGCCCACCCTCCTTCATATGTCCACACTAGAATATCTGCTGGAACCCCAGTTCCTCATATATCACAAAGACTTTGGACTGGAAGCCTTTAATTTTATGTTCTTTATATTCCCAAATGGTTCTTAACCATTTCTACAACATCTTCTTTACTGTCTCGCTTAGTGTATATGTAATATTGAAAATGAACTAATCTATGTTTGTGAATTGGAAGAATTAATATTGTTAAAATGTCCATACTACCCAAAGTAATCTACAGATTCAGTGCAATTCCTATAAAACTTCCTATGGCATTTTTCACAGAAATAAAAAAAAAATCCTAAAATTTGTGTAGAACCATAAAGATTCTGAATAGCCTGAGCAATCCGAAGAAAGGAGAACAAAGTTGAAGGCATCATGTATCCTGCTTTCCAACTATCTTACAGAGCTCTGCTAATTAAAACAGTATGGTATTGGCATTAAAATAACAATAGATACAGAGATGAATGGAACAAGATAAAGAACCCAGAAACAAGCCCATGCATATATAGTCAATTAATTTTTGACAAAGAAGCCAAAAACATACAATGGGGAAAGGATAATCTTTTCAATAAATGTATTGGAAAAACTGGACCGCCACGTGCAAAAGAATAAAACTGGACCCCTACTTGATATGATACACAAAAATTAACTCAAAAGGAATTAAAGACTTGAGCATTAGACTTGAAATCATGTAACTCCTAGAAGAAAATATAGGGCGTAAGCTCCTTGACATTCATCTTGGCAATGATTTTGTTTTATTGAGGGTGGGGAGAGATTTGACATCAAAAGCAAAGGCAAGTAAAGTAAAGATAAATAAGTGGGAATACATTGAACTAAAAATCCTTCTGTTCACCAATATGAAAAAGAAATCATCAACGAGATGAAAAAGCAACCTATAGAATGAGAGAAAATGTTTGTAAACCATTTATGTAATAAAGAATTAAGATCTAAAATACACAAGGAACTCATACAACTCAATAGCACAAAAACAACCCAATTAAAAAATGGGCAAAGGACCTGAATAGATATTTTCCCAAAGAAGACATACAATGGCAACAGGTGCATGAAAAGCTACTCAACATCACTAATCAGAGAAATGTAAATCAAAACCACAATGAGTTATCACACTTGTTAGGATGGCTATTATTAACAAAACATGATATAACAAATGCTGTTGAGAATGTGGAGAAAAGAGAACCCTTATGCACCATTGGTAGAAATATAAACTGGTATAGTCAGTATGAAAAACAGTATGAAGGGTCCTCAAGAATTAAAAATAAAACCACAATCTACTCCAGCAATCTCACTTCTGGGTATATATCTAATCAAAATGAAAACAGGCTCTCAAAGAGATATCTGCATCCTCATGTTCATTACAGAATTATTTACAATAGGCAAGCAATGAAACAACCTAAGTGTCTGTCAATGGGTGAATGGATAAAGATGTGATGTATATACAATGCAATATTAGCCTTAATGAAGAAAGAAATCCTGTCCTTTGAGACAACATGGATGAATCTGGAGGGTATTATACTAAGTGAAATAATCCAGAAAGAGAAAGACAAGTATTGTTGATTATCACTATATGTGCAATATTAAAAAAAAAATAGTGAAACTCAGAAATGGAATGTAGAAAAGTAGTTTTAGGGGCTGGGAAGGTGGAGAAGAAATTTGAGAGTAGTTGAGAAAACTGTATAAACTTTCAGTTCTAATCTAAGGTCTGAGGATCTAATGTATAACATGGCAATTACAGTTAATAACATCGTATTGTATAATTGAAATTTGCTAAGGGTGGAACTTAAATGTTCTCACCCTCTCTTTAAAAGGGAAAATATGTGAGGTAATAGATGTGTTAATTAACTCAATGGGGGGAATTTTTTCATAATATATGCATATATCAAACATTATGTTTACACTTTAAAGATCTTATAATTTTATTTGTCAATTATACCTCAATAAGATTAAAAAGAGAAAATAAAAGAAAACTCTTTACATAAGGCAATTTGTGGGTTTTTAAATCTATTTGCAGATTTTTTTGCAGGAAGGAGGTATCAGAGTAGGGGTTTATATCATAGTGATCCAAATAGCTTCAAATTGTACATCAGGCTCTCCCTTTCTTAAAATATCCTTCAGACATCTCAGCATGGGAATTTCTTTCACCGCCCTACCACATATCTTACTCAGAGTTGACCTCAGATTCACAGAATCAGGCTGACGCCTCCCTAGACTCTTCTATTGGAGAAATACAGGTTCTTCTCATCTCTTACAGAACAGTTTTGCTTCTTTCTGCTGACTAGGTTCTTGCCAATACCCTGAGGTCCTCATCTTCTACCTAAAGCTGATCATTGAGGTGTTCTCCTAAGCAGGGGACTTTCCACCAAAGAGGCAGAGTGCAGTCAGCTGTTGATACCTTTTTTATCCTGGCCATGCAATGGAAAAATGCAATCCTTGTGCACATGTATAATGAGATAGGATGCCTGCCTTAATTTAGGGCTTAAGAAGATGAAGGACAAGTTAAGAGTTATTTTGATACTTGCCCAGAGTGTTTACTGTTTTTCTTTATTTCTCAAACTCTGTACAGATTTCCCAAGAGGCATGTTGTGCCTACCAGACTGCCCTCCACCCCCTAAAATATGTCAACTGTTTGGAGGTAGAAAGGCCATTGAGGTCATTAGCAAAAGGACTTGAAAGACCAGTGTGGCTGGACCATAAAGAGTGAGACTGATGAAGATGAGGATAAAACTGGAGAAAGATGCAGGTATATATATCAACCTCTCTCCAGAAAACTGATTTCATTTCAAAAAGCCCTTCAGAGAACCTTTTCCATGGTTGTCTACCTATCATTTCCTTCTCAATTCTACTCCCTGGGGCTGCCCAGAAAGACAATTACAGCCCAATGGCACTCCTCTAACCCTCTCCCTGGCAGGTGCAATTCTCAATGATAACAAGATTTAAAAAAAAAAAAAAGAAAAGAAAAAAGCGAAATGCAGTCCTCCAAATAATGTGCTAGCCAGCATCTTCCTTCCTTGTCCCCCACCCCAATACCTCTCATTCAATGTGAAATCTCACAGAAATGAGACAGCCTCTGATGACCCTTTCTTTCTGCACACTTTCTTCCATTCGGATCAGAGTCCCTGGGGAGGAGCAGGAGCCCAACCAGAACCACTTTACCTCTGCTGGATGCTTGGGGTCCCCAGCAGCTTTAATTACCATTAGACTTATCTCCTTGCAAGCTTCTCAAGGTGCCTTAAGCTTTCTTGTTTCTGAAAACTGGGACTTCCCCAGCCTACACTGAGCATTGTGTGCATTAGAAGGAAATACCCCCTGGGCGCCCATGCAGTTTGGCCAGAGGAGCCTGGGCTGGAATTCAGTGCTTCCCTGACCAAGCCCCTTTGTGCAGGCTGCAAACTGTACTATTGAATAAGTCTGCTCTGTTTATAACAGGCCTATAAAGGCAGTCAGAAACAGAAAGGCACAGCCTCATCAATGAGGAAACTCGGGCTCAAGTTGGCCCTGAGCTGAATTAGCACCTGTGATTCTCGGCTCATGGTTTAGGCAGATTCAAACAGACCACCTTATTTAAGAAACCGTAGTTTAGCCTGACAGGATGCAAAGGGCCAGAGAGATATATACTTGAAAGTTGCCTCTTACTAGCCATGTGAGCTTGGGCTTTCCAAAGCTGGTTTTGTCATCTATAAAATGGGGATAAAAATTATCATCCCACAGGGCTACTGGCAGGGTTAAATGCTAGCCTGTCTAAAGGTAGAATACGACCCATATTAATTGGCCCGGGGTGCAGGGAGCAAATCTGGGGGGGTGATGAGGCTTGCGTTGAAGTGCGGGGATAGGGAGGAGGCAAGAGCTGAGTGCCAGTGGGTGCTTCAGTTTCTGGTGACTCACAGCCTGGTGACTAGCAAGGCTGGGAGGCAACAATCTTGGTGGGGAGGAAGGCCCCCCAACTCCAAATGGTTGACATATTTTAGGGGGGTGGAGGGCAGCCTTGTAGGCACGACATGGTTCCTGGGAAATCTGTCACAGAGTTTGAGAAATAGAGAAAAACAGGAAACACTCTGAGCAAGTATCAAAATAAGATTTCTTGTAGAGTAATCACTCCCTTATCAGCAAGGGATACATTCTAAGACCCCGAGCCCCACCCCAGTGGATGTCTGAAACGACAGCTGGTACTGAACCCTATGTAACCTGTTTATTCCTGTATGTCTATATCTATGATAAAGTTTAATTATAAATGAGGTACAGTAAGAGATGAACAATAATAACTAATAATAAAATAGAACAATTATAGCAATATACTATAATAAATTTAAGTGAACGTGGTAGTCATTATTTAGTAAAATGAAGGTTACTTGAACACAAGCACTATGATACTGTGACAGTCAATCTGATAACTGAGGCAGCTGGCTACTAAGTGACTAATGAGCAGGGAGTGTATACAGGTTGGACATGCTGGACGGAGGGATGATTCACATCCTGGGAGGGATGGAGTGAGGTGGTGAGTAGATTTTATCATGCTACTCAAAATGGCGCACAATTTAAAATTTATGAATTATTTATTTCTGGAATTTTCCATTTAATATTTCCATTTAATATTTGTGGACCATAGTTGACTTTGGGTAACTGAAACCTTGGAAAATGAAACTGCAGATAAGAGGGAGACTACTCTAGTGCGAGGATTTGGGGATGGGTGCTGGCAGAGGGTTGACTGCAGTAGGAATGGAGCTTCCAGGGCAGACGTTTCTCTACCAGCCTAGGCGTGAAGGAACATCTGGTGAACAGGGACAGGGGACAGTCAGTTAAGACACTTTCCTGTCACACCATCTGAAGTTTCGTGTTCTCAGTGAGGCAGAAGCTTGATTTCTTCTGTCTCACGGACCCTGATTCGGGCTTTGGAGAACTGGGTGAGTTTCTCTAGTCACTCGTGTGGCTTATGCAGGAAGTCAGATTTGTGCCTCTCTATTCGTTTGTTAAAAACAGGTATAGTTAACACCTATTTTATTCCAGGCACTGTGCTAGACACTGAAGTTACAAATATAAATAAGATATAAGGCAAATCCACATTTGGTTTTACTATATACTAATATTAAATATATACCAATGTGTGTATATTTATGAATGTGTGTGGTGTCAATTTTTGTGAGTTCATGCATGTAAGTGGCTGTGTTTCTGTATGAATTTTCATGTATGTAGCCATATAAGTCAGTCCGTGTATGCATGCACGTTTATGAGTATATATGTTTAAGTGTATATAATTATGTATATAGATCTGCATGGTTAAGTGTTTCTGTGTGTATCCTCTTCTCCAGAAACTAAGAAAGTATAGAGAGAAATCACTTTAATGAGTCTGAGGTTTATGTATATAGAAAGGGGTAGTTATTGTTGGGGAATATTTTACCCCTGTGATTCTTGGAGCTTGGAGCCGATGCTGCCTCACATCACACTCACCTCATGCAAGGTAGAGTGAAGACCTGAAGAGCCAGGTAGACAAAAAAGGGACCCACCACAGTTCAAGGCAAGCAGGAAGCCAGGGCCCAGGAGAGCAAGACCAGACTGAAATAATTTGCCAAAATCCAGGGACAAGAACTGGCAAAGGTTAGAATTACCAGGAAGAGCTAAGGGCTTGGCAGCTGTCAGAGGTCTAGCAGAGTTAGAAGACTAGAAAAGGACAGGAAAACACCTAATACCCAGGTGCCCTGGCAAACTGGGCTGTGCTTCCACCAGCCATCAGAACACAAGCTAATTTCTAAACAAAGGCTTTCTCAGGCAGAGCCCCACTAAAATTTCCTGCAGGGTGGCAACCAGTGCCTGGCTTGGGAATCCGTGAAAGATCAGTGTCTGAAGGTCACACCAATGCCTCCCACGGAGATTGAGACTGTGAGGTAGGATGTGAAAAAGGGGCTAAGAAGACCCGGAGGGCTCCGATCACAAACAGGGGGTGGGACCAGACAGGACATTAAGCTCATCAAAAAATATATAATCTTTGTTTATAGTTGTCTTTTGCATGATTGGTCATTTAGATGGGCTTCTTTAAAATTTATGCTCATGTAATATCATTTTTATTATGCAGTTACTCACGAGAGAAAAAGGAAAAAGAGAATATCTGAAAGCTTCTATTTCATTTGCTTAATGGAGCCCTCAGAGTAAGAGAAAGCTCCCAAATCATTTATTTCAGCAATTGGCAATATATCGGAGAGTTCCTGACAGTGACCTCCAGCCACTGACTGCTTTTATCTTGGTGCCAGACATGCCTGAAAGCCATGCTGTCTTCTGGAAGTGCAGATAACAGTGTCGATAGGAAGAACAGAGCTGAGGGAAACGGCAGAAGAGCTCTCTCCAACCCTGTCAGGGCTTGGAAGAGAATTCAGTCTTACTTCCCACGGTATTCCAGCTTGTTGGTTTCTCGGTTGTGGAAGAGATTTTAGATGTTAATTCCAATTTCTTCTGCTTGTAGCTGGATTGCCTTTCGACCATGGGCTGGTGAATTGTGTCGGTTTGCACAGTTGCTTGCGTCTGTTCCCAGCACAGGGCCTGGGGTGAACAGGGCAGGGCTGCTAGGATAAGCTCCAACGGGACAATATTTCTTCTCTGGCTTCCTTGGCTTGATTTCTAGACTGTGAGTTCACATTTCATATGCAAATGAAAGATAGTAGTGTGTTAGTCGGTGAGAGCACTGGCTGTAGAGTCAGACTAACCAGGGTTCAAAAACAGGTCCCCCTAGTGGGTGGGGCCTTGGACAAGTTACTGGGAATGCTAGCTGCTGGTATGATGAGAGGTCATATAGCATAGTGGTAAAGAGGGTAGATTCTAGAGCAGATGTTCCAATGTGTACTTGCTATGTTACCTTGGACAAGTTATTTATCTCTGGGTCTCAGTTTCCTCACCCATGAAATGGAAATTAAAATAGTATGTACCTCATAAGATTGTAATAAGGATTGAGTGAATTAATATATAGTAATATATGTAATATTATGCTATATTAACACGTTGTATATATTATATACATATGTTATATAATATGTCAAAATAATACATATATCAATGTAATATATATTAATATAACATATAATAATATACACGATCTATAATAATAGCTTGGAATGATGCATGGCACTCTAAGTATCTAATATTATTAACTTGACTATATCTATAAAATGGAGATTTTTGGAATTACATACTTCACTGAGTTACGAAGACAGAGGCAGTGCTCATAAGTGTTTTGCCTAATACCTGACAAACAATAAGCTCTTGATAAATATAAGCAGTTGTGCTAATGAAATCAGTCTGGATGCCAGTGTCAGGGCCTAGACAGCAAGGCAATCCTAGTGATTCCAGAGAGACAAGCTGGTCCGCCTATCGCCTCTCCTGATGGGGAGGAGGCCTGAGAGAGCTGAGCCTAGTGACATCATGACAGCTGTTACAGAGCTGCATCTGATCTCCTTAGCTGACTCCAGTCCTGGCTGAGCATCCCCTCCCTTATCGACCCAGGAAGACGGCAGACTGAGGGGGCTGTTCTTCATGAAAGAAAAATGCCTAAGCCTCTGAATTCCCGCTGGGTGTGAGACAGAGGAGGAGTGGGCAAAAATGGGCACCGGGCCAGGGGAGTAGGAGTGAGTGTGTGGGAGGAGCCAAAGATGGCTGAGCTCCCACCGCTGGAGACAAACACACCCTGTCTGGAGGTTTGCGGGGTGCTGGATCCCCGCCTGGTGCTTGTAACAGCAGTGTGAGTGTGCATGTCCTCGTCCAGAGAAGACTCACTTTTAAAAGGGCCCCTGCAGAGCCCGATGCCAAGAGAAGTGCCCCTCTAGGTCCTGGTGTTGAAAGTCTGGGCTGCCACCTGCTGAGACAAAGAGCTTCCTTGCTTATTCTCCTGGTAAAGAATGTGCGGACCTGACTGGAGGATACCTACAAGCCATACTTTTACTTTCCAAATGGACCCCCAAACCCAGGGGCCCCAGCCTGGCTAAGGAGCCAGGGGAGCTTTGGTTTTATCAGTCCTCCCAGGCCAGCAGCTCCTCCATTACCTAAGATCCATTTTTATTCTACAGTGCCTTGTCTAGGAGCAAAATCAGCTCTTAATGCTCGAATAGCTAGTCACATTTCAGTATTGTGCAGTTTAATTGCTTAGCAAATGATAATAATGAGCTACCATTTAGCGAGCACATACATGAGCCAGACTGTCACTGAGTGCTTTCTGCAGCGGGCTCTGCACTCAGGTCGCTTGACTCTACTGCCGACTAGCTACATAACCTCGGGTAAATTTACTTAACTGCTAAAGCCTCTACTCTTGTTAAATGGGGAACACTCCACTGTGAGGGATGTTGTTCTGAGAACAAATGAGATATACATGGGTGGTAGACGTAGCACTGGGCCCCCTGGATCCCCTTTCAAGGCAGAACCAGCGGTCCATCTATGGGGAATCTGGCCAGCAGTCAGCCTTCACTTGTCAGTGCCTTCAGGGGCTGCCCCAGCTGCGTAGAGCTACTTTGGCTGAGGTCCTTCCCTTCCTGAGGAAGCCATGGAGGCCTCAGCACAACGCATGTGCTCCGGATGGTGAGAGAGAAACCCTGGGAAGACCTTGGAGCCTGCCAAATCCATAGAAGTTTTAGAGGTGCAGTACTGGGTTATTCCTTCAAAGGGAAAGACAAATGATTGAATTCTAAAACTCCTGTCATGAAAATGAATGAAAAATACCTGGTGAGCCTCTTCAGATTCTGGAAGCAGCATATTCTAAACCTAGGGACACTGCCCTGGCCCATGTACTAGATGACACAAAAGGATGCCAGCTTTGTGGGCTCTGCAGCCGGTCTGGGATGCAGCGCAGCAGTCTTACAATTTGGGCTACACAGTCCAGCAAACATTTTAGTGATGCGAAAAGATGACACATGGGGTTTGTGGCAAGTCCCAGTGGGAGAATCACAGATCAGGCCTCAGAGTTCTAGAGCAAGGCTATGGAATCTGCAGCATGAATAGATTTAGTGGGGGATAAAAGTGAGTTTGCATCAGTTCTTTAACCTGGCACGTAACGTCCTCTCTAGTCTGGCTTTTCTTTGCTCCCCAACCTCATTTCTCATCTCTCATGTTGCTCCTTATATTTCACTCACACCCAAACGCTTTTAATTCTTCCAATGCATCATGAAAGCTCTTACCTCCAAGTGTTTTTGCATGTTATTCCCTCTATCCAGAACACTCGCCATTCCCCACCATAAACACTCACCGCACCCAATTCATCAGCCTGTTTCATGTCCTTCTGATCCCAGTTTAGATATTACATTACCCTCTCTAGGAAGTCTTCCCTGACCCCGAGCCTCGGTTAGGTTCCTGTCTACGTATTCCCATCCCTGGCCTCTCCACACTACATGTTCCATCTCTTCTGCTAGACTGAGCTCTGTAGAGGCAGAGGCCATATCTGACTTTTTGTCTTGTATACCCAGAGCTAACAGAGTATCTGTCATGTAGTAGTTACTCAATGTTTCTGAATAACAAACAATGACTTTGAGCATGGGGTTCATGGATTTCTGAGGCTAGCTTCATATCCTGCATGTGAGGGTCTCCTGCCTTCACTGTCTGATGGAAACAATGGGGCAGTCCTGTCTTCCACAGCCATGCTCGAGGTGCACGGCTGGGAGCCCTGCACTTCTCTGCACAGGTCCTCTGATACTACCATTTTAGTAGCAAATAAGATGCAGCCATTTCAGGGCACATCTATTTTACTAGTGTTTACGGTACAGTATGAATGCAGATTATCTGATTATGAGTACCAGGTTTTACCATTTTCAATTAACCTGGCACTCATTTAAAGTAGTCATCTGTCACTCATTTCTCCCTCTTTCCAGTCAGGAGATCACTCTAGGCAAGACACTTGGAGTCTATGCTCAATCTTACCCATCCACTATTCATTCCCCCCCTATTACACATTTTGCCTGCTCGAACAGAGATGTAGTTCTTTCTTTCAATTTCCCAGGACCTTACACATATGAATGTGTGTGGTGGGAAGAGGTATTTTCTGAATCCTGTTCAAACATCTTTGGCTTTGTATTGAAACTACCACCTGCAAAGCCACTGAAAGATACTTCACAGTATACACTTGATTTTGCCCCCAAGCCTTGTCCCACTAGAATATTCTGTGTTCTGGTCCCCAAGTGCTCTAATGAATTCTTCTGAACTGAGCCTCTAATCTCGGTTTGCTGTGGGGCACACTTATTTAGAGTTTGATTTCTGCCTCCTCCACCGGCCAATCATATAACCTTAGTAAAATAATTAAGCCTTTCTATACCCTACTCTTTTTGTTTATAAAGTGAGCTTAATAATGGCACTCATCTTATGGGCCCTAAATGAAGAGATACAGGTAAAGGGCCTGACATATAGTAAACTTTCAATAAATATCACTTGCACCATACTGAGGTCTTCCTATCTCTTCCCTTTTCTTTCAGACCTATAGTCATGAAATGCAAGTTTCAGACTCAACTCTTCCACTTACTGGCTCTGTAACCTTGGATAAGTCTCTTAACTTTTCTGATCTCTGGTTTTCTCATGAGTATGAGAGGCACAAATACACCACTTTCAAGGGTTTTTGTGGGATGAGAGATGATTGACTGCGTAAAAATGCTTTCTGTACATAGCTACCATGTGAATGGCACTCAGATGTTGGCAAAGGATCCAGAAAGTGCTGTAGTCTTCACAACAGCTCCTGTCAGCATCATCAGAGTCTGGCTTTATGGCATAACAGCTCACATCCGCCATGCACATCAGCACATCAAACTTTCATTCTTTTCCTGTTAGCTTCCCTGAGTTTACTTCCATGAATCTACTTCCACTTTTTTCTTACAATATTGATTTACTTAACACCTCCTGCCCCACCCCTGCCAATATGTGCATGTGCATACACACATATACACCCAGGTCTGGGGGCCTCCACCATATGCAGAGATTAGGGGAAGGAGGTTTGAGAGGTCTTTCTGAGAATTTGTGATCTTTGTTGGACTTGCTCTGTTCCTTCTCAGTGCCTCCTGATGGGGAGGTAGCACCCATATCATCATAATTTTATTCACTGATGGAATTTTGGACCTTTAAAATCAATAATGTAACTACTTTATATTAGAGTGGGGGAAACAGGCATATAGAAGGAAAAGGTTTATCTGAGATCATACGCTTGGTTTTTCATAGGTCTGGGTACTTTTCTTAGGTTGGGTTCCTCAGAAGCAGTTCTTGAGGATTCTTTTGCAAATGATTTATTAAGGAAGGGGTACCAGGAGAAACTGAAAGGAAATGAAGGAAGTGTGACAGTGAAGACAGAAAAACCAATAAGTGTATGATTTCGGGCAGAGCCCCTAAATGGTGGCTTCGGTCTGATCATGTAGGGTATCTCTGGGATATAAATAATGCCTCAAAGTTCATCAGGACAGGAGAAAAGAGATCTAAGTATATACTGGCCAATCAATGGCTAAGGGTCAACATGGGTCTCAAGAACTCATGGAGGGTCATAGGGGGCCTAACCTGTCAGGCACACTGGCTATCTGCACCTGGGCACACAGCCACAAGACAGTCCTCCAGGGAGAGTCAGGAATGGTAGTCTTAAAGCAAAAATCACATAAAGAAGCTGGGGACAGATGTATGGAAATGAGAAGAAGGATTCCTGGGCATCTAAGTAAGCACTGACAGTGTTTACCTTAAGACTCGTTCCCTTTCTGGGTGTTTTTCTTTCTTTCTCATAGTTTCTGGCATATCAGTGAGTACTCTAAAAATTGTGTCCTCTCCTTCATTATTGGGATATGTGTAAATTGGTTTAACCACTTTGGGAAACAGTTTGGCATTCTCTTCTAAATTTGAACAGATTTTACCCTAGCAATTCCCCACCTCCTTAGAAACTCTTTCTCATGTGTGAGAAGTCATGTGCAAAAGTGTTCACAGCACAATAGCCGCAAATTGGAAACCAACCACACGCCCATCAACTGTACTGTACATACATAAATTGCATTAGATCCACATGGTGGAATACTGTAGAGCAATAAAAATAAACTGCAGCTTTCAGCAAATGCATGTATGAATCTCGAATAAATGGTGACTGTAAGAAACTACGAAAGCATACGTGATTCCATTTATATACAGTAAAAACAATAGGCAAAACTAAACAATAATATTTAGAGTTGTGTGTTTAGAAAGTAAAACTCTAAAACTAAACAAGGGAGTGACTAACACAAAAGTTAGGATAGTTAGCGGTTATCTTTGGAAGGTGGGAGGCAGAGAGAGAAGTTATTGGGAGAAGAAAAGTCAGGGTTCTAGGGGACTGATCACATTCTCTTTTTTTTGACCTAGGGAGTGGTTATAACAAAATTTGCTTTGCAATAAATCATTAAGAGGTATGTGTCTATTTTGTATATTTTTCTGAATATGCAGTATATTCCGTAACCAAAAAAAGATTAAAATATTGAGAAACTACTTTTTAAGAAACTTTAATTTCCTTTTTCCTTCTGCTCTTTTTTCATTTTTTTACAGTAGCAAAATATACAATAATATAAAATTTTACATTTTAACAATTTTTAAGTGTATAACTCAGTGGCATTAAGTACGTTCATAATGTTGCGCAACCATTTCCACCATCCATCTCCAGAACTTTTTCATAACCCCCAATAGAAACTCTGTGCCCATTAAGCCATTAATCCCCATTTCCTCCTCTTTCCAGCCCTGGTAATGTAGTCTACTTTTTGTCTCTATAAATATTTCTCTTTTAGGAATCTCATGTAAGTGGAATTCTACAATACTTGTCTGTGCCTTCATTAATTCACCTAGCATAATTTTTTCAAGATTCTTCCAAGGTTCATCAGAATTCCATTCCTTATTATAGCTTAATAATACTCCACTATATGTATACATCACATTTTGTTTATCCCTATTGACAGATATTTGGATTGTTTCCATCTTTTGCCTACTGTGAATAATGCTGCTGTGAACATGGATGTACAAATGTCTGTTTGAGTCCCTGCTTTCATTTCTTTTGGGTATGTGCCTAGGTGTAGAATTACAGGACCCCTTTCTGCTTTTAAGCCAAAAGGATGGGCCTCTCCTCTTCGCATGAATTTTTGTATGAATTCTAGCCACTGGGAGGACTAAATATTGGAGGACTGGGTGAGGCAAGAAAGTGAGAGAAGGTCCCAGCTTCGGTCACAAATGACTGAGGCAAGAGCTGATGGAGGCCAGGCTTCTTGGGTTCTGTGCCAGTTCCACTCACCATGACCTAGCATGCCCTTCCCGCCCCCTGTGCTCAGTGACCCCACTATTCCAAGAGAACAATAACTCCCTTGATAGTGGGGAAGAGCATAAACAAGGACAAGTGGTAGATATCAGAGACCTTGAAAAGGCATCTTGGTGTAAATCAAAAAAAACAAGGTGGAGTAAGAAATAAAAAACGTGTACTGTGGTCCTCCCTGGCTAGATGCGGGTAAGGACAGGAGGAAGACGAGGAGGCCAGGAGACAAAAGAAGGGGCAAGGAGAGAGGGAAGGGAGAAGGTGTAGAGGGATAGCAGATGGAGGAAGTAAAGATGATGGAAACTGTAGAAGTGGAAGAAGAGAATGAAGAGAAAGAAGGTAATGGAGAAGACAGAATATTTTCCAGAGGGGAAGGAGCTAGAGCTGGCCTCCCTGGGCAGCAACCTCTGGAGTTGCCTCTGGATGCCAGAGGAAAATTACAGCCCATCACTCCCAGTGACTGGCATGCTACTTCATGGGGCCTGAAAGCAGAAACACAGCAGTACTGACAGAAACAGGCATATTTAAATCAGTGAAACAGAACAGTCCTCAGCCTGACGCTCCTGAAGCACATTCCCACCTAATACATTATTGACAAGGCTGACTTTTATCAAGACATTCTGGCCTACCGTGTAATAAATGTGTATCGTCTACTCTTTATCGCCGTTACCTCATTGAAATAATTGTCTTAATTTCATTGTTAAAGTGATTAATAGGGCAAATGTTAAAGGAAATTAATACTCAAAAGGAAGAATAACTGTAGCCGAAAAAATAGCTCCTATCAATTGGTCTGGTGGTAAAGTTAGGGATTTTGCAGTTAATGAGGCTTAGAGAGTTAAATATAGAATAGTCCAGGAGAGTGGCCAAGTGTGAGAGATAGAAAGCAAAGTGAGAGGGGCGGAGCCGCAGGGAGAGAGGATGAGAAGCAGAGAGGAGGAGAAGAGAGAGTGGTTCATATATCCACTCCCACTCAGTGAGAGCTCTTTGAGGAAGCCAATCCTCCAGGCCTCTTGGACCCCCCAGTTCCCAGTATAGTATCCTGCCACTCGCATGGCCCTAAGGCCTCAGAGCTCAGCTCAGTCCAACGCTCCATGTGAACTGCTGGCAAGGAGATTTGCAGGGGTTTTTGCCAGCTGGGGTCGTGGTCTGAGGCTAGACTATTTTATTAATTTATTTTTTTCACATTTTATTTTTAAAATAATTTTTAATTTTTCAATTACAGTTGGCATAGTCATTAGAAATTTACATAATTTACAAAGTCTTCACCCCAATAAATCTATGCCCATCTGACACCATACATAATTATTACAATATTATTGACTATATTCTTTATGCTATACTTTACAATCCATGACAACTTTGTAACTACCAGTTTGTACTTCTTAATCTCTTCCTCCTTTTTCACCCATACCCCCAATGCCCCTCCCATATGGCAACCACCAAAATGTTTTCTGTGTTTATGAGTTTGTTTCTGTTTTATTTGTTTGTTTTGTTCTTTAGATTCCACATATAAGTGAAATTCTATAGCATTTGTCTCTTTGTGTCTGACTTACACTACTCAGCACAGTAACTTCTAGGTCCATCAGGTTGTTGCAGATGGCAAGATTCTTTTTTTTGTTTTTAAATGACTGAGTAATATTCTACTGTATATATGTACCACCTCTTCTTTATCCATTCATCCGCCGATGGACACCAAGAATTGAAAACTCTATATCTTGACTATTGTAAGTAACGCTATAATGAACATATGGATTCACATTTCATTTCTAAGTAGTGTTTTGAGATTTCTGGGACCTGCTTTGTCTCTTGTTACAGACTTCACCCATAGCCTTTGTTTTAAAGTCCGTTTTGACTGGTGTAAGTATTGCTACCCCAGCTTTTGTTTGTTTCCGCTTTCATGGTGAGGCTGGACTATTTCAAATAGAGCCAGAAACGGCCAGGAAGTAGCTGCTGTCGCACTCACTCCTCTCAGAGTTGGCCGAGGGAAACATCATCTCTTTCCTTTCCTCCTGTGTCCTGCCACGCTCTTTCCACCCAGAGTCCCTGTCATCCTGAGAGGTCCTGCTCTGCTGACCAGTTGGCTGTATTTTCAGAGCAGAACTGAGACAATAAAACAAAATGTACCTAGGGGACTGTTCTGAATTGGCTTTTCCATTCCCAGAGGTGATCTGGGGTTGGGAAGTTGTAGTTCTCTTTGACAATTTCCTCACTCGTTCATTCAATCATTCATCTCATGTTTACTAAGCTTCTGTGATATAGCAGATTCTATTTTAAAAGCTAGACTTACAGAGATAGAAAGACATGGCCCTTTAACTCATACAGTTTCCAGTATGAATATAGTAACACTCCAATACTCAACTGTTAATATATATATTTTTATCTTCTGAACTTTCTCATAGGCTCTCAACCAACGAAAACTTCTCAAAAGACCTTTCTGTGTATCTTGGCTGATTGGTACACCACAATAACCCTTAGCTCATGACCTGCACTGTGTGCTATGGACTCAGTTTTGACATTCTTCCAGCCTTTTATTTTATATCTCTGAAAGCAATTGTGAAACTTAATGGCCAACCAAAGGTGTACAGTGATGGAAGGGATTCTGCTGCCGAGAAATAAGAGCATAACCACAGGATGTTAAAATGTGAGCTCTAGTGCCATTCAAGAAACCTTCTAGGAAATGGTTGAAGGAGCAGAGAATAAAGATATGCGAGCAACTGGGAGTATAGAAGACCTCCGACGTTCTAAAGGACAGCATAAATGACAGTGCAGCCCGGGGAGAGTGGTCTATGGTTGTGTGTGCTAGAAGAATCTCTGGTCTAAGACGCAGGACATGAAGACAATGGAAGGGGTGTGTATCCTTGGAAATCATCAAAGAGACAATGCCAGAAGGGCCCTCACAATGCTGCTGACTCAGGGAGCCTATGCTCTGAAATTGATCTCTGGCCAAAATCCACTGTGCAGGTCTGACATGGGGGTAAGCCTTTGTAAGGCGGAGAGTTCGATGACTACCTCAGCCTCATTTATAATATTCTTAGACTTTTAGAAATAACTACTATGTTTGCATAGTTTACTTACATATAAAGTCAGTATTAGCAACATCAGTAATACAAAGTATTCTATTAAATATTTCCTTCAAAATACATACCTGGAGGTAATCAAATATATGAAAAATGAAGTGAAAACAATCTCCAATGTGTTTTATATGTTGAAATTCTATCAATTCAGAAATACATATTTATTTATTATTGAAAGATTAAAATGGTGCAATGATTCATGATCATTTGAAAGCTGTTAATTTTTTTTGTGCAAAAACATTATCCAGAACCTTCAAAGAGTTAGATAAAAAGGAAATAAAAAATGCATTAGCTAGATAACTTCAGGAAGAACTTTATATCTTTTTAGGACATGAAAATATTTGTAAAAATTTCAATAATAATATAAGCCGAATGCAGAGATTAGATTATATCATAGTTCTTGTCTTTGGTAGAATTGTTTGGTGTATTAGCATTCATAACACTAAATGAAATAACTTAGTGTTTCATTTGTAAATTCCATTTAGACCGTGAGTCTTTTCTATTTGCAAATGTTTCATGTTTTGAATTTTGAATTAAGAGTAATATGTCAATCTCAAGATCTTGTGAAAAAAATCTCAAAAACCATGTGCAACATCATCCATGATAAACAATCTTCTGTCAAGACATAATTTAAAAAATATGAGTATGAAAGAAAAAGAGGTATTGGAAATAAGCAAAGCATACCCTAAATATTCTGTTCTCCCACTGACCTCAGTTGGAAATGAATATCCATCCAAGTTCAGTGACTTTGGCAGGATTGCACAGCTGATAGTTCCTGAACTATAATGTCAAACTTCAGAAATTTAACTACTAAAATTTTGAAATGTATAATTGTAAAAATAATTATTTTTGGTAATATTTCAGGTTTATTCCTGAATTCTGATAGTTCATTTTATGATGATGCTATTTGGCTTTGGCCTCATATTGATTTTAACATTTGGTGTTTGGCCGAAAGATGAATTCAGTTAGTATACACCCATCCAGAGTGATAGACACTCTAATAGACATGGTAATACTGTGGAAGGAGTCATGCCTGAGTGTCCGGGAGAATCAGGGAAGGCTTCACATGGAAGCCAAAGTGGAGACTGGGAGGATGAATTCAAAGTTTGCTCAGATGATGAGAACAAGATGGGGTTAGACATTCTAAAGGAAGAGGAAACAGTAACGATATCTTGAAAGCCTTTTGACTGATAAAGTACGTATTCTTTGCTTTTGCCGGAGGAACATGTGGAGGCTCAGAGAGGTGAAGTGACTACAATCTTTAGCTTTGAGAGTCTCCCAGCCGCATGAGAACAGACAAGAAAATGACCCTATCCCTGTGCTTCAAAGTCTCTCAGTGCCTCAGTGGGGTGAAGGCCTGATTGGGGCGGGGGGGTGGGGTGGGGAGGGAAGTTGCTGAGGGTGCCAGGACTTGCCTGAGGTCTGATTCCTTCCAGGTTCAGGGTCCATGACCTTACTCCTAACCTGTGGCCTTATTTCTAACATCACCAAGAGCCATCCTCCCCAAGGGTGCCATTTTCTCATTCCAGAAAGGAGGGGGCAGAGCTATCTCTGGCACTAAACAGAGCCCTGTCTTCCTTTGTGTCCCAGTGGGTCACCCTGTAAACCGCTCCTCTAATGGGCTGATTCTCTTCAAACAGATGCTTTTCTTTTTCTTTCATTTTTCTTTCTTCCCTTTCGTCTTTTCTAGGGAAAGCCTGCTGCCTGGCACGGCTATTGTGTTTGGAAATGAGCCTCCTGGGCTGGTGAATAAATTGCATTTTATCCCTCCCTGTCACTTTTGGTTGGCGGAGCACCCGGAGATGAAAGCTGAGACTTCAAAAGCGCTTCTTTTGACACAGGGCGGCATTTCTCAATTGCAAGCCCAGAGCCTCAGAGCACTGGCAGAAGCCACACTTCGCCTATCTTTGGAGGATCTTCTCAGCCTTCTGTGTCAGGCACCTGGAGGTAATTGTTTTCACCAAATCAGCAAAAAGGGCAGGGTTCCATTCTCAGCAAAGCATCGCTAGTGGCTCTGTGCTCTTTGGAGGGAGAAGCCTGTCCCCTGTCTGGAGTAACTAAACTGTTGGATACTTGTTGTAACATCAAACCATATACAGAAACATCGGACACCCAAAGCCATTCATTTGGGGAATGATAGGATTCTGACACAGCGTTTCCCTGCATGGAGGGTCGCATTTCCCCTCCTCCTTTGCACTAGCCTAGCATTTACCTCTGTGCCTCGGGCTGAACACTCTCTGATATTAAGACTCATGATCTGCTTTCTTCAATCTCAGATGAGCGTGAATCAGATCAAGGTCCAAGATTGGGAAAATGAGTCGCCCATAGATCTAGCACAGACCCAGGCTCTCTGTCATCCCTGTTTGAAGGGGCTGAGTGAGCTGTGGGAACTCCGAGGAGCAAGCTGGCTTCCAGAATGGGCAACATTCTCACAAAATGTTCAGAATCGGCAAAGCCGCCAGAATCCCTACCTTCAGGTTGGCTTCCACTCATCTCAGGAACAGCCCACGCATGATAAAAAATCCTTGATGACTATTTCTATTTATCAGAGTGCTGGGTTCAGGGGTAAAAATTGCTGTACCTGGAAAACAATAAGTGCTCAAGTTCAGAATGTGATCTTACAGTCAGAGAATCCGGGGATTAAATTTTGGTTCTGTCACATACGAGCAGAGGATGGACAGGCAGTACGGTGACCCAACCTCAGTCGCTATATCCATATAACGAGGAGAATAAGGGCCCCTTCTCAATTCTTCTGTCGTTAAAATTGAATGGAATCACCTATGTAAAGTATCAATCCCAATACCTAGCACTTGTTTATGATCAATAAATGGTTATTTGTATTGCTCACTGGCTCACAAACTTGAGAGAAGGTGTAACTTAATAGAAAGGGCATAAATTTTGGAGATAGAGGGACTGAGCTTAAATACCACTTCAGCCTCTTGGGAGTTATATGATCCTGGGCAAGTTACTTACTAGAAGAAGAATCATCACCAACTACCATTTATTAAGTGCTTATTATGTGCTGAGTGCTTCGCCAATGGTACCATCTCATTATTTCTTGCAAGAAGTTACGTCATATGATCAAGGTTTTGCTGCTAGAAGAAGCAGAGATGAGATTTGAAGTCATCTCTTAGTCCATGCTTCTAACCATGGCACGACCTCACCATACAGTTTCCTGTCACTTGTGTAAGCCTCAATTTCTTCACATGTAAGATGGGGTTGACAATGCCTAACTCAAGTTAAAAAGAGAATTAAAGAAGATAACACATGTAAGACTCCCCTCAAACAGGAATCTTTCTACTATTAATAACTTCAGAAGGCAACATTTGATATTAACAATTCCAATTTGCAGTCTTAGACTCTGGGGGTGGAAATTGATTTGACAGGATCATCTACTTCCAACCTACTTCAACCCTGATAGTCAGAAGTGAGGCAGCTGGTAAACCTGGCCTGAACTGGTTGATTTCTGGGAGAGGCAAAGGCAGAGTGGTCTAGAAGGTGATGATGATGTTTAACCAGGACTTGAAGATTATATTAAAGAAATTTACGGAGCCGAACAGATCAGGTGCCGAGTCTTGTAGCTTTTGTACGTCCCCGCAAAACACTGTGCTTGGAGAGGACAAATGCTGCATTTGCAATGAAGCTATGACTTTTCTTCCCTTGCCTGTCCTCACCTAGCTCTGACTCTTGCACATCCGCTGACTGTGGAGCTAACATCGTCTGGGACACCCCTCAACTATCCTTTCTGCAGGAGCCTTCCCTGGGCTAGAACCGTGGCTTCTGTTTTGTAGATGGGAAAAGAAGCTACTTGGAGAGGAGACCTGAGGCAGTGTTGGGGCTCCTTATTGATTGAGCAGAAGGTTGAAGACAAAGGAGAGATCCTTGGTACTGGCTCTGATTTACCCTTTGATCTCCCTGGGGAGGATTGGACACTTGTCCAGCCTCAGTCCCCTGGGGTTCACAGGGGCAGCGGAAGCTATGTGAAACCCGAGATTTGTCATACGTCACCACACGTGATAATTTCATAAAGGAAAAAAAAAGAAAAGAAAAGAAAAAACAACCCTGAATACTGATGGCTGTGCAGCTGCGAGAAGTAAAGTTTCCAGAATTGCAATGAGCAGCCTTGTGCTGGAGTTTTATGTCATTTGCTTTCAATTCCATTTACAGTTATTTCTTGTTTTTATATCATGTTTTATTGAAATCCATTTTTTACTTTAATGCTTTAGGCTCAGTTATGGATCTTTTCTCTTCCCATCTTTTGCTTCCTGAGCACACAAAGGTTCATTTTATGCAAACCCCATATAAAAGAGTTTTTAAGTATCATGGGGTTTTTTGTCCCTTTCTGTATATCTCGAAGATAAGTATTTATTTTTCTGAAAGCAGGCTGAGGATACAGCCCATGTAATTTGGATTATAGCTCAGAATCTACAGGTGTCTTGCCTGCCTGGGCCAGGGCTGCCTCTCTCTGGCCTTTGTAACTCTCTGGGGATCTCAGCCTTGTATTGTGCTCACCATGGGTTCCATACTCATGATCAACTGAGTGACTCACCAACAGACTAGGTATGTCCCTACTTTGAACTGCAGGTTCTTTAAGTAGAAAGAGAGAAGAAACTTAAGTCTAGTCTTTGAGGCCCTGAGGCAGACCAGAGCATGATTGAAAATGCAAATGAAACAGGGAGGGATCAGAGTCTTTTCCATTCCTGCCGCTCCCACCCCCGACACTCATGGCCTCTACCTGAGAGGCTGTCAGAGCCTCCCACTGAGATGCCTGCCTCCATCAGCTCTTCCATCATTAAAGGGCACTCCTAAATGTCACAGCCTTCGAGCGACTCCCAGCCCTATGCCTCTGAAGCTCCGCCATACCTGACCTCCTCAGCGTGGATCTCAAGACATGCTAACAGCCTCGGTGCCGATCAGGCCAGGCTCTTCACTGCACTAGTTCATGCTGGGTTCATTGCCAGCTACACTAGGTTGGCCAGTTGTCCTGGCCACGTGGAAGGATTTTCCTTTCAGGTCTGCCTCTCCAGAACAAGCTCAAGCCCCACTTTCCTCAAAGAAGCTTTCCTGACCCATCTGGCCACTGATGCCCAGTCTAAACTGACTATTTGGACACATTATTCTATGGCTTGTGTTGATATTAACCATGTTTAGAGCATCTTATCTCTTGATGAAGTTTGCATAAGAAGGTTGTAAATGGAATCTGAGTGTAAATCCATGATTTACTGTTTGGTCCGCATAATCTTAGGCAACTCACTCTCTCTGTGTCTCACTTTCCTCATCCATAAACTGGAGCTCATAACAGTGCCTAATTCATAAGGGTGTTGTGAAAATTAAATGAGTTAATATTTGTAGAGTACTTAGAACAGTGTTTGGCACATAGTAAATACTATATAAATATACATTGTTATCGTTATTAGTTCCAAATAACAATGAATTAGAATCAGAGAGATTTTCAAAGCTCCCTTGGGCTTGAAGCAGTGAAATGACTCTCCATCATGCTTCTCTTTGCTCTCCCCCTCCTACCATGTGCCAAGATATTGGACAGTGGGAACAGCATCAATGAGGAAACACTGTAAGCAGAACTTTGTAAATGTGCAGTTACCAACACTCCCTTTGTGCTGAGAGCCAGCAGAGGCTAGAACCGCCCACTCAGCTGGGCTCGACCTCCCTTTTCTCACAATGAACAGTCTATCAGGCCACAGGCACTGGGAGTTTTCCTTCCGGCATTGACCGGGTGAGCATCAGCCTGGGGCTTCTGAGCAGTGTAACAAAAGAGAAAGTGATGGAAGGATGCCTGAGCTTAGGTCACTCGTAGGGGTGAAATCAGACTCAAGAGAAGAGTGAAGATGGGTCACTTATGAGAATATCTCCTTCACCCTCGGCCCCAAACCTCCCAACTTTTTACACCCAGCTCAAAAGAGAAAATGCGCAAGAGCTGCCTGCTCATATCCATCTTATCATTCTGTTCAGCAGTGTTCTCAGCCTCGGCTGTACATTAGAATCATCTGGGGAGGTTTTAAAGATCCTGGTTCCCAGGCGGCACCCCAGACAAATGGAATCAGAATCCCTGGGAGTGGGACCTGACATCCTAAAATATTTTTAAAGCTCCCAGGTGGTTCCAATGTGCAGTTAAGTTTGAAAACCACTCTATTTGGAGCTCATTTATTCATGTGATTCTAATTCTTAGATGACTCAAGACCGCATTGCCAGCCCCACATGCTCACCCTCTCTCTGTCCCAAGCTCCTCGCTGCTTAAGTGTCTCCTCTCTTGCATGACTGGTTGATGTGTGTAGAACGTTACAAGTTCTGAACCCTTGTTTCTTCCCTCCCAATTCCCCTCTCATCACTTTAAGCTTTTCCATCCCTTGTCTTCAGACCTTGGTGCAGAACTTAGCTAATCCGCACTCCCCTTTCCTCGCCACCTTCACAATGCATATGCATTTCTTTTGTGCCACATTTAACTGGCGCTTATGTGGCTTTATAAAAATATCATTTATTATGAGCTTCTTGTGGGTAGAAGGGACTACGTATTCTATTTTTTTGTTAGTTTGTATATCTTCCTTGAGTTAATGTTGACTACCGGTCAATGTTGTTGCCCAAAGATAGAGGAAGGAGCATGCTGGCCAAGGGTGGTTTAGACAGAGCCAAGGAGGGGCCTCTGAAGGCTGTAGGGTCTCTACTGTTACTTTCAATCTGGAAGTACATTACACCAGCCATGGGGAAAGACAAGTCTCCAAACTATTTTGATTAACAAGGACCCTCCTTTTCTTTCCTATTTGAGAGGGGTAAGTATTAAAGGAACTTTGGAAGTGTGTACTTGGGAAGCTCTGTGGATATTGCTGGAAAACGGGGAACTCTAATAATAGCAGCCACCACTCAGTGAGTACTCAACTTTGTGTCTGGTGCTTTACATACAATGTTCACAATAATACTATTACTTAACTGTTTCTGAAAGGTTATTTGCCTAAAGTAAATGGCAGAGCTCCAGAGGACTATGCAGTTTTTAGTAAGCCAGGTATGTTCCAAAGCCAACTTCACATAGAAAGAAGAGGACAGACAGGTAGATGTCTTTGTCCTCACTCTCAATCAGCCTTTTTCCTCATTATTTAATGACAGTACCCTAGGCAAAGTTTTGCCAATTGCCCTGATTGTCTGCATCACTATTTTTTTAAGAGGAACAAAAAGTCACACTCTTAAGTAGCTTTGGGAAAACAGAAATCAAAGATAAAAGCTATTTTTATGTGCATATACAGTTGACTCTTGACCAATGTAGGCTTTAGACTAGGCGCACCGACCCGTCCCCGACACACACAGTTGACTTTTGACTACCCACAAACTTAATTACAGCTGTCCCTTACCCCCCAGTATCCACAGGGGATTGGTTTCAGGACCCCCACAGACCTAAAATCTGAGGATGCTCAAGTGCCTTATATAATGGCCTAGAACAATGCATACTGTCGGCCCTCAGCATCAGCGAACTCCCAATTGCTGATAGAAAATACTGTTATAGATCCAAGTTTGGTGGAATCCATGGAAGTATAACCTAAGGATACAGAAGGCTGACTGTATATTTATTGAATAAAATGCACATAAGTGAATCCATGAAGTTCAAACCCATTCTGTTCAATGGTCATTTCTGTACTGGTATCATCATCATCGTCATCATCATCATTGTCTGATAAGGACTAATTGGTTTCAAGGAGAAACTAACTCAAGCTAGTTTAAGGAAAACAAGTGAGATGTTAGGCTACAGGGTTACTTTGTGATAGACAGAAAAAGGAATATACCTATACCCCAGAAAGGGCCTGGGTGCTCTTCTTCCATCTCTGTGTCACTCTGCTTGTCTCCCATTGTCTCCTCTTGGACCTGCAGACCTGTTTTCTGTGCTCCCCAGTAAACACTGGACAATATGGCTGTCCAGAATCCCTGAGTTTGCACATTGTAGTCCTGCCACCCAGAAAGCTTAATTTTGCCTGATCTTATTTTTGAATTTGTAGGGAAATGCTTCCAGCTGGCCCGCATTAGGTCTTATGCCTCCTGATGGCATCCTTTCCCTACAGTGTTGGTTGGTGGTGTTTTGGAGTGGGACACACCCGTGTCTCTGGATAGGAAGTAAGTTATAGAGAAAAAGATATGATTATGAACTAAAAGGTTGCCCCAACAAGTAATTATAATAGAAAAAAACTATGTTTTATTGATGCAAACACTAGTTTAAGGGTTTTATATTTTTCTCTCATTCTCACAACAATCATTCAAGGTAGGTTTTATTATTCCCATTTTTCAGATTTTCCAGAGAAGGAAATTAGAGATTAGCCAACCCTGAAATATTTATCATGGTAGATTCAAGCACTTTTGGAAATTTTTCTTTTAGAGATAGTTTGGCTGTGTGTCAAGTATGTTTATTCTACAGTGTTTGCTCCTAGAGGTAGTGTATGCTTGTGTGTGTGTGCATGTGTGTGTATGTGTGCGCACGCACATGTGCGTGTGTGTGTGCATGCACACACACACCTCTGTGGGTCTGTACACACTTACTTTTTCCATGGCTCTGTGTGCCCTGAGGTTCTGAGAATGCTCATTTTTTGATGGATAGATAATGTTCAGCTGGAGGCTGCTAGCTTGAGTCAGCCTGGAGCCAGAGGCCTGGCAGGAGTGGACAAAGATGCTCTTTATCCACTAGGAATGCAGTGACCTCACTATGGCTTTTGTCTGCTGGCTTGGGTTTGTGTTAAGCAGAAAAGGGAGATATTGGGGATTGGGCCTTAGGGGCTGCCTGTTCACCTACTCCTCCATTCCCCCTTTCTTCTCATAATCTGTGGATGGGAGAAAGAGGCTCTGCTTTCATTGTAATAAGCTTATAATGAAGCTTGAGCCGGAGCTGAGGGTCCAGCAGATAGTGGAGTAGGGACACCCAGAGCAGAAAGATTAAGGGCTCAAGAATGAGTAGACATGCTTTCTGACTGGCTCCCCCTAGCTGGCTGTGAGATTCTTTTCAAATCATGTCACTACTTTAGATTTCAATTTTTTTCATCAGTAATGTGAAGGGCCAGATGACCTTTAGTGAGACACCTTGGACAGTTAACACTCTTACTTATAACTGTTCTTGTTCTTTCTCCTTGTCCTTTAGAGAAAACCATGGCTTAGAATGAGTAAGCAGGTTGACATGGTGGTCTTCTTCAGGTACACATAAGATGCAGGTACAAAGAATGACATCCTATGTATGACTTTGGACTAGAGATGGAGAGGTTTAGGTAAGCTGTGGGTGAGATCAATTTTTTTTTTTTGACATGAAGAATTTGGAAATTACAGACTACCTGTGTTACTAACTTTTATCTATGGGTCTCAACTTCTTCAGCCATAGGAGGAAACTGCTCAGCTAGATGGTTTCTAAGGATTCTCAGTTCTGACATGCTCCAGATGACTCAAGTAGCCCAAGGACTCCCATCCTTTATAAATAGTTTCCCCACTTCTGCTGTATATTTGCCTTGAACACACTCATTTTCTAGTCTATAATGGTCCAATTAGTATGACAAGAAAAAGAACATTTGTGTTGTGTTGTGTGCATGTATGTGGGCGTAGAGAAAGGGAGAGGGGATGGGGGATAAGGGGGCGTTGGGGAGGAGGAGGAGGAGGAGGAGAGAGAGAGAGAGAGAGAGAGAGAAATGCTAGACTCTGAGAGAAAAGACATGAGAATGAGTTTTCAGGGCCTCCAAGAATCTGTCATGCATTAATTGGTTCTCGTAAACCAGAGCCATCAACCCTTCCACAGAAAACACAGGTCTGGGTAATAAACCAGAAATGATGGTCTGAATTGTTTAAAGCCTTCATATTTCAGGCCACAATCACCCCGTTTGACCCCAGAGTTTGACGCAGATGTTGGCTTCCAGAACAGCAGCCACTTCCCTGCTGAGTCTCCATGCCAGCTGGGGACACAGGCCTAGGGGCTGGTGCTCACATTGGCCCCTCCCTGTGTTGTTGTAAATGTGCTGCCAGTTGTTTCTCATCTTAATCCTACTTCATGCTGGTAATTTTAAAAGTGTCAGATCTTTTGACAAAGAATCATTGACAAAGGTAGATTGCATTAGCCGTAAATGTCTGAGGGATATTTGTAACGGTGGCTCCTTTTCATGAGAGTAGTTACTGTTCAGGCACTAAACGAAAACATGGTTCATTTTACTGGGTACCTTTTCTTTATAATTTGCAAATGGTATTTTATTGGGACACTCAAAAGAATTAGTTGAGAAGAATTGAACTCTCACATTTGAAAATAAACTATACACAGATACAAAGTCTCAATGCAGCTAATTGCAAGGAATATTCAGCTTTAATGGTTCTGTAGGGCTGGTATTAGCTTCCAACATCTCTTTCTAAGGATGAGTGTGGGAGAAAAAAGAGGCAGTGACTGCCCTGTCTTAGCCTAACCTAGAGCCTCTTCCTACCTGATTTCAAGTCTATTGTCTCATCATTGTCTCTGTATTTCAGTCTGGCATCCAGCAGACAGACCTCTTTGGGGCATTAGGGATGATACCAGATTGCGGACATTTCTTTGTGTCTGTCTGCAGCTGCTCACTATTGAATATATATATAAAATAAGTGGATTGGCCAAATGGAATCCATCAATCATGCTACTTTCTTCTTTCACCTTCAATTTCCATTCCTAATTGTTAATATGCAGACCTCCACACCACAGACTCCTTAGAAGGCACAGCTCCCAAATGTAAAGGTCTCTGAAAAATTATTTTTGCTTAGAACATCTTCTTTAGTGGTAGAAGGGCTTTTGTGATCTCCTAAGGTGTTGGTTAGGCTCTGTCTACCTTCTGAGCTTAATCATGTATATGAAAGATTTCCCATTTTATTCAAAGCCCCTTCCTCGATGGTTGTTTTATTTGTTTCCTTTTGAACCAATTTTACCTGCCCTTTTCCCTCTTTTTCCCTTTCCATCTCCCCTATCTCTCTCTCTCTCTTTCTCTCTCTCTTACACACACACACACACACACACACACACACACACACACACACACACTCCAGAGAGATTCAAACTTCTAGTTATAAAATAAATAAGTCACAGGGATGTGATACACAGCATAGGAAATACAGTAAATAACATTGTAATAAGTTTTTATAGTGACAGATGGGTACTAGATTTAACGTGTGGTGATCACTTTATAAGGTATATAAATGTAAAATCACTGTGTTGTACACCTGCAACTAATATAATATTGTATGTCAACTATAATTTAATAACAAATAAGAAAATCTGCTCCTTATAGCAAATTCCACTTTACCAACACTTTATTATTTATTTTTTTCTTAGTTTCAATTGTATGAAGGAACTTACCATGAAATGCTGTGCAACCCTACCTCACTTATTTATAAAGCTAACAGTCTGGGCAAGACGACTTTATAAATACCAAATTTAAAATTTTCTTGGGTTTAGTGAGACAGTTATTCAGATTCAAGTTGCTTATTCATTTCTGACTCTCTCCTAGTGCTCTCAGAAGCATCCTAAAGCCTCCCACCCCCATCAAGGAAGTCTAGACAGATGAAGCATTATAGATGAGGCTGAGTTTACACAAGACAATGAGAGCTCTTAGCTATTGTAATTATCCTCTCATCACTTCCACTGGCCCTTGGCTTTCTCCACCGTGGCATCTGAGAGGACTCTCATCTTTGTTCTTCATTATCTTGCAGCTGTGATCAGCCTCTCCCTAACTAGTTATGCCTCTTCAGGAGCTTAATTGATTAATACCTCTGTTTGGAACCTAGCAGGTCACTTCAGCAAATGGACCCATTTTCCCCATTGATACCATATTTCAGTTTTCTTCTTCTTCTTCTTCTTCTTCTTCTTCTTCTTCTTCTTCTTCTTCTTCTTCTTCTTCTTCTTCTTCTTCTTCTTCTTCTTCTTCTCCTTCTTTCTTTCTTTCTTTCTTTCTTTCTTTCTTTCTTTCTTTCTTTCTTTCTTTCTTTATTATTTATTTACTATGGATGACGTTGTCTCATGAATGAAGGAGGCTGGTGTGGGTTTAAAGAATGCTAATATGGCAATAAGTCAGAATATGAGTGACGGAGCATAGACCGGTAATAGAAAAACATGTGGGACATTCCTTGGGAACCAGAAACCTAAAAACCAGACAAGAAAAGAAAGAAGAAATGAAGCGAGAAGTCACATTAGAAAAAAAGTTACAAGAAAATATTGATTCAATGAAGGGTAAAAACTTCCTTGAGCAGGTACAAAAATTGACATTGTCTGGTACTTGGAAAAGAGGTTTGGCTCTGACTACCCCTTGTCTTGGGTAAAGGAAGGAGGTTCTATCACCCTAGAGGGTCAGGGATGCTTCTGTGACTGGGGCTTTTGCCTGGTACTCTCTGGAAATAGCTTTGCTTCCTAAATGATGGATGTGAGAAATACTTATTGAGAGATCATTTGACTGTGGGCATGAGTGAGGGAATGGTGGTGGGTAAATTAAAAGCAGTTGCATGTCCATTTGGATAAGATGAGTAAAGCTAGATTCTGAATCTCTCACACATATTTACAATTTTCTTATTAATGCATTCTGGAAATCCTCGCAATAGTAAAGTTATTTCAAGTCAGTTTGTAGGTTTCCTCTTCTGGGAAGCCTTCTTTGATCTCCCTTTCCCATCGTATTTTTAAAAAAATTTTCCCCTTCTTTAGTTCTATAACTAGGGTAACCAGATGTCCCAATTTTCCCAGAATGGTCCCTGTTTGTCCTGTTGCCCTGACATAGTCATTAATGGTGCACTCCTTCATTATCCTAAGTACACTGCTTTGAACAATAAATTGTATGTCACCCTATCATAACACTGAACTCTGTATCATAGTGCTCATTGATCTGTATCTGATTTATCTAAATTCTTTATTAGACTACAAGGTCTTTGAGTGCAGATACCTTAGCTGTCTGTTCACTATTAGATCCTCAATACTTACTACAGAGCAGGGCATGCTTTGGTGCCAAAAATGTTTATTAGATAGATAAATTAATGCCCATAATCCATCTCAGATTCCCACGGGTCACCTAGCTGGAAATGCTTCATGCACTGTTATGAGCAAGATAGAAATCACACAGAGAATAAAGAAATTGATTAGTCATAAACTATATTCATCCCCACTGTCAGATAAACTGATTTATATACCTTTTGACAGAGTCCAGTTCCCTCCGCCATCTGGGTGTGGTCTACGTAGGCAGCCCAGGTTACTCTCTTGTGTGCAATCACTGTTGTATTCCAAGACTACTATGGGCTATTGTCCACAGGAATTATTCTCTGGAATTGATGCTGTCCTAACTGGCCAGCAGCCTAAGAACAAACAGAGAGGATGGACGGCAGCAGGGGCGCTGATGACAGCCTCCAGCTTTGCCACTCAGTGGCTTTGTGATTTTGGTCAAAGCCCTTTGGCTCTCTGGCCTTGCAAGAGAAAGGCCTTCCAATGGTAACTGTCTTGATTCAGTGACTATCCTAGGATTCGCTAGTAAACCCAGGGCTGTGAACCAGGATTATGATAGAATGGGCTGCTTGTGAGCAACATTGTGGAGAGTGTGAGATTGCCTTTGGAGTTTTCAACTTTCACTTTCTCCTCCAGTCCACCCAGTGCTCAGTGCTCAATCCCCTGAAACAGTCTCAAAGCCCTGTCTGATAGGGCTCCTTGCTCAGCAGGACTTTTCCAGGGATCTCTACTCTTCCCTCAGAACCCAAGTAATTAATCCCAAGCCATCAGCTCTCCTGCCTCTTTAAGGGCCTAGCTAATAGGGGGAGTATTTAGGAATGCACAATCCCAGGTAACCAGCCAGTCATTTACTCAGAATGGCCCAGAGCAGGGCAACTGGGGCAAGTTCTGAACTGTGATTGAGAAAGATTGCAAACTGTATACCAGAGATGTGAGATAAAGCTATAACAGGAAAGTGGTGCCATGAGATCAGAAGCCAGAAATATTTGGTACAGTTTGGGAAACACATGAGTGACGTGTTTTTATGGGGCTGTATGTAGGAGGCCCAGCTGCTGAGAAGAATTAGAACTTTAATAGCTAATAAGGATTCACATGGTATCGTGCTTGGGGTTATTTGAAATTTAGCAGGATTCCTGGAGATGCAATACCTTCTTTCAGAGGGCAAATTCTCCAATTTCACACAGTGTGGCAAGCCCTGAGCAGGAGATATTTGGAGTCACTAAAATTGGACCATAAAATCCAGTTGTCTCTACCTGTCTCTAAAGTTAGAGTTAATAAGACAAACTAGGATTGAAGAGAAAGATTGAATGAGATGAGTTAAAGGTCTCATAGCTTTTTCATCTCACAATGTCACTTGAAAGCCGAGGACAACAAACTGGTAAGAGAAGAAGGCCTAGGTCTGTAATTCTAAAAATCTCCCCAGTAGCAGAGAAGGGTGGCCACATGCCCAGGGGTTCTGGAGGCAAGGCTTGAAGCAGTTCCTTGAGAAATCAGAGGTTCTGGTGGGACCTGCCCTCTTACCTAGGGGTTGATTTACTGTTCCTCAGATGATGTGGAACAGAGAACACTCGGCTGGGGCCTGCTTCTGCGAGAGGGACCCCTGGGTCTCAAATAGTTGCTTTATATGCATCTCAAAAACAACACAGGCACTAGGAACTTACCGAGGAAAGCCAGGGGTACTCAGATAGCTACCAGTTCCTTCCCTGCTGCCTTTCAATCCTGGAGTTTTAGAATCTCCCTGACAGTTTGGCAATACTTTAGGTAATAGCAGCAGAGCTAATTTGTTAATCTGCCAGAATTGCATCCAACATCCTTTTGTGCGCTGACACCAGAGTAATAGAAAGATACTAGTTTGGCCACTGTTTGCCTGCTGAAACTAAGCTAGAACGTTCTTTGCATAATTCATTTGTGCATGAGATGGAAGGAAGCTTAATGTCATAAGTAAAGCACTAGGCAGAAATTGGCGGTAAAAGTCTTGTTTAGGTCTTAGAGATAGACTCTCTTCACTCATAAAGCCCAATTTGGTATTACTTAATGGCATAAGCACTTTTCTCTGAAGCCATGTCCACTGAGTGATTTTTGATGCCTCTTATCTTCCCCAGCCCCTGCCTGCTGAGATGGCTTAGCATCCTCTTGCTATTTTATGCCTCCCCAGCTAACTTTTCCCATTTGCACTGATCCCCACATCCCATACTCATAGGACCCCATACCCTCCCCCAGGGCTTATTCTAGCAGAAAAGGCTGGAGGTACCCAAGCACCAGGACGACCAAGACTGGGGGTTTTGAGCACACTGACCACTGAGATCAGGGGATGGAGGCTCTGGAGTGAGTTCAGAAAGGAACTGATAGCCTGGATCAGGAAGGTGTGGGTTGAAGGAATTGGCCTCTCTTCCAGAATTGGGAATGGCTCTGGTGAAACTGCTTCTCAACAGAGGAGCCTCAGCCCTAAATGAGCTGCTCAGGGCTTCTGAGGAGCTCAAATGAGTCAGGACTCTAGCAGAAATGACCTTCTGTGCTCTGGGTCTCTGTTTATCTATTGTTACACAACAAATTGATTTAAAACATAGTGATGTGAAACAACAATTTCACTTAGCTACAAATGTATGGTTTGGGAATTCTGGAATTCCAAATCTTCTGGTATCATGTGCAGCAGGAGCCACTTTCAAGGCAGCTTCCTTACCCTCACGTCTGGTACCTCCTGGTTCCCTGGCTTCTATCGCTACACAACACGTCTCATCCTCCAAGTCCTCTGTATGTGGCTTTGACTTCTCACAGCATGGCAGTCAAGCTGGTCTCCATGAGGGAAGATTCAAAAATGAGCATTCAAAGAAGTATAGGGGAAGCTGCAAAACATCTATGACCAAGTTCAAGTCCCCTAGTTTACTTTTGCTCCATTCTAGCAATCAAGGACATCAGTGAGTCCAGTCAGGTCCAAGGAGGAAAGAGTATAGATTTTACCTTTGGATGTACACACAGGGGAGAAAAGCATTGGTGAAGCCCATTTTGGTGGAAACTGACCCAATCTCCAAGTCACTCAGGTAGGATGAAGGCTCTGAGTTTCACTTGTTGGTTCTTGCTCATGGTAACCAACACATCCACACATGTCCAAAGATGCAAACCCCACTCCCAAATACACACCTTATAGTAGGTAAATCTATTTATTGTAGGTGCATACTTCACAGGTTTAAGGGGTGCTCATAAAAAGATATTTCAAAATATCTTAGAGCACTTTTGTATTAGCTCTATGTACCAAGACTGGAGTGTTATCCTATCCTGGGTCTGTAGTTCATACTCTGAAAACCAAAAGACTAGGTCACCTAATGATATGGCTCCAGCCTCCCTATTGGCAATGCTCTTCCTGATGCCCAGAAATCTTCGGGTCTCAGGTGAGGATGTAGTCACCAGTTTCTGCTGCAGGTGAAAGGGTAGGAATGAAGAGGAGGAAATTTTGAGTTGTAAGGTGAAGGATGGGAAAAGGACATCAAGTTGGTTTATGAATCTGGGTGGCAATGTGCTTCCAGCTCCATCTCCCTTTTTGGGTTACCCTTCCCTTGGTCATACTGAGGTATAAAAACAAACAAATATGCAAACAAGTCAAAGATCATGTCCTGTAAGCATGAACCAGCTAAAGGCCTACACATGAGTAACAGCCTTCCTGTCAACATAACTTTTGAATTTTTTTTCTTCTAGAAGAATGCCTGTCTGTTCTGACCTTGAGTTAGTTATCAAGTGTCCTTGTAATAACTTGGCTTTGAAAGGCACTGTGCCTAAGTATCCCTAATTCAGTCCATTTCTCCCTGCCCCTTTTCCTTAACTGTAGTAGGTAGAGAAAAGCAAATCAACCACAGTGAAGTACTCATTTGAGTCCTTATTTCTTCAATGCCTGGTTCCCCTGCTAGACTGCAAGCTCCACGAAGGCAGTGACTTTGTTTATTTTGTTCATTGTTATGAAACAGTGGGTAGCAAAAACAGTATCTGGCGCATGGTATGGCTTGTTAAATTGTTCTTGAATGAATGGGTGAAGAATGAATGGGTGAATGCACGTATTCAACACCATGCATTCAGCAGCTCTCATATGCCGGGCATTGTGCTGGGTGCCAGGGATCCACCAGTGTGTAAGACATGGTCCCTGCCCTCCAAGAGCTCAGATCACATCTGTGTGAATTCATTGATACTTCCTGGCTGTTTCTTCCTCAGGCCCCGAATCCATGCACTGCTCATAAACTATCTGACCATATGGGGACCATCTCTTCTGTACAACAGCCCAGATGGTGGCTTCACCAGGCAGGATTATTTAGGGGTGATCTTCTCCTAACCTCCTTTCTTCCCAGCTCTCACTTAATTACCCAGCATGCCTCATAAATAAAGGAGAGAGGGATTGTCTTAGACCAGCAAGCATAAATGAATGTTTTCTAAATGGCACTGTTCCTGCAGCTTCTGAGAATCTAATAAACATTCCTAGCCCTGGATTTATTACACCACAATAATCTTGCTTAGCCAGCTGGTGAGACTCATAGTTCTGACTCTTTCCCTAGCACCCTCTTCTCCCTCACTCCATGCAGGGAGCCAAAGGTGCAAGGTGGCAGAGCATCAGGGACAATGACTTAGGCCAGCTCCCAGCAGACTGATGCTCTCAACCAACTTAGAGCACTTCTGTCTTTCCCTATTACATAGACTCCCAATGCATTTCTAGCCAGCCTTCCCCTCAGCAATCCTCTAAGGAGTTCTGTGGGAGCAGGGCAGGCCTCAGTGGGAATGAGCGGGCCATGTACACCCCTGCCGCTCTCATCTGCATATTTGTCCCTGCAAACCCTCTTTAAGTGACCCCAGCCCACACGTGTTCATGCTGGGTGGGGGAGGGGTATTCAGAGGTTGCTACAGGCATCAGCAGACAGCCCAGGATACTTCAAGCACTTCCTGCCCACTTGGTTTGCAGCATTCTCTACCCTTGTATTATTAATAGCCTAGTTTTGAACCAGTTTTCCCCATAGGCCTAAGAACTTTAGTTCACCATGACTCTTTTTCTCTATGACTTAGCTTCAGACATTGAATCACAAATAGGAGACCCTATAGGACAGACACAGAAGCATTCCCTTGCCTCTCTGATAGAAGAAGAACTTTGGACTTTCTAGAGACTGGTTACTGTGACATTGGGGCCAAGTTGTCATCAGTCCTGAAATACACATCTTGTTATCTGTGTGAGCGAATGAGTACCATCCAAATATATCTAACCCGCGCTGCCTCAGCCTTAAGGCCTGGTTTTATACAGTGCCGAGTTAAAAAGAAAAACAAATCTAACTCTAAAAGCTATGAAAAAGCATTGTAATTCTTTTCCCCTAAAGGTTCTTGAAGAGATGGAAGAGAGAAACATATATCACATTACTCAGAGAAAAGTATTCTAAAATTTCTGTTTACTAATCTGTCTCTACGAGGTCCTGCAATACTCAGCAGCAGAGTTACAGTATATAGTTATGCAGGTCGTGCACTGCACAACTCTAGGGGGCACCATTCTCATGCGTAGCTGTAACTTATTTATTTGTTTGTTTGTTTATTACATCACTTTTCTGGCAGACAATACTAACATGTCTTGAAGAAGGGATGGCTTTTTTCATTTTTCTATATCCCTCTTTTCCAGTTCTCTCCCACTCATCTCCAGCTTCTGCTGGCACTCCTGCTTCGCTCCCTCCATTTCTTTAACTCAGTGCATCCTCTCAGCCCCGACCCCAGATCTTTTCTTTGGAGTGCAGTCCACGCCCTCCCTGGGCTGTGGGTTTAACCTCAGCTCCCTCCAGGTCTCTGCTGTCCTCTGTTGTCATCCTTAGATGGGAGCAGATGTGTGGAAACCAAGACTCGTCCTTACAAAATGACATTGTTATCTCCCTCGCTGGAGAAAGCCCAGGGACTGAAGGTGTCAAGATCTAGTAATGTGAAGGGGACACAAGAAGAAACCTACTCCTATAACAGGAGACCATTTGCTCCCGCTCTCTGCCATCCCTTCAATCCAACCCTTACAGCCAGCATATCTGGTAGTTATGAGAGGGCTCCATTCATGGGCACATTTCCAGGGCTTCTCTCTCATTCTCCCAGATCACCCCTAAATAGTCTCACATAATCTCTGTGCAGCGATTTTCTTTCTATTCTCATGAACTTAAGTTTCTCCCTCGGCAACTGAAGCCATAGCTTCTGGTTCAGACCCATAGCGAGGAAGGGATATGACACTTCACCCCCACTGTCCTCTGAACAAGGCTTCTACATCAGCCATCTCCTCTCCAGACAACATTTCCCCAAGTGTGGGCTGGGGAGAGAAGGAAGGACCCTAGTCAAACCCCTAATCTGAGGTTACTCAGAGAATGGGCTTTGATGCCGACCTGCTCCTTCCTTTCTTAGGTCTTGCTTTTCATTAGCATTTTGTTCTCTCTCCTCCCACCCCTCCTGGCTGAATCCTAATGGGAGCAGTTCCTAATAGACTGATGGCTGGTGGAAGAGGCTCCATTGTACTTTTCATCATTAGCTAGTGCTGCTAAGAGCCCTTGATTCTTACTCCCCATCATGCTGTTCCGCTCTGCAAATGTTGCCTTGTTCCAGGTGCATCCTTTCTGATGGAGAGTAGGTATTTTCCAGACCTTTGCCCCTCCAGACCAGCCTCCCTTCAGTACAGTAGATTTCTCCTTATTTGAAGCTAGAAGTCCCCTGAGTCCCCATTTAATGCATTAACCTTTCAGGGAAGCAGGTTCTGCAGAGAGAATTCCCTCCATTGGAACCTCTCACAACAACTCCTGCCACTCATGAAAGGGGGCTGTGTACTCCCCGTTTCCTAAGGTCTCTTGGGAACTGCTGGTGGACCAGGTGCCTGACCTCTTGTTCATTCATGCACAGGTGAACACCCATCTGGAGCACCAGAGCCCACATCCACACTGGGGAGGATGCTCCTTCTCTCTCTACTACCTTCATTCCCTTTATTTTTTCTCTTTCCCTCCATTTTCCCGGCTTCTCTGTCTTCTCCCTAGATAACACATTACAACCTAACGAAATCAATCACCCTCGCTCAACATCATCCCCAGGGGGCCTTTTTGGAGAACGTGGTACAATCTTCCTGTCACTTAATCATCTACTGAAACTCAACAGCGATGAGCTGCAATTCCTATCAGCACAACATTATGAACAACCTTCTTGGGGTGGGCGGGGGAGTAGGGAGAAGCTAGAGCAAACACACGCCTTGCCCTTCAATATCTACCTCCACGAGGATGAGCCTGGCTTTCTCAGCCACCCTTCCCCTGCCACACACATACATCTATTTTCTATTCCTTTCCCCATAGAATTCCACAACCAGAATTTAAGGCCTATCTTAGCATTTAGAGACAGAGTCATCATGGAGGATGTGATATTGGCTATAGAGACTGGGGCAGGACAGAAGCATGGAGGTACAGTTACCTCTAGATCATGAAGATGAGAAAATATACACTGGATCTGAAGTGATGTGTGTTGAGGGAACAGTTTTGCTAAAGCATAAACATAGAAGGAGAAAGTAGAAGGGAGGTTAGAGATGACCATGGGAGGCTTGGTGAACTGGCCGAGAGGTGGACACTTTATGCTGTGGGCAGTTGTTATGCTCTGGTTGCTATAGATGGCCTAACTTTCTGGTAGCAGCCAAGACCGTCTGCCTGGTCCTTGGAGAGGACATCCTGTCTCCAGCCCCATTTTTCATTCTGGGCTGTCTTCGCCCCTTTTTCTCCTGCCTTTTATATCACCTACACCAAGCCATCCCAGACTCTGCTGCCATAAAATCTTTCCCAAAGCCCAGTTTTAAACATGTCACTTGTATTCAGAATACTTTAACAGCTCTCTGCTGCCAGTCAATAAATTCCTTGTCATGACTTAGTATTCAAGGCCCCTATGCCTTAATTTTCCTCTTAAGTTCCAGCCTTATTTCCACCTTATTCAACTTAGGAACCATCCAAAACAAGCCACCATTGGGCTCACCCTGTGTTTTGTTCAAAATCATGACATCCCGCCATCCTACCTTTCCAGGCCCAGTTCAGAAGACACCTCTACTAGAAAATGTCTCTGATTGCTTTCTTCTCTGGCTTCCACAGTGTTTTGTTGTGCCTTTTCAATCACCTTCTATCTTAACTTATTTTTGTACACATTTTACCAGCCCCACTCTATACTCAAAGGGGCAGGGCCCACATCGTGCTCCTCCAGCCCGGTTCAGAGGCTAGCAGAACTTGGACATTCAGTAAACACAGCAAATCTGTTCCTGGCAGAGGACCCCTTATGTCACAGTTGAGAGGACATCAGTGGTCACCTTTGCTTCTGTCTTCAGAAAAAAAATGAAAAAGAGTGGGGAAAAGACAGACAGAGACATGCGAAGGAGCCTCTGAGAGACAGAAGAAAGAGACGAGCTGGGTGTTTATTTCTGGCTTCCCGAGTTGTTTATTATCAGTTCTCTCAGGTACAACGCACCCTTTACATCCTCACTGACAATTACCCAGGAAGCATTCAACTAATTTCCTCAACTCCAACTGCCTTTAGTGCAGTCTAATTTTAACGTGACTCTCAGTTGTTTTCTGAAGATGCAAATAAGCTGAAATGACAGATGTTTGCATGCCTGCCTGCCTGTCTGCCTGCCTATCTGTCTGTCCTTCACTGGATAGGCCAGGAGATGCTCTCTAAAAGCTGGCTAGACAGGGCATAGGGCATTCCCTGGTTCCAACAGGGGATGTGACCAAAAAATAATAATAATAACTTGGTAAACTTTTAAAGTTATCAACCATTTGTAGATACCGCCACAGAGAGACAAGAGCTCTGATGTCGACCCTGCATAGAACAATAAATCATTTAATTGAACTGATTGCTGGCGAGTCAGTGAGTATAATGTGTTAGAATGGTAGATGATGAAAAAGAGAAGATAGAACTAAGAAACTAGCTTTGGCCCCTGGCAGGGTAAACAGCCAAGCCTTTCATGTGAGAAGCCTGAGGATAAAAAAGCAAGCGAGCAAACAAACAAACAAAAAACAATGAGAGGTCCTCTGGTTCATTCTCCTGCTCCCAGGCAAGATTCCGGCCATTAGGGAAGAAAGCCAGCAGTCTTCTTTGTTACCTACCCCAGGTATTAAAACCTTCATGTCAAGAATTTCTTTTTTCTATATAGTAATCCCCTCTTATCTGTGGTTTCGCTTTCCATGGTTTCTGTTACCTGCAGTCATCTGTGGTCCAAAATGTTAAATGGAAAAATCCAGAAATAAAAAAAAACAACAAAGTTTTAAATTGAGTGCTTTTCTAAGTAGCATCCAGCTCTATTCACCCTGTATACAGTCCCCACCTGTCAGTCACTTCGTAGCCTCTCAGTTTTCAGATCCACTGTCATGGTACCGAGTGTTTGTGTTCAAGTAACCCTTATTTTACTTAATAATGGCCTCAAAGTGCAAAGGTAGTGATTCTGGCAATTCATGTATGCCAAAGAGAAGCTGTAAAGTGCTCCCTTTAAGTAAAAAGGTATGTGTATTAGGAAGAAAACATAGTAGATAGAGGGCTAGGCATTATCTGCAGTTTCAGACATCCATTGGAGGGTCTTGGAACGTGTCCCCCACAGATAAAGGGAAACTACTGTACCTCGATCTTCCTGGCTTTAGCTTCAGCCAACTTGTGCTTGCTTTTTTTTTTTTTTTTTTTGTCATCTCTAGAGACAAAGAATTACTGTTTTGCTCAATTTTGCTTTCTATAAAAATAAAATTCTGTTTAGATAGTTATACATCAGCACTTCTACTAACTTTGAACAGCATATATATTTTTAAAATAAAACATACACAATAAGATACACAGGTTTGAACAAGATGATATTATATATAGTATGCCTTCCAATGTACTAAGTATTTCTTCCACCTACATTGTTTCATTTACTCTTCACAACAATGCCATGATTCCCATACCTTTGCAATCTTCTTTTTCTCTGTTGAAAAGAAAGAAGTTCTGTGAGATTAAGTAACTACCCAGTGCTACACAGTTTATAAACCAGCCTGGAACTGGATCTTGGAGTTCTAAAGCCAGCATTTCTACTATACTGGGCTGTCTCTCATTAGATGTCTTCTAAAGGTTGTTTTGGAATGAGCGACATTGGCCTCACACCATTAAGTGCCTCCTCCAATCTTTTGAACTGTTCATTCATTCATTGAATAAATATTCACAGAGCGCTACTATATCCTAAGCACTGGGTAGATGTTCAACATTGTGGTTAACTAATTAAATAGTCAAATACAATTCTGATAAAAATTGCATTAAAGCTTCTTTACTTCTCACTAGTCATTGCCTGATTTCTATATGTTCTATCTGCATAGTCAAACTCTACCCTCACTCCTTGCCTTTCTCTAGCTTCCTCAAATCAAACCCACAGCCATCTGTCTCTCAGAAACTGCATTAACACACCAAGGCACACCGGAGAGTTCATAACTGACAGTTGAGTGTTAAATAGAAAAACCTGCAGACCAGCAAGAAAAGGGGCAATTCAAAATATAAATATGTCCGTCAGGGTTTAATGGAGGAAACAGAAACTTAGAAAGGTATTTTAAGCAAAAAAGGGTTTAGGTAAAGAGCGAGGTGCTTACAAAAAGGCTACAAGTGCAGATTCTAGGCAAGGTCCCCTGAAATGATTCCTAGAGTAGGAGAGGACTAGTCCTCAGAGTACTCCTTCAAGCTGCCCCTGAAGCAATGCTTTTCTGGGTTGGAAGTCACCATCACTGCCTAAGTAGCCCTTGCACACCAGAGAACTGGATATGGGACCCCAAAGCTGTGATCCAAGAATTAGAGTGAAGTCAAGGATTTGTCAATGACACGACTATTCCTTAATGGATAAAAAGCTAGAGAATAAACCCTGGAACCTGCTTCAGGGAAGTCCTGGCTTTTATGACTGGGGAGACCATTCAGAGCCACAGGAAGGACACTTCTGTCTCACTTTTACCTTCCAAGTTTCATACAAATGCATTAAATAGCGCAAATTAACTGTACCCCCAATCCTACTTACCAGGGACAACGGAAAATTTCCAGCCACTTCAAATAGGACCAAAAAGTAGAAACCAAAGAGCCGGTCCAAGTACCTGCCCCAGTCAGTGTCCATGAAACCTCCTTAAATTCAAGGCACTATAAATATTTAGGGTGCTCCCATCTTTCCTTGCTTTACACATATTTCTATTAAAAATAAAGTAGAGCATGTTAGGGTGTTCTGAATTCATGGGCTGATGGGTATGAGTTTTAATGTAAAAATCTCACCTCTTTCAACCCCAACTCTTGAGGTACAAGCCCAGGAGCTGGCAAAGCACCATGTAGATTACAATTAGAATGTTTCAGATTTATTTTAAAAAACTAGGAAATATCAGTCTCTTGTGAAGCACACAGTCTGCATTTTCAGCGTTCTGAATAATAAGCGAGAAGTTGGCGAGTGATGCTTATTCACCCACGGCTCATTCGTGTCTCAGCCACACATTTTGCATGATTGCAAGAGAAGCTGAAAACCTCCACAGTTACTTCAGAACAGCTCAGTATTGCACCTTTAAGTCGTAGGAATACGTATCAGAGATGTATCCATATTCATTTTTCACTTGGGCACAACTTGTTGTCAGCTACTTTGTTGCTCATTTATTCATTTCTACCCTAAGCTTATGAGATTTAGATTAATTTAATGAAAATATATTGTGGGCCCTATTGTAAATAATGCTCTTATTAACGATCATGAATAAATATGCTACAGTAAGCTTCCCATTTACTTGTCATTCAACGCTTTCTCTCCTTCTGTTGTTAATGTTGCAATGATAATTAATATTCATCCATGGACACACAATTAATTGTGAAAGAAGCCCTATGTCTCTTATTCAGAGATAATTTTCAAAATATTTTGCTTCTATGTTTAATATTTTCACTAAAATTTTATATACATATACTGTTTTCATCAAACAATAGTACTAATTATTATACTAATATTTCAGCATGAAGAAAAATATCATTTAGAGCCTTATGGTTATAGAAATTTAAAAAAATAGTTCGAACATATATATGATAAGATAATTAATGAAAATCTTTAAGTCATAAGAATATATAATGTTACAGTAAAATTACGTGAGGAAATGTAATGGAATTCAAGGAGACAAAGGATTAAAGTAAAATTTCTGACTGTTAAAGAAGAGCTTGATTTTCTGTTGTTGCTGTTTTTCAGTAGATGAGGGTAGGTATCAAAGTGCTATGCTATTTAGTTTCTTTTTGACACATTTGAAAGACTGCTGTAGACATTTTATTATAAAACGGCAATATTAATAGTAACCTGAAACTTTCATTTCATAAAACTATTTAAACTTATGATAAAAAATTTGGATGTCAACTTTAAAATATGCAAGGCAGTACATGTTTTTTCTCATTGCTTTCAGGAAGTACATGAGTAAAACTGTTTGAGGATCCCTACTCCAGAATCAGCTAGTGCTTCACCTTCTGTCCACAAACTGCCCCATGGAGGGGGCCAGTCAGAGCCAGGCTGGGGGTGGGGACAAGAGCAGGAGAGAGATCAGATGCCCATCAGGGTTCCTTCAGCACAGGCCCCCCAAACATCTCACCTCAGTCAGCAAGGTTCCAACTCTGACACTCTTGAACCAACCTTCTTCAACCACTTCCTGTTTATTTTCTTGTGATGTTAACACAAACACTTAACAATTTTGTTGGCTTGTTTATTATCTGTCTCCCTTATCTAGATATTAGAATTTAAACTTCGAAGGGTCAGGGACCTTGCGTGTTTTTTCCTTGTTAAGTTTCCATTGCCTAACACAGTCTCAAGTACCTGCTAGGCACTTGATAAACGTTCAAGTGCATTAACGAATGACTGCATGATTGAATGGGTGATGGAAAGGTCTACATCTCCTTAACGTACCTGAATTTGGTAAGGTCTCTGTCTCCCCAGTACAACACAACTGACCTCTTTCCCGCTCTATGCCCAAAATGACATGTTCATTCATTCATTCAGTCAGTCATGGAACACTTAGTAAATCCCGGGTATGTGGCAGACGCTGTCATAGATGTCAGTTAGAAAGGGAGCTCGCAGTACAGGAGAGTGACAGACTTCAAACAAGTAAACAGACATATGCCACATTCACCTCTTTGATGACTTGTGAAAGAGAACGGTGTACTAGGGCAGAGGGAAAGGGGGATGGTGTCTAATTTAGAATGTGGGAGCATCAAAGACCTAAAAGATGAACCTAGCAAAGAGAGAGGTTGTTTTGCAGGCAGAGAAAACAGTGTGTGCAAATGCTTGCAGACAGGAAGGATCCCCGTGAGGTAGGTGCAAAGTGAGCAAGGGAGGGGTAGCACAGCCTGAGGTTGGAGAGGTAGGTTGGGCCCAGGGCATGCCAAACCTGATATGCTTTGTGAAAGAGTTTGGTTTTAATTCTCAGGGCTGTGAAAAACCTTGAAGAGTTTTGAGTAGGTGAGTCACATGATTCCATTTATTTTAAAAAGATCTATTTGACTGCCGAATGGAAAATAGATTGAAGATGGGCAAGAGTCGAGACACAGAGACTAGTTAAGAAACTTGTTAAGATGTGCAGGTGAGAGATAGGACGATGGTAGCGTTGACAATATTTCTGTCCCTCTGATACGTACACTCAGCTAACAAGATTTTTTTATTTATTTGCACACTTGTTGAATCAGAAATTCATTAGTAAGAACTTTTATATGACAGATGATGAAGATACAGCTTTCATGGTCCTTGTCTCCATAGAGCTTAGAATCCAGTAAAGAAAACAGACCACTAAACTTAAACTCCAGCTTTTCCACAACTTAGGAAACCTATGGAAGGGGAGTTAGGGAGGTATGGGAAAATCAGACCTGATCCTGACTTGGGATGTCAGGGACTGTCAAGAGAAATCCAAACCAGGATTACAAATTCCCAGGTGCACATGAACTGACCCCGTATCTGCCGTCTGAAGCAACCAAGTGGTCTTGGCGTATATTCATCTAACTGCCCATTGACTAACTCTACTAGGCTGGCCTCAATCTTAGCGGCCAAAACCGAAAGTTTCATCTGTGACCTGCAATTGTCCCCATGCCCAAACCTGCCCCACATGGTAATTCTTGACTCAAAAAATGACACTTCCATCTACATAGTTGCCCAAGCCATAAGTTCAGGTATCCCTCTTTTGCCCTTTATACCCAGTCACTCACTAAGTCCTATGAGTGCAACTTCTCAGGGGCCTCTTACCTTTCTCACCTCTCCTGATTCCATTGGCCATTCTCCTGCTCCAGGCCACCATCATCATCTCTTGCCCAGGTTGCTGCAACAGCCCTTTAACCGTTCTCTCACCTCCAGTCTGCCAACCAACCACATCCCAGTGGATTCAGGTGGCTTTTCAAACATGCACTTCTGCCTGGCAGTCTTCTCCTTGCTTCATCCTGATGCCTCAGCCTGGCTGTCACATTGTTTGTGGGAAATTCCTCTGATCCCTTCTCTGGTTTAGGCCCCTGCACCTTGTGATGTCATAACACTGGGCACTTGCTTTTCATGGCTACAGTCACATGTTACTGTTATGTGCTCGCCTCCCCCATCAGACTGTAAGCTTCATTAAGGCTCACATCTTTATATGCAACTCCCTCCCCAAACAGAAATTTCTAACAAGGGTCATTTCATAAGGGAGATGTGATCCTTCGGCTGGAAAATCTGGGAAGATTGCTCTGATCATGTGTAAATGAGAAGCCCACAGCACGCCTACCGGTGGCCCCTTGCCCAGCTCAGCCTTGCCTAGCCTGGCCTCGCTCCTTCTGCCTTTTTTCTCTTTTGCATTCCCTCCTCACAGAGCTGGCTGCTGTGACCACAGATGGCGGGAGGAAACACAATTTATATTTCTTTATTTGGTTTGGAGAGTGCTGTGACAGACGGAGATGAATTATCTCTCTCCTCACCCCACCCCCAAATTTCTTCTCCTTTGGTTTATGAATCTTTGAAGATAACTCTCAGAAAGGGACTGGCAGGCAGGTGCTGGAGAGAGGGAGAGCGCTGAGGGAGAGGGTGTTTTGATGGAAAGGATAGCTGCTAATGCATCTGTGGCTATTACTAGTGCAATGGCAATTACAGTTTTGGAGACACTTTGAGGAGGAAGAAGAGGGGAAAGAGAAGAGAAACCACCTTCTTGTCTGTCAGAGGCAATACAGGGTCTGATGATGCTGGGGCTTCTCATTGCTTCTGAAGACATTTCAAAACAACAACAGCAATGAACAACCTAACCAAGTTTGTCTGGACCTGAAGATCCTCAAACTGGCCTGTCAGTATTACCTGAGGTGTACCACATTCTTTTGGTTGCTCCCTTGAAGTTTATACCTGTAGATCCCTCAAAAGAAATTTCTAGCAGGGCAAGTCTGCCTTGTACTCATTGCCCCAGGTGCTAAGAGGGTCCCAGCATTCATATTTCTACCCTTAAAACCCAGGGAATGCATAGTGCTCCTTGAACTTGAACTCTGTCCTCTATTTACTTGAGCCTTTCTCTTCTTTAGATCATATGCAGTCTTGATGTCCTAAAACTTTCATTTCAGTGGAGAAAGGGAGAGATATATTCTAGAACTGAAAAACACTTGGAATTCAAAGGTACTGCCAGACCTATCAGCTCTGCAGGGAGAGAACAGCAGCATAGGCCTATCATAGAAAACAGAGAGACACATTTGTCTGGGGCAGTAAATGAGAGAGAGAGAGAGAGAGAGAGAGAGAGAGAGAGAGAGAGAGAGAGAGAGAGACAGAGAGACAGAGAGAGAGAGGAGTTAGTAGAAGTTAAGCAGTCTTATTGTAAATGAAGCCAGAGGTGGAAAACGTCTGCTGTGCCTGCCACATATTACATATTACTCCCCATCCCCCTTTGGGAAGGTTCATGCTCTCTTCAGAGCCTGGCCTCAAATAAACCAGACAATCTATCAGATTCTGGGCAGAGGCATGCAACACTGTGTTCCCTCCCTTCCTAAAATGTTGGATTCTGCTATTCCCACACTACTTGTTCCCCAACACACACCCATCACTACCACCACCACCAGCAGCTCAGGTGGCCTACCTCAAATTCACTAGCTAACAAAAAAAAAAAAGAAGCTAAAATCCATCCCCAGACTTGGTTATGTCTCAGCTCCACAGAGTCTTCCAATCACCACAGTCCGCACCTATCCCAAAAAATAACAGAGACAGAGCAGCTTAGAGTCATTGGATGCTAACTGTGGGTAGGCACTGTGCTAAGTACTTTGCAAGACTTATCTTACATAATCCTCACAACAACTCTTTGTGGCAATTTCAGTTATTAGTTCCATTTTTTGTATTTAAAGAACAAGGCTAGAAGTTAAACAGAAAAACAAATAAAGCTAACCCAAAGTCATGGCTCTTGGCTTCTAAGACTTCTCTGATTTCCTACAGCTGACTTAGATACCCCTCCTTTGGGTTCTAGTCGAATTATAGCACTTTTCACATGGTATTATAATCACGGATTTATATTTCATGACCAAATTCTCATTAACAGAATGTCAGTAGAAGCTACTTGTGCAATTTCTAGGCCTGTGTGTACCTATGATCTAGCTTTAACCATGTTGATGAGGGCAACTCCCTACAACAGCAGTTTTCAAACTTGAATTGGGCTCAATATACAGTCAAGGTTAGGAACCATTGTTTTAGAAGATACTGGACAAACAAGATGGAAGGAATCTGGGTAGCCAGATGACGGCATGGAGCAGAATCTCCTGCCAACTGAGAATATTCATCTTGAACAGTTATGTGAGAGAGACATCAACTTCTATCTTATTACTCTCACAAATGCCATGGAAGAGAGACATTTGAGGAGTTAAAAGGAAAACCTAGCAGCATTTGAATACCTAGTATGTCAGCCATTTCTCAAGAAATGCAAAGATATTAGCAATTGCTTATAAATGTGTGCACACACACACACACACTCACACGCAGCTCACATATTTTTGCTGCATGGCTCTCTCTATCCCATTCACCATTAGGTCAATAATCAGCTAGAATCACAGCTTTCTTGGCTTCCTACCAAACTCTGATTAATGGGAAAATTCTCCACCCACCTTCCCCCACTCCAAGGCAGGCTGAGCTCCAGCTTCCTCCTTTATATTCTCTTCCTGATCCTATAAAGCAATTAAAGAAAAATTTCCTAGAGACTGCTTTTCCTGTATTCTCTCTTAGAACCTGGTTCAGAGTCTGTCTGGTTTTTGATCTGCAAGTTTCAGTAGGTGAGAAAATCCCATGATGCAACATCCATCTGTGGGCCTGGGGCTCCAACCTCGGGTAGGATCCATTGTAAAACTCCTGCCACACCTACTGCTTGGAAGTGTAAGGCGAGACTGGCTCAGTAACCTTGGAGGTTCAGAATAGGGCGTCTGGCAAACAAGGGACAGAGGGTGAGGAGTGCTTTATGAGTAGAGAAATGGTGGGTGGGAATTGCACAGGGACCCAAAGTGGTAAAGCCTAAGTCCAGGACCACGGATAGGGAAGACCTGGCTGGAAGAGCACAAGGACAGAAAGAAAGGTCATTCCATGTCCTGGGAAGAAGTTATGGCTCCGCCTGGGAAATCAGCGCTATGAGAAGACACCTCAAGCACCATATTCATTCAAGAAGAGATAATACCTCTTGGAAATCTTAGATTAAAAACAGGAATTTCAGTAAAAACCACATGTGCAGTGATACAAGAAACAGAAAAAGAATGGCCCTAGCTGTAAAATGACTTGTATCTCATAGGACAAGGGATGCTATAGGGCTTCATGAGGGAGGCACTACTACCCAAGCTTGAGTACTGAGTCCTCTATTGCACCCAGTGGAGGGTTAGGCAAGTCACTGGTCCTCTTTGAACTTCAGTTTCTTCATCCAAAAAATACATACGATGGTAATATCTTCCTTACTGACTCTACTATGGTGTTAATAAGATCTGCTAAGATGATGTATGTAAAAGTAAAAAGTAAAACATAATTGTGATATTCACATGCTCCGATTCTTGACTGGCTTCAGATTAAATTCCAGTGCTGAATAGACAGACTTTACTTTAGAAGTTACTCATTAAATATTTATTGGAGCATTGTTAATTTTGCTGTTTAGAAAAGAAGTCAAGTAAACTCAGTGGCTTATATTCAGAGTAGAATGTAAAGACAAGGAGGAGAAGGGGGAAGGGTCCGAGATTCAGACCTGATGTAGATCACCAGTACACCTCAGATGTCTTCTCCCTGATACTCTTGCTTCCCTGCAGATGATTCAGAGCCATTATGGATAGACTGGGAGGACTTTGCAGGAGACAGCAGAACCGGGAAGCAAAGCCAGTGAGCCCTGGGAAAGGCCCTTGACCCCCACACTCCCTTTCTCACTCTCTAGACAGATTGGTTATGATATCTACTATGCTGGTTGTTTCTGTCTCATGAATCTGTCCTCCCACATCTCCTGCATCTCCTCCCCACAGCCCCTAAACATCCATGTTCTATATTGTGTAACATCTTCTCAAATGACTATAGTTGAGTGACGGCATCTGACCCAGGGGTAGCCAATCTATAGACTGGCCAGTGGCCAAATCATGAAAATTTCTCTACAAAGATTAATGACCGGAGCATTATGGAAAGAATTGGGCAATTAACAGTGAACACAGAGGCTAAAGGGTCATGAGGTAAAGAGTCTGGGTGGGGGAGCGTGACGAGCCATGAATAGGCCAAAATTCTGAGCAGGCAGAAGCCATGAAATAGAAGTTAAACAGAGTAAAGGACAGAATAGCCATATGGTAGCAGGAAGATGACAGACATGGAGAGAGGCAAAATTTAGAGAAGCTCTGAGAAGCCTTGGTGACTTTGACCCAAAGCCACTGCTAAATTCTGGAACCCCTGGGGTCAAAAGGGTCTTCTGGCCTCAGCCTCCATGGGCCTGGCTCATCTTGGGGTCTGCTTCATCCAGAGCCTGTTTGTTTAGTTTCTCCAGAGCACCTGGAAGGCTGGCCTTGTGGTTAGGGTTCTCATTTCCTTATCCCATGTGCATCCTTACTATAAAGCCTGCATTATTTGAGGAACCCTGATTGAGTCCCTGCTTGTTGCAATCCGAAAAGCTAAACTAATAGGCTGCCTTTTGAAATCTGGAAGGGTGAGTTTTCAGAGCCCAGGGTCACCAGCAGGTCCCTAAGAGGTCTCTCTAGAAAAGCCGTGGAAGCTGAGCCTGGCACTGAAATCTGGAAAGGCTGGCCCTGCACACTTAAAAGTTCTGTTCCTGGAGCCCAGTTTGAAATCCTTACCAGTCAGAACTGTCGATGCATGTGGGCCTGGTCCTTGCCCATTCATTCTAGTTAACTAGGGCAGGAGTGGGGAGTGGCTCATGGCAGTGCCTTAGTCCTGCCTTGGCAACAGGACTGTAATCACCCAAGGATGCTGGTAGAAGGAAGGTAGCCTGGAGATGGATAGTCAATCCCATATCTTTATGCACTCCCTCCCCTAAAATTTGCAAAGCCTGAAGCAAAGGTGCAGAGGCTCCCTCCCCTGTCTCTTTCTCTTTATACTCCTGGCTTCGTCCTACATCACCAGTGGTCTCATACACATAGTTGTGGATTCCCCAGTCCCCTAGTTTAAGCTCCATCTATGCTCATCTCTAACCCAATAACAGCCACTCTTTGGCCACCCCTCAGGCCTAGAGGTGTGAACTGTGGTGGTGAAATTCACTTGTAGAAGAGTGGACATGGGAAGAAGCCATTGTAAGCTTTAAAAGGTAGTTCAGGTCTCTTTGAATGTGGTCCAGAAGTGGGTAGTAGTATAGGGTAAGTACTATCTTTATTCTCTATGTACAGCCCCCATTAAGAGCAACAACTTTGATTCTGGCTTCTTCCTGAGCTATGGATAAGAATGGCTATTATAATGAGAGCTTGCTATGTGCTGGGTACATTCTAAGCAAGCCTTCTATATTAACTGATTTTACGGTTAAACAACACTGAATTATCATTATTGCTATTTTACAGATGAGAAAACTAGAGCACAGAGACATTATGTAACTTGCGCAGGAGCATACAACATTAAGTGACAGCAGCAAGATCGCCAGGCAGTCTGGTCTCGGGGCCTGTGCTCTAACTATCCTGTTATATGGCCTTGGCAGCTGAAGGAGAACTGGGGCTACCTGCCCACCTCACAATCCAGGTTGGACACAGAAAACACTCTCCTCACGCTTCCCTTTCTGTCCATGGCTCTGAACACAGCACCCACTTTCAGTCTTATTTGCCTCTGCCTGCAGTCGTGGACATGTGGAAGGAGACAGCCTGGGGAGGGAGTGTCGAGAAGTCTCCCCCAGTTCAGCTAGCATAGGGATGACATCAAAGCTAATCCTTGTCCTTCGGTAAGCCCTTGCCGTGTGCCAGGTATGAGCTTTCCCTACATTGTATCATTTAATCCTCACATGACTAAGAGGTAGCTAGTATCCCAATTTTTAGATGTGTAACTAAAGCTTTAAAAGGTTGAGCAATTTTTCTGAATCACTCAGTAGTGGGCTTAAGTAGGATTTAAACCCAGTTCTTTATGGCTCTAAATGAATGGTGCCCGGCAAGTCACACGGCATTAACTTCCCTCCATTCCTCCTTGCCTCTTGCTTTCCTCCCTCTTCTCTACTTTCCTGCCCCACTTCACTTCCTCCCTTCTACCCTTCTCCTTCTCTGCACTTCAATGTTGACCATCTCCTGAGTAGGTCCCTTTCACTTTGATGATCTTCAGTGGGTGGTGGCAAACACAGTCCCTGAATCGGCTCTCGTTAAGACCTCCTGAGTGAAGGGAGAGAAGACTTTAGACCTAGAGGAAAGGGGAGTGAGAGTGGGGACCAGTGTGTGTGTGTGTGTGTGTGTGTGTGTGTGTGTGTGTGTGTGTGTCCATGAGAAAGAGCGAGAGAGTGAGCAAGAGCAAGAAAACAGAGAACTCAGCCAGTGCTACAGGGGCTTCAGACTGGTGCACTGGCCAATGACTGCCAGAAATGCAGAGAGGGTCATGGCTTTCCTTGAGCACACTCCCTCAAACAGCTTAAGACAAAAACTAACAAATATTTGCAAAGAAACTTAGATGTGTTCCCTAGACACAGGCAAAACATACTCAGCCATTCTTGTGCACTCATGTGACCTGGAGCCTCAGTGACTCTCTCAAAAATGCTGACACGGCAGAAAACTGGAGAGTCACTGCAGGACTAGCCAGCCTGGGGCTTGAGGCTCAGGAGACAGAGAGACGGACCGGTGTTTCCAGGCCCTGGGAAGTCTTCCCTAGGACTACTGGCTCATAGGTCCCCAGGAAGGTTTGGAGCATTTCTTACCCACACTCTAGGGGGAAGTGAGCTAACGGTAAATGTCTGAGCTGAGAACTTTAGAGATTGATTCCTATCACCTTTCTATTTCACAAAACTTCCTAACAGTTCTAAAATCATTGTGGTTTAGCTGAATGTAAAAGGGAGGGCTAACCGCTGAGACAAAAAAAAAAACAAAACAAAACAACAATTGGTAGCTTAACGCAATAAGAGTTTCCCACTCACCTAGCAAACCACAGGGGCTTAGTGGTGGTGGGTGGGAGAGCTCTCCTCCATGGTCATGAAGGAACACAGACTCTCAGCATCTTTGGCAATGGCATCCCAGCAAGGTCCCCACAAGATGGAAGGAGAAAGTGGGGGATTGCACGTGAGAACTTCTAATGGGCCAGGCCTGGAATGGGGAGTGCATAACTCATGCCCACAGTGTGCTGGCCTAAACTCATCACATAGCTGCACTGAACTGCAAATGAGGCCCACGAGGAAGAAGAGTATGGCAATATCTGCCACTCTCTTGAAAGAGGCTTGACTTTCCTTCCCTTCATTTTGAAGACCCCTCTATTATTCTCTCAGGCAGGTGTTAGTAATGAAAACAATAATAAATATTAAAAATAGTTAGCATGTTTGAGCACTTACTGTGTGCCAGATCTCTCACAGAGATTATTTCATTTGATCCTCACAACAACCTAATGTCAAGGTGCTGACATCATTTGAATGTTCAAAGAACAGAACTACGGCTAAGAGAGTTTCAGTGGTTCCTCTTACATCACACAGTTTGCGGGTAGCCCTGCTGAGACTTGAGTACAGCTCTGTCTGACCCAGGGGATCTTCCTGTCTCTCACTGCTGCCCAACACACTCAGGCAAAGGGGCTAACGAGAGCCATGGCTGGGTCAGTTCGTCCTCCAACAAACAACAGAAAGGTCAGCCAATGTCCCTGATGATTGTCTCCTCACCTTGAAAGCAGGGGTTGTGAGTTAGAGAACCTCTGAATTACCAGGCTACTTGACAGCACATCCCCTGCTGAGCACAACTGCTTTTGAAGAGTCCTTGCTTTTTAATGATCTAATTTAGGATGTCACTGAATGTTCTCCAGCAGATCCTCCTGCCCTGTCCCTTCAGCTGCCCCCTCTTCGTATACTCTTCCCACAAACTGCTGCTTTCCTGTGGGCAGAAAGGCCCATGCACTGAGCCCAGGTTCTTCCCTGCCCTTGAGAGGAAGCTGTCTCCACAAGGTGGGTGGGCCATCCCCAGCTGGGTCTGGCTGCCTCCCTTTCCACATTCCTCTTAGTCCCTCACCCTCAGAGCCTGCCACTGCCTCTGCTGTAGGCCATAACACACTCACCGAGATCAGGGACACTGAGGTCAGACAGGCTGGGGTTCAAAGCTGGCTCCACCACTTATACATTAGTTATGGTACCTTGGTCAATAATTAATCTTCCTTCCTTTCTTGTGTGAAATGTGGGTAATAGTATCTGCCACACAGGACAATGGAAAGCATTAAGTAAAATAAAGCAAATAAAGTCCTTGGCCAAGTTCCTGGCACACAGAAAAACTAAAAATACTCTTTGATATTATTAGTTCTGGGACAAAACATGTATCAATGAGTAGATATCCCAGTAAATTCTTCATTACCTGAGCAAAAGGATGCCCCCTTTGATCAGATCCTCATTCTTTCTAACTCTCTGAGGCAGTGTCCATGTTTGCTCCTTGCAATGTGATTGAGTCTGAAACTAGTTCCAGTATTTCCATTTTATAAAATATGGTGTCTTGATGTAACAGATGTGGTTCTAAGTACTTTATAACTATTAACTCATTTAATCCTCAACAAACCTATGGTGTATGATTGTCACACTCATTTTGCAGATGAGGAACCAGAGATACAGAGAGGTTGAATAACTGTGCCTGACATCACAGTCAGGAACTGGTGGAGATGTGATTTGAACCACCTGTGCTCTTGCCTGATACATTAGGCTGCCATTCACCTCTGGCCACCGCCATGTCTCCTATTCCTTCTTCTCATGCCTCTCCTTTGCATTATAGCCTCACTCAGATATATCATTCCTTCAGCATGCAGTCACTCCCCTCTCTCATCCCCAGCTCTCCTGCACGGTCCCTGCTCTCCCTGAGTTCCCTGAAGTAATAAGCACAGGCCAGCTCAGGTAGTTACTACATATCTACTAATTCTGGCCTTGCATCATCTTTTGAAGCATTTGCGCCATATAATCCCCAAACTCTGCTTAGTTATTTGGGAATTACCTCTTTCAAAATTGGCTCTAGAGTAGGGCTGAGAGGTTCATTCTGGGCGAGAAAGAGGAACACCTCCACAGAAGAACATGACTCAGCCATTATCTCACAAGCTTCTGAAGGTCTAACCACTCCTTCATGTTATTCCCTGGTCATTCTTTTCTCCTGCTTCTTAGTAAAGTCTTCAAGACTTCTGCTTAAATGTAGAATTGACACACATGTGCCTGCAACATCTATTCGCTGCCAAGTCATCATGTCAGGCACATTTATGTCACTCCCCTACTAAAACCTTCATGACTTTCCGCTGCTCAAAACAATCCCTGCTATGACCTGGATACACAGACTTACATATACACTCTCATTGCCTAGGTAATTCCTAACCATTCTTCTGAGCTCAGCTGCCTTTTTATAATGGATTAGAGTACTTCATAGTTCTCCTTTAAAATAGCACTATTGTCATCAATGATTTAATGTTATTCTTCCCTACTAAAATATAAACTTCATAATGGTGAAGATGAGGTTGACCTGGTTTAGACAGATCTCTCCTCTTCCCTGATATAGAGTAGACATTTAGTAAATATTTGTTGGATAGATGAACTACCATTTATTGAGCATCAGGTTCTCAGTCAGGCTCTTTATCTAATTTAATTCTCACAATAGTCTATTCAGTATTATTTCCACTCCATAGACACCTAAAACGTCAAAAGTCAAAGACATTATAGACAAGAAGCCATTCTGCTAAACAGATATTCTACCACTCACCAAATACACATTACACTTCCTCACCTTTCTGCATTTCTGGCTTTGCCTCCACCTGAAATATCCCTTCTCTCTGCACTTGCTAAAATCCTAGTCATCACCTTTTAAGATCCTTCCTTAAAAATGGCTCCTGCTACATTCTCATCTGGCCTTAAATATATATAGTGTATTGGAACATGAGCTCTGAAATCAGACAAACTTGGATTTGAATTCTAAACTACCCTCCCACTTACAAGTTAGTGACATTGAGGAAGTTGCTTAAGCTCTGTTTTCTTATCTACAACATGGTAATATTAAGTTCCTACCTCATGAAGTTTAAGTGAGATTGGTTATTGGATGGTTTAACTTGGAGCCTGGCTCACAGAAGGGGCTAAAACAACATTAGCTCATTTTATTCTCCTCCTCTTGTTTCTCTTTCTCCTTCTTTCCTTTCCTCTTTTTTCTCCTTCAAAATCTGCTCCAATGTATACTCCTGTTCCATGAACTCATACTTAACCTACCACACCTGCCAACATCATCCTAGAATTCACCATACTTCCATACAACATTGATATCAGCAACTATTGGTGATATCTGCCATCAGTTGTGGGTAAAACTCTCCATGTGCCCATCTCTGTACGTTCCCTCTGGATGTTTATTATGTGACAGTTGAGGGGATACACTGGTTTCCATCTCTCTCTGCACTTCATATCTGTGAGTTCCTTTACACTGGAACCTTGCAGAGGACCTCATGAACCCAAGCCCTGAGGTCCCAGATTTCCCTGTAGTAGAACATCTGGCAAAAGTTCAGTATAAAGAAATTCAGAGGCTTGGTTTTCAAGGTCAGTAGAGGTCCAGTGATGTTGCACTATCATCCAACTTAGCATAGGGGAAGGTGATGGAAAAGACAAATTAACTATTTTGAGTACCTACTCTGTGCTAAATCCTGTGCTTGACAATTTACATATATTGTTATCCTTACAAGCCCTAGGAGGTAGACTGCACCATGCTCATTTTAGCTCCATCAAGTCAGTCAAGAAAAGCTTTCTCAAAGTAGCTATTTCCTTCTTTCTTCATACTTTTAGAAAAGTTTAGAAAATCATCACCACTAGATACTCTCCAAGAGAATAATGAAGGGCATCACATTCTAATCACCTAAGGCAGACCCTGGAGAAGGGTTCCTGTAGAAAGAATACACTATTTCTTCTATTGGGGCAAAAGCATCATGGCCATTAAGAGGTGGAGTTAATATTCAGTTTTTTCCAGGCCCCTAAGCTCTGCCCAACCTTTTGGGCAACCCTATCACCCAGGCAGGCCCAGCACTGAACACAGCATTCTATATGGTGCAGGAGGTAATGTGGCTAATTCAGCAAGGAAGTGAAGCTGATTGTATTTTTGGCTTTTTAAGGGATTATTATAAGCAGCCAAAGAAAAAAAAAAGTTAATGAAAAAGAATCATGTAGGCCCCTAGAACCTGCTGTGTTGTTTCTGCATATTTTCAAAGCACTTATGATGCATAAGAGGTGTTATTTAATGTTATAAATGACAACACTTATAGGCTTTTCTTGGAGAGTATGATCAGCTTTGTGTAATCCCCTGTAACTGTTCTCAGGGTGGATGTCCATGCTGGGGAACAGATCTTTCAGAGACGAAGAGTCCAAGGCTGGATCCTGCTTGGCGATGGGTCCCATCATGGGCAGAGTTCAGTTCCTACACATCTGCTCAGGAGAATTTCCAGAAGCACAACTGGCCAAAACTCTCTCCCTTTTGGCCTGCTGCTAGACTGAAATCCAACTCCCCCACAAAGGAGAAATATTTTAGAACACTTTTTAGTCATTAACATTATAGAGAGAACTAATCAACTAGTTTTCTTCCATGGTGGCAAGTTCCTGGGAGGCCCAGAAGCAATCGGAGTTTGAATTGAAAGGAGTTTGAAGAAGACAGTGGTAGTATGGGGAAGAGAATCTGACTTGATGGGTTTAGTGAGGAAATGCTTTGGTAGATGGAGGGAAAGAAAGGGAAGGAGGTGAAGGCACAAGGCTACTGAAATCTTATATTCTATGCCCCATAATTTTTCCTCTAAAAATCAGCCCTGTCAGTGGTGAGAGAACCCCACCCAGTGGTTCTCTCTTTTTCACCCTGGCTCAGCCCTGTCCTCTACTTTCAGTGATTTCCTGCAAAGTCAAACCACCACTCTTTCCCCAAACTCAAAAACCACTTCATTCTCCTACCCAGTGGGTATCCTTTCTTGTTAAAGGATTTTAACAATGAAACAATTGAGCATAATGTTAAATTTTGTTTTATTCAGGATGGGGACTTATCTAGGCAATTTTAAGGGTCCTCGGGGTGACCAGGGGTCTGATTATGAGGAACCAACAGGTTCCTCTTTGGGGAGACTTCACTCTAAAGAAAGGAAAGTCAAGGGAGGATGACTCTTAAGGAATCAGAACAATAGAATGATTCTGAGTACTGGCCTGTATCTACCCTTGGAATCCATGCCCAAGCTCTGGGCTACAGAGCCTGTCATAAAAGACAAAGTCAAGATGATGATGATAACGATGATGATGATGATGGTGATGATGATGATGGCTGTGGCAATAGTGATAATCACAAAACACAGCTTTACAACTATCTGCACTGGGCTTAAAGAGGTATTGGCAATACTGGTAGCAAGTTTCTATATCATGGCACATGGGGATTGCTGCAACCTTGGGCCAGTGGCAGATGCGGTAGTGGGCTTCAGCTAGGGTAGACATAAGCAGACTCCAGCAGCAGTTCTAGATTAAGGCTAGAAAAATGTCTGACCCACTACAGGGGGATCAAAGGTTCATCTTGTTAAAATCTTGTTAGACCCGTGAGACATGCTCTGTGAATTCTCAGAACCACTAAGGAAGGTATAAGAAGGAAGTTGGAATTCCCAGAGAATGAGAGGGCAGAGAAATTGCGAAATCTTGATGGGCGACAGAAATTTTGATGGCCCAACTTTTACTTCCCACACTTGTGTGGCTTGACGAGTTAGGTAATCTGGCTATAGAAGAGAGAGTGGGCTTTGAGGAACCTTGCAGCTTCTTCTACTCACAACTCTATCTTTACACGAAGATAATTTTTCTCAGAAGCTGTTGGGAAGCTCTAGGCAAAAGTTCTAGGGAGAAAGAGGGTATATTTTTCCTTTATCCCAAGACTGCACATTTACCAGCTTCCTGATCCATTGTGACACATTTTGGCAAAACATTGCAAAGAGTTAGTACATAGTATGTATTTTACCAAAGGTTCAAATATTTTTCTTTACCGTAAAGTCATATGCTTCCCAGAATGGAGTGGTGGGAGGAGCAATTCAATCAATAGGTGGAATTAGTTAATTCATTGCAGTTTCAATGATCTCAGTTCCTGAAACTGTGGGGCAGCTTTTAAAAATAAAACTCTTCTCACTAGCTGGTGGTTTTTACATCTCAAGAAGATGATGCTGGTTGTTAGGAGTTGGTTTTAAGAGAAGCCTCAGGCTCACATTGTCTAAATAGATACCATCACCTCAGCATACAATTTTGTACTATGGTTTGAAAACAAGGAAGAAAAAGACTATCTTCAGTTGGAGAGGTTTTCCCTCCTCCTATCTTTTGGGAATGTAACAATTCAAATTTCCCATGATGATATTAACATAGCCCTATTTCCTCTGGGTTCTCTCCCCTCTTGGGGGGCATTTCTTGCCCACTCTGTATTGAGTGTGTTACCTCGTCTCTCTCCCTGTGAGATGAAGGGAAGGAAGCAAAGCACTGAAAGAATAAACTATTGTGCTGTTGCCACCTGCTAATCCTCAAATAGCTCTTAATCCTCCTGCCTTTCCATTTCCTATTGAAACCTCATTGTCATATATGACTCTGGTGTCTTCCTTCCTCTCTTCTGTGCTCCCAGAACACTTGATTCACATCCGTGACAATGCCAAAAGACAGTTTGGGGGTCTCTCAGCCCCATTTCCATCAGCCTCTCCAAATATACCTCAAATTTAAAAAGGAGACTATTATTGGATAAGGACAATTGATATCTGTTATTGATATATAAATAGCATCTTTATTAAAGATTATTTATTAAATAGCATCTTTTATTGATCAGCCACATAAAATGTAAAACAAAATAAAGCAGGGCTCCATGCAAATACTCTTTCAAAACAAGGCCCTTGTCCCATTTCGAACCAGATTCTCAACTCTAAGGCAAATCTCTAGTTCTGCCTAACAAATACACTTCTCTGGCATAGCACTTCACTCATTTAAGTGTTGGACTCTTAAGTTTGTTTGTTGAACTTCCCAAGGGAGGTGGGAATATTATGTTATATATTTTTTAAGTCTTTTTATTGTTGGTGTTATTGGTGAGATAAAAAATGGGTAAACATATAGGATATTTAGGATATTTATTATGAAACTCTCTTTAATAGATAAGAATAATAACAATAATAATAATGCAGTATGAAATTTATAACATATACAGAGGTAAAATATATGACAAAAAAAAAAGTTCAGGAGGGGAAAAAATGGAAATATGGTATTGGGAGGTTCTTATACTATATGTAAAGTAGTATACTATCACTTGAAGGTGTACTAAAGTAAATTAAAAGTGTGTACTATAAATCCTAATGCAACTACTATAATAATAGAAGAAATAGTTATAGCTACAAAGCCAATAAAAGAAAGAAGATGAAATAAAAAAAAATACTCAATTAAATCAAAAGAAGTCTTAAAAGAAGAAAAGAAAAAAAGGAAACAGATGGGACAGATAAAAAACAAATAGCAAGATGGTAGATTTAAACCTAACTATATCAATAATCACATTAAATAAGGTCTAAAAACTCCGATTAAAGGCAGAGATAGTTAGATTGGATAAAAAAGCAAGACCCAACAGTATGCTGCCTATGAGAAACTGACTTTAAATTTAATGTGAAAAATAGGTTAAAATAACCTATTATTTATTCATTATTATTTCATGGAAAAAATATGTGAACACTAACCAGAAAATAAATGAAATAGCTATATTAATATCAGACAATGTAGACTTCACTGAGAAAAAAATTAACAAGGATTTTTTAAAAGGTCATTTTATAATTATAAAGGGTCCAATTCATATAGAGGACATTATTTTAACATGTATGCACCTAATAACAGAATTTTGAGATACTTGAGTCAAAAACTGAAAAACTTGTAGGCAAATCTGCAATTATAATGGGAAATCTCAATACTCTTCTCAATAACTGATAGAATAAGTAGACAGAAAATCTATAAGGATCTAGAAAAGGTAAAGGATACTATCCAGTCCTTCAACCTAACTAAATTTATACAACACTCCAGCCAATAAATTAAAATACATATTTCTTTTAAGTACACATGGAACATTTAGCAAGACAGGCTCTCTTCTGGACCATAAAACAAGTTTCAATTGATTTAAAAGAATTGAAATGAACATTATTAGTTGTTAGATAAATGCAGTTACAACTGCAACAAGGTATATATCTGTTTGAATGATCGAAATTACAAATATTGGTCATACCACATATACCAAGTGTTTGGGAGGGTGTGCAAGAACTGGAATTCTCATATAAACATTTTTACAAATGTAAAATTATACAATCACTTTAGAAAACTGTCTGGAAATTCCTTATAAAGTTAACCACATACATACCATATGATCCAGTCATTTCACTTCTAGATATTTACTGAAAAGAAATGAAAGCTTATGTACGTACAAAGATTTATACGCAAATGGTCATAGAAGCTTTATATGTAAAGGCCAAAAATTTTAAAATAACCCCAAAGTTCATCAACATAAGAATTCATAAACAAATTATGAAATTCCGTGGAGAACTACTCAGCAATAAAATGGAATGAAGTATTAATTCACACGGCATAATGAATCATAAAAAAATTCTGTGTGAAAGAAGTCACACAAAAGAGTATAGACTATATGATTCCATTGATATTAAATTCTAGGAAATGCGAACTAATCTAAAGTGACTGAAAGCACATCTGTGGTTGGCTAGAGAGTGGACAGGCACAGTGGGAGAAAGACATGACAAAAGAGAACAAGAAAATTTGTGGGAGCAATGAATATGTTCATTACACTCATTCGGTACACACACACACACACACACACACACTCACACAATACAGTAAAGCCAAAATACAATTCAGGTGCAATTAAGGTTGCCAATTAACTAACACTGAGATGAGAGATAGCCTGAATTATCCAGGTGGGTCCAATCTAATCACATGAATTATTAAAAGCAGAACCTTTCCTAGCTGTGGTCAGAAAAAGATGTCAGAATAAAAAAAAATTGACACTCAGTTGTTGGTTTTGAAATGGAAAAGCTGTACAAGGATCAGAAAGGCCTCAAGAGCAGGAATATACACAAAAACTATCACCCTGAGAACTTCCAGGAAAGAATGCAGACCTGCCAAATGCCTTGATGTTAGCCCAGTGAGACCCATATTAGACTTCCTCCCTCTAGAACTGTAAGTTAATAAATTTGGGTTGTTTTAAGCCACTAAATTCGTGGTAATTTGTTATGGCAATAATAGAAAACTAATATACCATATTTACCCCAATGTTTAATATCATCACACTTTAAAATTTTCCTAATCTGATTGATGGTGTCTTTTATTTGATATCTTTTATTACAATAGAGTTTAGCCTAAATTCATATATTTCTTCTGTAAATTGTATTTTCCAGTCCTTCCTTCAATGATTTTTAAGTCGAAGTTTTTTAAATTGAGTATTTTATTATTTTTAGTAAAAATTCTTTGTGGGTGTACGTGTGAATGTGTGTGTGTGTGTGTGTGTGTGTGTGTGTGTGTGTGTGTACTGGATGCCATTTCTCTATTTTATGTGTTGTAAATAGTTTCTCCCTATCTGCTCATATTTTTAAATTTTGTAATGTCTTTGGCACAGAGAAGTTTTAAATGTTATAGTCAAGTTTATCTGTCCTTTAAAAAGAATTGTGTGTGTGTGTCAAGAAAATCTCTCCTCATTCAAAAGTCCTAAAAACCATCTACCATATTTTCTCCTAATGACTTTAAATTATATATTTTAGGTTATATGCATATGTCTTTTATCGGGTATACTCAATTGTCTCAACTTCATTTATTAAATAATTCATTTATTTCTTATTTATTAATAATTTCACATTTATTATTTGTCACATTTCCACATACACATGTGTTTCTGGTTTTCTATTGAATTCCATTTATTCATTTGTCTACTTTTATGCTAATACTATATGTGTGTGTGTGTGTGTGTGTGTATACATATACATATGTATATATATACATATATATATGTTGCTGTTTTTGGAACTCTCAACATAAGTTTTATAATCTGTGTTTCAAACTAACATCTACGAGAATGTAAATTAGCTCAGCCTCAATGGAACACAGTATGGAGGTTCCTCAAAAAATTAAGAACAGAACTACCACAGGACCCAGTAATCCCTCTCCTGGGTATCCCCCAGAAAAATTTGAAAATACTTATTTGTAAAGATATACATACCCTTATGTTCATTGCAGCGTTGTTTACAACAGCCAAGACATGGAAACAGCCTAAGGGTCCCTTGAAAGATGATTGGATAAAGAAGAGGTGGTTCATATATACAATGGAATACTACTTAGCCATAAAAATTGATAAAATATTGCCATTTGTGGCAACATGGGTGGGTCTTGAGAGTATTGTGCTAAGTGAAATAAGTCTGACAGAAAAGGACAAGAACCATATGATTTCACTCATATATGAGATATAAAACAGAAAGAAACAAAGGGGCAAACAAAAAAATAAACAAACTCATAAACACAGACAATGGCATAGTGGTTACCAGAGGGGAAGAGATACGGGAAGAGGATGAAGAGAGTAAAGGGGGTCAAATATATGGTAACGGTGAGCATACAATGTAGTATACAGATTATATATTATATTGTATACCTAAAACATGTTATTAACCAATGTTACCTCAGTAAATTTAACTAAATAAAAAAGTAACCAAATTAACAACTACACTGGAAGCTCCCTGAGGACAGAGATTTTAGTCCATTCTATTTACTGCAGAATCTCCAACATATAAAGTAGTGTTTGACATATTATAGAAATTCAATATATACTTGTCGAATGAAACTATAACTCTTTGTCATAGTGGATTCCTCCCTTTGCTGAAAATGGTTGTGTTAATTTCATAGAGGTGCCTTAACAATGTAGAATGAACTGGGCAACTTAAACAACAAAAATTTGTTGTCTTACAGTTGTGGAATCTAGAAGTTCAAAATCAAGGCATTGGCAGTGTAATGCTCCCTCTGATGTCTCTAGGGTAGAATCTTTCTTTGTCTCTTTCAGTTTCTGGTAGTCCCAGGCATTCCTTGGCTTGTAGTGGTGTAACTTCAATCTCTACCTTGACCATCTTCCTTGTTCTGTGTCTATGCGTCTTCACATGGCATTCTCCTCCTTGTGTGTCTTTATTCTCCTTGTGTGTCTTCTCCCCTTTTTTTAAAGAACACCAGTCACATTGAATTAAGAATCCAATCTATTTCAGTATAGCTTCATCTTAATTAATTACATTGTAGTGACCCTATTGCCAAATAAGGTCACATTCTGAGGACTTTAACATGTTTTTGAGAGATACAATAAGACCTATAACTGTAGTATTTCTCTTCTTTTACTCAAATCTTTTTTGCCCTTCAATAACAATCATAAGTATTTCTCTACAAGCTCTTACACACCTTTTTTTTTCTATTTATTTCTAAGGACCTTTATAGATGTTTTGCTATTGAGAATAAGATTGCTCTGTTTATTACCTTTTCACTGATTGATTAATCACTAATGTACTATATAGAAATTGTATTGATTTCTGTACATTGATGTTTTATCCAGCAAACTTGTTGAACTCTCTTCATTGTTTTAAATGGTTTATCAGATGTGTGGAGACATAAGTTTAAAGCCCCATATAATTTAATTCAACCATGGTTAGAAATAATAGTGCAATATAGAAAGCACAGGCTTTGGTTGGCAATTTAATTAGAAAGTTTGAAAAGCAGATGTCAATTTATGAGATTTCAAATGACAAATACTCAGACATTGCATATTCCTAGATGATAAGTAAAAAGTGTATGAATATTTACAAATTGGTTACATTTAAATTTAAGTTAAATGTAGACTTAATCTTCTCAGAATAAAGTTGAGTTTCTCTCTAAATCTATTTTCTAAGAAAGCTAAAAAGCTTTTTGATAATACTTAAATATTTGTTTTCCTCATTTTAGGGACCATTGGCATACAAGTTTGAAGCTTATTATAAAATATGAAATATGCTTATTATAAAACCCAAATTTGTAAGAATGTTTGTTTTGTAAGAACTGTTTGTTTCCTTAAAGCTTTTCCTCTATGTTTGTCATTGTGGTTTGATTTTATCAACCACCTTAATGATGATTGATTCACTCTGACATCCCTTATCTATCTCAAACTCAGCCTATAAAAGGAATGTGAGGTTCTCTTAAAATTAGAAACATTGTTAAAGGTATATTTCCTCCTTTTAAAATATATTCACAAGTAAGTTTAAGACAATCTAGCAGGTTAATCTTCAAATAAATGTGGTTTGATATGTTATAAGAGTAGATAGAGTCTGATGGATTTTCTGTATAAAAGATTACATCTTCCACAAATAATGAAATTTTCTCTCGTCAGTTCCAAATCTTATATCTTGTTTAATTTTCTTGTCTTATTGCATTTAGACCATCAGTACGATGTTGAATAGTGGATATCTTGACTTTAATGAGAACATTTAAAAATTTTCACAAGTACATATGATATTCACTGTAGGTTTTGGCAGATAACAATAGCATTCACTAGGTTAAGGTATGCAAGTAGAATTTCCATTATTTCTGAAAGTTTATTGCTGAAAGTTTTATTAAATCTTGATTTATTTTTCAATTTTTAATAATGCTGCTTTTCCCACATTTAAAAATATTGAGATAATTATATGTTTCTACTCTTCTAACCTATTAATACAAATTGTATTGATAGATATTTTTTAATGCTGCCAATTTCAAATTATTGGGATAAGCTATATTTGATCAGCAGGTTTTTTTCAAAAAAAAATGAATGAATTCAAGTTTTTAATGTTATATTGAGAAATTTTTAATGTATGTTTTCAATAAAATTGGTCTGTAATTTTGTCTTGTGCAACATTTGTCAGTTCAGGTTATCAAGATTATATTAATCTTCTAAAATTAAACTCCCCTTCTAGTCTCTGCAAGAATTTGTATCAATCATGAATTATCTGTTTTTAATTACCAGAAACTAACACTCCAATTAGACCCTAGCATTTCATTGACTTTTGCCGTAATAAACATATTTGTTTATCCATGGTTTCTCTCCAGTTTTATAAATCTTCTGCCATTCATTAATTCACTCACCACAGGGCAAAGTGGTTAAATCCCTTATTCAAGGAGCTGAAGGATAGTTGATTTAAACTCTTCTGTTACCGTTCAAGACTGCAGTCCAAATGTTATTTTCTCTGCAAAACAAAACAAAAAATAAACATTTATCTTCCTTTTAAAACCTTAATTACTTTATATAAATTTATATATTCCTTATATAAATTATATATATGTAAATTATATATAATTACATACATTATCATACAGCAAGTCTTCAAATAATGTTGTTTTGTTTGATGTCATTTAGTTATAATGTTGATGAGATGCTGTAGAACTTAACTTGTTTATATCAATTAGTTTATAGTAAAACTAGTTTCATTATACATTGTTTCACTTACAGTTGTATATCCGATTGATGACGTTAAGTGGGGACTTACTGAATATATATAATTTGTTACATAAATTAATACACATCTAAGAATTTTGTGCTCCTTTCTTTCTGCTTCTTTAATATTTTGTACATAACCCTACTACAGCCTTGATTTAGAAATATTTTGGGGTTGAAACTTAAATCAAACCTTCCTTCTAACTGTTGGTGTCTCAGGTGCATATTTCCACTTTGGGGAACCTAGTGGGAAAGGTTTCTAGGAAAGAACTCATATGGTGTCCACTACTGAGATTTAGATACTGAGAATAAAAAGAAACAAAACCAAAGTTTCTTGGTTCATTTCAATGAATACTAGAAGGCTGTGACTCCGTCTGCAATTCTCGATACTATGATTTTGAGTGTGCATGTGTCTTCCACTGATCTATGAAGAACTTAAGGGCAGAAACACAAACCGAAGGTGAGTAAACTATATTACAAACTGGTATCATGTTCTTTTCTGTTTCCTTTTTTTATCCTTGAATTTTATGTTCTAGCCCAATTTCACAAGAGCTATGGTAATTAGAAGGGGGTCCTGTCTTTATCAGAGGGGCAACCACGCAGTCGTACTGAGCCCTCGTGGCAGCCAAGTCAGTGAGAAAGGAAACTGTGGTGCCCTGAGTCAGGGATGAGAGGCACAGGAATCATTCCTCACATGCAGATTCAACTCTATATCCAGATTCTACTTTGCATGATCTGGACTTGAATTTCATTAGGAAAAGGAAGCAAGTCTTTTCTTACATATACTTCAGGTCACAGCAAATCTTCAAATGTTTACAGAGAGTTTCAGAGGAACAAAGTAATTCTCTTCAGGATCAGTGCACTTGACCAGAATCCTAGGGAGTAGAATCTTTAGGAGCCAGAGGTGTATATCTTCTTCAGGATGCAGGGGCCAGTCAGGGTTTCTGAAAGCTAGAGTGAACTCCCTTACAAGCAAATTCTACTGCCAGGGTAGAAGTGTGCTCCTGAGCACAGACTAGGAAGCTGGATGTGGGAGGAGCTGAAATCCCCACAGACTGGCACTGCGCCAATCTATCTCTTTTTGGGTCTGTGGTCTGGATTACTGAGGAACAACAAGCAGGATTAGATGTCTTATGAATTGTGCCATAAGTCTGCCTTTAGAGTTTTAATCAGAAATCTGAACTCTATAAATCCTCTTGACTACAGGCAAATAATTTTTTATCTTGTTTTATTTTCTCGTATGTTAATAAATATATATTTTTAAAAAATTTATATCTTCCAGCCATAGTGGCAGAAATCCCTGATTCAAAATGATAAGTAATAAAATATTTTTCTTACTTAAGAAGAAATATGAGGTAGAGGAATCCAGTGATTCAAGGTCCTAAGTTCAACCATTTTGATATTCTTCCATCTGTAGTATGTCAGTTTTCTCCTCAGACCAACTTCTCTCATGGTCACAAGATAAGTAGAGCAGTTCAGATATCACATCAGACATGTCAACATGCAAAGAGAGAAGAATCTCACCCTAAATCTCTCTTCTTATGTGTCTTTTTCATGAGAGAAAAAATTTTCCCAGAAGCCCTCCAGCAGGCTTCTTTATAAGTCTAATTGGTCCTAATTGTGTCTTATGTTCATTCCTACACCAATAACCAATATGGGAAATAAGACCAATATGATTGGCATAGAACAATTAGGACTGGGTCCAAGAGTGGGAAAAGCCTTCCATGAAGCATATGACTGAATGGAAGAGAGTGAAAATATGGATTAAATCATGCTTCTCCTTGAGATAGAAGAAGGGGACGAAATGGAAAACGAATACAAGCTAGGTAATTGATAGTAAGTAGTACATCTGATTTCTCCTAAATAAGGAGGTTTCCCAACCTGGGTTCAGACTAGAAAGGGATTAATATGTGCTCTTGTGGTATTTGGAATAGACCAGAAACATCCATATGATAGAAAAGTGGATATTCCAGCAGAGACAGAGAAAGAGATCAATATGAGGCTACACTTGGATATTGGCTCATTTCTTCCAAAGCCATTTCTTCATTAGATGCTCCTGCTTCCATCTCCCTTGCAAAATCTAATCTAATAAAACCAGAAGCAACTATTTCTAAGACTGCTGTCATGGGAGCTTTGGCTCTTTTTAAATAACAGGATTAATAAGAACCTCAGAAAACTACCCCAACAAGGAGCCATTAGCAAAAAGCACTGACAGCTGGATAGCTGGAGTGAGTCCACCAGAAAGGACCCCTCCGGTTGTGAGAAAATTAGATACCATTGTACACATTTGGGTTTGTTGAAATCTCTAAACAACTTTGACCTCAGGAGCAGGAAAATGCTCTGCTCCTACTCTACAGAAGATTTTACATACACGGTCAGCCTACAGGCCAACTAAGAAAGGGAACCAGTAAGAAATGAAAGAAAGAGAAATTAAATTTAAAAAGTTACACTTTGCTGATTAGGATTGCTTTAGGGCACGTTTATTAAAAATGTAGTATCATCAACATCATCATCATCAGCTGGGAGCTTGGGAGAAATGCAATTTCAAAGCTATATCCCAGCCCTGTTGATTTAGAATCTCAGGATTAGTGATCCATAAATCTGTGTTTTCACAAGTTTCCCAGGGATTTCTTCACGTTTAAGAGGCATTGCTTTAGATCTGTGTTGTCCCTGTGCCTTTTCCTAGAACATTAGTAGATCTTAAGGGGGTAGGGTGGGAAAGGTGAAGGGAGGGCAATGGGTAAAGCCTCAGATATGTTTATCTAGAAGACGACAATTAGCTATCAGCAAAAATTGGTGAAGAAAGGTAGGGTCTGGAAGAAACAGGCAAGGGTGTTCATTTTACCAGAGATATCATCAATCTGTAATAAAACTCACTGTGTATGAGTGATGTGGTGGACATTATAGGGAAGAATTTTTATGAAGAAAGGGCCACACACTGAGGACCACTGTATTTTAGGCTGTGCCCTGTAAAACTGCAGTAGGAATCTATGATATTATAGTGTCTTGGCATTGTGCAACATGGCAGCCCTCCTGATATTTCCCTGACATCAAAGCATTTTAGATCTAAAAAGGACCATAAATCTCAATCCATTCAACTTATAGACCAAAGGAAGTGAAATTAGCTTGACCAAAATCACATGGTTAACTTAGCAACAGACCCAAGACCTTGAAATCCAAATTTCTCCCTTAGGAAATGAGTCCTTAGAGAATAATTCACAAGAAATAAAGAGCTAAATAGTGAAAAAATATCGGCTTATTTCAACAATAACAACAACAAAAATAAATAAAACCCAACACAAGTATCTAAGAAGATGGGAATGGTTAGGTAAATTACATTAAATATAATTACTTTAAATGGTTAAGTAAATTACAAAGATCTAAGTGTATAAACACAAGTATACACATAAATTGTATATGCATAAATATGTACATTGCCAGTCGTCTAAGTGGAGAAGCCGTCTTGGACACTGCAGTCCCAATAGATATTCCATATCTCCCACTGGAGACAGATCTGGCTCCAAATGATCACAATTCTTGATTTCTCTTCTCTCCAGAGTTGGTGGTGTTCACACACACACACACACACACACACACACACACAAATTTGTCTTTTCTTGGCCCTCTTCTCATATTTTATCAGTGAGTGGAGGGTGGAAATTAAAGATGCAAAAAATATAGACAGCCAAGATGTCTGTGAGGTTTGGCACAACAGATTTTTAAGGTTTCTGGGCTTTGGATAAATATTTCCAAAAGTAATTTCTCCTCTGTGTTCTCTCTGCCTAGCTCATCAGAACATAACCTGCAGTCTACTACATTAGAATGAAGTTTTGTCAGGGTGGGTAGAGTACACACTGCAGTTCACCTGGTTTTGATACAGTAATAGGAGTCACCTGAATTAAGTATATAATAATGCCAGAAGGGTTCTTTAACAAAAGACTTTATTAAGACTATGAAAAGAATTATTGAAATTCTAAACCACATTGCTTATGATAGCTATATACACACTGCAAGGCTACAAGTCTCCAACTCTTCTGCAAAACATTAGTGTGAATAATGGAACAAGGTATGTCTGGCTCCATCTAAACAGCTCTACTTTGTGCTCTGTAGAGCCTCTTCTACATGTCCCATACTGTCTGAGCAGCAGTGCTCAACTCTACAGGGATTCTCATTTCTTATTAGAGAAAGTTCTAGTCTTTGATTAAGCCATTTTCAGAGTAGTGTCTTTAAGAATCAGTTGATTTACCTGCATGATCGGTTTCTCTACAAAATTATCTGTAAAATGTTGGGTGTCTGTTATATTTTTTATTCCTAAAAATGGCTTTTCTTCTCTACTCCAGGTACTGTTTATGCATCTATATTCTTATTGGTTTCCATAAGTGTTCCTAGAGGAAGGAAATATCTAAATTTCCTTTAACAACAAATTAACTTCCTTATCAATTTTCAACATGGAGGGATGGCTTTCCATTTATACATTCTGTGTAATACCATAAACATCTTAGTAGCAGGAATTCAGTCAGTGTAACGGAATAGTCGCTTCATGCTCACTATCACATGGCTCACATACATGTCATATACAACTATTTATATAAAAGACTACAAGAGCCAACATAAAACCAGTACTATCATAGAGAATTATGGGTGAATTTCTCTTTTAGTTGTTTGCCTATAAACATCTCTGCTTTTCAAATTTAAATAACTTAAAAAATAAATATGTGCTATTTCCAGCAAATTATAACACCTCTGATATTTCTTCTTTGGATTTATTAAACCTGTTTCTCAAAAGAGGAATTTATACCTTGTCACCCACTGAACCCCAGGAATCTATTTTCAGAGACCATTTCTACTTTCTTTGATTCTCTGGTTTTAATGAAAACTGACCTAAAACAAGTAGCATTAGAAATCTGACTAGAAGTGCCCTGTGGAGCTCTGCTGGTTATCATTTTCCTTGAAAACAGCATACAGAATGTCAGCTCAGGATTTGAAGGGTTTTTCTCACACTGAGAAAAGTGCTGCCCCTTTTGGGGGAAGTGAAAAGCTCTGGGGGATGTCCTCAGCAGATGCTTGGTTTTAGCGCCAAGAAATTCCCATGAGAATTGCTGAATTTCACAACATCATCCCTAGAAACAAATCAGAGCATTATATTATTTTTCCAATAAAGAATCTCACAGTTCATGGGAAGAGCTGTTATGGTCATACGATAAGCGTGCTTGACTCTTGAAATGTCCAGGTGATTTACAGACATTCAAGGTGAAAATATAGACACTTTCAGAAGAGACTACACAATACGTGCTTCTTGTAGGTAACCCCTTCCACTTAAATTGTCTTTGCAAGCTTCGCTCTGCTAGGCCACCACAAAGAATAGTATCTAACTTTGCACCAGTGTAATCATGGAGTATGGCTATAGAGAGCACTGTTGTGTTGCTTGCCCAGTTCACAGGGATCTACATGATCCTGATACTAAGGCCACTAATTGATCTAAGGATGACCGCTTGACCAAGCTAGGCCAATCAGACTCCTTTCCTGGTTTTTAAAAATCTAAACATGAAGGATGATGGCTACTCTTTTGCTAATGGCAGGATCAAGGGTGTGAGGCTTGAGAGATCTCAGTGACTATTTTTTCTTCATTGTCGAGGAAATCCCTTTATTACAAAAGTGAGGGAAGAAGAGGAGGCTAGGGAAGGAAAAACTCCTAGGGTCATTTAGGTCCCTAATTCCAATGGTTCCTGAGGCACCTTTCTTCTTAGTTGTGTAAGACATTTTGATATTCATTCAGTAAATTCCCATTTTTGCCTAAGACAGTTTCAGTTGAGTTTCTAATACTGTGATCAAAAGTGTACTAATACAAGGACCTTGGGTGGGGGTGAACCACACTGATAAGTAATGCGGAACTCCCAGTGCTCTGTCCCATATATCTTCTGAGGGGAGTAGATTTGATTAGGAGTTATTGCCACATGTTATCAGGTACCATGTCAGGAATGGTGGAGAGAGAACAACTTGTATTCAGCCTGGATCATTGTTTTTATGTATACATGTTTCTTTGCTATTGTGACTTCCCTGAACAAACAGTTCCTACCCAACTTTCTGTTCCAAGTGAGTCCTGACATCCGGGTACTAGGCCTGGAGAAAATGAACTTTTTTGAGCCCCCCTGCAGAATCTTTCCCTTGAGCACTTCCCTTTCATTCATGCTTCCACATGGGTGACCCCTTGGGCTGGGATAATGGTAAAGCAAGCAAGGCACCCAGGGCACAAAGTTTAAAGAGGCACCTAATCTCAGAGTCTTGCAAATGCCCTAGGCTCCCCACTTGCCTCACACTTGTGTTGTGCTGATATCACATGTGCATCATCAGGGTTCACATCACAGGGTGTAATCATTCATTGTGTAAAATGTGAAAAAATTAGACCTGGAAACAAAAACCAGAATTTTTATTTTGGTATTATTACTGACTCAATGTGATATCAAAACAAAACAAAAAAGCAAAACTGTAAACTGTCTCATCCTCCATTTCTAGTTGGTAAATTAAGGATAATGCCTTTATTCTAATTACTTCCAAAGAATATAACAATACCATAAAATAAGGTACAGAAAGGTTAAGACTGGTCTGGTTGTAAGATGCATTCACTGGAATGCAAGACCTAATCTCCTGGGCCAAAGTAGGTCTGCCTGTGACTCAGTACTTATTAAATAATTAATTTACTAAATAAATATGTGTTAAGTGTCTATTGATCACAACTCCAAAGAAATATTCAATGAACAATGTGCTCTAGAGGAAATGGAACCTGGGTAAAATCCAGGTGAAACTGTCACTGGTATAACATATCCTCATGCTCAGTAATCTTTATGATCCAACTGTCTTCCCTCACCTAGCTCTGAGCCTGCCCAGATCTCTCCATTTTGATTACTTGCTATTCTGGCCCATCTTTCTCCAAAGGCCAATCAGCAGGAGCCCTATCTAAAGTTGCCCCTTGGATGACCCTCACTGGAACTGTCTTAGGAGAAACAGCATGAGTTTCAAGAACAATCCCCTATACCCTGGGTTTACCTTAGTTCCAGATCCATCAGATAGAATAAGACAATAAGCAGGTCTAAAGGAGAAAGAGCCCAATGAACAGTCTTTATTGCTGTTTTTCGGTCTTTCTTGACCTTCGATGACACAAGTCTGTATTTTGTAGTACAAGATAATTGGAAATAAAATGAAATTTCCTACATTCAGAGTTCACATCACCTCCAAACAGTGGCTGGGGACAGAATGGCATTGTATATTTACTACTCTGTATTAACGGGCAAGGTAGAAAGTCCCCTGAAAATCTCAGCTTTTTTACTGCCCTATCTGGGGCAAGAGACAGCACCAATTTAACAAGAACAAGGGCGTAAATCATGCATTGAAATCTCTCACCATGGAAGGACAAAGATTTTCTAAAAGGATGAAATAAAGCCACCCAGCACTAGGCATTTTAGGAGTCAGTGTTCATGTTTAAATGTTAAACATTTACATTCTACAGCAAAGTGACATTTTCAAAGGAGTTAGATTGCCCATTTGCAGCCGTTACTCATTGCTGGCCATGGGCTTGAGGCTGGAGCTGGGTGATGAATCAAAGATACCCTTTGTGTCATGTCACTAAGCAACTCCCTTTTCTTCTGTCACTCGCAGAGCCTGGGCTGGGCACACAGCCTGTGTCATCCACATGGCGAATTTACAGGTCTCAATTTATGCCAGCCAAAGTTCCCTGAGGAAAAGGCAGCTGGGGCTGGGCTCTGGCTATGTCCCAATTACGTGCTGGGAGTAAAACATGGAGAAAGTAGGGACTGGCATGTATAGACAAGGTCAAGCCCTTTGTTGCAGGGTCCTGAATCAATTGTCTAGAAAGATGTTTTAGTCTACAGAAGGTAAATATATAGCTCGCATGCTGGTATGACCCCCTCTGCCATCCATTAGAGACATCACTATTTGATCATAATGCTCTTTCCTGCTGAGCCAAATATGACCTTAGATGTGTACTTGATACACATTTCAGGCATCTGCTACCAACTTTGTCAGCTGTCACATGAGATGAACCTATTTGTCATCCCTGACTTGGTCTATGTGCTAAAGTCTGTTTCCCATCTCTGTCTTTTTCCCAGTAAGATTGGAGACTTCAAGAATTCTTTATATACAGCTATCTCTGATAACAACAGTAATGCTAGTTGTAATAGTTAACATTTGTGCTTCTTATGGGCCAAGCACTTTATAAGCGTAAAATCATTTAATTCTCACAACAACCTGATGTCATCTACAGTTATGTGTCACTTAATGACAGGTATATATTCTGAGAAATACTTCATTAGGTGATTGTATCATTGTGCAAACATCACAGGGTACACTTTCACAAGCCTAGATGGTATAGCCTACTACAAATGTAGGCTTATGGCATAACCTATTTCTCTTAGGCTACAAACCTATATAGCATGTTACAGTACTGAATACTGTAGGTGATAGAAACATAGTAGTAACTCTTTTTATATCTAAACTAATACAAACATAGAAAAAGTACAGTAAAAATACAGTATGCAAGATAAAAAAATGATATGCCTGTATAGGACACTTATCAGGAATGGAGCTTGAAGCACTGGAAGTTGCTCTGGGTGTCAGCGAGTGAGTGGTGAGTGAATGTGAAAGACTAGGACGTTACTGTATACTGCCATAGACTTTATAAACACCGTACACTTAGGCTACACTAAACTTATAAAAACACATTTTTCTTTATTCAATAATAAATTAAACTTAGCTTACTATGACTTTATTACTTTATAAACCCTTCATTTAAGAAAAAAACTTTTGACACTTCTGTAATAACACTTTGCTGAAAACCCAAACATATGGTGACAACTTTACAATGGCTACAATGTCACTAGGCAATAGAAACTTTTCAGCTCTATTATAATCTTATGGGACCATTGTCATGCAATCTGTGCTTGACCAAAATGTCATTATGCACTGCATTACTGTATATCATACAAAAACAATATATGTCATTTATTGGACACCTATTGTGTATCAGATACCACTTCTGATGCTCTAATCTTCATTTATTTTCCATTTGACCATGAACAGAAAAGTTGAAGAGTGTTGGAGAGTCATGCAAATCCCTCAGCCAATTAGAGCAAGAGCTTGGATCTGAACCCAAGAATGTCTGTGTTCTCAAATGAGCACTAGATCTTGACCTTTGGCACATCAACTCACCATTGACCCTCTCATTTAGTTTTCTTCTTTGCCGCCAAAATGAAGGAGATCTTTTTCTACCAGAAACTGGCCCTAGACTTTTCACAACTTGCTCCAGCTTCTTTGTCAACATCCTTTTATATTCCTGACCTCAGTATCCATTTCAAATAGGTGAACCAGTAAACTTTTCAGCAAGGAAAGCAAATTGAGGCTGCAGATTAGATAGAGTTGAATTTAGGACATTTCTTGATTTAGAATGAGGTGCTCTGCTTGTGAGAAGGAGCTTTCTGAACCCCCATAGTAGACACTTGGACTGGAGAAGGTGGGGACTCCCCAAGCTTGGTAGCAGGAAGAGCTGTACAGCATTTAAACAGGAAAGAATGAGCCACCGCAGCCTCATCTCTGTCTCCCCATGTTGAAAACTTCAGCCACCCTGAGATTCTCTGTTTCCTAAAGGTCTTTCTTACCTCCAAGCCTTTACACCTGCTGTTTATTCTGCTTGCTGTTTATATCTATTAACTGTTACCTGTCCTCTTCTCTACTGCCTCCATCTCTCCCCACTCCAGTGTCTTTGTCTGGCCAACTTGCACACATCATTCAAGTTTCAGCTCATATGTCCCACTTTTCTTGAAAAGCTGAATTAGGTGCTTCCTTTATATCCTTCTTAGCACTCAAGAATTCCGCCAGGGCAGCACATGTCTCAACATCTGCCTCCTCCAATGGGCCATAAGCTTAGTGAGGACAGATATGTGTCTAACTTATATTCCCAATACCCAGTAGTGTCTCTGGGTCTGTACTTAAAAAAAAAAACAACTGATAAATAAATGGATGGCTGAATTGAATGGACGGATGAACCCACTGTTGCGAAGCTAACTGGATTGGCATGCATAGGGAGATTCTCAGGCTGGTGGAAATGTGAGAGCAACCGGCATACCCCACAGAGAGTTCAGTAGTGAGATGTGAGAAAACATGCCCAGAAAGATTGCTTTATTCAGCTGCTGTCCATCAAATAACTTTGGCTGTAAAGGAAAGCAAATATAAGTGATAACATCTTAGCTTCATTGCCTAGCTTAGACAAAATCCATATCTGATGTTGAAAGAAAAGTTCAAAATGTGGCCTTGGAATACAAATGTATATTGATTTCTTAAAAATAGATATATGTTCTCCTATTCAGGACCATGGGCATCAAATGAGAATCATTTGCAGAATCTTAGGAAGAGTTACTAATGTCACCCCCTTGCCATAAATGCAGTGAGATTTTTCAGCTCAAGCTGGATGAAGGAAGAAAGGGACTTGGTTTATTCAGATAACTTGGAAGGAGTGAAGTGGACCTCAGGCATTGTTAGACCCAGAGACTCAAATTATGTCATCATCATTCTTTCCTTCTTAAGACCCAGTGATATAGAAAACCCAGTGGATGTCCACAGGAAATTGCAGAATTGCTTGGTGTGGAAAACCCATACATTTAGTGTCAGAAATGCTGAGAGTAGAAAAATAATTTAGCCTTGTGGTTAGGAGAGGTCAAGGTTCTGCAACTCACCAAAATTCTCTGGAAAGGAGTAGAGGAAAATGAGGAATGGAAGGAAGGAAGGAAGGAAGGAAGGAAGGAAGGAAGGAAGGAAGGAAGGAAGGAAGGGAGCAGGAAAGGAGAGAAAACAGGAAGAAAGGAGAAAATGGAAGAAAGGAGGAGAAAAGGAGGAAGGATAGGTGAAAGGGCAGGCAAGAGGGAGAAAGAAGGGAGGGCAGGGAAGAAGGAAGAAGGAAAGGAAGGAAGGAGATGGTAATGATCTATATCTTGATTGTGGTAATAGATACACAGACATATAAATTTATCAAAACTCATCTATATATATATATTTAAAATGAATTCATTTGTTACATGCAAATTATGCCACAATAAATATAATTTTTTAAATTTCAAATCTTCTAGGGAGTAACTCTTCCCTGATTTCCCAGATAGATTTAAGCACCACCTCTACAGAACTTCCAGTGTACCCTATGTCTCTATTATAGCATGAGTCATATTGCTATGATTGTCTGTTTAGCTGGCTGTCTCCCACACTATTCTATGAGCCTCTGGAAAGCAAGAACTGTGTTCCACTTAACCTTTGTATCCAGAAGAGCTGCCGCAGAGCTCAATATATAGTAGACAATTTAGTTTTGATAAATTTATATGTCTGTGAACATTACCACAATCAAACTATAGATCATTTCCATCACCCCCAGAAGTCTCCTTGTAACTCTTCCCAGATAATTCTTTCCACCTCTAGTCCTAGACAATGGATGTGTTGTCACTATAAATTACATTTGTCTGTTCAAGGTTTCAAATCTTGTATCTTTTGGAAGTCAGGGAAGGGTGTTGAGCTCTGAGTATGAACATCTGTAAACTGGAAATTTCATGTACGATAGTATTTAGCACATACATAAGTAGACAATATTAATGAGATGTTGAAGTCTGAAGTTAGAGTAATTGTAATATCACAACTCATCTCCATGCCCACTCCCCCAGGAATTAGGAAATATCTTGGGAATGGTTTTAGCTTCCTACAGGTCACAAAATGACGAAAAATTACTTCACTTTGATCTTAAGAAGCAAAGAGATTTTAGCTGGTAGCTAGATAATAAGTCCAAATTTAGTTCAAGGCAAGGAGTGAAACTCAAAGAGCAAAAAATTAACTTTATATAAAGGAAAATGGAAAGCTCTTGGAAGAGGCAACCTATGTCTGAGCTATAATTAAAAAAGAAAGAAAGAAAGAACGAAACCACCCAAACAGAAGCAAGGGAATCCCAGGTATTGAGACCAGAAAGTAAAAAAATACATTAAATAATTAGTTTAAAGTGTAGGTGGGAAACTACCATCCACTTAGTGCTTCAGAAGTGTCAGGTGCAAGAAAGGAAGTAGAAGATGATCCTGGAGAAATTAGCACAAGGCATTGGGAATTCTTCAAGGCTGTTACAAAGGCTCAACTGTGGGAAGGCGTGTCCACCTCTCTGGTGTCATTCCTTTCTTTCTGTTTGACAGGAAACCTGGATTTGCCTTGGAGAAGAGCCAGAGGCCCCTAGGGTCTCCTCCAGCCACACAATATCATCCAGAGTTCTCCAGCTGAATGCAGCAGCCAGGAGCGCTCCATGTCTCAGCTGACGGTCACTTTCCTATTGAGTGTCAGCTTGCCAGCTACCTCGAAATATTTGAAGGAAAACCCTTTGCTGGGTTTTATCATATGTTCATATTGTCAAACTTATTTTTGAATATTTTCTAAAAAAAAAAAAAAAAAGGAAAATTTCCCCCAACTTAAATGTGTATGAGACCTCAATATACTGAAAAGGTAAGGCTGCAGCAGCTTTGTTGAATCCAGGAGGGGGCACCTGGAGTTCATTCCACTGTCCTCCTCACAAAACTTAGATCTTGCCCTTTCCCTCAACCTTCAAAAAGGCTCAGGGACACCCAGAGAACTGCAGGGCTCTTAGGAGCACAGTTTTAAAACCATCATACAGAGATGACCTTCTAGAACGAAGGGACTGTCTTCATGGTTCCCAGGACCTGGAGATTAGGGGATGCTGCCTGAAGGGCACTTGGTACTAAGATCAACTGCAGTTTGTTTATCTGGGGTCTCAGGCTGCATGTTAGTTCTAATCTTTGCCAAACAGTCCTTCTCCCTCTGCTTCCCAAGTGAGCAGTAAACTTTCTTTAGTCTTTGTCTGTTTCTCGCTGCCTACGCATTGTGATTATCTCCTTTCTTACAGAATTCTCGTCATCTTCATCTTTTATATTCAGGCCCTTTCCTGCATTCCCAGCCATCCTCTGTCACCCAGCAGGCTTTAGATTTCTCTTTGATACATTATTATTTGCGCTCATAAGCTCGGCCCCTGCTCTGGAAAGCCTGAGTGTTGGGTGTGTTTGTTTCCCAAGATCCTGGTGTAATTAAGGAAGGTACTGGCAGGCTGAGTCCAACACAGATGGCTGGGGAAGATTCCCCAAGTGAGCCTAAAGACAGGGGCCACATTTGTCCCATCCCATGGCAGGGGACCGTTTGGAGCTCAGCCTCTAGTTCTAGTGAGAAAAAATTCTGCTCCTCCAAGGCCCTGACTTGCCAAAGCTGAGGCCCCAAGGATCATGTATAAGAGAGCTAAGTGGGCCACGTAGTTTTTGTAAGAAATTTGCCTTTCTCATCTCTTCTGGTATAAAACTCAAATTGAAATTTTATTCCACTTCTCTGAAGTTTATCATTTCTGGATTTATTTTTTTCTTCTTTCCACACAATAACACCATATGTTTAAATAACTGATATGTGGGTATGAGTCTTACCCACAAATTCAGGTGTGCGAGATATTCACACTTTTATTCTCTTTAAATCTGACTTCACAGTCCTCCTGATCCCCAAACACTGGCTTGCAGGAAATTCGGTCTTGGTCTTTATTGCTCCCTGCTCTTCTAGCACTCTAGAGTCTGAGGGGTATTACCGATCTATCATAGGCTTTGCTTCTCACCCTTAGAAAACCTCTCCACTCCCTAAGACTAGGAAACTTGCAATCCTACCATCCTAGGGACCCCTGGATCCCTCCTTAGGACTTCAGACTTAGTTTCAATTACCTCTCTCCTCTATTACGAGCTCTTTCAGGTCAAATAATAAAAATAGAGGTCACTTGTTAAAAGTTCACCTAAGCAAGTAATGTGCCCTGCACTCACCACATAGCCTCAGTGACTCATCCCCATGGCCCTGCACTCCCAGATCGGAAGCGAAATATTGGAGTATTATTGTATAGATGTAAAAAATGGAGGCCTGGAGAGAAGAAATCACTTGCTCAAGGCTATGCTGAGCATCCTGGAGTTTCTGCCTCCTGTGATCACCCACCAACCTTACCAGCCTTGCCTGTACTCTTTAAGGCCATATCACCTTCTCCCTCTCAATATCCCTTAGGAGCTGGGACATTTCTCTTAGAGTAGGTCAATCCAAGATGCCTTCCCCAAGACCCTGCACATTTTACTAAAAGCATTTTGCTATGGTACCTTCTTTACTTCATTATCTTCTTTCTTTTCTGCCCCCCAATCCCTCCACCAGATCTTTCTACTGAGTCCCTTTCCAGACTCACCTCCCACTCATTCTCAGACTGTGCCATCTGACTATAATGCCAAGCCCTGCTCCAAGAGATTTCTCTGCCACCATTCAAGCTGCATATTTCCTCCCTTAGGAAACATTTCCAAAGCTGCCGGATGGAGCAGACAGCTTGCCCGGCTGGGCCATACTCTTCTGTAAATGAACACCAAAACACTAAGTTGTAGAGCTTGGGAAACATTAAATCAGGAATTCTTATTTTCTAGTTTTACAGAAAGAGAAACCAATTGAAGCTCAGAGAAGGAAAAAGATATGCCCAAAGTCATCCAGCCAAAGGGGGTCAGGCAGGATGGAACCAGTGTCTGCATTCACACACAGGCTGGCTCACTTTCCATTCCTTTATGCTGGCTCCTGGGAAGATAACCTCATCTTCGCATCCCCTTGGAGCATGAGCCAAGGAAATGCAGACCGAGGGTGTCCTAGGGTCTAAACATTTTTTTCCATTAGAAACTGGAAAATGAATTAGACAACCCATACCAGTTCTTTTTACCATTAAACACCAGAGCAGCCAGATATATAATTAAATATTGAGTTAGCTCAGTTGTTTCTGGGTGCTTTTTGGTTCAGTTGAGAACATCAAGAACAAAAAAGTTGTAAAAAATTGGTAGACGTTCTAAAATTGGAATTGGTACACAATATCAAACTAATAACATTTCAACTAATCACAGACAAAGCAGTACAAATTCTAGATGAATCTGTTATTGGATTGATACACATATTATCTGACAAGTATAGATTTTTTAAAAAAGAGAAAACCACTAGTAAATGTACCAAAATTACATTCTTTTTTATTTTTTATTTTTAAAAATTTTTAATTAAGTTTATTGGGGTAACATTGGTTAATACAATTATATAATTTTCAGGTGTACATTATCATTTGACATCTGTATATTCTATTGTGTTTGCCACCCAAAGTCCAGTTTCCTTCCGCTACTATATATTTGATCACCTTTACTGACTTCACCCTATCCCTACCCCCCTATATTTGACCCCTTTACCCCATCTACTTCCCCCCTCTTCCCCCACCCCACTAGTAACCACCAGTCTATAGTCCTCTGGTAACCACTATCCTATACTCCATGTCCATGAGTCTGTTTGTCCTGTTAGGTTGATATTCCACATATAAGTGATATCATGTGATTTTCAACTTTTCCTATCTGGCTTATTTCACTTGGCATGATTATCTAGAGGTCTATCCAGGTTGTCGCAAACAGCAGTATTTCATCTCTTCTTTAGCCAATCAATCATCTATCATAGGACACTTTGGTTGCTTCCATGTCCTGGCCACTGTGAATAATGTTGCTATGAATATTGGTGTGCAAATATCTTTTTGAAGATGGGTTTTCAAGTCTTTGGGGTAAAAACTCAGTAGAGGAATTGCTAAATCATATGGCAGATCGATTCTTAGTTTTTTTTTTTTGAGGAAGCTCCATAGTTTTTCCATAGTGGCTATACCAGTTTGTAGTCCCACCAGCACTGCATAAGGACTCCTTTTTCTCTGCATCCTCTCCAACATTTGTTATTACTTGTCCTGTTTTTTATAGCTACTCTAACAGGTATGAGATGGTATCTCATTGTGGTTTTGATTTGAATTTCCCTAATAGCTAGTGATATTGAGCATCTTTTCATATATTGTTTATTTCTAAGCCCTCTAGGGAGAAGTGGCTTAAAGAGGTCCTCTGCCCATTTTTTGACTGGAGTATTTTGTTGTTGTTGTTATTGAGTCGTATGTATTCTTTGTATATTTTGGATATTAAGTCCTTATTGGAGGTGTTGCTTGCAAATATATTTTCCCATTCGGATGGTTCTCTCTTTACCTTGTTGATGATTTCTTTTGCTAAGCAGAAGCTTTTTAGTTTGATGCAGTCCCATTCATTTATTTTAGCTTTTACTTCTCTTGCTTTTGAGGTCAAATTCATAAAACCCTCTTTAAGTCCAAGGTCCTTGAGTGTAGTTCCTATGTTTCCTTCTATGAATTTTATTGTTTTAGGTCTAATATTTAGATCCTTAATACATTTAGAGTTAATTTTTGTGTGTGGTGATAGACAACAGTCTAGTTTCATTCTTTTGCAGGTGGCTTTCCAGTTTTCCCAGCACCATTTATTGAAGAGGCTTTCCTTTCTCTACTGTATATTTTTGGCTTCTTTGTCAAAAATTATTTGTGCATATAAATAGGGTTTACTTCTGGATTCTCAATGCTTTTCCACTGGTCCATGTGTGTTATTCTCCAATACCATGCCATTTTGATTACTGTCACTTTGTAGTATAATTTGAAGTCGGGCAGAGTGATGCCTCTAACATTGTTCCTTTTTCTCAGGATGGCTTTGGCAACTCGGGGTTTTTGTGCTTCCATAAAAACCTGATGATAATTTTTCCTATTTCTTTAAAAAATGCCAGTGAGATTTTGATAGGGATTGCATTAAATCTGTATAATGCTTTAGGTAATGTGGTCACTTTAACTATGTGGATTCTTCCAATCCAAGAACATGGAATATCTTTCCTTTTCTTTGTATCTTCTTTAATTTCTTTTAATAGAGTCTTATAGTTTTCATTATATAGGTCCTTCACTTGTTTCATTAAATTTATTCCTAGGTGCTTTATTCTTTTTTTTTTGCAATTGAAAAAGGAATTATTTTTTTCCATTTCTTTTTCTGATGCTTCATTATTCAAGTATAGAAACGCTATTGATTTTTAAATGTTGATTTTGTATGCAGAGACTTTACTGTATTTGCTTATTGTTTCTGGTAGTGTTCTTGTGGAGTCTTTAGGTTTTTCTTTATAGAGAATCATGTCATCCACATGATTAGTGACAGTCTGACTTCTTCATTTCCTATTTAGACATCTTTTATATCTTCCTCTTGTCTGATTGCCCTCACTAGGACCTCCAATGTTATACTGAATAACAGTGGTGATAGTGGACAGCCTTGCCTTGTTCCTGATCTTAGAGGGAAGGTTTTTAGTTTTTCACTATTAAGAATAATGTTGGCTGAGGGTTTGTCATATATGGCCTTTATTATGTTAAGGTACTTTCCTTCTATACCGATTTTTTTAAGTGTTTTGATCATAAATCAATGTTGTATCTTGTCGAAGGCTTTTTCTGTATCTATTAATATTATCATTTGATTCTTATTTTTTAATTTGTTTATGTGGTGTATCACATGAATCGATTTGCATATGTTGAACCATCCTGGTGCCTCTGGGGTGAAGCCTGCTTGATTGTGGTATATAATCTTTTCCATATGTTGCTGTATTCAGTTTTCTAGTATCATTTAGGATTTTCACATCTGTGTTCATGAGAGATATTGGTCTGTAGTTTTCTTTTTCTGTGTTATCTTTATCAGGTTTTGGTATCAGAATAATATTGCCTCTAAAATGAATTGGGAAGTATTGCCTCCTCTTCAATTTTTCAGAAGAGTTTGAGTAGAATAGGTATTAAATCTTCTTTGAATGTTTGATAGAATTCACTGGTGAGGCCATCTGGTCCTGGAGTTTGACTTTTTGGTAGGTTTTTGATGATTGTTTCAATTTCCATACTGCTGATCAGTCTATTTAGATTTTCCAGATATTCTTGATTCAATCTAGGAAGATTGTATTTTTCTAAGTATGTGCATTTCTTCTAGGTCATTAAATTTGGTGTTATACACTTTTTCAGAGTATTCTTGTATGATCTTTTGTACTCCCGCGACATCAGTCGTAATTTCCCCTCTTTCATTATTTTCTCTATTAGAGATATATTTCTTTGAGTTTCTAAGGAAGGGGATTTCAATGATGTCAGGGACACATGCTTTGAACATCACTAATGTATCGAACATTTTGAAATAATTGCCAGAATTTAACTTCTCTCTTTTGTCTATTTTCAAGTTCCCTCTGGACACGATGAACACAGACACAATCTAGATTGTGTATATTTGCCTTGGATTTAAGACCCAGGCATACAAATGTTTGTGAAGATGGGATTCCATGCACAGGGAGTAGTGAATATGGGGTGGCAGTAGTTAGCTCATCCCCTGTGAAACTCCAAGGATCCCTGAGCCTTGCCAGGTAAAGCCTTTGAATTAAAAAAAAAAAAAAAGGGTTAGGCCAGATGTGGTCATCATTGAAGTTTATTCAACCACCTTCTCCATGGACCCACGTGCACTGAAAGCTCAATGCTGAAGCTCGTGGGCTGTGGCATAGAGTTGCTTCTGACATGGTTGTCAGCATTACCTGAGAGAGCGACTCAACCCCTCCATGTCTCAGTGTTCTCATTTCTAAAATTGAGGTAATAATAACACCTACATCACAGGATAATTGTAAAAATGAAATGAACTGATTCATTTAAGCACTTAACACAGAGCTTGGTATACTATATTTCAGGAACTACTAACTGTGGTTAGTAGTAGTAGTAATAGTTGTAGTTGTAATGGTAGTGGTCATAGTAAAGACAAGTTCTCAGCAAAGGCTGTCTCAACCACAAAAACGAGAAATGGAACAGCACAGATTGATCACAAACTATGCTCTCAACTTGAATCGATAACTAGCTTTCTAATATACATTTTATTTGCAACTTTACCCCAACTTTCTCCTCAAAAGAATTTATGACATTACAATGAGATACTGTTAAATTAGAAATTGAAAATTGAAAGTTGAAAATCATGTTGAAGAAGGAGAGAAATAACCATAGAAATAACTGGGGTTGACTCTCACCATCAATTCTGACCTTCCTAGTAGATGGTACAAAAAGGAAGCTAGGTGGGCTGTAAGTATTCATTACCTGAAATTTTGTGCATATTAAGTTAGTGCGAATCCAGATTAGTAAAGATTTTTTTTTAAAGATTTACCATACAGCAATTTCTACTAACAGCAATGTCATCAACTGTCTTTGTATTAAACATGTCTGTATTCCCTCACTGCTCTGTAAATTCCTTGAGAAGAGAGTCTCTGTTGTAATCACATTTGTATCTCCTAAGCATGCTCCCTGTCTTAGTAGGTGTTTAAAAATATTAAATAATGGGGAAAAAAATTGTATATAAGTTGCTTAGCCCCCAGCCTAGTAACTTTATTTGTGTTTGTATGAACACAAGCAAAATTTGAGTCCAGGTCTTTCTGACCCTCGAAATCTATGTTCTTTTCTAAAATTATATTTTTCTAGATATCTATTTCTATATTACTCACTATGTGAAAACCTAGTTCAACCAAATAACAATTTAATATTTTTCACAGTTCTGTGGGTTGCATCGGCTCAGCTGGAATGTTCTTGCTCAAAATCTTTCTTGAAGTTGCAATATGATATGGCTAGGACTTAAGTTGTTCGAATATTACTTCAGTCAGCTGTGTGGGGTCTGGACAGGGACAGCTGGAATTGCCATGGCTTGTCCGGTGTCTCACCGTACATCTTTTTTGCATGGTTAGCTTGGGCTTCCTCACAACATGGCGATATCAAGATAGCTAGATTGTTTGCATGATTTCTGGCTTATTCCAGAGTGAGATTTTCAAGACACCAATGTAGAAACAATACTTCTTCTGGCTTCATCTCAGAAGTCACAGGGAAACACTTTTGTAATATGATGTTAGTCAAAGCAGTCACAGGTTCACACAGATTCAAGAGATGGAGGAATAGACTCCACTTCTTAATAGGAGAAGAGTTACCTGTTTCTAGGATTTTAGATACAATAATAAATACAGTAAACTGTTTTCAGTACAAAATTACAGCATCAAGAAAGTCTGGTATTTGTATTAGAATACACAAGGAAATCAATAGAACAGAATAGAGTCCAGAAATAGACCTATACTTTACATTTAATTGATTTTTGACAAAGGTGCAAGGCAAGTATAGTTCTTTCCACATATGATGATGGAACAGTTGACTATGCATATAGAAAAATATTTAACATTGACTCATAATGTGCAATTTCTCTAATGCACAAAACTTAATTTGTGGAACACAGACTTAAATATAAAAATGAAGACTATAAAACTAAAAAGAAGACATAAAACAATATTTTTGTGATCTTCTTATAGGTACGTTCTCAGAAAAGTGATATCATAAAAGAAAAAAATTAATAAATTTTACTTTCTTTTGCTATTCAAAGATACTATTAAGAAAATATAAAGACAAGTCACAGATTGCAAGGAAATATTTATTTAAAAAATTATATATATACATATATATTTCTAAATATATATGCACCCGACCTCAAAGTATTTAAAAGAACAACTAAAAAGAGAAATGAAATACATAAATCAAAATCATAGTCAAGGTTTTAGCTCACTTCTTTCAGTAATTGATTGAAAAGTGACCAAAAAATCAATAAGAATATGAGCTATTTTAACAACATAAAGTGCAGATTTTAACCTAAACAGAACATTGTACTCAAGATGAATAATTTTCCAGTATTTACAAAATGGTTGCCAAGCTGATCCTATATTGGGCCACAAAACAAGACTCAATAAATTTCAAATATTAAAAATTCGAATACATACCCTAACAGAGGAATTAACCTAAAAATTAAAAGCTAACAAAACTTGCTATATGTACTTTAAAAATATACTTTTAAATAATCCATAGGTCAAAAAATAATCAACTGAAATTACACAATATTTTAATTACAAGATAATAAGAATATGATACAACAAAAGTGTTTAGAATCCAGCTAAAGAAATGCTTAAGGGGAAATTTATACTTTAAATGCATTTATTAAAAAATAATAAAGTATTTTTAAAAATCAGCATTGAAAGTAATCATCCTAACAGGTTAGAAAAATAAACCTTAGCAAATTAAAATCTAATAAAGTAAGATGAAGAAAATAATAAAGAACGATAAAGGCAAAAGCGAAAGATTTAGAAACAACTCTAAAATAGAGAGGATAATAAGCCACAAGTGGGTACTTTGAAAAGAGTTATAGAGTTCTGGTCAAGATGGTGGAGTAGATTAATGCTGTACTCACCTCCTCTTGTGGCCACATCAAAATTATAACTAAATTACACAACAATCAACCTAGAGAACCATCTGAAAAACTAGTCAAACAAAGCTCCTACAACTAGAGATATAAAGAAGCCACATTGAGACTGACAGGAGGGTCGGAGGTGTGAAATGGGCTGGTTGCGCACCTACATGTGGCATTTGGCTGCAGAGGTCCCTCTGAAAATGAGGGATCCTAGCCCCACACCAGGCTCCACAGCCCAGTGCCAGGAAGAGGAGTTCCCACTGGAGCCGATGAGATCAAAGGTGCTGAAAATCCAGACATCCTCTTAAAGCATCTGTGTACAGACTCACTTGCTCACAAACACTACCCTAAGCTTCAGCAAAAATAAAACATCTCAAAAGTTGCCAGAGATATACTAGAAGAAACTGAATTGTATGGCTTCAGGGTGAGATCTGCCATTGTCCTTGTATTTAACCTTCCCTCCAAACAGCCCGAAGGGGCAGACAGGTGTCAAATCTGAATCTACATTAATCTGGTAAACACTGCTTGCTCCATTTTGTTGACCCCCTAAGACCCCGCCATATCTAAATCATACACAACCCATAGCTCCTTCTATGACTGTGCATTGTGGGCAGCCAACCTCAGCCCATGTAGCAAACTTTCTTAAAAACTCTCCAAGGTCTGCAGGCCCTGGGCAGGCAGCAGTTGTCCTTAATGTGCCCAATTGTGCCTTTCGCTGAGTGGCCTCAGGACTGGCATAGATGGCAGCCAGCTTCTGATCACAGTGTGGCCTTTATCATGCTCTTATAGTCAACTGCCAACTGTGGATCACTTTGCAGCTCCTACCAGGTGGCCCCAGAACCAACACACCTGGTGATTGGTTTTAGACCAGAACAGAGCACAACCTGATTAGCTCCATAAATGGCACACACAAAGAGGGATCTTGGCAGGCATCAGAGCCATGCTGGGAAAATCTCACTCCATGGGGTCAGCTCTCACTGTGGTCTTGGCTGTTCTTCACAGCCAGTCACCCTGAGGGTCAACCCCATTCACTGACATGCCAATAGCAATCATAGATCAACTAAAATAGGAAGTAATACACAACCCACACAAGAGACATTCCTGAAGCACCTGGCTCAGATGAGCAGTGAGACTGTGTCACTGGGCCCCAGGGGACACCTACTACATATGGCCACCCTGCCAAGACTGGGAGACAGAGCAGATCTACCTAATACAAACAAACACAGAAAGGAAGCCAAAATGAGGAGACAAAGAAATATGTCCCAAATGAAGTAAAAAGAGAAAATTCCAGAAAAGAAACTAAACAAAATGAAGACAAGCCATCTGCCAGATATGGAGTTCCAAACCCTGGTTATAAGGATGCTTGATAACTTAAGGGAGGAATATATTAACTCAGTGAGAATGTTAACAAAACAAGTAAACATAAAAAAGGACGTGGAAACCATAAAAAAGAACCAGTCAGAAATGAAGGATACAATAACTGAAATGAAGAATACATTAGAGGGAATCAATAGTAACTAGATGAAGCCGAGAATTGAATCAGAGATTTGGAAAAAAGGTAGCAGAAAAGACCCATTTAGAATAGCAAAGAAATAAGAAATTTAAAAAATGAGTGCAGTTTAAGTGACCTCTTAGACAGCATAAAGCACACCAACATCACATCATATGGGTACCAGAAGGAAAAGAAAGAGAGCAAGAAATCGAAAACCTATTTGAAGAAATAATAATAGATAACTTCCTTAACTCAGTGAAGGAAATAGACATACAAGCCCAGGAAACATAGAGAGTTCCAAACAAGACTCAAAGAGGCCCATACCAAGGCACATCATAATTAAAATGCCAAAGGGTAAAGACAAAGAGAGGATATTAAAAGCAGCAATAGAAAAACAGTTGGCTACCTATGAGGGAGCTCCCATAACACTGTCCATTGATTTCTCAATGGCAATTTTGTAGGCAGAAGTGATTGGCAGGAAATAGCCAAAGTGATGAAAAGTAAGGACTTACAACAAAAACTGTACTGTCCAGCAAGGTTATCATTTAGAATCAAAAGAGAGATAAAAGCTTCCTGGACAGGAAAAAGCTAAAAGAATTCATTTGTACCAAACCACTACTACAAGAAATGACAAAGGCATTTCTTTGAGAAGGGGGAAATAAAGAACATAACTAATAAAATGTCAATAACTACATACCTATCAATAATGATTTTAAATAGAAGTAGATTAAATGCTCCAATCATAAGATATAGGGTAACCGAATGAATAAGAAAAAAAACCTATACATATGGTGTCTACAAGAGACCCATTTCTGATTTAAAGACAGAGACTGAAAGTAAAGGGCTGGAAAAAGATATTTCATGCAAATGGAAAAACAAAAAAATAGCTGAGATAGCAATACTTATATCAGACAAAATAGACTTTAAAACAAAGTCTACTTTAAGAGACAAGGAACGACATTTCAAGAAATTGATCCTACAAGAGGATATAACCCTTGTAAACATTTATGCACCCAATGTAGGAACACCTAACTTTATAAATAAAATATTGACTGACATAAAGGGAGACATTGATAGTAGTACAGTAAATTGTAGGCGATTTTAACACCCCAATGACATCAAAGAATAGATCATCCAGACAGAAAATCAACAAAGAAATAGTGGCCTTCAATGACATATTAGACTAGATGGATTTAATTGATATTCTTAGAGCATTTCACTTCAAAGCAGTAAAATATATATTCTTTTCAAGTGCACATGGAACGTTTTTCAGGATAGACCCTGTATTAGACCACGAAACATGTCTCAATAAATTTAAGATCAAAATCATATCGAGTATCTTCTCCAACCACAATGACATAAAACTAGAAATCAATTACAGGAGGAAAACTAAAAAACACACAAGCACATGAAGGCTAAGTAACATGCTACTAAACGATCATTGGATTAACAATGAAATCAAAAAGGAAATCAAAAAATACCTTGAGACAGATGAAAATGAAAACACAATGACCCCAAAAATATGGATCACAGAGAAAGCAGTTCCATGAGAGCAACTTATAGCAATATAAGAAATACAAGAAACAAACAAACAAAAAAATCAAATAAACAATCTAACAATCAAACACTTAAAGGAACAAGAAAAAGAACAACAAACAAAGCCCAAAATGAGTACAAGGAAGGAAATAACAAAGATTAGAGCATAAATAAATGAAATAGCGTCTAACACACACACACACACACACACACACACACACAATACAACTGATCAGTGAAACCAAGAACTGGTTCATTGAAAAGATAAACAAAATTGATAAATCATTAACCATACTCATCAAGAAAAAAAGAGAGGACCCAAATAAATAAAATTAGAAATGACAGCAGAGAAGTGACAACTGACACCACAGAAAAACAAAGGATTATAAGAAAATACTACAAACGATTATATGCCAACAAATTGGACAATCGGGAAAGAATGGATAAATTCCTAGAAACATACAGCATTCCAAGACTGTGTCAAAAGAAACAGAATATCTGAACAGAACTATAACTACGAATGAAATTGAATAAGTAATCAAAAAATTTCAACAAACAAAAGTCTGTGACTGGATGGTTTCACAGGTGATCTTCACCAAACATTCAAATAAGAAATAACACTTATCTTTCCCAAACTATTCCAAAAATTCAAGAGGAGGGAAAGCTCCCAAGCTCATTTTATGAGACCAGCATTACCTTGATTCCAAAACTCCCAAACCAGTCAGAGGCATTACAAAAAAAAGAAAATTATAGGCAATATGTTTGAAAAATATATATGCAAAAATCCTCAACAAACTATTAACAAACTTAATTCACCAATACATTAAAAAGATCATACACCATGTTCAAGTAAGATTTATTTCCAGGACGTAAGTTTGGTTCAATATCTATAAATCAGTTAATGTGACTCACCACATAAACAAGCAAAAAGATAAAAATCATATGATCATATCAATAGATGCAAAATCCAGCAACTATTTATGGTAAAAACTCTCAGCAAAGATAGAATAGAGGGAACATAACCCAATATAATACATGACAAATGTGACAAAGCCACAGAGAATATTAAACTCATTAGAGAAGAGCTAAAAGTGATTTTCTTAATATCAGGAACAAGACAAGGATGTTCACTTTCACCACTCTTATTCAACACAGTATTGGAAGTCCTAGCCATAGCAATCAGAGTAAGTAAGTAAGTAAACAAACAAACAAACAAACAAACAAAATGCATCCAAATTGGAAAGGAAGAAGTAAAACTGCTGCTATTTTAAGATGACATAATACCGTATATAAAAAATTCTGAATATTTCACCGAAAAAACTATTAGAACTGATAAATAATTCAGTAAAGTAGCAAGATACTAAATTAATACTTAGAAATTTGTTGCATTTTTATACACCAATAATGAACTACTGAAAAGAGAAATTAAGAAAACAATCCCATTTACAATTGCATCAAAAACCAAATACCTAGGAATAAACTTAAATAAGGAAGTAAAAGACCTATATTCAGTAGATTATAAAACATTGAAGAAAGAAATTGAAGAAGATACAAATAAATGAAAGCATATATCATGCTCATGGAAAGGAAGAATTAATATCATTAAAATGTCCATACTACTCAAAGCAATCTAAATTCAATGCAATTCCTGTCAAAATAGCAGTGGCATTTTTCACAGAATTAAAATAATCCTAAAATTTATATGGATCCAAAAAAGACCCCAAATAGCCACAGTAATCTTGAGAAAGAACAAAGTCAGAGATATCACACTACCTGATAAACTATACTATAAGGTTTTAGTCATCAAAGTAGCATGGTACTGGCATAAAACAGCATGGTATTGGCATAAAAACAGACACGTAGATCAATGGAACGGAATAGAGAGCCCAGAATATATCCATATCTATAAAGTCAATTAATCTATTACAAAAGAGCCAAGAATATGCACTGGGGTAAAGGCAGTCTATTCAACAAATGCTGGTCAGAAAACTGGGCAGATATATGCACAAAAGTGAAAGTGGATAACGTTCTTATACCATATACAAGAATAAACTCAAAATAAGTTAAAGATTTAAATGTAAAAATTGAAATCATAAAACTCTTAGAAGAAAACATAGGCAGTAAACTCTCTGGCATTGCTTTTAGTCATTTTTTATTATGTATCTCCTTGGTCAAAGAAAACAAAAAATAAATAAACAAATTGTACAACATTAATCTAAAAATGTTTTGCATAGCAAAGAAACCCATGAACAAAACAAAACAAAAAAACCTACCTATAGGGAGACAATATTTGGCAATGATACATCCAATAGCGGTTTAATATCCAATATATATAAATAACTCATACAACTCAGCACCAAAAGGAAAAAAAATTCAATTAAAAAATAGGCATAGGATTCGAATAGGCATTTCTTCAAAGAAAACATACAGATGGCCAATAGACATATGAAAAGATCCTCAACATCATTAACCATCAGAGAAATGCAAATTTAAATCAGAATAAGATATCACCTCACACCTCTCAGAATGGCTATCATCAATAAATTAACAAACAACAATATTGGTGGGGATGTAGAGAAAAGGGAATCCTCATGTATTATTGGCAGGATTGCAAATTGGTGCAGCCACTATGGAAAACAGTATGAATGTCACTCAAAATTAAAAATAGAACTACCTTATGACCCAGAAATTCCACTTCTGGGTATTTACCCAAAGAAATATGAAACACTAATTCAAAAAGATATATGTATCTCTGTGTGCATTGCGGCATTATTTACAATAGCCAAGATATGGAAACAACCTAAGTGTTCATCAATGGACAATTGGATAAAGAAGAGGTGGTAAACATACACAATGGAATATTATTCAGCCATAAAAAAAATGCAATCTTACCATTTGTGACAACATGGATGAACCTAGAGGGTATTATGCTAAGTGAAGTAAGTCAGAGAGAGGACAAATATCATCTGATTTTGGTTATATGTGTAATCTAAAGAACAATATAAATGGGAAAAGAAAAAACAGAAACAAACTCAATAGATACAGAGAATAAACTGATGGTTGCCAATGGAAAAGGGTTTGGGAGTCTGGGTGAAAAAGGTACAAATAGTAAGAGTACAATTGGTAGCTATAAAATAGTCATGGGGATGTAAAGTATAGCATAGAGGATATAGCAAATAATATTGTAATAATTATGTATGGTGCCAGGTAGAAACTAGACTTATTGGGGAGATCACTTCATAAATTACAAAAATATCTAACCACTATACTATATACCTGAAACTAATATAAAATTGAATGTCAACTGAAAATTGAAAATAAAAAATTTTGAATAAAAAATAAATAGTTTAAGTAATTTGCCCTTGTCACACACAAAATGAAAGAGAAAAAAATACCTATCCCATACAAATTCTGCCAGAGCATAAAGAAAGGCAATGCTTCCCAACTTGTTTTATGAGACCAACAAAATCTTAATGTCAAACTTGACAAGAACATGATGAAAAAGGGAAACTATAGGTCAATCACACTTAGAACACAGAAGCAAAAATCCTAAACAAAATATTAGCCAATAGAACCAGCAATGTATAAAAAAAATAATGCATTTGTTCCAGGAAAGCAAGGTTAGTTTAACGTTGGAACTTCAATCAACTTAATTCACACTAACAGAGCAAAAGTGAATATTTATATGATAATCTTAATTTAAAAAAGCAATAAAATTCAACATCCATTTATCATTAAAATAAGCAAACAAAAGTTATTCAGCAAAGTAGGAATAGAAGAGAATTTATTAGCCTGATAAAAGTCAATCTACAACAAACCTATAATAATCATCAGACTTAGTGATGAAGTGTTAAAAGCTTTACTTCTGAAAGAGAATGAAAGATCTGAATAACACAGTTAGCTGGACAACAGCATTTCTAGCCAATGTCAACTGGAAGTCCTAGCCAGAACAGTGAGGCAAGGAAAAAAACCCTACAAATTCTTAAAAGTTTACAGATACATGGAAGTTTACAGATACAAGACCAATATACAAAAATCAATTTTATTTCTATGTAGCAAAAGGAAATAGAAAATAAAATTGTGTTAAAGTTTCCCATTCAATATTCTTAAAAGAATCAAATACCTAGGAATAAATCTAATGAAAATTATATAAGGCCTTTATGCAGAAAGAACTGGAAATGAAAAGACACCTAAATAAATAAATGGAACAGGGAGAGAGTCTGCCATGTTCATGAACTCGAAGACTCAACATTATAAAGATGTCAGTTCTTTCCAAATTTATGTGCAAAATCAGAGAATCCAAATCAAAATTACAAAGACTTTTGTGGATCTTAACAAGAAGATTTGAAAATTTATAAGAAATAGAAAAGACCAAGACACTTTTGTAGGGAAAAAATAAAACCCAAGGTAGAAAGAATTGCTTTGCCATAAAGTAAGTCTTACAAAACCACACTTGTTAATATGAGTGAAGAATTGGTTCAAAGACAATCAAATAGACCAAGGGAATAGAATAACTCTCTAGCCCCCAAACAGATTCACAAATAGAGTGACACTTCACTTTTGACAAAGGTGCCATTGCAGAGGGAAAATAATTTTTGCAAGAAATAATCTCCCATATCCATTGGATATGGGAAAACATTTTAAACTTGACTCCTACATCATACTGTACATAAATAACTCATTACCAGGTGAATATAAAAGACATGTATTACATATTAAATATAAAACTACAGTTGACTCTTGAATAACATGGGGATTAAGGGCACTAACCCCCAGTTGAAAATTCATATATAACTTTTTAAAAATATTTTCTTTATTTTTCAATTATAGTTGGCATTCAATAATATACAGTTTCAGGTGTACAACATAGTGATTAAACATTAAGATAACTTACAAAGTGATCACTCCAAAAAATCTGACTCCTATCTGACACCACACATAGTTATTACAATATTATTGACTATAGTCTCTATGCTATACTTTACATCTCCATGACCATTTTGTAACTATCAATTCATACTTCATAATCCCTTCCCCTTTTTCACCCAACTCTCCAACCTCTCTTTCATCTGGCAACCATCAAAGTACTCTCTGTATTTATGAGTTCGTTTCTGTTTTGTTTGCTTATTTCATTCTTTATATTCCAGATGTAAGTGAAATCATATGGCATTTGTCTTTCTCTGTCTGGCTTACTCCACTCAGCATAATATCCTCTAAGTCCATTCATGTTGTTGCAGATGACAAGAATTTGTTCTTTTTTGTGGCTGAGTAATATTCCATCATATATGTACCACTTCTTCCTTATCCATTTATCCATTGATGAATACCCAGGATTCCTCCATATCTTAACTATTGTTAATAATGCTGCAATGAATACATGGATTCACTTGTCTCTATGAAGTGGTGTTTTGGTTTCTTTACATAAATACCCAGAAGTAAAATTACTGGGTCCTTTTTTGTCTCTTGTTATAGCCTTTGATTTAAAGTGTATTTTATCTGGTTTAAATATTGCTACTCCAGCTTTTTTTAAATTTCCATTTTCATGAAGTATCTTTTTCAATCCCATTGCTTTAGTCTGTGTGTGTCTTTCGATCTGAAATGAGTCTCCTGTAGGCAGCATGTATAAGGGTCTTGTCTTCTTATCCATTTAGCCACCCTATCTTTTGATGGAAGCATTTAATCCATTTACATTTACAGTGATTATTGATAGATGCATAGTTATTACTATTTTATTACTCATATTTTTTATTTTTTTTCTTTTCCTTCTTCTTAAATAAGTTCCTCTAATGTTTCTTGTAATACTGGTCTGGTGATGATAAACTCCTTTCACTTTTTTTTTTTTTTTTGTCTGGGAAGCCCTTTATCCTTTGATCGTAAAAAATAGCTTAGCTGAGTAGAGTAATCTTGGTTGTAGGTGTTTACTTTTCATTGCTTTAGCTATTCCCTTCTGGCCTGCAAAGTTTCTGTTGAGAAATCAGCAGTCTTATGGGAACTCCCTTGTAGGTAACTAATTGCTTTTCAATTGCTACTTTTTAAGATTCTCTCTTTGTCTTTAACCTTTGCGTTTTCATTATTATGTGTCTTGGTGTGGGCCTCTTTGGGTTCATCTTGTTTGGAACTCTCTGCACTTCCTGGGCTTGTATGTCTATTTCTTTAACCAGGTTAGGAAAGTTTCAAATGGAAAAGCCAGTGGGATAATTCAACCTGAGTCTGAAGATCTGAGAACTAGGGGAGATAATGGCATAAATTCCAGTCTAAGGGCCAGAGAAGATGAGATGAGATGTCTTGGTTCAAGCAGTAAGGCAGGAGAAAAGAGGTGATTTCCTTCTTTCTTTGCCTTTTTTTCTATTCAGGCCCTCAATGGATTGGATGATGCCCACCCACACTGGGGACGGCAATCTGCTTTACTGAGTCTATGGATTCAACTGCTAATCTCATCCAGAGACATTCATACAGACACATCCAGAAATGTTTAATCTGGTCACTCCTATGGCCAGTCAAGTTGACACATACAATTAACTGTCACACATGAAAGCTTTGGGCAAAATTTGCAGAAACAGCTGCCACTTTGGCTCCTTTTAGTAACACCCTCCCTGAGAGTGGAAGAAGTAAGTAGCGCTTTCCCAGTGTCTATCCAGGGGCTTCAGACATCTCCTCTTTCAGCTTTTCTGGAGCTTCCAGTTGCTGTGCGCTCAGGAAACTCCCTGGGCTGAAGTTTGGCTGTAAGGAGGCCATCATTTAAATTAGCCTGGCACAATATTGCTGGAGCTATGTAGATTTTTCCATAAGAGAAGTTCAAAATACATAGAATAGGTGCCTTCTATATCATTTGTGACCTTCTATATGGGCCCATATTTTCCATCACTCTCTAAATGTCATTCCATTATAGTCTCAAGTACTGTCAGGTCAACATATTTCTTTTAAAAATATGTGTAAAAGTTCTAATTTGGGGAATATGCTTGGAAGGAATTTCCACCATTACTCTCAGCCCAAGGTGAATATGGGGAACCATGGTGAAGAGGCAAATGGTTTTGGGAAAACCACAGAACATGGGCAGGAGGAACAGCCAGTAAGATTGGGAGAATGGAAGCAACCAGGGCCAGGACTAGCAACTAGGTTCCTTCGAGTAACATTGGTTTGCATAGTTCTAATAAAGATGCTGGAATAGAAATTGAAGCTAGTTATTGCTTTGCAAAATTAGATTGTTTGCAAAACTGTTCACCAACAATCCCCGCCCCCCTCCCCCCACCATCTCCATATATGTGTGCTGCTCTTCCCTTCAAGAAGTAGTCTGTTTCCTCTTCCCTTAAATCTAGGCTCATTCTCTGACTTCCAATGCTAGACCTTCAGAGGCTTTGCAGCTTCTGTTTTTACCCTCCTGGGATCCAGCCACCATGTAATGAAAGTTATGGTAAACCACTAAATGACAAGAGGCCATATGGAGAAAAGGAATGGCCCAATCTACCCAGCTGAAGCACCAGGTGTGACTGAAGCCAGCAAGGATGTTCCAGTTGTTCCCAGATCCCAGCAGAAGGCAGCTGTAGGAGTGACCCTGGCCAACACCATGTGGAGGAAACATGCCCAGTTGAGCTTGGCCAACCCACAGAATCATGGAGAAATAGTTAAATTTTTCTCTCTAAGCCACTAATTTCAGTCTATTTTTAATGCAGCAGAGGATAATAAAAATGAGGGTGACTTACAAAGCCATCACTTGAAGACACTAAAAGGCAAATCAATTAACATCACTAATTCACTGGTTTCAGAACATAATGCTTACTGATCTTTAGCACTTTTAATAAAACTTCTGTTTTAAATATACACTGTGGTCGGCATGCTTGCAAGTGGGAAATTGATGCCAATAACTGAGACTTCCCACATGTTTCTAATCAGAGATGAGCCAAGAAAAGAGTGACATAAACAGTGATGGGCACTACCATTTGTTGAGTACCTCCTGTGGGATAGGTCCTATGTGGGGTGCTTCATAGTCATTATTTTATTTTATCCTTTAGAGGAAGGAGCCATAAAGTATCTAGTTCTACAGATGAAGAACTCTAAGGGTTACAAAGCAGAAGCATTTGCTCAGGGCTAAAATGCGAATGAGTGGCAGAGCCAGTGTTTAAACCTAGAGCTCTGAGTACAGGAACTCCAAACTATTCTGCCTTTCTTAAACCAGAAGATTTTAGCTTTTCTTTGGTTTCAGCCGCTCCTTCTACTGGTGAGCTGGGGATTGGGAGCTCACAGAGATAATCCTTGGAGAATTCTTTTCTCTCTCTGGAAGAGGTTACTGGCCTTTCCTGCCACTGGGGCGCCTGGCATCTGAAGGCACAAGACCTCTCCCTGCAGAAGCAGCACATTCAACATAATGTGGTTTCACTTCTGGGCTCTTTATTACTAAGGAGGAAGCTTCCCCTTTGAAATCCATGAGCCAAGCTCTGTGGAGTTTCCTCTGGTCCTAGAAAGAAAGAGCTTGATTTCTACCCCCTTTTAATCTTGGAAGCCTTCCTGGGAGAGTTTAGCTTTGAGCTCTGTTTTGGAAGAAGTGAGGAAGGCAGCTGGATGAATGCTAAGTAGGACATTTTTAGTTTGAACAGGGACTCCTGAGACACTGCAGTGAAAATCTCAGTAAAGTGAAAGCAGAAATAGTTCATGTGCTGTGCAGCAAATTACAATTCAGAATAATTTTAATGAGTTTCAATGATGGGCCAAAATCAAAATGATAACCTTCAGCAAAATTAATGAAAACTCTCAAATGTAGGTAAAAATGATTATTTATACAATTTTATGGGGGGAAATGCTGACTTGAAAGCAGTTCATAGGACAACTAATTGGGGGTTTGGTGGAACATACATAAACTTAGAATAATCCAAGAGTGAGATGCAGCTGCTAAGAAATCTAAAGCAATCTTGAGTTGCATAATTACATGTTAATCGTGCCAGTTTAGGTTAAGGGAGGTAAAAATGACCAAATATGAAGCCTGTGTGCAGTTCTGGGTGATATTCTTTTAAATAAATATAGAGTTTGGGATTCCCAGGAGAATACTAGATCACTCAGGCCTTGTTCCAACTATGTCCCTATGGCCAATTTGGATTTGTCAGATTCAAGGGCATATTGAGTCATGTTTTAAAGGGATAAAATTTTCAAAAGAATTAATATGTTCAAACATATGATTGTGGTCTCGTCCCTTTTTCTTTTTGTCTCCCTTGACCAGGGCCTGCTCCCAGGGTCTCTCCCTCTGCCTTCTTCCCCCTCTCTCTCCCCATCTGACTGACTGAAGGCCCAGAACCACTGACCTGACCTTAGCAGCCTGGGCTAGAAGGCCAAGACTGTTTTACTCTTCACATCAGGGCAGTCCTCTTTCTGTCTCTTTGCTCCTTTTCTCCTGGTGCTGTGGGTGGGGCTGGAGCTGCCATTACTCCCGCTGGAGGCTAAGATCTCAGACTCAAATGTGACCACTGAGAAGGCACAGAACCAGGCAGACTTTAGGGGCTGTCCCAGTTCTGTCTCTAGGTTGACTCTGGCCTGGGTCTTGCAAAAGGAATTTTCTAACGTACTGGCTAAGCTCTGTTGAGTGCTGCATTGGAGTTTGAGGACACTCCCCTAACTAGTAATAATACTCTTCTTTGCTACATCTATGTATATACTTTTTGGAAAAATTGCTATAAATTGAATTGTGTCCCCCTCAAATTAGTATGTTGAAATCCTATACACTCACAATATGGTGATATTTGGAGGTGGGGCTTTTGTGAGGTAATTAGGTTTAGATGAGATGGCGAAGGTAGGGTCCTCATGATAAAATTAATACTCTTATAAGAGACTTTATAAGAAGACCTATTTCTCTTTTTCTCTTCTCCTTCTCCTCCCCACCCCCATTACTCCATTCCCACAGCAAAAAGACAGCAAGACAACAAGCCAGGAAGAGGGCCTTCACCAGGAGCTAAATAGGCTGACACCTTGATCTTGGACTTGCCAACCTCCAGAACTGTACGAAATAAATGTCTGTGGTTTACCAGTGGTCCCCAACCTTTTTGGCACCTGGGACCAATGCTCCTATGAGAATCTAATGCCCGATGATCTGAGGTGGAGCTGAGGCGGTGATGCTAGTGCTAGGGAACAGCTGCAAATGCAGATGAAGCTTCACTCGCTCACCTGCCGCCCACCTCCTACTATGCAGCCAGATTCCTAACAGGCCATGGACTGGTACCAGTTTTTGGCCCACAAGTTGGGGATCCCTGGTTTAGGCCACCCCATCTATTTTGTTATAGCAGACTGAGCTACCTAATATAGAAACCTGGAGATAAGAGATTGTTCAAGGGCAGGATTTGGGTATTCCTGTATAACTAGCCTAATCTACCATCATAATGTCATCACATAGCATCAGTCCAGATAGTATTCCTATCAGTCCAGATAGTATTCCTGACACTGAAGGGCTAGGGAGTGGCCAGAGGGAAACTGCCAGGCAGAAGAAGGGACTTGAGACCATGGCATATGAGAATGATTTTGGGACTAAGGCTGTTAACCTTTTTTTAGAGGATAGTCGGGGCCATCCTTTAGAGATGAAATCTGAGGTTGGCTGCTCCCCAGTTTAGAGCTGCCAGGAGAAGTAAACTTCCTACCTGACATTGGAGCACACCTAATGACAACATCTTCTGGGATTAAGAAGCCTAAGAGGTAAAGAAGAATTAGAAGGGGGAATGCTACAAATCCTACCTTCAAGGTAGTGAAAGTGGGTGCTCATGAACCTCTCAGTTACTCCTCTTGGCAAAGAGGAGCAGAGTTAGAGACCAGGGACCATGATGCATAAAAATCTAATAAGATTCTACAGTCTCAACATTTTTTATTTCTTGGTCATCCTGGTAAAGAAAGCAGAATAACTCCTTTCTTCTGCATCCATGTGGGTGGGAAGATACCTTTAACACAACAAAGGGAATTGTAATTTGCTGCACAGCATATGAACTATTTCTGCTTTCACTTTACTAAATTTGAGGAACTGGGTCCCCACTTTCTACCGACTGGGTTCGGGGCAAGAACATGCTAGTTAGAGTGGGAAGACATCTTTGTGCAGAGAAGACAGCAGGCTGAGGCCTGGAACCCAGGGGAGAGAAGAGATGAAAAGTAGTCAGCAAGGATCAGGAAAGTGTCACTGGTTTAGAACAATTGACTGGGGTGACAGAAAGACACATATCCATCTATGTGTCTATAGGGCCATCCTTAGAAGATGATCCCAGGTAGGAGAGCCTTGACCAATGGGTAAAGTCTTAGGAAAGACATTTTAGATTCTACCTGGGCAAGTCTCTGCCTCTTGAGACAGTGTGTTCCTTGCCACTAGAGATGTTGAGAGACTGAGTGAGATGAGAGGTAGGGCTAGATTCTAGAAGCTCTCCAAAGTTGTTTCTGATAATGTGCAGGAAAAAAACACCCTCACAAAAACCTCAGCTATCTGGAGCAAGCATGAGAGAGGAACCATGAGCAGCTGTGTAACAATAATTATAAATGTTAGAAAAATATTCAATAGACTGTGACTGTTCCTGATAATCATTTTATTGCCTGCTCATTTGGAGATGATGTCACCAGATAATTGGACACTCATAAATGGCCTGTTGTCTGGCTGGCCTGCTCTGCCTTCCTGGTCTCTTGCTGATCAGATGGACTCATCTGCAGGAATTATGAACAGCGTAGCTCTGACATGGAATGAGGGGGAGAATTTTGTTCATTCGCAAACATATTTGGAAGATCTTCTCTATTCCAAGCCCTGCACCATGTGCTGAGGGTACAGAGAAGAAAGACAAATCCTACCTTCAAGGAGATTGTAGTCTTAGGCCAGGCAGCCAGGTGAATGGTAAACAATTGGAATTCAGTTATCCATTTGGAAAGTGTTTGTTGAGTATGAGCTCTGTGCTAGGCTCTGGAGATTTAGCAGGAAAAAGAAAGATGTGATCTCTGCCTTCAGAGAACATTCCAGTGGAGGAATCAGACAATTGACAAGTCACACATAAAGGAGATTAAAACCTGTTGTGCAAATTGTTATGAAGGAATTGTAAAAAGTGAGGGAAAAGAGAGTGAGAGGAATAGGACCTGCTTTAGAAAAGGTGGTTGGAGAGTCTTCACGAACAAGAAGACAATTAGGTTTCCACTGAAGCTTAAGAAGGTGGGTAGAGCAGAGTGTTCCAGGCAAAGGGTACAACTACTGTAAAGGCAGGAAAAAATCTTAGTGTGTTAAATAAGCAAAAGGACATCCCTGTGCCTAGGTGTGGTAGGTGATGGCATGAGATGAAGTTGGGAAAAAAGCAGGAGGAAAATTCGACAGGGCTTTGTGAAATTTAAGAGATGATTTTATTCTAAGTTCAGCTCAAGATCGGTATTCTCAGTTCCAAGACAGCAGTAGTGAGATTTTTTAAGAGGATCGACATCCAGACTGGCTGCGATCCCAGTCACCAGGACTCTGATGCCCTTCCAGAAGCTTTACCTGCCCTACACCTCTGCCTCAACTCCTGGCTCTGGCCTGCCTTTGTGGAGGAACAGAAAGAGTGGCTTCTTCCAGGAGACAGAAAAGCTTGGACACTTTGGAGATTGCCGACAAGGGTCTTTGAAGGGATCAGAGGTGGCTCAGGATACAGACAGTGGAAAAAGAGGAGAGACTCATGGATATAAGATCTGGGACTCTGTGTCACTTTGCCCCATTCTTCTGAAAGTCACTGATGGGGCAAATTCTCTGTCTCTCTCTCTCTCTGTGTCTCTCTTCCTGTGTCTCTCTCCTGAACTATATTTCTTCTAGCCATCTCAAGGAGATAGCTACAGAATTCCTCTATGAAGTCTGCTTTCTTGGAAGGTCTGAGTGTTCCAGAGCCAGTGTTATTGCAGTAACATTTACCACATCAATTTTGGAAAGGAAGAAGCACAGGAAGATGGTCCAGGCAGAAGGCAGGAAAGTCGAGAACTTCTATGGTTTAATCTTTTCTTCTCTGTTTTATTTTTAAAAATCCACTTTGCAAAGATATATGGTGTCTAAGTTTCTGAAAAGGGAAGCAGCAAAGAAACTCCTTCTGGTGTGAATGAAAAGAATTACATAAACCACAGTAAATTTAGTATGAAATTACATTGCCAGCCTCAGAGGAGAAAGATGCTTTTCCATCCTGCATTAGCCATGTTTAAGGATCTTTTATCCTGAGTTCTCAGTCTGCCATTCTTAAAGGGCATGTAGGTCTGGCCCATCTCACAGGAGAGAAGCTGCTGGAACACATTAACTATTTGAACTTCCTTAGGGCAGTGAGTTTTTATAAGAATTCCTCCTTGTATTTATATTTGTCTCTCCTTTACTTTCTAAACTGGGACTTGGTTTCCTGCTGATTTTTGGACTCCATTAGATTAGTACTTCCTTCTCTTGGGGTTTTCCACAGTTCCAATATTTCCTGAAGTCCAAGGGAGACATCTCTTTGGAGCCTCCTATGAAAATTCTAGGCTGAGAAGAGAGAGTTCAGAGCTTCAGATTTGGTTTTCAAGTCCAAGCTCTGCTAATTTCCAGCTTTGTGACCTTGGGAAAGTTACTTAACATCTCTATGCCTGTTTCTTCATCTATAAAATGGTGATAACAACAGTATAAACCCACTCACTTACCTCAAAGGATTGTTGTGGAGTTTAATTGAGAAAATGTGTTTATAATGCTCTTGGCACAGTGCCTGACTCAGTAAGTTTTTAACAAAAGTTAGCTACTTTTATAGTCAACAGTCAACTTCTCTTTCAGTTCTGGAAACATCTGGTATTATCCTGAGATGTGAATTTTCTCCAAAGGATGCTGTGTGGCTCTAACAATGTGAACTCCCAGCCAAAAATGCTTCATTCATTCATTCATTCATTCATTCATTCATTTAATGAACATTTATTGAGCTTTTATTATATGCCCAGTGCTGAATTAGATTCTTTTGATAAAAGAAAAATAAGACACTACTTCAGCCCTTTAAGGGTTTACTGCCATTGAACAAGACAGACATGAAAGCCACCTTGCAGGCTGGAGCATACCACAGCACAGAGAGGCAGAGGAAGTGCTAAGGTTTGACTTCCCTGAGCCATTCATGGTTCCTGTTTGTTGAAGACAAGACTAGAAGGAGCCAAGGATCCTCTGTGGAGCAGGTCACCACAAACAAGGTAGAAAGCTGTGGGTAGACAAACTCCCGAGGCTGAGGGAGTTCATAACTCCAACAGAGCCCAAGTGTGGTGAGTCCACTGGGGGAGGTGGGTTGACATGGGCTCTGAACAAATTTGAAGAGATGAGACCAGAAATTACATAGGCACAGACTTGGCCAACAATGCCAATAGGATAAAGACCAGCCAGGAGGAAAAAGGAAAGGCTCTGGGAACGAAAGGAATTGGAGAGCCCTGTACCATGAAACTACATAAATCCTCCTCTTGTCTTCTTTCGTCTTAATGAGAGAAACAGGGGACAAAGGAACAAAATGAGAGACTGAGCATCTTTTATCTGGGATACTGGCATTTCCTAAAAGGACTATTGCATATTGGATGAGCTCAAGCTCTAAACTGGATTGAACATTGGCTACTTTTTCCTACCTTTCTCCACTTACTCTGGGAAAGAAGACCAGATTAGTTTTAGATAATAGAGCTCATTTTCCCTCATATGTGAATTGTAATTTCATTAAATTTTGTGGTCCCTTTCTCTTATGAATATGCTACCTAGCACAGTACCTAGCAGCAAAGTGATACTTCATAAATGTCACAAGTCTGTACGGTAAAAAAGAAAAGTTGAGGAACAACAAGTTTTACCTGCCTCTCTGGATCCCATTTCTGAAAGACGTAAGCCGATATGCATTTTTTATATAGAATTATATAGAATTCAGCCCTGGGATTTCACCTATTCCTTCCTCATTCTTGAGGCCTGAACCACACCCAGGCCTCAAGATGGGAGGAAAGGCAATGGGACTGTCTGGACCTGGTGCTAGCATCCATCCTATGCCTGTGAACTTAGTTTATTTTAAACCAAGTTCCCAATGATAGACCAACTCCATGTCCCACACAGGTTCCCTCCTTGGCCATACACGTGTGCGCACACATACACACATGCATGCACACAAAGACACACAACCAAATAAATACACAGCTGAGTTGAGATGCCATGTGCATGTGGGAGTTTTCGGAGTGAAGGAATCTTGGCTCTAGTTTAATGATGAAGAGAAGCTGGGGGTGGAGTGAGAAGGAGCAGCATGTGAAGGTCCCACCTCATTCCTGGGGAGGTGCTATGCTAACATGTGTAACAAGAATGGACTGTTTCCTTGGGAGGGGTGGAGGCAGCTGGGAGAGATAGTTTCTGACCCCAACCAGGGAAAGATTTTATTTCTCATGAGTCTCATGATTAAAGTTTGGGGAAGGTCACATGAAATAGTCCCTGTGTCCTGCCTGGGGCAGGTGGGAACTTGGGGAAGGGAGAGTGCTGGGTTGTGTGGATGACATCATGGGAGGAGGAGGGGGGAACGTTGTGACGTGGGAACTTCCTGGATGAGAAGACTGGAGGAGGACTAAGATCAGGATCCTATTTCTGGTTTTGATAACAGCACCAATGACAACCTACTACATGGGAGAGGCACAGGCAGGCAGATCTGTCAGTGAACAGCAACACCTCTTATTTGGAACAAGGGTTTTCTATGAGATCTTTGTGGCCTTTAGTGCAAGGGTGAGGTGGGAAATGTGGGGTGCATTTTTAGTAGTGAGAAGGCCCAGATGTTTGGAAAAGAATAGAAAGTGGTAGAAAATTGATGCCACGGCAGGGTTTCAAAGGAGTTCCTGAAATACAGTTGAAGAGGCTGTGTGAGTATAGTGTAGTGCAGCGGGTAAAAGCAGAAGCCTTGCCACCTCCCAGCTGTGTCCTTGGGAGATTTATTTAACCTCTCAGGGCCTCGGTTGCCTCTTCTGTGAATGAAAATAGCAACAGTACTTTTCTCGCAAGATTGTCAAGATTAAATAAGTTAATATGTACTTGTAAAGAGCTTAGAATGACATTTTCACATAGTATGTGTTCAAGAAAGGTTAACACTTATTACAGTAGAAAGAGCTGGAGTGGAAAATAGAAGATTGGATTTTAATACTGACTTGGCCAGTAACCAAATGAATGCCTCTTTGGGCCTCAAGTTCCTCATTTGCAAAAAAAAAAAAAAAAAAAAAAAAAAAAAAAAAAAATGATCTAGATAATCTCAACCTTTTCTTCCAGCTCTAACATTCTAAGACCTTGACTGGGTCATCTGAGTAAAGTTGATACAAGTTCACTTTGCTCCAAATTATCTTAGTGTTTACAATTCCATGATTAGGGATGTAAGCCTTTGAGTTAAGTAAGCATGCTCTGCCCCCTTCTTCAGAAAAAAATAGGTCCTGGGGTGACTAGTGGGTATAAAAAAAATAGTAAGACATGGGAGTAAATTAATTCCTCCAAAAATAAATGGTCCCAGGTAACAGTAGTTCACATAGCATGGCTCAGAAAGAAGGGAAATAGAGGAATCATGAATTTAAATTCCTAGTTCATGATTTTGTCTCAGATAAGCTCTGCTCTAAGTGGATTTCATAAGAAAATATGAAGAGAAAAGCAATTGCAGCATGAAGAATTTAAGTTCAATACAAGTAAGATTCAATTAATAGCGTATGGAAGGCAAAAAACTGAGGGAGGTTGGGACCAGGTGATGGACTAGATGAGTTCCTGAAATTCTATCCATTCTTCTGAGCCAGGTGGGGGGTTTCAGGTCATCTGAGTTCCTCTGGGAGAGGGTGTCTGCATGTCCCTAGTAGAACCTGACCTTCTTAGGCATCTTGAAAGTTCTGTGGCTTCTGGAGTGAAAACTTAATTGGTCTTCCACAGAAAGCCCTGGGAGAGGTAAATTATATAATGATTCAGTGGTGCACTCCCTGCTGGGCATTACAAATTGAGCTCAGAGAGTATTTGAAATGATCTACAATCATCAGGGAGAAATTGGAGTGATTCAGATGACAGAATTTTTGTCGTGCAAGCCAGAAGCTGAGTACTCAGCAACTGGTCTAGAGAGAGAGAAGACAGGAGCATGGGCAGGAGGAAAAGGGAGAAGAAGAATGTGAGAATCTCAATGGGTTATTGCCTGAAAGTCCCCTCACCACAACTCCAGCCCAAGAAAATTGACAAGTGATGGGAGTGAATCTTTGGGCCACTGTTCAGAGGTCCAGGGAAGAAATGAGTCAAGGGAAGTGAGATTCTCTTAAATATTCTTGGTTTTTCATCACTGAAAAGAAATCTATGGTAGCAAAATGGCTTCCTCATACCTTCCTGCTGCCCTCCCATAGGATATTGTAGGTCCCCATCCAACTGATGAGGATGTGCCTCATGCTAAGGAATTGCAAAAGAAATTAATGGGGGAGAAGCATTCATATAATCATTTATTCATTTATTCCACATTTATTGAGATTCTGCTGTGCACCAGAAACTGTGCCAGATGCTTAAGATACACAGAGAAATTAGACACTGTCCCTATAGGGAATATGGCTAAGAGAATCAATTGTCATAATGCAGCAGTGTAGAGTGGTATGCTATAAGGAGGAAGTGAGTGGTGGGAAAGTTCAGAAGTGGAGCTTGAGTCAGACCCAAGGTTTGAGTGAGACCATGCTGGTTATAATCCTGAAGGAGAGTAGCAGTAACTAGAGGGCCTTTGGGCCACAAAGACCATGAATGAAAAGGGGTGAGGATGTGGAAGATCATGATGTATATGAGGAACTGGACATAGAGAATGCAAGTGGAGTGTTGGGAAGTGGAAGCTGGAAAGGTCTTAAAGGGTTATGTGTGCCATGTTAGGGGAGGATAAGGGTTTGGGCAGGAGAGAGGGAGGGTCACTGCTGCCTTTAGAGAGAAGGATCTGTTGCAGTGTGAGGAAGAATGGGAGAGGAGCGAGCTGGAGGTTTGGGTCCCTCAAGGGACTATTATGGAGGAATTGACTGAGGGAGGTGGGAATAGAAAGACTGGATAGAGCCATAAGATACGTGGAAGGGCAGTCAACAGGACCCGGGACTCACAGGACCTGTGGACTGAAGGACAAAGACAGGAAGAAGGAACGAGTAAGAAGGAACAGGGGAGGTGGCAAAAGAGGCAAGAAATGCGTGAAGACTTATGAAGGGGACATCTTCCTTCTGTTCTGAGAAAAAGTACCCATTCTCAGAATTGTTGGATCATAGTTGGCTTGGAAGGGACTTTGCAGTAATTTATTCTAGCCTCCCATCCAGGACAGCCACTTCCTCTGCAGTCCACACCTGATATTCATTTATCTAGTTTCTTCATTCATTCAAGCATTCAACACATAATTAATGTACACTTCCCATGTGCCAGGCCTTGAGGATATGGTAGCGTACAAAGGCTGGTGAGGAAGAAAGAAGAGTGGTTAGACGAGAACAAAAGAATGAAGACATTTGTAAGACAAGGTCAACAAATAGATGCTTAAGGAATAAGAGTTATATAACATTTTCACATATATTACCTTAGAGCTGAATGGTCCTTGATGTTGTCTTAAACTAGGGCAAGGAGGCCAGGTATTTATTAGCAACCCTCTTCAGTTTTTAGGTTCCAGCTACCCCTGGAAGGAAATGTAAACTCTGCAAGGCTGTCCACAAAGGGCCAATGGCTAAGGCTTATCTTCTGGCAGCCTCCCTAGAAAATGAAGATTAAGTCCTTTGTCATTAATGGAAGATCTAGATGGTGCATCCCAGGGTCTACCTCAGAGAGTGTTTGTCTAAGTGTATCCTGAGTGTGTTGGGGTGTCTGTCATTGTGTGTGTACCTCTGTATATGCATGCCTTTGTACCTGTGTTGCCCTTTGTTGAATCAGGGACGATGACAGCTCTGCAGGGGACCAGGAGTTAAGCTTTTCCTCCCCACCTGATCATTCACACTGCTTTGGTGAACCTTCCACTTCCTTCCTGTTCCCTGTTCAGTTTGGGCCTGACAAAAAGAGTGTAGAATCCAGGATTTGAGTGAAGTGTGTCTGTGGGCTCTATACTAAAAATCTATTTCTATTCTTACATACTGAAATGGGGTAAGAGGGGACTATCTTATAAGACTCCCTTGTGGAAACTAGAAAAAGGCACTCCCTGCTAGCTGACTTCATATGAATGCACAGATTAAACAGATTTAGACCCCAACTTGACCACCCTACTGGCATCTGCAAGGGTTGGCTTATCTCAGCTATATTTCCTGAGCCATGAGAATGTGAGTAGGGCTTTAGAAACATGTCACCCTGAGGAAATCGCTTCCATCTCCAGAACTTGACCTTCCTATAACACTGTTGTCAGAAATCAGGATGATAGTAATTGCCATGAGAACAGGTTCCCAGGAAAGGCCCGTGGAAATCTTGACTCTCCAATTTCAGATAAGAGGAGGACGCATGGATGGCTTTGGAGAGAGCTGATGCAGGTAAGAAATGGAGACAACACCCACATCTGTCTCCCTCATCGAGGAACACATGTCCAGTGGAGTGTTTACGAATTGGTTGCCAAATAGACATAGGAAGAGAGATGAGCAGGGATGAAGTTCCATGACCCTTTTTTCAGAGATGAGAAAACCAGGACACTAAATGCTCTGGGTCCTCTGGAATTAGATCCAGGGCAGATTCCATCAGTGGTTCATCAAACTTTTGTAACATGATGCTTTACCAAATACTTCTTCAAAGAGCCTGTGACTCATTGTCATCAGAATAAAAATTGTCTCTTTCCAAAGATTTATGCTGTCATGTTATTTTACACATATTGGCTATGGCAGACTAACCTTACTGGGAAGAGCATAGGACAGTAGCAGGAGGTTGTGTCCTAAGGAGCTTGAGATCATTTCTGCCTACTTTCCCCCCATACGTTTAGCTCACAGTCTGGGGCAGAATTCTGCCCACCATCTTATTTCATGTAACCCATAAAATGAACAATGAGAACATATTACTCTTATCTCCTGATGCCGGCCTGCTGCATCCTACCCCTGGCCTGGAGCCCAAGGGGTACAGTGACTCATCTAAAATCACACAGCTGCCCAGATATAAGATCAGGACCAATGTCCAGAGCTCCTGTGGTAGAATAGTGCTCACTCAGCCCAAGGAATCTCTGGTTCTCTTTTGATCTCCATGGACAGGAGATACGAATCAAACTTACTTTTTACCTTGATGAGATAACAGCTTACACAGTCTCTCTATACCCTCTTATGCATGTGTACATGTGCATGCTCGCGTGCGCACGTGCACGTGCGCGCGCGTACACACACACACACACACACACACACACACACAAGCTTAGACTCCTAGACCACAGAAAGGGCCTAGTTCTTATTCCTTTATCATTTCAAATTCTACCTAACTCGATGCCTGGCATGCTGTCATTGCTCAATAAATGCTCGAATGAATGATGACTTTTAATGATTGCTTACTTTCCCAAGATTCCTGTAGCCTTCACCATAACCTTGATTCCTGCCTAATTAGATTATTTTGCATGGGGGAGGAAAGAGGGAAGAAGAGAAAACAATAAATTCATTAGCATTATGCCAGACATTTAAATGCATATCATCTCAGAGAATCTCATTTTAAAATGAGCAATCCCATGTGAGTGGATGTCACCCCCTAAAGATGTGAATCCACTATCCCCTGGTTTCAATACATAAGGGCTTTAAATACAGTAGCTCTGGCTTCTGCATCAATTTCTGCTTCTATTTATCCCCAGAAGATCCAAAAAAGAAAACAACACTAGAACTTCTGAAAACCAAAAGCTCAGAATCTTAAGCTTGCAGCCTTCCCCCTTTGTGAGACAGAGAAGCAGGAGAATATTAAGAAGAGTGAGAGCAGGAAGCTAAAAATATCTTCAAAGCTTATGTAAATTCAGTGCACACAGAGGCTCTGGCCTTTGGGCTCCAGCTGTTCTCGGGACTGACTTAGATGCCCTTGACATAGAGATCCAGACATTCTGAGAACACGCCCACCATTTGTAACCTTTTAAACATCTACCTAATTGTATTCCACGTTCTTTACATTTATCACCCTTGGGAGTTGAGGTACAATATGCTAATGAAACCATTGAAGAGCCCAAGACACCCTTCCTCCCCCAGCCTCTTGGGAGAACAGTGTGAGGTCAGACACATCCATCCTTGGAATAACAGGCGCCTTTGAGAGGAGCTGTACCCCTAACTATTAGCATGTTAATAGGAAGGGAATCAAAAGATCACTCCATCTACACCCAATGAGGGCATCGTTTCAATCAATAGCAGAGCTCATAAAAGTCCCATGCCACTGACACTGTATAAAAACAATTCCTAATTGAGAATTAAACAAACTTTTCTCTGATGCAGTTCTGAACTTCAGCCTTTAAAATAATGCCAAGTTCAGAAACACATTTGGCTTCGTGATTCAGTCTGGCAGTTTGTGTACATTTAATGGGCATTTTTCCCTCACAGCTGACACTTTCCCTTCCTGGTTCACATAGGAAAATGAGACGGGTGTCACTTCCCCAAAGGTCACAGTGCTAAGTTAAGTGGTTTTGAGTAGGAAGAGGGCTGTAACTGATCAGATTTTAACCTTAGGTGACCCAGAGCAGGGCTGGGTCCTGGCTTTCCTGTTTTGTAACCAACACCTACTAAATGTAATTCAGCTCTTGAGTACTCGGAATGCTCGTTGCCAGACTGGGAGACAAGTAGCTTTTAATGCACTGATGACACAGTCTTTCTTACATTAGAGGGATGGTCATGAACCAGGTGGCCAATTACTCTCAGAAAGAACAGCTCAATATCAATTGTGCTAAATTCAAATAGTCATATTCGGCAGAGGCTATTCAGCATCCAGATGGACACAATTGAATATCCCCATTCAACAGGGCAATTCGTTTCATTACTTGCAGTCCTTCTATAGCCAGCTCATCCTGGTGGGCCCAGAAAACCCAAGTCCTGGCCAAAATTAAGTATATTCAGCAGGAATATTAAAGTGAAAGCAGAAACTCAAAATCTTCCAAATCAATAGCATCTCATTAAGTTAGATGGTTAGAACTTGAAATTTACATTGAAAATCTGGTCAAGTTTCTGAACAAATACAAAGCAGTTTTTTGGGGACGATCTTGGCTCTCTCTATGAACACTCTAGGATCCTTCTGCCACTTGCAGAGCTGGGTTGACCTCCACCAAAGATGATGGCTTGATCCCTTCAATGCTGACAACTAAGTATCACTTTTGTCTCCTAATCATTTTGTAGTTAAGGTGTATGGCACCTTCTCATCATCCCCAGGAAGCATTCTCACTTGTACCACTCACTTCAATCTAATCACAAAGTGTGCAGCTGACACATTGGGAGCTGTTGTCCAAGGGCCATACCAGCTACTGCTTCCCGCATTCAGACATAGTGAAGTGGTTGCCAACTAGCTAAATTCAGCCACAGATGTATGTGCAGTCTCCTCCACTCCATCTCCCTCTCTCTCCTACATATACACAACACACACACGCGTGTGCACGCACACACACATACACACATTGCAGACACATACCATGCATTTTTCAAAATGTAACTCTGAATGGATTTAGGCTAAGACCTTCACTTCCCAAATCACCACAATCCCCACTGAGTCTCATTGCCATACAAGTTTGGCTTCACTTATGTACCTTTTCTGGATGGATAATGTTTGAGTTTGTAAAATCCTGCAGGGGTCTATTAATTTCAACCCATACTTTAAGTCTTATCAGCAGTAATGTGTATATTGGAGCAACAGGTGGCTCCTTCGGGGCAACAGGCTAGGATTACAGCCAGTAGGCAAATTAAAAGTAATCAGGCCACCCAATGCTTTTTCCTCTGGCACAATGGTACGAATGGAGTTGGAGAGGGGATATTCTGGGGTTAATTACAACTCTCGCTTTTCTGCTGTTTTTTTCTGGCAGTGTAAATTGTCCTTCTTGATTCAGTACTGCAGTTGTTTCCTTGGGCTGTCATAACAGAATACCACAGACTGGGTAGCTTAAACAACAGAAATCTATTTCTCACAGTTCTGGAAGCTACAAGTCCAAGCTAAATCAAGTTGCCAGGGTGAGTTTCTCATGAGGTTTCTCTTTCCAGCTTGCAGACTGCCACTTTCTTGCTACATCCACACATGGCCTCTTCTCTGAATGGAGAGAGAGTGAGCTCTGGTGTCTCCTCATTTTATAAGGACATCAGTCCTATCAGATTAGAATTATTCTTATGACCTTATTTAACCTTAATTAATTCCTTAGCGGTCTTATCTACAAATGTAGTCACAGTGGAAGTTAGGTCTTCAACATATGAATTTTGAGGGAGACACAATTAAGAGTACTAACTAGAAAGTCTGTGTGCAGTTGTTGCTAACACCACTTTGCTGTGATGCCAACATCAAGGATGACAGGTATGTTAATATTAATCATACCAATTAATAATACTTATGTCCATTAATATATAAATGTAGGAATGAGTTATATTAACTACTCTGATCTGACATCTATGGCAGACATTACTATTTAACAATGAAACTCTTTCCCATTGGGTCTAGGTAGAGCCTCAGAAACCTTCTCAACACAGTGTCAAGGCAGTCAATACCAACCAACTGGTACAGGACATATGACATATTTGACATTTGTACTCCATAGCTGGGTCTCCTTCACCTTGGTTAAGGATCTAGGAACTGGATGAATATCTAGGAGTGGCTGGCATCTACCTGTGTTCTGAGCTATAGCATCCCCGTGGTGCCTTCATGCTGATCAGAACACCTGACCCACAGACTTTTGACTGACAAGTCTTTCTGGAAACTCCTTTTTCTTGAATCTGTAACAAGTAATTAATCTTCTTGCAGCTTTTCCTTTTTCCCTACAGAGTTAGAATAAGCCTTAAACCACAAATAATGCCTAAAGTCATCAACCTTGCTTCTTGAGTCGAAAAGGGGCTGTTGTCTAACATATTATTTTTTCTTAGCTTCCAATTAAACGCAAACTGAGACTACTTTTTCTCCACTTTTTCTGAAATTTTATTCTTATCCACTAACCTGTACTATTCTCCAAGGATCACTGTCTCTGGAGCTAAACTTCCCTATCTTTATTAATTCGTTGGCCTTTCTGTAGAGGAGGCAAAAACATGACTTGTGAGGGGTAAATCATGCCACATGGGCTCTTCAGAGAAATATCTTCACAAAAATGGGATTTGACACTAAGTTTCAATCAGAGAACAATATCAAGAATATTTGGTCTTTTATAAGATAAGTTCTGAAGATGCTTTCATATTATTATTCCTTGAGTTCCTCCTTGAAATAAATAGTAAGGAAGCAGATTGTCTCTTCTGATAAATGGGACAATCTGTTTTCCTAGCATTTAATTCAAGGAGGAACTCAAGGAAAAATAATAAAGCCATCATGGTTTTCTTCTTTTCTTGGCTGTCAGTAAACTCATAGGTATGTTTTGTGCTTGATGGCAGTTATTATTTGCAGCTGAATATTTCTGATAAATTATTTTCTCCTTTCATTACTGGACTCTCTTACTCATCTTTAATGTGTATTATCTTCTATATGAGTCATCTATTCCCTTAGGAAATGAGTGGGGGTACTTTTAATAAATAATATATCAGTAGCAGAGTCAGGGATAGATCACCAGGGGACTGAGTTTTAACCTTAGTTTAATCCACCAATCATTTATTGACTCCTATTACTGGCTGGTCTCTGAGCCCTCTTAAGAGAGGGCCGTTCTCCAGGAAGAGATATTGGATCTTTAAAATGATGAAAGGCTTCTGAGTTTAAAACTGAACAAAGTCTTGTCAATAGTTGTCATGCTCTACTTTAGCACAATAACAAATCCCAAGTCCCCAAACTTGCATAATTTAAAACATGAAAGTACCCATGATTTCAACTTCCCCTCCAGTTTCAACCTCTTTCCCAAATCCAGACCCATATTTCCAATTACATCTAGGACATCTGTTTTTTAATATTTTTTAATATTTCTAAGGTACCACATATCTAACAGGCACGAAATTCAACTCCATCTTTCCACCCAATCCTGCTATAAATTTTTTCTCTGTATATATTCTTTGTTTCAATGAATGGTGCCATTGGCAGCTGAGTTTCTCAAGAAAGAAGCCTGGATGGTTTTGCCCCTCACATTCATTCAGTTTCCAAATGCTTTAGAATAAGCTTCTGAGCCTGATTCTTCCCTGAAACGCTGCCGTCACTCGGAGCATAGGGCTTACTTCTCTCTCTCCTGAACTATCGCAACCACTTCCTAAGCATTCTTTCAGCCACTTATTCTTTTCCTTTACTCTCATTCTACCATGAGTGTCATCTTTCTGGTCACTTTCTACTCAAGGACATTTTCTGGATACTCAAAGCCTAAAAAATAAACAAAAAATTACTCAAAGTATTGTATGAGGTCCATTGCAGTCAAGCCCCAACCTTCTCCAGTCTCATCTTTTACTTTCCATTAGGACAGCTGTGGTCCTGTCAGACTGAAAGTCTCATTCTTTTTCAAACAAGCTGTGCCCATTCACAATTCTGTGCTTTTGCTCCTCTTATTCTTTCTGCCAAGAACACTGTTAAAATTATTTTTTTAAATTTTTTAATGAATTAACTTAAATATCAATAATACTCTGGACACTAACTCTATAATCAAATCTTTTTTGTTCTTTCTATCTTCACTTAGCTGCTTCTTAAAAAGTCTTCCCTAGAAGATATCCAGGTAAATTTAAATTATTTGTTAACAGGTTTATCTCTGCCCAGCACTCGGAGCTAACGTAAGTCAAGAACCATTTTGCGTAGTCCTAGGACAGAGCACAATAAATGGCACAGTTAAATATCGTAGTAAATGTTGAAATATGAAAGTGAAATAGGTGACATATGCGGAATGGTAAAAGATCTCCACCGAACTGCTTTACTAATGCAGGACCCTTTATTTAATGGCTCTGAACTCCTTAAGACATATAACAATAAAGAGAAAAGTAAAGGTTGTTTCAGCTTACATTATCTTGGCAACTTTAGAACCTCATGATGCCTTCTGCCTTTTGCCATTTCCTTCCAGTATTCTTCCTCTGCCTTCACCATAACAACCTATTTTATAATAATTAGCATTCTTAGAAACTTAATAAGGGACAAGCCAAATCATGCAATTTTTTCTCCAAAATTGGAGTAGACTTCAGTAGTCTTACCCTGTGGTAATGTCTTCTTGTGGGCTTTCTGTATCTTGTGGTAAACCTCACTTGCCAACAAGCATTGAAACCGTTACAGATCGTGTGGCAGATTGTGTTTTCCAAAGGTGGCTGCAATAGTACCTCCCACCTCACTTGCTTTTCTATAGTATGACCTTTCTTTATCCCCCACCAAGACCTTACCACTCTCTTTCCCTTGAATCTGGGGAAGTTGATAATTGCTTTGCTCAATAGAGATGAAACAGCCTTGAGGGGCTATTGAAAAAAAAGGTCGAGACTGGGAAAAAGATAACTGTTGCTATGTAGCAGCAGAAAATTTAGCAATATTGTATTTTTGCCATGCAATTATTTTTGCAATGACATGGAAAATAAAAATAAACCTAATGAATGGGTAGATTTGGTTAAAGAGATTTCCTAGCAGAATGTCGAAGTAACAACTAAGTTATTTTAGCCTTATAAAAGGAGCCGTTTGGTGTTAAAGAAATTTTAAAGGAGAAATAAAGGATCCAGCACTTGTTGAGTTTGAAAATAAAGCTATTTATCACCTCTATTCGCTCACAGAAGAAAATTCTCAAAAACAGAAATTGTCTCAGGGTGCTAAAATATGAAAACATCTCAGGGTAAATAAATATGAAGCCAAGGTGGTGGGTGTGAAACTCTTTCTTAAGACCTTTGAAAGATCAAAATTGATATATCATAAACTCTTTGAAATAGACAAAAGGATTTCTAAGTATCTTAAAGGCATTCCTTTCAGATCTTCTCTGTTAAATAACAGTATTTCTGAGGTTCTCAAGGATGTTATCTCATAACAACCTCACAGACATCCTAAGGCAAAGAAGGGCTCATCTTAAAGAGATTTGTGCGTATGGGGTTTAACTGATAAAATATATTAATATGCAAGAAGCCCACAAAATTTTTTAAAGAGTTATAGAAGTGCAGAGAGAGACTGAGAAAGCACAAAATGAACAGGAGTCTTTGAATTCCTAAATTTTTATGAACACCAAGCAAGCTAAAAAGGCTACTTAGTTGCAAACATGAAAGAATTTGTATAGAAAAGAAATGACTCAGAGGGTGGAACTAAGGCTCAGAAGGCAAAACCAAGAGTCCTGGAAGATGACTCCAGGAGGCAGGACTAAGTCGTTGACACTATGTGCTGGGCTGGATTTTGAACTGCTGTGGACCTATAACTCTGTGTGCTTTTCATTTTCCCCTTTTAGAATGGGAGAACTTTAGCGATTATTCTATGCTTGTCTCATCTGGATGTGTTGGGGGAAGGGGTCAGATAACTTGTCTCTTTAGTTCATAAATCTTCAGAGCAAAAAGAACTACACTAGAAGAATTATATCAGAGAAGCTTCATTGTCGCCTGGACCTAATTTAGTTAACAAGATCTTAGACTTTGAACTGATGCCACAATGAGATGAAATTTTGATGACCTTAAGAGATGAGGCTAACGGAATGCCTATGAAAGTGGATGTGAATTTTTGTGGCCAGAGGCAGACTACGACAGATCATATTTTTCAAAGATGACCACAACAATATGTCACATTTATAATGTAACCTTGCTAATATGCTATCAAGAGATGGAGCCTAATTTCCTTTTCTTGGATCTAGGCAGGTTCGTGACAATTTTAGCCAATAGGGTAAAGTAGAAACAAAAAGGCGTGTGCCTTCCAAGGCTAAGTCATAAAAGGTGATATGGTTTTGACCTTTACTCTGAGACATAGTATAAGAAGTCCAACACTGAGGCCACTATGAGAAAACCTAGGCCACAGGAAGAAATTATATGTAGATGCTCAGGTTGACAGCCCCATATGAGGTCACAGATAACAACCAGGATCGATTGAAAAATATGTAAGTGAAGTTGTCACCAGATGATTCCAAACCCCCAGCCATTGATGACAGCCAGCCATCGAGATGTCCAAGCTCAGGCACCAGACATCATGAAAGAGAGGTAAGCCAACTCTCACTGTGCTCTGTATGAGTTCATGACTTGCATAATCCATAAATATAATAAAATATATTTTAAAATCCATTTAATTTCACAGTAATATGTTACACAGCAATAGAAACTGAAACATATGGACATGGGTTCTCTTAAAATTTTATTACTTAATATTATCTAAGCCCACCCCTTGCCCAGCATCAAAAAAAAAAGACAAATTAAAAAATTATATAAATTCTACATGCAAACTAAAAGAAAAGAGAAGAAAAATTTCTGTCAATGAGTGAGAAAGAATGTGAATTATTTATGGATATATCTATTTATTAGAGAAAGAAATTATTAGAAAACAGTAAATTTATCTAGAGAAAAAGGAGGAGCGAAATATAACCTAGACAGAGTAGATTCCTGAATGCTGGTACCTTAGGTGGTATGATTTTCCAATAGGTCTTTGACAGTTTTCCTAAAATTAAAAATCTGTCAAAAAGACTTCCACTTCTGGCAAAGATAGGGTTAGAAACACCGGAATTAGCAAAATTAATTCTATTATAAACACACCTCTGATGTTGTCTAATAAATTCTAAAAGGAACACTAAAAAGATTCAAAGTATTTTCAAGTAACTGAACTTTGTCCCAGAAAAAAAAAAGTCAACACTATTTATAAGAATACATAAATAAATATTCAGCCAGCACTCAACAAGCTACAATTTACAATGTCTGGCATCCAATCAAAACCTAACAGACATTAGAAGTAGGAAAATATGACCCATAATGAGGAGAAAAATCAATCAATTGAAACCAACCCAGAACCAACACAGATGTTAGACTAGAAAAAGAGCATTAAAATAGTTCTTATAACTTACTTCCATATGTTCAAAAAGTTAAGTAGAGACATGGGAAATATTAAAAAGATCCAAATAAAACTTCTACAGATGAAAACTACAATGTCTGAAATAAAAACTATAGTATATGGTATTAACAGTGCATTAGAAATTGCAAAATAAAAGATTAGTAAAAATAAAGATGGAAATAGACATGATCCAAAATGAAACACATAGAGAAAATTATAAAATGAGCTATGGGATAATTTCAAGCATTTAACTGAAGTTCCTGAAGGAGAGAGATGGAAGAAAAAAAATTGGAAAAGTAATAGCTACTTTTTTTCAAATTTGATGAAAACTATAAATTCACAAACATAAGAATCTCTATAAACCCTAAGCACAAGAAACATAAAGAAATGTACATTAAGGCACACTGTTATCGAATTTCTCAAAATCAATGCTAAAAAGAAAGTCTTTAAAACAACCTAGAAGTAGGAGTTGAGATGCCTTACAAACAAACAAAATAAGAATCCCAGGAGAGTTCTCATCAGACTCAACACAGTAAGAAAAGAGTGTAGCAACATCTTTAAAATAGTGGAAGAATGAAATTGTCACTTAGAATTCTATACCAGTGAAATAATTATTTAAAAACAAAGGTAAAAATAGACTTTTTCAGAAATACAAAGCTAGAAGACTATCATTAGCAGATTCATTCTACAAGATATATTAAAGGAAGTCCTTCAAGTAGAAGGAAAATGATACAAGATGTAAATCTTTATAAAATGAAGCACACTAGAAATGGTAACTACATAGGTAAATATAAAAAATTTCTAATTATTTAAATCTTTTTAAAAGATAATTGACTATTGCAACCAAAATCATCACAACGTTGTAAAATTTATGACATATGTAAAAGTAAGGTGTATGGCAATAACAGCTCAAAGAATGAGAGGAGAGAAATATAAGTGTACTATTTTAAGGTTCTTATACTATAAGTGATGTTTATAATAGCACTTGAAAGTAGACTGTGATGAGCTAAAGATATATATTATGAACCCTAAGACAAGCCCTAAAATAACAAAACAATGACTTACAGCTAATAATCCAAAATGAGATAAGAGGGAATTACAAAAAACAATCTAAAAGAAGGCATAGAGGGGGGCGGGACTAAGGCACAATGGTGGCTGCCATTCCAGCCCTCATTCTGGCACCAGGTAATGCAGACTTTCTCAAAATGAATCCCACATGAGCCTCTGACCCACCACCAGTATCCTAGATAATCTGGCCATGAAGACCAAGGTTGAAGCCTTCAAAGGAAGCATCCTGAAAGTTCAGCTGTGACCAGCAGAGAAGACGGAACAATCCTCTCAAGGGGCATGCTCCTCTGTGAGCCCTGAGGTAGTATGTGGCCATCCCCTTCCCATACAGCTCCATTCGTGGTCCACCTCCACCCTGAGATGTTAGAACTTGGACTGAAAAACATGCAATAAAAGAAATGGGAGTTTAGGAGCTTCATGAAACTGAGGACAGTCAACCCCAGGAATAAGCAGAGGCAGTGAGTGCATGTGAAGTAAGCTTCTGAACAGGTGCAGAATAATAACATATGAATGAATGAATAGGACACACATATAAAAAGTGATCCTGAGGTAAAAAAAAAAAAATGGTGTAGATGATAGAGGCTCTGGTCATCCTTCTGGCGATGAAATCAAATTTGCGACAGAAACAAGGAGCAGCAGCAAGGAAAAAAATCACCTGGGAGCTAGATGAATAGACCATACAACTATGAAGAAATCCAAGAAAGCACCCTGCAATAGCACAAAGTAGGACAGAGCAGGGACGCGGGGCTACCCAGTTCCTGAGAGGCTGAGTGAGACAGAGGCTGCGGCAGTGGCAGAACCCTCTTAAAGGGGCTGCATCATAGAGCAGATTTTTGCGGTGTCAGATCTACTTGCTCTGAGCACCAGAGCCTATTCGATTGTGTGCAGAGGGCACCAGGGACGTACAGGGAGACATTTAGGAGTGAGGGCCGAGGCAAGACTTGATCAGCACAGAAGTGCTGATGGTATCCATTGATTCCTGTTGAGCCCTCCCCACTTACCAGTGTACTGGACACAGTGCCACCATAGCTGTGACATCATCAAACTGGATAACGGAAGTCACTCCATCCAGAGGATTCCCTGAAATCCCGCCTCCCCCAACTCAGGCCCCACCCAAGGCACATTCAGGTGTAGTCTCAGTGAGTCAGGTGTTCCTTGCTGAGATTCATAATGGTGGAGGCAGCTGTCCTTGGTTTCTGGTGTGGTCTTTTGAGGCAACTATAAGCATCTGTGGATTGCTTGCTGAATCTTAATAGTCAGCCGGAGAGGAGCAGAGGCTTGGGCTAAACTTGGCCTGCAGCTGAACCCCTCTCAGGACTGTGCCACTGAACACCTACTTCACAAATCCACACTAATAAGACCGGGAGACTTAAGAGCTTTGCTTAGTACGTAGAAATAGACACAGAAAGGCAGCCAAAAAGAGAAGACAAAGAAGCAGAAACCATATGACAGAACAGAACAGAGATGCAGATATAATGAAATTAGGTAATCTAACAGATACAGAGTTCAAAAAACTAGTTATGAAGAAGCTCAATGAACTTTGGGAAATGCCGAGAACTCCAACAAAGAAATAAAAATGGAAATGGAAATTATAAAAAGGAACCAGTCTGAAATGGAGAACACATTATTTGAGGTGAGAAGGATAGTAAATGGAATAAACAAAGGAACAAACAAAGTGAATTTAAAAAAAGGATAAAATGCCCTATCAAAAGGATGGGAAAGCCAATCAGGACATTCAACCAGAATGGCAAGAGATAAGATCCCAAGACTACAAAAATAATTTAAGGAGAATATGGGACACTATTAAGCTTCCAAATATTCATCTGATCAGTGTAACAGAAGAAAATCAAGATGTTGAACAGATGTTTGAAGAAATAATAATGGAAACTTCCCTAACATGGTGAAGAAAATGGACATAAAACCCTAGGAAGCTCAGAGAATTCCAAAAACCAGGGATCCAAAGAGGCCCACACCAAGACACATCATAATTAAAGTGCCAAAGCGTAAATACAAAGAAAGAATATTAAAAGCAGCAAGGGAAAAGCAGATAGTTACCTAAAAGGAAACATCCATAAGACTGGCAGCTGATTTCTCAGGAAGAAACTATGCAGGACAGAAGGGCTTGGCACAAAATATCCAGCAAAGTTACTTTGTCCAGCAAAGCTATCATTTTGAGTTGAAGGACAGATAAAGAGCTTCCCAGACAAAAATAAGCTAAAAGCATTTATCGCCGCCAAGCCAGTATTACAAGAAATGTTGGAGGGACGTCTTTAAGAAGAAAAAAAAATATACCAAAAATAGGAATAAAGAATGGTAACAACTACATTCCTATTAACAAGTACCTTAAATGGAAAATTTTTAAGTGCTCCAACCAAAAGATAGAATGTCTGAAAGGATAAGAAAATGAGACCCCTACATATGAAAAGGAAAAGGATGAAAAAAGATATTGATTTGATGGACCTAGAAGGTATTTAAGTCAGAGAAAGATAAACACTATATGATTTCACTTATATGTGGAATTTAAGGAATAAAAAGAACAAACTAATCCAAAACAGACTCACAAATATAGTAAACAATTCTGTGACAGACAGAGGGGAGGGGGATTTAGGGGGCTGGGAGAATAGGGTGAAGGGCTTAAGAAGTACACATTAGCAGCTGATGGATGGTCACGGGGATGGAGAGCACAGCATAGGAAATGCAGTTAGCATTAATATGTTGGCTAGGTGGAGGGTCAGGGGAGGGAGGGAGCAATTGGGGGGATCATTTTATGAACTATATAGATGTCTAATCATTGTACTGTATACTTGAAACTAATTAAAATTTAAAATAAAAATAATAAAAAATTAAAAGGCATAAAAAGTGGAGAAGGGGAACAGCGGCAACAACAAAAACAAAAAGCAGATGGTACAAGGAGAAAAATATAGCAGGATGATAGATTTTTAACCTAACAATATTAATAACATTAAACTACAGGTCAGCAAATGAAATCCATGGGCTAAATCTGGCCTGAAGCCTGATTTTGCATGGCTATTGAACTAGGAATGTTTTTTTTCCCCTTCCTTTTTTTAGAGACATTTAAAAAAGGAGAAAAGGGGGGAGACAGTAGCATAATCAGAAGCAGCAAAGATCATATAGTCCTGGCTCACAAAGCCTAAAATATTTACTATCTGGACCTTTACAGAAAAAAAAATCCAGCTTCTGAACTAAACATACAATTTAAAGGCAGAGATCGTCAGATTAGATATAAAAATAAGGCCTAACTCTATGCTGCCTACAAGAAACAAACTTTAAATATAAAAAGCACACACAAAAAGGTTAAAAGTAAAGAGATGAAAAAATATGGCACTTTTCAACACTAATTAATGCTATCGATGCATGTACTAATCAAAGGAAAGTTGTTGTGGTTATACTGAAATGAGAAAAAGTAAAAAATCAGAGCAAAAAACACTCCCAAGGATAAGGAAGATCACTTTGTAAGGGCAAAGGGGTCATTTCATCAGGAGGACATAATGATCCTAAATGCTTATGTACCTAACAACAGAGTTTCAAAATATATGAATCAAAAACTAATAGAACTGCAAGGACCAATAAACCAATTCATAATTGCAGTCAGAGAATTCAATACTGAATCATCTTTCAATAATGAATAAAACAAGCATGAATACAGAAGATTTGAACTACACAATCAACCAATTTGACCTAATTGACATTTATAAAGCATTGCATTCAACAAGAGCAGAATACATAGCCTCTCTTCAAATGAGTACAGAACACGTACCAAAATAGAGCATAACATGAATCATTAATCAAATTTTAAGAAATTTAAAAGGATTCAAGTCATACAAAATATGTTTTGATCATAATATAATTAAATTCAAAATCAATAACAGAAAAAATACCTGGGGGAAACCCCCAAATATTTGAAAACTAAATAACATACTGGGCCAAAGAAGAAATATTAAAGTTGTTTTGAACGAAACAAAACAAAACAAAACAAAAACATTAAAATTTGTGTAACACAGAAGTACTTGGGTGAAATTTATAGCACTAAAAAAAGAAATGGCTCAAATCAATAGCTTCAGCTTTCATCTTAAGAAAGTAGGAAAAGAAGAACAAATTAAAACTATAATAAGCAGAAGAAAGGAAATAAGTAATATTGGGATGAAAATCAATAAATGAGAAAACACAAAAACAATAGAGAAAATCAATTATACCTCTAGTCAGACCGATGAGGAAAAAATGAGAAGAACCAAATTAGCAATATCAGAAATGAGAGAAATAGCACCAATACAGATATTTCAGATACTGAAAAGATATTAAGGGATTATTATGAACATCTCTATACCAATAAGTCCAACAACTCACATGAAAAGAACAATGTCCTTGAAAGACACAAATTATTAAAGCTCACTCAAAAAGAAATAGCCTGAATAACTATATTTAATAAAGAAATACATGTACAATTAAAAAACATTTTAATAAAGAAAACTACAGGTCCAGTTGGCTTCACCTATGAATTATACCAAACATTTCCAGAAAATGAAAGAGGAAGGAGCACTTTCCAGCTCATTCTATGAGGTCAACAGTACCCTGATAACAAAATGAGACAAAGATATTAGGAGAAAATAAATGATAAACTAATGTCCCTCACTTACACTGATGCGAAACTTTCAAAAATTAGCAAACCAAGTCAAATGAGATACCAAAAAAAAGTCTTGATTAAGTGAGGGTTGTCTCACAAATGCAAAGTTGATTTAACACTTGCAATCAATAAAGAAAAAATCCTATGTGATCATTTCAACAGAAACAGCAATTGACAAAATCCAGCATCCATTCATGATTATAAAAAAAATCTCTAGAAAACTGGAAATAAAAGAGAACTTTTAAAATCCATAATGACACACACACACATACATACACACAAGTTAACACCACACTTAACAATGAAAGGCTAAATGCTTACCATCTTTAGATCAGGAATAAGGCAGGGATACTCACTCTTACCACTTCTATTCAACATTGTATAGGAATTTTTAACTATTGCAACAAGAAAAGTAAATAAAATGTACCCAGACTGAAAAGGAGGTAATGCTGCCCTTTTTTCGGCAGATGACATGAAAATACAGTGGACTATGTCCCCAAAGCACTACTAGAATTAATTGAAAATTTTATAAGGTATCATTGCAATAGCATAAAAATATAAAATATCCAGAAATAAATCAAACAAAAGACATGCAATACCTGTACATTGAAAACTATAATACAGTGTTTAGATAAATTAAACACCTAACTATATGGATAAATAATACCATGATCATGGGCCAAACAACTCAATAGTGTCATGACGTTAATTCTCCTCAAATCAATATATAGATTCATGCAATCCTGATAAAATTCTAACAAGCTGGTTCTAAAATTTTTATAAAAATGCATGGGGCCTAGAATAACAAGAACAACTTTGAGAAAGAGAAGGTCTGAGGACTAACACTACCTGATTTCATGACAGTTTGGTATTGGTGTCAAGATAAATAGGTCAATGAAATGGAATAGAAAATCCAGAAACAGACACTTTTACATACACACCTGATTTTTCACAAAGGTGCGAAGGCAATTTAGGGGAGAAAAGATAGTCTTTTCAATAAAAGGTACCGAAATAATTATTTATCTATGTGCACTCCCTGCAAAAAAGAACTTAAATACATATTTTCCACTATTTAAAAAGTTAACTCAAAGTGGGTCATAGATCTCAATTTAAAACTTAAAACTACAGTACTTTTAGAAGAGAACATAGGTGAGAATATTTGTGATCTTGAGTTAGACAAAGATTTCTTAGATATGACAATCAAAAGCAGGATCTAAAATTTTTTAAAAATCGATAAATTGAATCAGTGAGAACACCTGGGCTGCAGCCTATTATGGCCTCTGTATAGCCACTCAAGATTCTGACGGGCAGGTGTGGAGATTTGTCTTGTGGCAGTGGAAGACAAGCCTTCTACTTATGGTAAATTTCTATTAGCCTGAGTCCTTAAGTGACCATGCGGATCAAACCACACTTGGACATATAGGCCATGGAAAATGACATTCTTCTAAAAAAATCTTAAGTGTATCATACAAATTTTTTAAGTAATATTCCGATGACTCATCAATAAAGGACTTGGTAACGGATCATATGCCATTTCTGAACACGGTGGCTGACTAGATCATGTTTTCATCTTTATAGAAGGACAAATTAGTTACCAATTAGGCTTTCATTAAGAAACAGCACACTTGGAGGGGAAAAAAAATGGTACAGATGATAGAGGCTGGGGTCCCAGGTCTGTCTGTGATCCAGGCTCGTGGCCAGGGATAGGACTCCTGATTTAAAATGTTACATTAATGTAGTAAGGTGCACTTCCTAACTTATGCAAGTATGACTCAGCTGATTGTCTATTACACGTGTGTGGCAGAATGCCACTACTGTTCTCTGCCATATTTTAAGCCCATGCAGTCCCCAAGCACGTGATCCAATAAAGTTGGTACTTGCTGTTTCATTCCCATGTCAGCTCCTTGTTTATTCTTCCAACTGGGTGTCTCACCACGAAACCTTCCCTTTTTGATCATCTTGGTGCTTGACAGAGGCTCTGTTCATCCCTCTGGTTACCGAATCAAAGTTGTGATGGAAACAAAGAACAAGCAGCAAGAAAAAGCCATATAGTTAGGGAGAAATCCAAGAAAACACCCTGCAGCGGCAGAAGGTAGGACAGGGCGAGGATGCAGAGCTGCTGGGTTCCAAGAGGCTGAGTGGGAAGGAGGCCACTACAGTGGCAGACACCTCTTAAAGGGGCTGCATTGCAAGTGGATTTTTGAAGTGATGGATCTGCTCGCTCTGAGCACCAACGCCAATTCGTCTGCATGCAGGGAGCACCAGGGACTTACAGGGAGACATTTTCGGAATGAGGGCCTAGGCAAGACTCACTTGATACAGAAGTGCTGGTGGTATACATTGTTCCCTGTTGAGCCTTTCCCGCTACCAGTGACCGGACACAGCACCATAACAGCTGTGGTGTCATCAAACTGGATAGCAGAGGTCACTATTCCCAGAGGATTCCCTGAAACCCCACCTCCCCTAAATCATGGCCCCGCCTAAGCCACATCCAAGTATATCCTCAGTGAGTCAGGTGCCCCTTGCTGAGCATCACCTAGACTCACTGGCTTCAGTTTCTAGTGTGGCCTTTTGAGGCAATTATAAGCATAGCATCTGTGGATTGCTTGCTTCATGAATCTTAACAGGTAGCCCCAGAGGGGTAGATAGAGACTTGGGCTAAATTTGGCCTGTAACTGAACCCCTCTCAGGACTGGGCCACTAAACATCTACTTCACAAATCCACACTAATAAGACCAGGATACCTAGGAGCTTTGCTTAGTACATAGAAACAAACACGAAAATGCAGCCAAAAAGGGAAGACAAAGAAGCAGAAACCATATGACAGAACAGAACAGACATCCAGATATACTGGAGTCAAGTATTCTAACAGATGCAGAGTTCAAAAAACTAGTTATAAAGAAGCTCAATGAACTTTGGGAATGTGTAGAGAACTTCAACAAAGAGATAAAAAACATAAAAATGGAAATGGAAATTTTAAAAAGGAACCAGTCTGAAATAAAGAACACATTATCTGAGATGAGAACTATATTAAATGGAATAAACAAAGGAATAAACAAAGTGAATAAAGAAAAGGATAAAATGCCCTATCAAAAGGATGGGAAAGCCAATCAGGACATTCAACCAGAATGGCAAGAGATAAGATCCCAAGACTACAAAGATAATTTAAGGAGAATATGGGACACGATTAAGTTTCCAAATATCTGTCTGATTGGCACACCTGAAGGAAAACAAGATGTTGAACAGATGTTTGAAGAAATAATAATGGAAACTTTCCTAACATGGTGAAGAAAATGGACATAAAACCCTAGGAAGCTCAGAGAATTCCAAAAACCAGGGATCCAAAGAGGCCCACACCAAGACATATCATAATTAAAATACCGAAGCTTAAATACAAAGAAAGAATATTAAAAGCAGCAAGGGAAAAGCAGATAGTTACCTAAAAGGGAACATCCATAAGACTGGCAGCTGATTTCTCAGAAGAAACTATGTAGGACAGAAGGGCTTGGCACAAAATATCCAGCAAAGTTACTTTGTCCAGCAAAGCTATCATTTTGAGTTGAAGGACAGATAAAGAGCTTCCCAGACAAAAATAAGCTAAAAGAATTTATCACCACCAAGCTAGTATTACAGGATATGTTAGAGGGATGTCTTTAAAAAGAAAAAGCATATATCAAAAACAGGAATAAAGAATGATAACAACTACATTCCTATTGATAAGTACCTCAAATGGAAAAGAATTAAGTGCTCCAACTAAAAGATAGAGTGGATGAATGGAAAGGAAAACAAAACCCCTACATATGCTACCTATAAGAGACTCACTTCAGGTTAAAAGACACACACAGACTAAAAGGAAGGGAAGGGAAAAAGATATTGCTTTGATGGACCTCAAAGGTTCACCTGTTAAGATTCATAAAGCAGGCAATCCACAGATGCTGTGCTTAAATCAGACAGAGAAAGATAAACACTATATAATTTTGCCTATATGTGGAATCTAAGGAATAAAAAGAACAAACTAATCAAAGACAGACTCACAATTATAGTGGACAATTTGATGACTGACAGAGGGGAGGGAGAATGAGATGATGAGAGAGTGGGGTGAAGAGTTAAAGAAATACAAATTAGTAGCCAAAGGATGGTCACAGGGATGGGGAGCACAGCATAGGAAATGCAGTTAGCATTAATACGTTGGCTAGGTGGAAGGTCAGGGGAGGGAAGGAGCAATTGGGGGAATTATTTTATGAACTATATAGATGTCTAACCAATGTACTGTATACTTGAAACTAATTAAAATAAATAAATTTTTAAAAAATTGATGAATTGGATTTCCTCAAATTTTTAAAACTTCTGCTTTTTGAAAGAAACTGTTAAAAGAATGAATAGAATGAAAGGACAAACCACATACTGGGAGAAATAGTTGTAAAACATATATCCGAATAGACATATCTAGACTACATAAAGATCTCTCAAAACTAAGTAAGAAAATAAATGAGTAAATAAATAATGAACAAAAGAGTTGCCTGGAAAATTCAGAGAATGTGCATAGATGTCAAATATGAACATGAAAACATGATTGACATCACTAGTCTTTAGAAAAAGGCAAATTAAAATCAGAAAAATATGTATTACTCGCCTACAGAGACTTTACATGAATATTCATAGCCGTTTTATTTGTAATAACCCAGACTGATAACAATCTCAAAGTCCATCAACATGTGACTGAATAAACTAGCAGTGGTATATCCATGGTACATTGGAATATTACTCAGCCATGAAAAGGAATAAACTCTTAACACATACAATGACATAAGTTATTGTATCTCAAAATAATTATTATGAGTGAAAGAAGCCAGACAATAAAAAAGCATAAAGGAACACAGAAATAACTTCTGAGGGCAATAGATATGTTCATTATCTTGATTTGTGGCTACGGTTTTATCGATATGTCAAAAGTTATCAAATTGTACACTTTAAATATGTACGATTTAAATATATGTATATATACATATATGTATAAATTACTTCAATAAAGCTGCTCTAAATATTAAAATATTAGAAAAGTCAAAAGTCAAAAATACATCATTTGTGGGGTGGCTCCATAGTGTACTAGTTAGCATATCTGCTTTGTACGCAGAAGATCTTGGGTTCGCGCCCCAGGTGGAACCACGGACCATACCCCAGGTTCACCAGGCCCCGGGTGTGTGCCATGAGCACGTGGGAGGAGACACCCTGCCTTCAGAGATCCAGTTCTTAAGGGAAAAATGACAACATCCTTAGGTCAAGGGTGGAAGTGGAGGTGCAGGAATTAAAAAGGTGGGGAAAAAATATATATATAATTTGCACCACTCTGTGGCCCTTAAAAAGAAACTGAAAGGCAGCCTGCAGAAACACAAGGTTCTTTCTATAAGGTGAAGGAAGATAACAGAAAACCTTAGTCTGCAAGGATACTGTTGTAAGCAGAAATGATGCTCAGTATATCAGGCATGTGGAGGTAATTAATGCTCTCTTATCTCTTTTCTGCTCCTGTCACTTGTTTTAAATGGTGCCAAGAGAATCTCCTGGGAAAAACAACTGGAACCCTATCTATATTAGGTAAGAGATCATCAGACATCCAATGTACTGGGGGCTTCCCCAAGGAGGTGAGAAGGAAGATGGGACCCAGGAGAGAGATGTTAGTCTCTGGGAGCCAGGACTAAGGAAGGAGGGGAATTGGTGGCTCCAGATGCATCTTGCAGCTGTTGTGGGAACCCAGCCCAGCCTAGCCACTATGGTGCTGCGTGTGCCCTCAAAGAGAAAAGGGGCAGTGTATGTGAACTGAAAGGACCGATTCACAGAAGTTGGTAGCACTTTGGGATCCAAGCCACCTAGCTGGGACATGCTGGCCTTCTGACTCGCAGCACCCTCCCCACTGAGTGTAACAGTCTGCATCCTTAGACTGTGGAGCTATAATGGCTTTATGAACACCAACAGCATCCTCTGCCTTCTGTGGATCTCCTGCAGGACCACCCCAAAGCAAATAAGAGGGAATTCAACCTAGCCCATTGAAACAGATAGCAGTGTCCTGGGCTGCACAGCAGTGAAAAGGCTCAAGGTAGAAAAGGGAGCGAGGCCAAGGAGCTCTTAACAGTGGGGCCCAAGCAACAATCCTGAGTCTGATCACTTGAGAAAAATGTAAAGAGAAATAATGTTGCCTCTTTTCTTCAAAAAAAACAAAAACAAAAACAACAACAACAACATTATTGCCCAAGATGACCCAGAGGTGACCTGCTCTGAGGTGGCAGTAATGAATTCGCAGCTCTGCAGCATTAAGGCCCAGATATGTGATACAAGAAGCCGTGGTATTTTGCTCTCATGAACAGTTTAGTAGTACTGAGTTAATTAGCTTAGCAATGAGCGAGGACCAAATCTAATTCTTGATGCATTTAAGGCAACCTCTGGAGAATTCTCGAGACACCTCTGGGCAGGAAACTACAAATACATCCACGTATTTTTATATACAAATATATGGTTACTATGAATATTTAAGTTTTGGTATTATTTGATTCACTTCTACTAGTATGCTAGGAAATAACTGAAATTAACCTAAATTAGTATCTCAATTAACAGGAGTATATTTCCTCTCATAGGAGAAAGGGAAAAATAACAACAAAACTCTCTTAGTATGGTGGTCCATGTTCAGAGATGCATGCTTGGAGATCAAAACAGTTTCAGACTGACCTACGGTAATAATTCTGCAAAATAATAATACTGTGTACCTCAGACCCTGTTTTATAGATAATATCCACACAATCAAACAGCACCGTGTAGACAAAACTACAGACTATAATTTTTCAAGCATTTTCACTATGAGTTTTTAAAAAATGTTTTCCTATTGGGTCCTCAACACTTAAATGACCCTATACGGAAGTGAGTCAAAGATCCACTGTGTATAGATATGGGTGATGGAGGGACCTCTGTATCTCTTGATAACAAAATAAGAAGAAACAAAATGAAATTTTACTAGAGAGGATTTAGATTAGATAGCAGGAGAAATGCCTAATGGAAAGAGGCACAAAATCCTGCCGTTATTGTCTAAGTGACATTTTAAACTCCTTGCTGTTCGAGAGTACTTGTTGGTCGGGGATAGAACCATCTTCAGACATCACGACAGTTCAAAAGTTCAAAGAAATATAAACAACAAAAAGTGGCACTGTGACATACCTTGTTCTTGTGCTTACTCTTTGGACCTTAGGGCTAAATATTCTTGAATACCCATTGGATGCGCTAACTAAAGAAGGCAGCATCCATTATTTCCATAAACAGACTGTTTCGTTAAGAATTCAAATAAGTCGTGGCAGAACCTCCCCATTTTCTGGTTGCTAATGTATCTTAACCATGACATATATCCTTACATGCGCCAATTCAGCCAAGTTTCCTTCTCTTGTTGGAGATGCCAGGTTTGGATGGTGTATGTTTGATCTAGCCAAGAGAACATATTTCCTTTCTGAAACACAGCCTTCACTCAAGGCAAAGTGTGATTAAGTTGTGTCACAGATAGGTATGTGTCAAACCATCTGGCAAAAGGAAGTCTACGCTGCCTAATTAGGAAATTTAATGATCTGATCTGATCAAACATCCATTTATAGATTTGATAAGTGAAATTATCCAATTAGATTTTGCAAATGGATGTGAGTTGGTGCCCTAACAAAACCCTCAGGTCTAGGAGTATGGACCTGAGGATGACTAGATTTGTACACATTTAGGTCAGAAACACGTATTGGAGCAAGGGAATGCCTCACAACTTTCTGAAGATTCTTGGCCAGTGACTTGTGAAACGCTGATTTGATTTGCTTGGAAATTTTTTAAATAATTGGCTCCTGCTGGCTGAGGCCTTATGCCAACACCTCATGGTAATTCATTCATGACATTCCTAGAAGAGAATCTGCCGGAAGAGCTACAGTAATATGTTTAGGGAATAATCATACCATCCTCTGAATAGGACGCATAAAAGGAAGCAAACAACAGGAGGCCAGCAGAGAGCCCTCTGGGTTTCCAGGGAAAAGACTGTCAATTTAAATGGAAATCGTCTAGTCTTCCCTCCTTTCTTCCTTCTCAGGCTCCAAGTAAGACACTGACGGGACTATTTTGAGATCAAGTATACAATCCCAGAGGTGATTATTTAGGTCTCCTGAATTTGGTATTTATTAACCAAATCTCTGGAAAATATAATGGTGACTTTGCAAAAAAAATCTGATTGAGAAATCGTTTTTGGTAGATGTCATTTGATTCTTGGGAAGCTTCCAAGAAATACATGCATCCTTTCAGAAACAAAGGAAAGCACCAAGGTAATCCAACTCCTTTGGATATAGTAAGGATTGCATTGCAGCTCAGAGCCTGAGTAGGGAATTCAATCATGAGAATTCAAACATTAAAAAGAAAGAAAGAGAGGAAAGGAGAGAGGGAGGAAAGGTAAGAGGGAGGGAGCGAGTTCAAGGGAAGAGGTGTGAAGAAAAGCAACATCAGAAATTCAGAGCAACAGGAGAATCTGAGCGAGAACAAGGTTGTTCTGGCACCATGTCAAATCTTAGGACACAGACTAACATCTCCCTCCGTATTTGCCACCAGTCTCAAATAGAAATGTTATTCTTCAGGAATTATATCAGGGAAGTTATAAGAGACACAGTATAGGCATTTGGAGCTGAACACTGGTTTGGATAGCCCATGATGTAAATAAGGCATTCATGCCTATTACTCTTATCAATCCACTACTAGATGCCCATTTTCAAATCCTGTCTCTTGGGTGCAGAAAGATGACATCAGTAACCAGTGGTCTAGAGGTAAGAAAAGCAAGATGGGATCCCAAAGTCTAGGAAACGTCAACCAAAACTGCCCACTCTGATAATGTCCTAAAGTAAATGTATTGATGCAAGACAAATACAAAGAGAATGGAATGTATGGTGAATAAACATCTAGAAAAGCTGACAAGAGTTGAGGGTTGAGTGGACTGATCAGGACAAGCCGTGACCACTGAACTGTAAGGGGATATGACAAACTCCATCATCAGTTTCTAAGGGGTTCGATCTGATGGAACATATAAACACAGTGCTGGTAGATTCTAGGCAGGGGCAATTCTTTGGGGAAATAGTTATGAGGACACCAATTTTGTCTGGTTTAGGGTAGCTGTTATGCTCTCAAAAGTAAAACACAGCCACCAGGGGGAGACGAGTCCCCAAAAACTAGGTGATGAGAATTAGGGTCCAAGATTTCTGACCTGGGATCAGAGCCAGGCTCTAAGACAAGGGTCCTGGGAAGAAACTGGTCCTGTGCATAATGATGTGGAAAGAAGAAACTAGAGCTGATTGCTTATCTAGCACTTGAGGGTCTAATAATTCTTTTTTAAAGCTAGATGTTCTAACCTGGAATATGGAATGCATTCCTCACCCCCAGGGGAAGGGAGTTCTCACTACAACTTGAAACTTGGTTCTCATTGGCTCAAGGATTAGATAAGGCTGAGAACACAGGGGACAGGTTATTATTGCTGGTGGAATGCTAGGCTGAGTCAGGCAAGAAAGCTAATAAGAATCTATATACCAGGAGTTTCCAAATTCCCCCAGTTTGGAGGTAGCGTCCTTTAGTGATAAGGTCAAGATATTTATACAGGACCTGTGATCTACCAGAGATTTTCTTATTTATTTATGAATGCAATTACATAAGAAGTATTACAAAAGTATAAAAATGAGATCATGTCAGTTATATATTTAATGGATAAAAATATAATGGCACAAAATTCATTCTGTCACACCAAATCAAAGATATATAGATGCAATACCAATAGATTGTCAGGAAAAAGATGCCCTGAAGTATCATTAATTAAGCAAAGAATAAATATTTATTAACCAACACTATGTGTTATATATTGCACTAGGTTATGTGGAAAATTTGAGAATAAATGAGACATGATTTCTACACTCAAGGGACTTTTAAGTGATGGTGAGGAGGCAAGGGACTGGGGAGAAGCTAACACATATTAAGTGCTACAGGTTCTGCCTATGGAATCTGCCCATGTGTGCAGCAGGCAAGCAGTGCTGAGGAATAACCCCCCTGGGAATGGGCCCTAGGAATAGCCCTTAGCCAATGACTCTCAGGATTTGATATATATAAATTTCTGAACTCCTTCGACTCTCAGGTGGGATATTTCTGAGGCATGAGTTTTGTAGTACTTCCAAGAGTATCCTCATGGGCTTAAACTCCAGTCAACCACAGTGGTAGTGAATTAGCAATGCAGCCTTTATTGTTGGCCTTCTCCACTCCAGTACTGGTATCTCTGCACTTCCCAAGTAAACAACTTGTACTTGAATCCTTGTTTCAAAGTCATCTTCTAGGGGAATCCAAACCCAGACAAGCACCTACTGTGTATTATATTAGATAAATTACATTCATTATCTCATTTAGTCCCTTCGGCCATCAGATAAAAAAATATATATTATTTCATCATGCTGCTTTACTGCTTAAGATTCTATGTTAGTTTTCTGTCACATTCAGGACTTTTGAAAAAAAGTGCAGTGGACACAACTGGGGCAGCCTCCTGACTCCTGATCGTCCTCCAGTAGCTGTAACTATACTATCAGCCTTTCCTTGGGGTACCTGCTTCTCACCCATCTCCAAATGGAAAGGTTTTCAAAGGGGCTGCCAATCATAGAATCCTGCTTCCATTGCACATAGCATGGAAATGTGAATATTTGCATAACAAATTACCTCGCCTTAAAACAACAAATATCTATTCTCTGTTTCTGGCGGTTAGGAATTCAAGCCAGGTGGTTCTGGCTTAGGATCTCTCAGGAGATTTCAATCAAGATTTTGGCTAGGCCTGCAGCACATGAAGGCTTGACTGGGGCTGAGGATCCACTTCCAAGATGGCTGACTCACATGAGAGACTGTTAGCAAGACACCACAGTTCATCACTGGCTGTTGGTAGAAGGCTTCAGTCCCTCATCCTCAGTCCCTCAGCCCCTCTTCCTATAGGGCTTCTTGAGTGACCTCTGACCTTGTGCTGGTGGCTGGTTTTTCCCATAACAAATGATCCAACAGAGAGAAAGGCAAAAACTGCGACATCTTTCAATAACCTATCAGCAGTCACGCACTGTCATCTCCACAAGATCCCACTGGATGCACAGGGAAGCCCTACATAGTGCAGGCAGGACTATCAGGCATGTAAGAAGATGGTGAAGATCATCAGGGACACTTTGGAGGTTGGCAATCACAGTGACCTGTGGTCAATCAGCTGGCTATCCAGCATCAGTGTCCTTGCTGTGTAGAAGTGTCAAAGGTAGCAGCCACAGGAGCATCCAATTAGACTCCTCCTGCAGCTCAGCCTCCAGACCCCCTTTGAGTCCACTTATTTTCCAAGCTTGCTCCTCCAGCCTATTGTGGAGTCTTTTGGCTTCCACATCTTCATAAACCCCTTGTTTTGTTAAAGACAAAAGGCTATTTTTTGTTGTTTCTAATTAAGAGCCCTAAATGGGACAGATGATGTTGATCTCTAAAAAGTTGTTGGTGAGCCCATGTGATGAGAATAAGGGAGAAGACAGAACTGAGGTTGGGGCTCAGAGAGAGTGAAGTTTAAGAAAGGATGCCATGAGGGACATGAGTTGGAATATCCAAGAGAAAAAGATAAGAATTGTTGAGCAGCCATGAAGACCAACATAGATTTATGTAAGACCCAGCCAAGAGATCATGCAGAACAAGTTATTCTTTTTTTGTTGTTTTATTTTATTTAATTCAACAAAACACCTTCTCCTTTTTGTATGTGTCCCATTGGATCATTGAGGAATGTACAGACTATAGAGCGCAGACTAACAAAAATATGGGAGATTTCGTATTTTTATTTATTTCGAACCTCAGGTGCAGAGAATTGAGTAAATCATACTTCTTATATTTTTCCATTCAAGATTCCTCTCTTAGGAGATTTTATATGTTTATTTATTCTCTTTTATTCAAATAGCCATCTTCCCATCCCCATCCTCATTCTCATAGTCAATCATTCTAATGGTTCAATGTGTATCTGTTTATTTGTATGTATTAATGCAAATGGTATTATTTCGTATGCATGCATTTTAATTTGTTTAAATGTTATGTTATAGATCTCATTCTATGTCTTACTTTTTTTCACCAGTTCTGTTTTAAGATTCAACTATGCTATGTTTATGTCTAATCAATGACTGCTAAATGCTGCAGAGGCTTCCATGGTATACTTCTACCACATTTTACCTCCCCATTCTCCAGGAATGGGTGCCCAGGATGCATTTAACGCCTTGCCATCACCACAAATCACTCTGTTGTGAGCATCTATGTCCCCTTGCAATATATCCCTAGCACTGAAATGACTGGGTCAGAGGGTATGTGTATATTTAATTTGATGAAATCATGCCTGATTGCTTTCTAGAATGCTTCCCCAAGTCCACTCCCACAAGAAGTTCATGAGGGTGAAAAGTTTAACTTAAGGACTCATGGCACTGGCTGGCATGTTGACATCTTAGGAACAGACTCTGGGAGTCTCCAACCTAGATTAAAAATATCTTTTACTTAGAGTTAGAGTTAATTTTTTTTCTTTCATTGCAACATTTCTCAGATCACTCCCAATCCAGTGCTCTCTCCCTTATCATCACTAAACAACACATCCCATGATAAGCCTCATGTTTTTATTATAAATACGGAAGAAGGAGTCTACTGATGCAATCTGTGCCTCCAATTCTGCCCTACTGGGTTTGTCTTCCCTTTTTGTGAGCTCTCAGCATCTTAAGATACATGTGGATCATTCATGAGCACTGGGAAGCATTCTCATAGAAATTAACTTCTCTCAACATCTAACTTGGCACAAAGTGTATTGCTTGAGTCCTCCTCTTTGCCTAGCATCAATGAATCAGATGGCTACCAAAATTATATAAGTCCTGCATGTCAATTGGGGAAAGGTAAAAGCTAAATGATGCCAGAATTGAAAGGAGGGCAGGCCAGCACTGCTTTCCTTGTTGACTAGGTAAGAAAATGCAAGGTTATAGAGGAGTGTGGTATATCTAATGCTGGAAAACAAAAAGGAAGATGAATTAGCCAAAACAAATTGAATTTCAAACCACCGCCCCATGTAGCAGAGAGCCCACGATAGTTTCTCCAATTGTGATTGATGTTCCATCAAGAATAAGCTGATATTTAGATGGGGTTTCAAGAGTTAACAATATACTTTTATAAAATAAGCTTATTGGTTCGCAACAAACCTGACGAATTAGGATAGCTATACCTAATGTCTCCAATCTATGATAGATAAAACTAAAGTTCTGAGAGTTTAAGTGACTTGCCTAAGATTATACTGCTGGTTAGTTGTAGGACTGAAAACCAAATGTAAACTCTAGGTTGGGTCTGGAAATGTGATTTATAACAATGATTTCGTTCTAGCAAAATTCCACCGTTGTAAGAGAATTTCGAGCCCACGTGGAGTTTAGTGTAATGGAATCTGATCCAAGTATATATTCATAGTTACAAGAGACATTTAAAGTGGGACAATAAACTGTACACAACACTTACAATTTTGAACACTGTTTATTGGGGAGAAAAGAAAAAGAAGAGATAATGGTTGTTTTTTTTTTTTTTTTTAGGAAAAATCTACAGTTCCTTGCCTCTTTTACCTGTTTGCTAGTCAATAGACAAGGTAATTTCACTGGAGTGTTTAAATCGACTCTCCCAGTTTCCCCTGCATGGAATTTAGAAGAAGCTGCTGCTGTCCACACCCTGCTGTGCACACACACCTACAGCAATTCCTGGGGCTCCCCAAGGGCACAGCTTCCCTGGACCCCCAGTGTTCAGAGAGAGGCAGGGCAGGGCTTCCAGGCTGTGGATCTGCAGTCCATGCTGAGAAGACGGAGATCAAAAGCACAATGGTTCTAGAATCCAGGCAGCAGTCTCTTACAAAACAGCTGAAAAAAAAAAAAAAAATCTGATTGCAGCGACAGAAGAGACCACCTGCTTTGAAGATGTGTAGTCTCTTGTTAAACTCCCCCCTGAACCCTGTAATTTCAGATCCGAATCCTGCTGTCTGCGGTACTGCTTCATCTCCACCACTGAATGAAAGGATCCTTGTCATGGTTCCATCCAGCCCAAGGTACTCCTGTTGCTCACCCCTGACCTCTGTCATCTGATCACTTACTGCCCATCTTCCATCAGGATCCCTGTGGCAAGAAAGATTAGCTCAGGCAAGAATAATCTTGGATATCTTCTCCAGGCTCCCACAGTTTTATTAATGATGAGAAAGAACCTGAACAAGCGATGATGCAAGTATAAGAGAAGACGAGTAAGAACAAATTTAAATTGGATATTAGAATCATGTCTTGATCAGTGTCACCTCCCCATGAATGACAAAGATTGCTGAGTAAGTCGACAGTTATTGCTCTAGCTCTAAGGTTATGTTGCCCCTGGGAGTGATTTGCCCAGAGAAAAATACCACTGACCACGATGCTTGAAAATTATGCTGCCCTTGTACCTAAAGAATACATCTGCCACTCTACGGCCTCAGTGGCGCCTTCCATCAGGTCATCTGGACAAGCCCTAGGAGCTGCTGTTGGGGATGAGATTCCACTGGGCAGCAGCAGAAGTGTAGGCATCCAGGAGGCTGGAGGGCTTCCCTGATGGCTGATGGAGCAGGACAAACTCTCCTGCAACTCCTCTCCTTCACTCAGCTTGACTTTCCGTGAAAGAGAGGGCAAAGAGAAAGAAAACCCAATTTATCAGATTTTCAATATTATTTTGCTCTCTTCCCACTTTCCATTAGGGATTTTCACAATGTCAATATTTTTCTCTGCTTCCTGGTTCCTTGCTTCCAGATTTTTCATCTATTTGCTTTCCCTGGTTATCTGTTATCATTGCTATTTGGCTAATGCTTTAGTTTGTGAGGTCTGCCATAACAAAATCCCACAGACTGGGTGACAAATAACAGATATTTATTGTATCACAGTTCTGGAGTCTAGAAGTCTAAGGTCAAGATGTCAGCAAAGTTGATTCCATTGAAATAAGGATTTGTTCCAGGCCCCTCTCCTAGCTTTCGGTGGTTTGCTGGCAATCTTTGGTGTTTCTTAGCTTATAGAGGCATCACCCTGATCCTCACTCTTATCTTCACATGATGTCCTCCTTGTGTGCTTGTCTGTGTTCAAATTTCCCCTTTTATAAAGGCACCAGTCATATTGTATTAAGGGAACTCCAGTCTGATCTCATCTTACCTTAATTAATTACATCTGCAACAACTTCATTCCAAATAAGATCATATTCTGAGGTACTGGAGGTTAGGGCTTCAAGATATTAATTTGAAGGGATGCAAAGCAACTCATAATACATACAGGTTCCTTCCCAAGTTGTAGTAGAACCATCATATCCCCAGATAAGCTCCTCTAACTACCCCATCCAAACCATCTGCACCACCAAACCCTGGTTGTGTTACAAAACACAATTGGCAAGATTTGATGGTTTACTCCTTTTTTTCTCTGGTCCACTAAGATTAGAAACTCCACTAGTGGGAGTTGGTGGGGGGGGGCGGTAGGAAAGAGCAGTGAGTGGTGTCTGCATCCTGTGCTGTGCTGAGCCATAGTGAAGCCCGAGGCAAAAGGATAATTCAGTATTGATCTTTTCTTTATCTAAATGTTGGGTATTTTGTTCATCAAGGATTTCTTGCATTGATTTTGATTTTTAAAAATATTTTATTAAACTATTACTTTGAATACTGAGTTTTTTGGTGTCACCATATATTTCATGCCAAAGGCAAGTGCCTCATTCCCTCTAGGCCCTGTCCATGTGTATTACTGAAATAAGGAAAAAAGGAAGTGGGTTACTTCATTGTCAGGATCAGAGTGATTTTTCTCATTGTGAAAGGTAGTAGAATGACAGAGGCTCCTTCTCATAGAACTGGGTGGCAATGGACTGGAAGGAAACTAAGGCAAGAGTTGGGTCCTGGAAACCCAAGAAGGATGTGTCACCCTTTGCAATTCTCGGTTCCTCATAACAACAAAATTTGGTTCATTTTTGTCCTAGACAGCCACATTCAGCTCTTCTCCTCTGGCCTCAAAGCTAATTCAGAGCCCAGTGCAAATGTCACTCCATTTCTGCCCAGCTTCAGGTCTAAAGAGCAACAAGAGAACCCAGAGCTCTTGGTGCCATGTGGTCTTTGCTCCCTGTCTCTGAAGTGCTGATAGATAATGGGGTGGGGCCAGGGATTCTGAAACACCTATGTCACTGAATGGCAGAGATTTCACCAGAAATGTCTAAGGATTGTTGGGTGCCCAGGTAAGAGGGAAGATCAACACATCTTCCCAGGTCTCCAGCTATCTCAGCTAATAACCACGCACTGCCAGTTTATCTGCAGGGCCTCTCTACATTCACTCAGCTGCCCACTTTTGCCTTACTTCCTCCCTGCTGCACTTCTCTCCTTGTCCCTCCCCTGCAGCCAGAATAAGACATGGTGCCTTAGGGACAGTTTATTCCTCCACATCCTCATTTCCATGTTAAACATCTCTCCATAACCTTGTTTCTGAGTGATAGATTACCTGGAAAGGAGAAGAGTGAGGAGTGACATCTCACCGGTGCTGAGTGGGCTTCCATGCCAGTGCTGCTGGGAGATGGGAGGAGAATGCTTCTCTACTGTCATTGTTGGAGGAGCCAGCTCTGGAGCTACCCCATCACTTAGCATCAAGGCTGTTCACATAACAGCCTGGGAAACTGGCACCAGCCTAGGGCCTGCATGTAAAGTAGCTCAGCAGCCTAGGGGGCCTGTTGGAAGTGCAACAGCTCTTATAAGACAGGACCAGCTTTGTCTCCTTTTCCAGAACCAGTAGTTTCTTGAGCATTTAAGGGCCTGCAGCTTCTTCCAGTGGGGTTTGATGGTGAGTCACTGGCACTGGGTCTTCTTTTGGCAAGGTACCCCTCTCATCTGGAAGGAGTTAAGAATTTGAAATACTTTGTCTTTGAAGCCAAAGGGAGAGGCTTCATGGTGCCCTAGACCTAGAGCCAGAGACTTATTTACTCCTCCAGAATTCAATTTTATTGACTGTCAAATGAAAACAATGCCATCTCCTCTAAATGAGTTGTTGTAAGAATTAAGTGTGTGATATGTGAGCATACTTAAATTGCTCTGTGAATGTGACACGCACACACTCCCTTCTATTCCAAAGAACCAGTGGGAATTGTCATAACACAAGGTCTGGCCCATCTGGAGCCTTCTACTCTTATACCCAACTCAACCACCAAGATGCCCAGGAGACTTTCTTCTTGTTCCTTCTATTGACTGTATTTATACAGATGGTCACAGTAACCCTGGCCGGATAGAAGAGTATGTAGGCATTATATACCTCCTCCTTCTTGTTTCTGGGCTGGGCTATTTTGGATGCTGACTTTCAGAGCTGGAGTTCTATACACCTCTGCCTTTGCTGGGCCTTCTACTATGTTTGAAGCAAACACATTCAATGGCTAAAACAGGACCAGGAGAGAATAGTTTAATTTTTTTCTGCTGACAGCTCATTGTTTTTTTTTTCAAATTTGTGGCCCACAGGATTTCTACTGCATGATTGGTCACGAGAGACAAGTGAGGGAAGGACTTGAAGACCCTGGACTGCTTAGGCTCCAGAAGGAAGTTCAGTTTGACTTCAAGGGGACAAGGCATGAGACTCTAAAAGAGACCAATGGAAAGGAACTCCAGAAACTTCTCCAAATCCAAGGGAACCTCCCTCCAATGTCCTCAGGGCACAGGGAAGAGAAAGCACAGAGTCGGGGATTGGAAAGAACCTTAGGAGTCAGACAGTGGGCCTTCTCATTCAATGTTGAAAATCATTTCTCATTCAGTCATTCATTCAACAAGCAACTAAGCACTTATCTAATCTTGGCTTGCAGATTTGGTAACAGGAAAGGAAGATTACTATTCTATGGCCTGATGAACACAGATGGGAGAATTTTGGCTCATCAATACTTTCAGAGATTTCCCCTAGAGTATAAGCTGCATGAACTCAAAGTTCATATGTATTTTACTCTCTGCTGCATTCATTGTACCTAACTCATAGTTATCACTTAATAATTATTTATTGAATGAATGAATGAGTGAATGAACGAATGATTAAATAAAATACCTTAATGGTAGAAGAGAATAAATTCATACTTCGAGGGCTCTAGGAACATGACCTAAGGATTGAGCAGAAAGTAAAATAATTGTAAATCTCAGTTGTTTTCCTAATTCATGAAAAAATTGCACTTTATACCAAAACATATCCTTTTTCATTTTATTATATCAAATGATATTTTTATTTACTTACCAAAGCATACAATTTATGTGCGTTTTGTAGTTTTGCCCTAGGCACACTGCCATATGCCCCTGTGGTACACACAGCCTGATTTAGGAGCCTCGTCATGGGCAATTCCCTGATCCTACCCCAGGATCCTGTTGCCCACATCCTGCACTCATCTTCTACTTCATTCCCATTCCATCCCCCAATCTACTCTTGCTCTAGTCTAGCCCACCCCAATTTAGGTTCTGCTCTCAGGTGAAGCCTCCCAGGAAGCAGCATGAGGTAGCTATCCTCTTGCCATTTTTTTTTCTTTCATAAAACTCTAGGAGAGGCTATGAATAATTGGTTCTTTCTGGAGAGGGATTGATAATCTATCTTTCTTGAAGCTATTACCATGCTGGCTTGCCAAGGGGACAAGTGTTAAGAGGAGAAAATAGGGCAGTGGCTAGGGTGGGAAGGGAGCTCAAGATAATGGAGTCAGAACTGCAGAGAGGTCTCTGCCTGGCAGCCAGACGATGAATCATGTCAGTCCTGCAGGAGAATCTCAAGTCATAGCCCTCCTGCTCTCCCCCTACAGCTGTTCCACATGGCCTTCTCAGGTCAGGCTGGACCTGGACACTCTGACTCTCACTGCTGAAGAAGCCTTGCCATGTGGATATGATGGGCACACTGCTACCCATCCAGTGGAGCATGTGAAAGAAACCAAAAGTCCCAGCCAAGAGCCCAAGCCCATCAGTTAGCAGCCATTGTTAAACTTATTAGGAAGCTAGCACAGTGCTGGACTCTGAGGGCATGGGCCCTGCCTCATTCAGCTCACAACCAGAAAAGCTCCCGCCTTGGCTCTGACCTGGGCTGGCACCTCTCAGTCACTCTTGTAGTCTAAAGCTCCTTGTTAGATCAAGAACATGTTAAAACCGGAGGGTTAACAATTAGTCCTAGCCAGTGTATAGGACCCATAGGGTGCAGAGCATTTTTATGTTCACGATCTCATTTAACCCTTAGAATCACCTTGTGAATTATTTTAGAAATAGAAACTTAAATAAGAGATTCCTCCAAGGTCACAAATCTGGAAAGTAGCAAGGATTCAATTAAAGCGTAGAATTTTCTGATACCAGAGATCTTTCTCTTCCCCCTTCTCATGCATGCCCATGGGAGAGGAGGTAAACCTTGACATGATAAGAGCACTGGGGCTGTGGGACTGGGTCTGGAGAGGGGGAGTCGGCTGGGCAGGATGTCGCCAAGGGTGGCTCTGAGCAACCAGATGAAGCCTGCGGGCCCTGGGGACCAGGAAGCTGCTGAAAAGGGAGAAGAGCTTTCAGCTGAACCTGGAACATGTTTGTTCATGTTTCTTCCTGGGGCAAACCTGCTAGATATAAATTCTCAGACGTATATAAGGGCCTAGTTACTTGGGTAGCAATGACACAAAGGTTAATTAGGTGGTATTTTGTTTGTTTGTTTGTTTCAATCTTTGTTTTTTTGAATGTGTGGTCAGCGACACTGACTGAGCATCACCACACACAGTACTGGGTGCTTCTGGTCCTGGGAAGCCTATGACCTAGGAGGCGGCCATGTGTTTTCTTTCTTCCCCACTGAGGTGGAGCCGCATGACTTTCTCTGTTCTGTAGCTCTCGTTGTAATTAGGAAGGTCTATGCCTTCAATACTCATCAACTATCTCTCTGATGGGATGGCTGACTGACTATCTTGTTTGTCTCAAGAAAGGATGACCCAGAAGAAATAGCACTGGTCTCTTTCATATATACTTTATTTATCCATGCCATGGATGGGATTCATATTTCCCATCATTTACATCTTTTTTTATACCCTTTTGTTCTATGCCTTGGGTCTCTCTTTTGGCTTGGTTTTCCTGGGCTGCTCACCATGGAATTTCTGCCCTCTCAATGATGAGGAAGGTGCCTTGTATTGACCTGTTGTGTGTGTGTATGTGTGTGTGTGTGTGTGTGAGAGAGAGAGAGAGAGCAAGCCCTCCTTCTATACTTTCAGGATGAGATAGAAGAGCTTCCTCTGAGACCCCTGAAATCCCTGAGGTGCCTCCTATGAGGTTCTTCAGATGGCCAAGATGGAAAATAAATTTCATGCGCTCACCCATGCGCACACATGCGAGCGTGCGCGCATGTGCAGGCACACACACACACACACACACACCCACACACACACACACACACACACACACCATAGAATCTGTACAGTGAATGCATGGCTATCCCAGCAGGACCAGGATTGGGTGTGGCATTGGTTCTAAACTCCTAACAGCACTTTCTTTTCCCCAGCTTATCTCTCATGGAGAAGACCTGAATTCTGTTTCCTTGACAACCAGTCTTCCTCTCTTCCCATATTTTTTAATGCTGTGGTGATAAGGTGTATTTAAACCCAGCAGCCATGTTCCCATGGTGATAGAAGACCCCCAGTAAGTTGCCATGGGAACAAGAGATGGCTTTGAGAGAGGATAAAAGTAAGTCGGCTTTGCCAGCGATAACAGCAAAGTTAGAAGCAGGGAGGATGGAGAATATAACTCAAGAAGACATCAGGTCGTGGGTAATGGTCCAGCCTATTCTACCTGAGGCCAGTGGGAGGTCATGAGGGGACAAGGATATGACACCAAGCTTTATGCTCTGTTCACAAGAAGACTGAGCAAAGCAATGTAACGGCTGGAATTGAAAGACAAGTTCTCTTCTTTGCTTTTTACTCCTTTGTCTCTCTTTTTCTGAAAGGTTTTTAGGAAACAGAGAAATTGGGTGGGGCAGCTGCAATGTGAAGGCCAGAATGACAAGGGCTTTTGTTCTCTTTAGCTTCTCCATGACATGAAAGCCTTCTCTGAGTCCTGGGATTTGATGTCCTAGAGCCCAGCGGCATTTTCCCTATTTTCTCTTTTCCCCAACATTTTATTTTTTTAAAAAAATCAGCAAAGTTGAAGATTTTTACAGTTAACACATGTACGCCCATCACTTAGGTTGTACCTATTTACTATATTTGCTCTGTTACATATCTATTTATCTGTCCATCACTCCTTCCCTTGACTTATTTCACACAACTATTGGATAAACTAGGTTTCAGACCAGGTCAGTTCCTTGTCAAAGCCTCTTTTCTTTCATTATACCTCATTTGGGGTAACTGACCATCCCAGTTTGCCTAGAGCTAAGAAGGTTCTTGGGACATGGGACTTTCATTTTTAACATCAGTACAACCCAGGGGAGTTGTAAATTTAATCCCTGCATGGGATGTTTTGAGGAATTTAAGTCGTGGTTAAGGGACAAAGGTGCCAGGTAAGCGGGCATGCAGCAACTTCATACCGAAACAACTGCAAGTACAGAGAGAGACGAAACCAAGTGCTGGAGAAGATATGGAGCTACTGGAACTCTCATATGTTGCTGGTAGGAGTGCAAATTTTTACAATCACTTTGGAATATGGGGTTCGCATGTATCTACATACATATACCCTATGACTCGGCAATTCTACTCCTAGGTGTGCCTAAAAGAAATGTGAGTCCACGAATATGTCCCCCAGAAAAAGTAAAAGAACATTTAGAGTGGCTTTATTCATATTAGTCCAAATTAGAAACAACCCAGGATTCATTAACCGGGGAATAAATTCCATTTATTCATGTAATGGAGTACCATAGACCATTAAAAAATAAGAAATCTATTGGCCTATATAACAACATGGATGAATCTTAAAAACGCAATGTTGAATGAACAAAGCCAGGCACAGAAGAGTACATAGTGGATGATTCCATTCATGTGAAAGTCCAGAAAAGACAAATCTCACCTATAGCGATAGATGTGAAAGATGGGGTCACATTGGATGGGAAGGGAGTGATGTAGACCGGGCAGGTGAGGGCACTGGGCAGTTTCTACAGCTGAAAGGGGTGCGTTCACATGCAAGCATTCATTGAGGTGTGAGGGTAAGATGAGTACACTTTACTGCTACATCTCAATTTAAAAGTTTTTTAAAAGGCAGACATCAGAACTAACTCCAAAAACAAAAATAAAAATATAAAGTAGAGGGAGAGAGCAGTAAATGCTGGAGCTGTAGTGTGGTTGCCAGCAAGCCCAGAAGGGGCTAGAAAACACTGGAGTGTCTTTCCAGATTACTCTTTTACTCCGGAAATTTAATCAGTGAGTCTATCAGTACCAGGAATTTCACATCACACTACAAAGAGCCAGAGCAAGCAGTTTGCAATGGAAAGGTGCTGCATTTAAAGAGTAGACAAATCATCTCTGTTCTTAAATAGGAAGGAGCAAAAAGATTTTTTTCTATTGTCTGAACCGAGGGGTTATTTTGGAAGATAAAAAAGATTTATAAATTACACCCGGGGTGGGTTCTAGGAAATTAAAATCTGAAAACAAAGGCAAAACTGTTTCTGTATTTCCCACCTCTGAGGAAGAAATCTAGTTTGGGAAATTTCCATCCCCCTAGAAGAGGAGGGATGCCCTCTAGGACAGGTACATAGGACCACAGATCACCCTCTGAGTTACTTCCAATTCTGCACATCTGGAGCCAGCCCTGAGGTGCTGGAAGGGTGGGAACCACATCTGTGCCTTCCGTGTATACATGCCAAGCTTTCCACCCATGTCCCGGTGCCCCAGGAAGTCAGAGACAGCCATTTGGACACTTGGCCATTGCAGAGGTTTCCTCTCCAGGTATTCAGTTCCTCAGAATGAAAGGGCATGCCAACTAACTCTGCTTTTGGTTGCTCCAATTCCCGCAGCAAGCATCCGCTTTGAACAAAGCCTCTCCTCTCCCACAGAGATCTGGAGAGAACATGAGCAGGGGACAGGTTAGACCTCCTGCCCTCAGGGCCCTTCATCCCAGATGCCTCAGCCACACCATTTCATTTTGTCTGGATTAATTTCACATTGCTGCATGATTCATGCTTCCTGTCTGTGTTCCAAAGCACATAACTAGAGGATCCCTCCAGAGAGGAGCACCAATTGTTAATACCTTTAACATGCAGGCGTCTGATGGTGAGAGCAGGGAAACTATATTTTCATATTACATCTATATCCATCTATATATATTTAACATGTCATTGTGCCACTTTGTACAGGATTGTCATTTTAAGTGGAGGTTTGGCTTCACTCCAGAGCTTGATGCATCAGGGTCAGGCGGCCTCCAAGGCAGCTGTAATTTTTATGCTGAGCTTCCAGAACGCAGTGAGTTAGCTTGGGGAGATTTCTCCCCATTGCAGAAAGCTGGAATGAATGACTCTCATTTGAAAGGGCATTGCTTTTAAAGAAAAGAAGAAAACTTGTTCATTCTCTTTCTCCCTCTCTCTCTCTCTTTTCTCTGATAAGGAAGAATAACCCCATGCCTGGACTGAAGGATTGTTGTAAAATAGACTCAAGAAACACCTATGCAAACACCCCCAACCAAAGATCTCTGGGACACTGCAAGTGGGAGTCAAAGGCAAACGAACATGTAGCCTGTGAGTCTTTTGTGTACTTAGAGGTCATTTAGGACCAAGGCCAAGAGCTGTTTATGATTGAAGCCAGAAGGGGCTTGCTGTTACTTGGGTGCCAGCTAACACCCCTGGGTCCTGCAGGTATGTTAGCTCACACCCAGGTACTAACCTGTCTCTACTGCTTATAAGAAAAAATGCTCCATGGAGCATCAGGAATATCAGGAGCCCTCCAAGGTCCCAGAGTTTCTCTTTGCAGTCTGAAAGAAGCGATGAAAAGAGTAGGTAATTGGTTGGCCAGATCAAAAAACAGCCTTCAAACTGGGGGCTAAAGAAAGCAGAAGTGGGCTTTCCATTCTTCTGTAAAGAGGCATCAGCAGAACCACTGTCCTCTCTTCTGTATGAACTTTGGGGCCTATAATCTGGCTCCACTTTTTCCAGGCTCCCATCTCCCTCCTCTCTCTAGGCAGGCCTGCCCCACCCCTCCCCCCACCACCAGTTCCTGGGCAACAGCTCCTGGCCCCTGAGACTCCTGTGGCAGAGCTCCCCTCCCTCCAAGTGGCTATTTACAGCCAGGAGAAGAAAGATAGGAAAAAAAAAAAAAACCCTCTTATTAAATATGTGTAGTTCTGCTATTTCTTTTGGTAGGATAATCCCTAACAGACCACAGCTGCAGAAGACCAACTGAGCAAATGATGGAGGGATATAAATATCCAGAATTACTGTATCTCGAATTCAGTTTTCCTGCTGCAGCTCCAAAGAGCCAGATTTAATTTTGAAAAGAGACTTAAGAGAGGAATCTTGGTCCCTGGCAAGGCCTTACATACACAGTTAAAAAAAAAAAAAAAGGAAGGCCTTAAGTTCGCAGTCAGCCTTATTGCCCTGTGGATGGAGGTGCCCCATGCGTGTGTGTGCGTGTGTGTGTCTTTGTGTGTGCACTCTTGAATATGTATATGTATATGCATGTGCTTTCATGTGTATGTTGGTGGTCAGGAAGAACAAGGCTCGACAGCTATGTAGATGAACTTCAACCACTTAAAAGTCTGATTTTCACACCCCTGGTGTAGGACATTTGTTTACATGAGAAGGCGGGAAGGATAATTAAACAATGATTTTTCAAATCCTTCAAGCGCTATAATGCAGTAAATATCATCCAGCTGCTCTCCACCCCCTGCCCCAGTTTCCCATCTGCTGCTTCTTTTAGGTGGAGCTAACAGGACAGGACCACTCACCATCTTTTGGTTGGCAAAGTCCCGGGTAGTTTGGCATGTGGGTTCTGTACATACTGTTTCCTTGGAGATGGAGTTGGCAAGACCTGGCCTTTCTAAGTGGTCTGGAATCTGAGTCTATACCATCTGGGCAGTAGGCTCTGCATAGCGGGTGCCTGGACCTAAGGCCAGTATGAATTGTACATTGGCCCTCTCAGGGCACAGTGCCATGCTGCTGAGGCCAAATACCAGAATCACTCTCTGGACCCCCTGGGAGCAGTTAAGAAAAGATCAAGACTGGCAATTTGGAATACCTCTGGCCACTAGCCATGGAAATGAAATCAAATCTTCGACTGGAAGAATACGGTGCATGCATATGCAATTCATTTATCTATTCAACAGATATGTATACATCCCAGTTGGGGCAAGGGGTGTATTGCAACTTTCTGGCTTGAACTTTATTGTTGCCTATGTTAGTTTGCTCTGTTGTCACCCAAACACAGGGTAGCATAGCCTTAAAGAGTGTGCGTCATCTCCTCTTCTGCTGAAAACGAAAGAATTCCAGTCCTGTTGCCATTTTTCGGCTCCTGTAACAGACCTCTCCACTATAAGGTTTGCCTTCAGTTTTATTGGGCTAACTGGTTTTCAATGAAGGGCCTTGCCTCCAGCGATCCAGGTGTTAAGGGGCTTAAAACCTAGGTGGTTATGGCTCAGGAGGTGTATGAGACTGGGGACATATCTCCCATCCTCCCTAGATCCAATGTTAACTCTGGCCAAACACAAACCTGAAAAGCAATTTTTCTGAATTCTGGTACCAGAGATGGAGGCTTAAATGATCTGGTGACTCAGGTACCAAGAAAGATGCTGTAGGTTTATTTTCCTAGCGATCTCTCTCCCATGACATTTATTCTACTTCCTTGGAGAAATCTGTTTATTCGTCATTGTGTGGCCATACCATGCCACATTTCATAGAGCATAGGGCCCTGGCTCTATTTCACAATTCCCTTTCACCATTCTCTGCTCTGTAGTTTGACTAACCATCCCAGAGATAGAGGAGATCAGTTTTTCACCTACTTTCATTATTGTTCTCTTCTCTTTTGACTACAGATATTTGTTAACCTGGCTTGTTCCCTTATGAGTTCTTTTATTGTTGCTTTGCTCAGTCCCAAGGTGTAGCATAGTGTTTTTCATGTTAGCGGGGCTCAACAGTTTTTCAAATAAGTGAATGAATGACACAGTGATACAAGTAATACCTCACAGTGCATTTGTTTAAAAGATGTTGAGAAGCCAGATTTGCAAAATAGGTTACCCTTCCATTCTCCTGGAATGAATGCAAGTAACTCTCATTTTGCATTCTGAGTCCTTTCTAAGTAAGGAGGGAAGGCAGATACATTTAAGCCTTATTTGCAAAGCTGCTTTTAAGCCATTCTTCTGTAAACCAGCCCAAATAAAATGCTTCTGTTTTGGGAACAGAAGGACCAATTAGATGTCAATGGGCTCATCTTTTACACACCACCATGGGAACAAATAGAAGATAGCCCTGCCAGTGTTATTTAAGCCACTGTCTCTAGACTTGATCTCATACCCTAATCACTAATTATGAATCCAACTGAAGCCATCTTAACGCATATGGTGAAGCACTCAGATTGGGTTTCTGAATTCCTATGATTCCCTTACCTTTGCTGCCAGAAACCATGAAGCCCCTAGAAGACCCCTACAGCATGGGAAACACATTCCTGGGCTAAGTTGAACAGCTCTGAGCCAGACAAATGTGCCCAAAAGATTGTTAAATCCCTTGCCATTTGCTTCTGTCACCTCATTGAATTTCCATTTCTCTTATTCTCTGTTCACATTTCTCAGCTCCATCTCTAATGATAATAATATTTATAGAAAATACATTGAGTGCTTACTATGTGCCAGACACTGTTAGGAGCTTCATACATTACTGAACATAACTCTCACCACAACTTTATAAGATGAGTGTAATTATGATTTCCTTTCTATGCATGAAGATAAAGAGACAGAGGAAGATTAAGGAGCTCATTCGAGTTACACAACTTGTGAGTGTAAGAAGCGGGATTCAAATCCAGATCCTCCTGACTCTAAAGGTCATTCTCTTAACCCCACACTGTTCTTTAACAACTTATTCTGATATTAGAGTACCTTATTCTATTTCTGGAAATTCAGTTCTGGTATCATCTGAAAACCGTTCCTTGCCTCAAGGAAAGATTAAAAGTCTCCAGCATTGCTTCTCTAGTGTTAGTCCTCTCCTGATTCCCACGCTCCCCAGCCTAGCTCTTCTCTGCAACCCTAAAAGCATAACAGTGTTGGGCAAATAGAAGGTGCCACCAATACTTGTTCATCTAATTGATGTGTTGCTTGTCTTCCACCCCACGCTCATAGTCCTAGTTCTGGGGTCACTACTTTGTATCCTGAAGCATGGTTCTTGCTGTTCTTCTGATTCTCTGCCTTTTGCTTGGCAGGCTGTCATCCACCCACTCAGTGCCCGGCTCCACCCCCTGCCACACAGGCGCAGGATGCTTCACCCACTCTCTTCTCTGCCTAAGTGGTGTAAATCCAAAGGAGAGAATCTGGGAGAATTATTCAAATAGTCCCCCCTCATAGGGCCTCTCAATGGACAGCCCACATTGGAGCTCCTTTGAGTGATCTATTTCAGCAATCACCATTCTGTAGAAAACAAAGGATCTTGAGAAGCACTTTCTTCTTCGGGGTGAATATAGCCAGGGTAGACAGGATGTATCTCTCCAGTTCCATCTCCTTCTAAGACTATAGGACTTAGAAGCCAAAGACTATAGGACAAGAACCCAAAATGTGGGAGGCAATCCTCAGTAGAGTGCAGAGGTGCACTTCCCTAGCATCATCTGACCAGCACTTCCATCCTGGAGTCAGCCTCAGACTCTGCTGTCCTGGACCACTGTTTTCCACTAATATGCTCATATTTCATCTGCTTTAGCATTTTGTTTGCCCAAGCTTCTTAATCCCTCATAATTGAATATATTTTATGCTGATGAGCAGTGGTGTTAATCATGCTTCTGGACTATGCCTAAAGGGACATTTATTTCATTCTTTCATGGGCCTTATGCCAACTTTCACTTTTTCCACCTCCAGGAAATAAGCTCTCTCCATGAAGGTGGAATATGAGCTAGAGATGAGGAAGGACTTCCTAACAGCCTTTGAGATGCCGGAACTAAGCAAGGGAGTTACGTTAAAGAGAGACTTGTAAGGATGGAGACACTCTTTTCTTTCCTTTGTCAACGTTCCAGCTAAACACCTCATTCTGGAGCCTTAGACACAAAGTAAATGATGCATCTTCAAGACCTAGAGCCCAAATTCTCCCATCCTAGTCAGTTTCCCTATGTTCTCAAGGGGGAGACAGAACAGGAGAGTTGAGGAGAAAAGATTTACAACCTGATTGGCATTCATAAGGAATATACACAAAGTTATCTGGGCGCCCCCCAAAGATAAGGATGGAGACAACGGCCTGCAAAGCTTCCATTGATCTAGCATCTCCAGAGGCTTTCCTGGTGGCCACACTGTGCTGCCAGAAGCATTGTTTCCATCAACTTCAAAGCTGGGATTTTGTTAAATTAAAAATGCATAAAGCCGCAGCCTTGTTTTCTTTCAATTTTAGTGCTCACAGAACTAGAAAGGATTGATATGCCCATAATAGCAGACAAGAGGGAGAAGAATTTATGACCCCAGAAGTGCTGAGGCAAAGCAATAGAAAGAAACATTTAAGTCTTTCTATTAAAGTAACTCATATTAAAAAGTAATAGAAGCTGGGGTGGCAGAGGCCTTACTTATTTCATCAGTGATGCCGACAGTCAGCAATTTGTCATGGCTGGAGAACAGGAAACAACCGTCTTCCCCATGAATGAGCCAACGTTCAGTGCCGCCTGTCAACAAAAAGCCGATCATAATCTGGGAATGCTGGGGTAGACAGTTTAAAGACTCACGTGGAGGAGAAAGGAAGAGACAGCAGCCTCACTGTCTGGGGCTGCAAAGCAGGTGGAACTTGCCTTTCTATCTTGGTCCATTCAGGCTGCTATAACAGAATACCACAGACTGGGCAGTTTAAACGACAAATGTTTATTTCTCACAGTTATGGAGGCTGGGAAATCCAAGATCATGATGCCTGCAGAGTCGGTTCTCAGTGAGGCCCCTCATCCTGCCTTGTGTATGGCCACCTTCTCACTGTACCTTCACATGGAGGAGAGAAAAAGAGACAGAGAGAGCTAATTAGTACTCAAGTCTCTTCTGATAAGGGCACTAAGCCCTTCATGGAAGCTTCAACTGTATTACCTAATCATCTCCCAAAGGCCCCATATCCAAATACTATAACACTGGGGATTAGAGTTTTAACACATGAATGTAGGGTGAAGGTGGGGTGGGGCGGGGAAGGGAGCACAAATATATAGAAGCAACAAAAACCTCCTTCATTTGATAAACGTGTCTCTTTAGCATCACCTTATTTCTTATTTTATACACAGACGAGTTCCTCAATTCTTTGTGTACACTTACTGCCCCTGTACCTGCTCCATCCACTTACTGTCTGAACCCTTACTGCCAAGCATCCATTCTTCTAGAGTGGTTCCTTCCCAGGCCACCAGTGGTTTCCAGGCACCAAGTCCCAACACCTCCTCAGCATCCTTTGGCACTGTCAGCATTACTTTAGCTTCTTGAAATTCTTTTTCTCCTCTGCTGACCTTGGAAATGGTATCCTAGTTCTTCTGTGCACTCTTTGACCAATGCTCCTCTCTCTCCTCTTCGCCCCTAAATGTGGAAGTTTCTCAAGGTTTATACCTTAGTACTCAGCCCTTCTATTTCTTTCTGCCTTCTATTCTTCATAAATTTTGTTCACATTCACAGTTTCAATTATTACTCCCACAGGAGTAAATATCAGGCTATGTCGTGAACTAAATGTGTCCTTGTTAACATTTTATTATTTTGGTGTGTACCGTTTACCCCCATTTCCAGTCTACTTATAATGCTGCCTGTTATACTTCCACTTGAACCACTTCCTAAGTTCTTCTATGTTGTCTGGTCTCCTGCCTACCAGACTCAAAACAGTACCATCAGCCACCACCCTTACAACCAGCCATACACAAACACATGTATTATGTATTCCTAACACATAATAATGCATCCACATTCTAAAGTACTAGGTAGGGTTCAACTGTTATCCTTCTTAGATTAGAAGGAGGGCAACAGGAGTAAAGCACCTATGTTTGAAGTTTGAAATAGAATATAAAGAAATAGAAGGATCTCCAAGAGGTAAAGAAAGTTTCAGAGTGAGAAGTAGACAAAGAATCCTACTGACCCTTGAGACCTCCAAATAGCTGTCTAGACTATTGGGAGCAGAGAGCAAAGAGGGTGAATTTGATTGAGAAAAATTATCAGATAACCCAGAATATATCATTTAAATCTACAATGGGAACCTTTACCACTACCATCTTTTGCCAATGTTCTCCCTCAGTTAGAATTTTCGACTAGAAAAATCAAAGTTGAATCTGGATACCTGAAGAAGGACAAGAGTTGAAAAGTCCAAAATAATAGGAAAGTCAAGAAGGGCAGGATTAATTCACAAGCAGAGGTTTCTCTGTGGCTCAGACTCTGATCAGGTCTTTGAGGTTGTATTTCAGGTTATGCTAGTTTTGTATGCAGCTTTGATACAATTTGCATCTAGGGATGATCATGACCTCCTACAGCCTCATTATTGCTCTTAGGTATTTCTCTTTGTTTTTTGATGACTTCAGTGCTTGGATGTCTCTCTACTAGTATAACTGTGACTGCCAGTTACTGCTACTACTGTCATTTTTCTTGGGGACTTCAATATCCACATCAATAATCCATCAAATACTCTGGCCTTTCTATCCCTTAACTTCCTTATCTCATAACAGTGTCCTGCCCCAACCTGATTCCTCATTCACATGGCCACACCAAGATCTTAGCATCAACAAAAACTGCATCGCCATTAAAACCTCAGCTTCGAACACCACACTCACTACTACAATCTCCTGCCTTTCTCACACTCTCTAGTACTCCCATTCCAGAGTGTCCGTAACCTAACTGGAATCTCTGATTCATTGACCTTCACCACTGGTTTTTTACTCTACATTATTCTCCTCATATCCTCACCAAGGTAGTAGCAATTAGGATTAAGTATTTTAGTTTTTAAGGGGAGGTGACTGTTGGATGTATGAAGTGAAGGAGAAACAGATTCTTGGTATCCGACTTGAGTGATTAGTCTTAACAACAAAAAATAGAGAATGCATGTTAAGGAAGAAAGGAGGAAATGATGAGTTTAGGTTTGGACAAATTGAGTTGAGGGGTCTGATAAACTTCTAGCAGGCAGTGATTATACCTAAGAATGAAAACATAAACTAGGAAGTCATCAAGGTATAAGCCTTCATTTTCTTTCAGTTATATGACAGTAGCATTCTAATTCATTTCCCTGCTTTAGGCATGCCCCTTCCAATCCACACTACATTCTAAAACAAAAAATTCATCTTGGCACTGACCTACTTAAGATCCTTTACCACTTCCTACTGCCTTCAAATTAAAGTTTGAGATAAAAGTTGGGGGGCTTTTAAAATCTAGCCTCTGGTGTATAGCCAAGCCTAAACTTCAAGCCATTCCCTACTTGGTTCTAGTTCATAAATATAAAATACCATTTTCTATCTAGCAAACTCCTATTCATTCTTTAAAACTCAACACAAATCCCACCTCATTAGCAAGACAGAATCTTCATTTCTCCCTCTGTGCTCTCCTTGTTAGCTGTTTTATATCTTACAAGCACTTACCACAGTGGTTGTGTAATGTGTGCAAACTTGCTCCATTAGACAGTGGACTCTTTGTGGACAACAATTTTGCTTTCTCACTGTTTCTTCCAAGGTCCAGTAGAGTGTCTAGCACATCATAGGTTTGCCTTTTGGTTTCTTTGCCAGAGAAATAAGAAGCAAGTGAAAAATTGGTGATAAAACAATCCTTAAGGATTCTGGTGGAGAAGAGAGTTGAAAATTCCTATATACAAATGAAACACTGGTTTAGATCAGACTCCTAAGAATCTCTAAACTTCCTGCCTGACCAACCAGAGAGAAGAAGATGGAAACAAATTCCTTCAGGACCAGAGATGTTTCCTTGGACTTCTGTTGAAATTTCAAGCAACTCGAGAGAATAGCTGCTATTCTGTGTAGCCTCTCAGGATACAAATAAGTGCGTGGGAACCTCCGAGGCTTCTGACTTTGGGGATATTTACCCATAGTATAATTTATCTGTGTTTTGAAGAAGTATTTTGTTATTGAAGGATGGAGAGGGGTTATAGTACCAGTCTTGAATTTATTGTGCAACTCTGGGAAAACTGTTTGCTGTCACTAGGACTATGTTTCTCATTTGTAAATTGCGGGGTTTGGACTATAGTACCTCTAACATTTATTTCAAATTTAAAAGCTTATGAGGGCTCCAAGTTTCAGTAGGATAATAGTACCTACTTAAATCCAAATCAATTCAAAAATTCTCAAAAAATAAAAAAATCAATACAAGAGTAAATAAAACTACTCATAACCCAAGACTATAGCATAAGTAGAAAGCTAAGAATACTACAAAATCTAAATTGTGCACAAGTCAGGAAATAAACCAAACCAGCAGAGTCATCTTGAGAATATATGTCAGTGAGGAGAGTGATAAGGTGAGTAGGGGAAGGGGCAGGGAAGGTTCAGGGACTGGAAAGAGAAAATGCCATCCTTGGTGGGGAAACAATAAGAATATGTTAGAGACTTGGTGGATCCAAGTGCCGAATTCATTGAAATCAATTAGAAAAGGCTTGAAGGGGCAAAGGGCCAAAGGCAGCAACCTTGGGTAGGCGCTACTTCTGAGGAAGAGAAGGAAGACTTCAAAAGCATCCTTTGGAGGCTTAGTGGCAAAGGGAAAGGCGGAATGGGAAGGGAGAAATAATGGTCCTAGAGAAACGAAAAAGAACCTCCAACTCAGAAGGCACTTCAACCTCTCTTCTTACTTTACAACCATGTAGTAAAGAAGTTGTCATTCATATCTCAACAAGAGGGTATTCTTGAACTAACAAAATTCTGGTAAGCCTCCCCCATCCCTGTCTACAGAGATGTCAAAGGTTACATTTAAACTTGAGAACCAAATAGTAATTGTCTACATAAGAAAAATGGAGATTATGGATGCCATAAAAAATGTAAAGTCCTAGAACAACCATACAAATTCTTAAATGTTGAAAGAAATATAAAAAAGAAAATCAAATGAAGAATAGATCATAGAAAGGAGCACAGTAAATACAACATAATCCTTATAGTAAATATAACAAAAAATACAACCAAGTCAGTGCCAAACATATTAGCCATATTAATGTTTGTAGGTGTACCTATCTATTAACATAAAAAGCAAAACCCAGTTATTTGGTAAGTATGAAAAATACATAGAAAATGAAGCTATTTAAAAATGCTAAAAATAAGTTGATGGGCAAGTTACATCAGGCAAATGGAAACAACGAGAAAGAAAGTTTGTGATTCTAGTATCAGACAAAGTAAAATTTAAACCAGTGGTCTGAAATAGAAAGTGCAGAGATAGCGCAAGTACATACAGCAGTTTATATATTATAAAGCTGATATTTCAAAACACTGAGAAAAAAGATGGACTTTTAAACAAATGGCATTAGAATTGCTGGGGTACTTTTGACAAAAGAGATAAAATTGGCCTCTTTCTTCATATTATTAGCAGAATAAACTTCAAATGCTCAAAAGATCTAAATGTAAACCATACAGGTACTATAAATGGGGAAAAGCTTTCTAATTATGGTTGGAGATCCAGCTACAGAAAAAACATAAACTGACTTTTTAACTATATTTAAAAAAAAACTTTCATATGACAAAGACACCATAAATGAAGTCTAAAAATCAGTGATAAATTGAGAGACAAAAGATACAACATGTGTAACTGATAAAAGGCTAATATGCTTAATTTATTAATGTTGAGAATAAATTTTTTAAAATCTGACAAAAATATTATAAAATGTTGTAAATGAACAGTTCACCAAAAACATACAATGACCCTTAAAGATATTAAAAATACAAAATTTCACTCATAATGAAAAATGAAAATTAAAACTAGGCTATTTTCTCACCTAAGAAAGTAGCAAAAACTTCAAAATCTTGACAGCCACTCTGTTGGTGAAGCAACGGTGGAAATGCCACTCTCATACACTGCTAGTGGGAATGAAAAAATTGTACAACTCCTATGAAAGAGAATTAGGCAATAGGTAATACAGCTCCAAACACCTTTGCCCTTTAACTCAGTAGTACTATTTTCAGAAGTTTATCCTGAAGACACTCCTCCAAGAATTACATGATGAAAACAATCACAAGGTTTTCCTTTGTTGTACTTTTGGTAATAAACATTATTGGAAATGATGTAAACGTTCATCTGCAGGAGTTCATCTGATTAAATAAATAATGATACCACCATGATGGAGGACCATACAGCTATAAGAAGGAATGAAAAAGATGTCCAGAAACTGATATTGAATGATTGATGTATTGCAAATTGAAAAAAACAGCAAGATGCACACGACTTTTAAAATACACTGGCTTTTGTGTAAGAAATAAGGAGAGAGAAGAAAAATACATACATATTATGTTTTTGTTTATTTTTACAGGACAAAACACAGGAAGGTGAACCAAGAACTAATTAAATTGGTTCCCAAAGGCAGGTGAGAAAAAATTAGAGAAGTGATAGAAAATTTTCTGTGTATACTTTTTAAATAGTTTGAACCAGTTAATATTTTATGTATTCAAAAAGTTAAATCAATGAGACATAAGTTAATGATTTACATATTCAAAACATAAACTAAATCAATAAGAAAAATATCTAAAGTTGAATACAAACAAAACAAATAGCCTTAATTATTTATCAAAATGATAATATTACCACATAGAAAGAAAAGAAGTAATTCTAGTACCTTTGAACACATTACATTGACTGAACACCCTCAATGGAATATATTCTAAGGACAAAGAGAACTGTACAGAAGTCTTGAAATCTTGAACTTAAATTAATTGTAGGTAGTGGTGTTAATGTTGAATTCTAATACTATTCTGTTTGTATTGTAGGAGTAGGCAAATTCTAATTGTCAGAGTTCAAGATACAAATACAGAACAGAAAGAAGGAGAGGGAAAACCTGTGACATTGGATTGGAATTGAGTATATTAGTATAAATTCATGATTATGTATGATATTATACATATGTTTTAACTTAACTCTGTTCACTGATATGGCCCAGACGGATAATGACATCTTAGTTTCGATGAGTATACCCAGTATTGTAAGTTGAATTGTGTCTCCCACAAAGATATGCTGAAGTGTTAACCCCAACGAAATACCTGTGACTGTGACCTCATTTGGATATCAGATCTTTGCAAATGTAATCAAATTAAGGTGAAATCATACAGAATTCAGATGGGTCCTAAATATAAAGACAAGCAATCTTATAAGAAGACAGCTATGTGAAGACACACGGACACACAGAGGGAAGACAGTCATGCGAAGACAGAGGCAGATATTGAAGTGAGGCAGCGACAAGCCAAGGAATGCCAAGGATGGCTGGCAACTCCCAGAAGCTGTTAAGCAGCAAGAAAGGATTCTTCTTTAAAACCTCCAATTAAAGCACGTCTCTGCCAACACTGTGATCTCAGACTTCCAGTCTCCAGAACTGTCAGACAATAGACTTATTTCAAGCCACCCAGTTTGTGGTACTTTGCTATAGCAGCCCCAGGAAACTCCTACATCCAGCAACCAAAATCTTGGTTTCTAAATACCATTTGACACAAAAAGAATAGGGATTCCTTGAAGAAACACCTCGTTCCGGAGGTTGAAGTATCTTCTTATGCCAGAAATCAAGAAGGTGCTCAAAACCTGATGTATGACAACAAGACCCAGCAGATAGCTTAAAGGGGCTCTCATTAGCTAAATTTGGAATAATTTCAGTATTAAAAAGAATAAGTGATTGCCTGGGTGATTACAAGAATTAACCAGGAAAGGACATGAGGAACTTTCTCTAGTGATGGAAATGTTCTCTATCTAAATTGAGGTGTGAGTTATATGAGTGTATATGCTTGTCAAAATTCATCTGACTACATATTTAGGACCCAAACATTGCACTGTGTGTAAATTATACCTCAATTTGAAAAAAAATGACAGTAATAGATTATAACATATTGAACTTAAAAATGTTTTAAAACCATGAGTTGATAATGATACTAAAGAAAAATAAAAGTTGGGGGGAAGGAAAACTCTTTTTTACAAAAGAATACCAGCAGCAAATGTAGAAAGAAAATCTAGAATTATAAAATTTCCGTTTTTCAACTACCAATGTAATCATTACTTTAGGCAAGGATAACCAATGGATGCTAAAACATTCTGTAGATGGATGGTTTTGGAGACTGAGACAATCAAATAGTCTCAGAATATCACCCAACAGGTAAGGGGAAATGTACCTTTGCAATGAAGAAATTTGGCAGACACCAATTTAACCAAGGCATCAAAACTGACATCAACAATGAATGGGACAAACTTACTTGACGTGATTGCTGATGTGCTCCCGATGTGCTCTCATTGGGATGCAGCCCACCTGTATGTTATGCCTGCCAAAATCCACTCACTTGAATTTAATCATGAGGAAGCGTTTAGACAAGTCCAAATCATCAGGCATTCTTCAAAGATAGTGGTCTAGATTCTTCAAAAGGTCAATGTCATAAAAGTTCAAACAAGGAAGGGAAACTATTCTAAATTAAAGAAAATTAAAAAGGTATAATAAACTAAATGCAAAGCTGGACCATTGATTGATACTGAAAAAAAAAATGCTATAAAAGACATTGATTGTTAGGACAATTGTGGAAATTTAAACATAGGTTATATATTTGATAAAACTATGGTATTTTTGTTAAATGTCCTGAGTGTGATCATTATAATGTGGCTATATAGAAGACTATCCATTTTTCCGAAAAGAGAAAGAAAGCAAATATGGCAAAATATGTTAATAATTAGTGAATCTATATGAGGAGAATGTATTTATTATACTACTTTTTCCAATGATTGCCTTAGAATTTTTTAAAATAAAATATTAGAGGAAATGCTATTTTAAAAGGGAAAAATTATAATTTTTTGCCATTTTCAAACAATATCTTTTTCTGCATTTCTCTGTTACTTTATTGTCCTAATGTCCCTACCCTAACTCCCACCCTCATCATATTAAAGCCAGGATCATAGGCAACGTTACTTCTTCTTCCTCCAAAATAATATTTCTAAACAGAGCTTTTGTGAAAACAAACCTCTGCACAAATTATTCCAATAGGTTCAAGTTGTCCTGAAGCTAAATTCAAAACTCTTTAGTCTGGCAGTTTCATTAGTTCTGTACCTGTGTTTCAAATTGCTGGCCTGACATTTCCATGTGAAAACTGCAGCGGCCTCCAAATTAACTTATCCAGTACAGAGTTTGACACCTCTCCCTCTAAACCTGGTTCTCCTGCCATGTTTCCTCTTATTTAGTGCCATCACCATCCTTTCAGTAACCCAGGCTGATCTGCTCAGAATCAGCCTACCCATTCTTCATGCTATATACCAAGCCAGAATTCATTCTGTTGTCAATCTCTCTTACATTTAGGCCTTCGCCATCTCTAAGCTTTAGCCTATTACTTTCCTACCAAACGGTTTCTATTGATGGAGAGCAATGAGGAAGTAAAGACTCTGACTCTAATTATTACCTTTTCCATTCCCTTTTCTTCTCCCCAAACAGGCTTATGATAAATATCTCTCAGGAAGAAGAAATAGCAAAGCAATTGTTGCCTAAAGTCTTGGAGGAGAAAAGTGCCACACAGTTCACTGCCTCTTTACCTGGCACCCAAATACTCAGTGTGACCCATGGGATAAGATGAAAAACAAACAAAAACCTCAATCCTTATGTCTGTTGTTTTAACTCCCATTTTAGAAAGTGGGGCAAAAACCCAGCTGGAACATTCTAGCTGTTTGAAAAGCATGGGCTTTGCTTGCCTTGAAATCATTGCTCATTACAATGTGCCTGGTATTCATGATATTTGTGTGGGCAAAAACAAGATGGAATTGTGCCCCATCTGGCCACCCACTCTGACTACATGGTTGAAGATAGAGCTCTAAAGCAGGGGCTGGCAAACTATGGCCTGCAGTTTAAATGTGGCCCATGCCATTATTTATAGCCTGCCAGCTAAGAATAGTTTTTACATTTTTAAGAGGTATTAAAAGAAAAGAGAATATATGGCAGAGACCATATATGGTCTGCAAAAGCTACAATATTTACTATCAGAGTCTTTACATAAAAAAAGCTTTACTCTAACATCATACAGGCATAAGCCTGAATTCCATTTCTGACCTTCAGTAGCAATGAACTCTTAAGTAACTATTTAACCTCTCTTAGTCCCAGTTTTCACACTTGTAGATATAGATTTAGGATGTTGTAAGAATAAAGTGAAACTAGTGTGGATAATCTAATTAATATAATTCTTGGTACATATGTACATCTAAGTATTACTTATAATTGTAATAGAGAAATAAATATTGCTTAAAACAATCACATCCATATTTTAAAGAAGACATAATTCATATTAGAAAGGATATAAATATCTACATAGGCCCTTTCCCTGGGCTAAGATTAATGGGTGAGAATGAAGGGAAAGATGGAAATTTCAAAACTTCTGCCAATTATTCCAGGCTGCCAAAGAAGAGACTTGGAATATACAATCCACTGTTTAACTGAGCGTATCAGTGAGTCTTTGCCTATATAAGCAGGGGCTCAGAGATGAGCAGGGGATGGGGAGGTAGGTTGATCTGCAAAATACAAAGAGTAGAATTGAGTTTGAAAGAAGGAATCAGGCTTTCTGTCAGTTCATGATGACAGATTGAGCACGTGATAAACTCTCTCCCTTTACTAAACTCATAAAAATAGTAGAAAATGTAAAAATAGTAGAAAAAAATAAATATATACAAGTTCGTGTTCAAAAACAAGAAACAGAACTCTCAGTAGAGTGGAAAATGGAAAGACATCCCTAAAAGGAAGGATAATGAAATCATGCTCTTTGCAACAACATGGATGAACCTTGAGTATAACACACTATGTAAAAAAAGTCAGACCGATAATGACAAATACCTCATGAATTCACTCATATTTGGAATCTAAAAAACAAACAAACAAACAACACAAAACAAAACCCAAATGCAAACAGAGAACAGATTGGTGGTTGCCAGAGGGGAGGTGAGAGAGTGGAGAATTAGGCGAAGAGGATTAAGAAGTGCATATAAAATTATATTTTGCAGTTATAAAATAAGTTATAAAATTAATAAGTCATAAGCATGTAATGTACAACATGGGGAATATAGTCAATAATAGTGCATGAACTTTGTAAGGTGACAGATGGTGACTATTTTGCAATGTATATAAATGTTGAATCACTATATTATATACCTGAAACTAACATAATATTGTAGGGCAAGTATACCTCAATAACAAATGCTATTGGCATATCATAGCCATAGATACTGATGTGGGTCAATGACCAGATCACAAAAACATAAGTTTAATCTCTTTGACCCAATCTAGCTCATTTGAATGGATGAAGAAACTAAGCCATAAAGGAAGTGGTCATTCAGGACTTCTCCTACACAGGCAAGATAAAACATAGCAAGAGAGAAAGACAGGGAGCTGGGAAAGTGGCACAATTGATTCTTGAAAAGCCATTCTGCATTTCAAGGATGCTGACTGCCTGGAGGTGGTAGGCTAGGTAGAAAGTCCACCTAATACCTCTCTTTTATATTCAAGATTGGGCCAAAGCATCAGCTGAATTAATGCTCTGGTCACTGAAGGTGAAAAAGGGGCTCCACAGGGTAATATAATGTGAAATTCCATATCTCTAAAAACAATGTAGGTTGCCTTAACAGCAAACAAATCAGAAAGCAATGTCAAACCCAGAGTAAGAGTCCTTCATGGTCAGTATAATTTTTTTTTTTTTTTTGCCCTGACAACAAGGTAAATAGTCCCATGTAGTCAACAAGCCAACAACATCTAACTGATATAGTCATATAAAAGGTACTCTCAAAGGGTTCATATTGCTAGCAGCTGGTAAAAAAAGAAAAAGTATTTGCATAATAAGGGGGTGGAATTTCCTAGTAATTACCACTGTTCACCTGTACTGGAAGACAAGGGTCAGGATTAGGGATAAAAGATAAGACAACTTGAGTCACGGCATCTGTGTTAAAAGCATTAGCTGGAAGGGGAAAATTTTTTTATGATTATCATCAATATATTTGGATAGTAACTCCATCCAATAAGTTTAATATTTTTTCAAAGATTCCTCTGCCAAAACAGTTTGGTCTTAATGAGAAATATTTCCCCATTGAGAGGGCCAGTGAATGAGGCCATTATCCATAGTAGAGATTTTGTTCAGCAGGAGATAGAAGGAACAGTCAAGTAGGCAACCTTGGTAATAACCATATGCAGAGGCTCCAGCTCACTCAACTAGAATGAGGTACCAGAACCCTTAAATACTCATGCAGAAATCACTCGGGGATGGATAATACATAGTTGCTCTTATTCTCGACTCAATTATGAGTATCACACAGAACTATCAAATAACCCAGGCAACTAGGCTTCCTTACTCACTCAAAAGTCATGTCTAGCTATGACGTAAGCAGCAACGATCCTTGAGGGTATCATACTCATTGCCAAGAGATAGCTCACCACTATCAAATGGAAGGCTTTTATAAAGTAAATGGGCCATCACATAGATGCTCAGTTTTAATGAGATCTCCATAAGAAGATAGAAATTGTACCTGAAGACTAATAGCATCAGTTGTCTTGCTTAGAAATCCAGGGACCATTTCTAGAGCCTTGAGGAAACTACCAGAAGCTCCAGAATGCCTATGTGTCTCACATGGGTATAATGAAAGGTGCTATAGAGTAATGCACAGTCAGGGTCATAGGATATCAAAACAGAGCTCACTGTCCCAACCTGTGTACCAACTAAAGACTTCTTGTTGCTTGAGCTACCACTCAAAGGTGAAAAGTATGCATGATCCCTGGTGGATAGGTTTGTGTAAGAGGCTGAAATCAGAAATGAAGATGGACCACCAAGCAACAACATGAGTAGGTGCTGATCCTCCTACTTGGAAAAGGCACCTGCAGTGGCACCTTTGACTAGAGCTCTGAAAGTGTCATGCCTAAAATCTGACAAGTCAGAGCCCAGATAGTGGTGCTGAAATCCTGGACTTTAGGCTGACTGAGAAGTCATCCATGAGAAGCCATCTCTCTATCTGTCATATGGGAGATGATTGGCAAATGATTCCTGAAAGAGGGAGGATACATCAATAGGCTGCCTTTGGACAATTCCTGAGATACAGTAGGAGTTAAACCAAGATTAGAAAGGTCTCTTTAACACTATAGTGACAGAGGGCTAGATTGTGAATGTGTACTGCAGAGATTCCCAAGTAAAAACATACTGTTGCTAGTAGTTATGGTAGAAAAGAATAAAGATGACAATCTCGGCTAAATCAATGGCCACATATTACTAGAGTGGATATCCTATGATTCGCCTAATCATGGAGATGATATCAAGGATCAAAGAGAGGTAGGTATCAATTCAATTAACTATCTCCAGAAAACAATGAGGTTTCAAAATCTACTATTTTTAATTAACTATGCCAAGAATTGAAGGGTGATAATGGTAAGATTTCAAATGAACATCATCTGAAGAGGCTCATTCTACTCCCCTTCCTTTGGAGAGAGGGGAGGAAGATTCAAAAGAACTAATAATAAAATAAAATCTGATTTTATGTAGATCCCAATCTAGTGGTACAAAGGGCTCCTCAACCCAGAGGAAGAGCCCTGGTAAACAAACATTAAGAAATGACCTGTACTAACAGGAGATAGCCTGGAACAACCACAGAATAATTTATCCAGGAGTAAGAAATCCCAGAAGTCTTTAGGGAAGCCAGGAGCAACTTATCTACAACCTTTCTATGTATCAGGTCATAGAATACCTGTACCAGTAGAGGTAAAATAGCTTATTTTTAAATGAAGTCTAACACCAGAAGTTCTGGGACAAATCAGACACAAATCAACAATGAAATTTCTTAAGGCCCCACAAAAAGGAGATGACACTCATTAGAAGCAAATTTAACACCATAAATGGAAGAAAAACAGACAAATAAACAGGGCAATATCACAAAAAAAGTTGTGAGAAAACACCACCATGGGTGGTCAGGATTTATGAGGCTGGTAGATTAAACTATAAGCTGCTGTCACTTGCCTGGATATAGGAGGTACTATGATGTCTCATGTGTTGAGTTTAAAAGACTTCTTTTAGATCCTGTTCAATCTCATTTCCTATGTCCTGGGGACAAAAGCAGCTTCTATAGGAAGCAATGCCTAAGAGGAGGTCATGTTATAGCTAAGAAAACACCTCATCTTCCTACTATGCTGCTGACCTGGAGCTCCTCCCAGGTCCCTAAGAACCTCGTTTGTAATGCTTCTGTTGAAAAGCATGCTTCAGTGAAGATGATGATGATGATGATGGTGATCTAATGAATGAAACTAAAAGTATTTCATTGTGGAAACCAGACCCCAAGATGGCCACAATGATCCTGGCCCCATGAGAGAGTCCCCTCTCATGTTATGCAGGGCTGTCCTGTTTAGCCAGTGGGATTTTGCAGAAATGATGGTGTGTCGCTTATAAAGCCAGGTCACAAAAGATATTGCTCTGTCTTAGATTACTTGATCCGGGGAAAGATAGCTGCCATGTCATGAGGATGTTCAAGCAGCTCAGTGGAGAAATTCACGTGGTGAGAAACTGAGGGCCTCTGCCATCAGCTAGCATTAACTTGATAGCCTTGTCAGTAGCATCTTGGAAGTGGATCCTCCATCTCAGTTAAGCTTATAATTACAGCCCTGGGTGACATTTTGACTACAATTTCATAAGGCCCTAAGCCAGAACCACCCAGTCAATCTGCTTCCAAATTCCTGACCCACAAAAAAACTGTAAGGGATTAAAAAAAAAAAAAGTGTATTGTTGTTTTAAGCTGCTAAATTTTTAATTTAATTTTTTAAAAATTTGCTACACAAAAAAGATAAGCTAGCATAGATAGAAAGCAAGCAAGTAGCTTATAAGATATAGGTAGAACACATAAGAAGTGTGAAGTATAGATAATAAGTACATAGCTTGTAAGATAAATGTAGACTTTATAAGATATGCTAATTATAAATAATAAGTTAGTAACTCGAAAGACATGCTAAAGATATACAGAGTAAATGGAATGTCTGATGAAATAAGTAACAGTGTTACTTAAAGTTAGATAGAAAGTAGTGGAAAGAACAAGACATAATTACACCACCTTTGAGCTGACAGCTTTATCAACTCTAAATCAACAACCCATTGGTTGACATCCACTTGGTCTCATTTTGGCCCCACGTGCTCTGTGCACGAAATGCAGATAACATTTTTGCCTGTTCAGAAGGCTAAGTGGCAAGCTATAGCTATGGCCAAGCGTATTCATCTTCATCCCTGTGTTCTTCCTATCAGAGAACAAATTTATGCTTTGCCTCAAGGAGCCTTCTGTGTATTGCTCAAATCTTCTAGCTCAAATTTCACTTCCGATCCTCATAACTACACCATTAGCAGAGAGGGCCGATGCAGCATAGATTATGGGGTAGGGGGTGGTGAGCAGTGGGAGTGTAGACATGCAAGCATTGTATAACCCAGGATTCAGAGAATGTGGTCCTTCTACCTGCACGCCCTCATCCTAAGTGAATTACCCTTTCCCATCACTCTCCCCTTGCTTCTCATTTTGTGTTTTAAATAAATTTAGTAAACTGTATGTTTCAGCACCTTAATTTGATCTGTGAGCCTTTCTGTTCTGAGACCTTTGAAATAACTTACCTGGTAGACTACTTAGAGGCTACCATTGCATCAAGGTAATATCCTCATGACAGGGACCTTGGGAAAGTCACTTTATTACTCTGAGCCTCAATTTTCTCATTTCTAAAAATACGGAGCTAGTTCTACACACCAGGCAGTACTATAAGAATAAATGAGATACTTGTGAGAAGGCATTGCAGAGTGCCAAGCAAAAGATAGGCACTCACCAAAAAATAGTTCCATCTGCCTTTGTGTGACCTTGTACATGTGGCTAATCTCAGCTTTGTCATCATTAAAAGGGTATCATAATACCTACCTCTCACAGTTGCTGCAAGGATTAAATAAACATTTCTGAAAGCACCTAGCACAGGGCTTGGCACATCGTAGATGGTCAATCCATTTTAAATTTCTGTCTTCTTTTCCTTACAAAAAGGAAAAAAAAATAGTATAAAAAATAGAATAGTATAACAGCTGCCTCCATGATATAATTTCAAAAATGTGGGAAATCCTTCCATCCTCACCACCAACTCAGCTACATCCCTCACCTACTCCTCCTGCCTACCATTCCTTTTAAGGGTTAGAGCTTTTTTTCCTTAATGGAGAATTACATTTCATCCTGAAGGAAGAAGCCAAATGACTTAAATTCACCCTAAGGCACAAATGACTAACAATAGATCCTTGCAGAGAGAAAGGTTTTATAGGGTGAGAGAGGAGGGAGTAAAAAGACAGGGTTCAGAGGAAGGGCACTCAGGGGTGAGAGACAAGAGAAAGGCCTCCAGGAAGAGGGCCCGGAAACCAGACCATAACAAGAACATATTTAGCACCGTGAATCTGTACAGAAAGGACCAGAAGGCCAAGACAGCCCTCCCTCACACAGCCCCTATCTCATACACCCCTCCTTCACACAGCCCCTCCCTCACACAGACCCTCCCTCACACACCCCTCCCTCACATCCCTCTCCTTCATGCAGCCCCTTCCTCAGATACCCCTTCCTCAGACAGAGAATGAGCGGCCCTTGAGGTTTCAGGAGTCAACAGAAAAGACAGGAGAAAGCATTCTGTAGAAAGGAGTTAAAATAAATTGGAATGTTTCATCTCCTAGAGAAAAGGCCACCTCTCCCAGGGTTTTTCCTTGGCTTCAGGATGAAGGAAGGGGATTGCGGGAACTGTGGCTCAGACCAAAACTGGCTCTCAGTTGGGTTCCAAGCTAGACCATCAGAGTCCCAAAGCAGTGTGGCAACCATGGAAGGCGGTGATGGAACACAGTGAAAAGTTCCGATTGCAGATTTCACCTACTCACCTTATTAAGGCTGCGCTTTGACCAAAGTCACATAATACCTCAGTCAGCGTTACTAGAGTAAAATAGTGATCACCACGGACCTGTAGAGCAAATTTACCTGGAAGCTGGCAAAGCTAAGCACTCCCAACTTTACTTCATGGCCCGCATGAGTGAAGAGTGCTCTGGAGAATGTAGGAAGCCAGGTTGCCACTGGAGAAGCATTCATATGTAAGCATTTCTGATAAATTGCCTAAAGAGATCTCAGAAGAAAGAAACTTAAATTTCCAAGGCAATAGTCATTTTGTATGTGAGTGATTTTGCCTCATACCAGATGAATATTCACTTTTATATCTAATTTTATATTTATATTCTTTTCTTAAAGCCCCCTTCCCCTAAACTGTACCAGCTTTAGATCTCACAAAAGCTGGACACACCTCTATAGAACTCAGGGGATTGCTTTGTAGATTGAATGAAGTGGCCATGGAAAAGTGATTGGTGCAGAAAGCTGGAATAAATGCTCACTAAACCTGCTTCTGAGGTCCCTGCTCATGTCCCTCTATCTAGGTGAGGTGGGATAGAAGGAGAAATACAGCCGAGAGACAGCCACTAGGTTGAGAAACAGACTATAGAGCTGGCAGAAAGGCTGGCGCTCTCCAGTGAGGGCCCCTCTGGCCAGACAGGGCCAGATGATGTAGTGACTTGATTCAATGGATAAACATCCAATGCAGCTTGCTGGAGGCCGCCAGCCTCGTATTACTGTTGACACAAAGCAGATTCCCTTTCTCTAAACCACTGTTTATATTTTAGCCAAGTGTTCTACATAAATCTCCCATCCAACCACCAGACTCTCTGGCTGCTATAGAAGTGACCAACTGGAAAATAGCCTAATAAGGAGTTTGCTGCACAAACTGGGATAGCTCCATGTGAAAGGCTGCTTGGGGGGCACTGATCAAGAAACCCTGGTGTGAAACTTTCTGAAATGGGAGGTGGGGGCAGAACAGGGTTGGAGACAGCTTCAGCTAAAATAAGAACTGTGTCGCAACCAGGGGACTGTGTCTATGAAATATAAATTCAGTTCATCTCGGGTTCAGAGAACATCCTGATGCCCCGGTTCAGTAGTTCTAGGAAATATGTGGGCTTGGTTCCAGTTCAAACTCATTCTTCAATAGGGGGTTTTCAGAAGAAAAATAGAAAACGACTTTGTAATCGCTTTGTGGTTCCATAAATTAATATTAGGGCTTGGTTCAGAGCTCAGCACAGTTGTGTAATAAGCTGTGGTTTGGGGTTCATGGTCTGGCTCAATTCCCTTATTGGAAGGCCTCAAAACCTAGAGAGCAGTGTCTTGAAAAGAACACGGGAGCGACCTTTTCCTTGCAGTAGGAGCTATCAGCTCAATCCAGTTCATCTTAGCTCAGCGAGAGGCAATGTAAAAACTGTTCCCCCAGCCATAGTTTTTGGGCCTCTCTTTCTTTTTCCTTAATAGTCCTGTCATGTATCATAAATAGCCTAGTCCAGAGTAGCTGTTATTTTAAATAGTAATTAACAAGAGTGAGAATTATCTTCAGGGAGTGGAAGAAGGGAGAGGGTGTCCTTATATTTAGATATTCTGGACTTGATTATAAATCCTAGAGCTTGGCTACTCTGTGGGGATCTTGCTTCTCTAGGCTCATCCTTTCGACATGATTAACTGACTACTGCCATCTAGTGGACTTGGAGGACTTTGATGATCCAGCTCCTAACCGACATGAAGTTGGGCACTGATCCTGAGAGAAGCTGTGCTTAATTAGGGTAGCAGACCTTAGAGTGGCCTGTAGGTAAGATTGTGGATTCATCATCCTGGGATATCCCTCTATGTAATTTCTACTCTTTGACATATATTAAAAGAGGAAAAAGAGAAGTTTAAAAATTCAATGCCTGTGGATTATCAATGTTCTGGAGTTTATTTGGCAATTGAATCAGAATTGCCATTGAGAGCCTTACAGAGATTTAGTCAGTGCTGATGCTGTGAACAAGAGCCTCTATGCTCTATTCTGAGCTCTCTATTGTGGGTGCAGTGGCAAGATTGGACTGTGGGTCTGGCCGGGATGAAGGGAGGAAGCCCTCAGCAGGGAAACTGGCAGCCAGGTCCCTGTAGCCCTTCTCAGATAGGCTGTGCCACACTGTCCAGGCAGTCCCCAGGCTCAGGCCTCAGGCAAGAGGTATACCCTTACTTGGGTAAGAATGAGAAAAAGGGCCAGTTCTAGACCCCAGAACTTCCCTCTGTCAAAGTTCCTGATTACCTAGAATGGTTGTTCTGGGAACAGACACATAGATGTTCAGGGACAGAGCGGTTCAAAGAACTGCAGATCTTGAGTTTTTAGAGAGCTTAAGAAAGGAATTGGATTAATTACATAGGGAATTAGCAAATGTGCTTAAGTTAGTCTTTAAGATGGATGAGAAGCTTGGTATGGCCCAAAATATTTAAATCAACAACCATATAAGGATGTAAACCAAATGCACACAAAGCATTTGGATGAGGTCTGCAAAGCTTTCTTTCTCAATTATCACAGCTTTATTCTCTCCTAGGTTACAACCCAGACCCGTTTCCCTGTCAAGTTCGTCTGTGAGGTTTCTATCCAAAACTGGGAATGGACCCAAATCATTTCCCTAACCCCGACTCCCACCCCAGCCCAGGCTTCAGTTTCCTTATCTGGAAAATGAAGGGGTAGGTTTGATTACCCATGAAATCTTTTCCTACTGAATTTGAATTCTTCAAGTCTACATTCTCCTTTATGAAGTTCACTCATAGATCTGGAATGAACTGAACTTGGAATCTTTTATGATCACCTGGAATGTCTCCTAAGGAGTGTTTATCCAGAATAAGAGGCTATTTGAGTTACAATATAAACTTGACTGACCATGAGGTAAGGTGTGTTAAAATAATTTTCGTAGAGAGGACGTACTGATAAGATAGTCTACCTGGGTTTCAGACTGCTCATAACTCATTGTGTGACCTTAGCAAGTCATTCATTCACTTAGACTTTGCTTTCCACATTTAAAATTAAAATAAGCGCCATCTTACTCACTCATAGGATTGGAGAGAGAGAGAGAGAGAGAGAGAGAGAGAGAGAGAGAGAGAGAGAGAGGAACAGTTGCAAGAAGTGCTTCCTTAAAAAGTTCATTATGAATTTAAAATAACATTTTTCTGTTTAGATTAGGTTAATTTTATTTAATATTATAAATCTCTCCCAGATGCTACCCACAAAACAAATAGCTAAATAGTCTGTGTTTCAAAGATCACAGATTTTACTTTTGAGAAAAAAGCTAGGCCATGCCTGAGATAAATCAGTGCCACTAGCCAACAGGGAAACTGCCCCTTCTTTGGGTCTGGTCCTTCCAATCCTTGGAGGTTTGTGGCCTAGAACTGGAGTTAGGAGGTGGAGCTAGAAGATGGCCTGGAACCTACCGGCATGTTGCTTTTAGTGAATGGTAATGAGAGCTGGAACTCACATTTTTACCTAAAAGATCTGATACCGCTTCTCCTCCTCCACTGTTAACCTCTCCATGAAAGCAGAGAATCAGAAAACCATAAGATGTGATTCATAATTGTCAATAACATTTGTGTCATTTTGATGCTCTAACTCTATTATGTTAATTGCTTTCCTCTCTACACTTTATTTTAAGGTGAGCATTAATTGATTCCTAACTGTAATCACAATTATGGTGAGTTATCCTGATTAATGGGAGATGTGATTAATAGGTAGGAAGGTGCAACTGTTTCTCCTTCCCAGAGAGGAGATGATATATGCTATTATAGCTTCACCGTAAACTGCATTTTCCCCAAGAATTCAGAGCTAATGCATAGCTATCAATCACCAACCTGCATTGTTCTGCCCAGTTGACTGGACACAATTCCCATTCGGCCTGTCCTGTTTCTCCTTGCCTCACTGACTGACTGTCCATGCTTCCCTGGAGAACTCTCCTATTCCAGACCCCCAGTGTTCCAGAGATAAGATAGATGCTAGCGTGTCAGCTCTGAATTCTGAAACACAGTTTCTGATGTAGTTAAGATGGGTAAGGTGATGGGTGTGTATACCTGGGCCAGACCCAGAGAAGACATTGAAGTAGGCAGAGGAGGAAAACTATTGTTTATTTGTGTACTCCAGTGGCACATGGTAGCATTTAACCACGTGGTATTTGAAAGAAGAATAGGCAAATGAAGTTTCTCTTCCCTTTTTATGCTCTTTTGCTATTCCAGCTTCCTAGCGGCTAGCTGCCCATGGCATTCCTGGACTCCACTCCACCACCCCAGCCAGCCTTGTCCTTCTGAAGGGAAGGTGCCTTTCTAAACCTCTCTCCTTACACCCGAATTCATCTGTTCTGTGTGCTGCTCTATCAGTGCCTTGCTGGGAGAGAGGGTAGCTCATCAGATGTACTGATTGGTATGATAGCTGATGCTGAAATAATTAACTCTCCCCAGTAATCCTGTAACAGGAACCTTGAATACTCCTCCTTATAACTCCTTTATGCATTGGCCAAACTTCCTTCCCAGCCTCGCTCCAGGCAGCATCCTCTCCTGCTGAGCTCTGCCTCCTGGGTGGCCTCCTCACGCACCAGCCACAGATGTCCTATAATTGAGTCACCTATTGGTTCAGCGATATCTTCTTTTTAAAAGTTTCAGGCTATTTGGAAAGGAGAACTAGAAGCCTTGCTTTGAAACCGTGATGCCTGGCAGGCAAGGAGATTTCCCCTAGAGTGTTTGTTTATTCGAAATGGTTGACAAAGTCCTCTCATGGAGAAAGTTTGCGGAGAGCTCACGTTTGTAGTCTAATGCACTATTGGCCACTGATAGTGTCCGAAATTCATACTTCTGTGCCCTTCCCAGAGGCAGGAAAGTCCTTTGCTTTGTCATCTCTCTGTTCACTCCTCAACATTCAGTTTAAAGGGAAGATAGTTCCAATCTGGGTGCCCTTTTGACCTTTCTTTGCTGGGCTTGGAGGCCCCCAGCCACACCTTTACACAGCACAGCAGCATCACAGCCTTGGAACCCAGACATCTTCTGTCTCACTTCTGTGCCAGACAAATGTCTGGGCCCCTGTAGACCTTAATGCAGCTTGTACTTGCCCAAAGTCAGCAGAGGGGATGAGTGGGGGCTGAAGTCCAGTACTTATTCCCTACCTGCATGAAGGGAACATTTTCTTCATTTTCTTCCTATAAAGGCTCGGCCTTTAGCTACTGAGCCCTGGCCCTGGTCGAGCCACCCAAGGTGCATCATTTCTTTCAGATCTTAGAGATATTGAGGAGCTCAGCACAGCCCTGCTCTGAGTCATTCACTGGACTTGATTTTATTGCCACGACCTTTGGGCATGACCTCAGCTCCTTCACTGTTTTTCATTAATAATCACGATCAGCATTTTGTGGCTTTTTTGTAGACTTTGCTGCAAATTTCACAGGAAAGAAGAAAAGAGTTCTGTACCTTATATATTATAATACACAATCTCACTAATCCACCTACCTGGCCCATTTGTGTTCTCCCCACAAAGGGTCTGCTCCCACTAAGAGCACAACCAGGCCTCCTCCTCCTGACCCAGCCACATGCAGGAGCACCCCTGTGTCCTGTCCCATGCCTTTTCCCTCCCTACAGACCCATCTTACGATCCAAGACCGCTCCACCTCCTACCTCAGTCTTCCAAACTCTCTTCTGTCGCAGCTCAGCAAACAAGCTTCAGCTGCTAGGATGCACCTTTACTACTTACAATTTACTATTTTCTCCCATGTCCCACCCTCAGACTATAATGATGTTTTTAAATACCCTTCTGTTATAATTTATGAGTTAATCTACCAGTTAAAATGTGAGTTCCATGGGGGCACAGATTGTGCATTATCTGTCTTTATCTACCTAATCAGACTTAGATTCAAATTCCAACTCTTTTACATAGTGCCTGTGTGACTTTGGGCAAGTTGCTTAACTTTCCAGAGCCTCAGTTTCCTCGCCTATAAAATAGAAGCAATAATCACAACTATTTCAGATAGTCTAATAACCCTCTCCTTCAATTATAAGGATTGAATGAGATGATGCACACAAAGGGCTTGGCATATAAGGGTTGATAAATGATAAATAATCATAATAATTATTATTATTGTAATGATTACTGAACAGGATTGTGCTCTCTACATATATAGCATATATATGCATAGGATGATTTTAGGTTCATCCCTATCCTTCAGACAGGATCACCATAAATAGTACTCACATGCCTTCTGAGAGAAATTATGCCAGAGCTGTACTTACACATAAGACCCAGGAAACTGCTTTGTCCAAATCATGAGCTCAGATCTCGCCCACAAGTGTTGCTTTAGTCCCAGGATTGTACATGTTCAGGATCTGTGGTTGCTGGGTATTCCTTCAACCTCAGGGCCTTGTGGCTGTTAATTGGTTTGGTTTCAAAATAACTTAGCCCTTCCAGGCATAAAAGGCTGTAGGCTAGGTCCTGATAGACAATTAATAGATATGTGTGGGCATGTGTATATGAAAATGTTTAACCACCTCAGAAGAAGTGAGATTCAGAGCTGTGGACATGTGCTTGAAAGATTACGTTACAAGTCGGGGTCCCTTCAGCAAGACCCTTGCTCTGAAGGTGCCATAGAGACAGCAAACACATTTTCAATTTGGTTCAATTCAACAGATTTTTATTCAGCATCTACTAAGTGCTCAGCACTGTGGCATACAATCAAATGAATAGCCCTGTATTGTTACAATAATGCTGCATAACAACAACAAAACACAACATCTGAGATTTCTTTTTCATGCTTCTGGGTCAACTGGGGTCAGATCGTCTAAGCTGAGCTTGGCTGCAGATCTGTAGGTCAGCTGGAGACTATGCTTTACATGATTCTCATTCTCTGCGGATCCATTAGCTACTCCAGGAATGTTCTTCTCACGGCCTTGGCAGAGGGCAAAAGCCCAAGCCCAACCTGAAAAGCCTCTGCTTTTCCATACCTGCTGATACTCCATTTGCCAAAGCAGTCACACGGCCAAGCCCCGAGTTAAAGAACAACAAAGTATTCTCCACCTACCCTGAGCCAAAGCAAGCAGACAGGCTGGCCTAAAATGTATGGAGTAGGGAAATACACCACCAACAACGAGATGATGGCAATAAGTGAATATTTCTTCATAATAATTTACCGCATGCCAGGATAAGAGAGCTTCATCTGAACCCAGAAGTGAGTTCAGGCTTTACCAAAAAGGAAAGGTGACTGTGGAATATGATTGTGATTTTTTTGATGCTGTTGTTCCTTGCTTGTGCTTAGTTACATTTGGGGCAAGAAGGTGAAGAAGGTAAAAGAAGGACTAGTGCTCAGAGCCAGTGTTTTGATTCACTTTCTGGGTTTCTAAAAGTATCTCACTAGCAATACTTAGGCTACAGCTCAAAGTTCTCAAGCAGTGGGGTGCTGTTTGAAGCTTCAATTTCTCATTGAAAGTGTTTGTTTTATCCTTTCTAACTTAGAGGTTATTCTCTTTGATGACCTTATTCAAAGGTTTTGGCCTGGGGTTCCTGAAAGTATAAGAAAAAAGTTACATGGAGGTTCCATAGTTTCATTAAGTTGCCAGTAGGCCAGTAACTGCAACAGTGAGGTGCTATTTTGGCCCTCCACAGAAAGAGTAAAGGAATTCCAGAAACAAAAACTCAAGTTGACGTGCAGTAAGAGTCCAGAGTAGATTGCTAAGGAGATGGTTTCTGAATTCTTATAAAATAAAGTGGTGATCTCATTCTATATGTTTCTATTTAATATAGCCGAGCCCAAAACTTTTTGGCTTGGGAAAGTCTACAAATTTCAGTAAAAAATTTATCAAAAACTGCTATAATACTCTTGTAGTCAAGCTAGAACTATGAGCAATGTAATAATACAGTTAGATCAAATCTTAGTTATTTAGAGTGCTACTTAGAAAATGTTAATTAAGGTCACCCTAAAGGTCTGCCTCTGGCAAGGTGCCTCGGGACTCTGTCCTTGGTATTCCCTTATCTGGCAGTTTCATCAATTACTTAAATGAAAAAAAAATCAGAAATCATGCTAATCAACTTTGTAGATGACACAATGCTGGGAAGGTAACCTAAAACAAGTGCAAACCCGCACTCAGAGTAACAGGCCAGAAGTGATAAAGTACATTTAATAAAAACAATCCTCAAACCCCAAATTTAGGTCCTACAACAGTGCAGTTTGTAAAAGGCATCTGTCCTGACAACAACTTAGACAGAAAACTTCTGGGGATTTCAGAGGGACCTCAAGCTCAGTATGAATCAAAAGGGTGAGACAACGAGAGCCGATAAAATCTTAGAGGCTACGTTCACAGGAATTATGGTCCAGATTAGAGAAAGTCACAGTCCCACTGGACACAGAGTTGATTCAGGCACTTCTGTCACCCCAGAAATGACGAGGAGCATTTGATTTTCTGGTCAGCTAGAAAGACATCCTCCTTTTCTCTAATTTCTGTCTGCTTTTTCTTCCTGAAATTCTACCTTTAGGTATAGAGGGCATAACTTTTGATTTAGTAAATAAGCATTTTATGCATTCAGCAAATATTTATTTAGCGCCTACCATATATCAGCACTATAATGAACACCTCATCTAGAGCTGGGGGTGGGGCGAGAACCAAGTACCAGGAGCCTATGGTAATGGGGAAAACGCACAAACACATACATTACAATGTGAAAAATGCTAAAATGATGGTGTTTGCAAAATGCTGTATTAACACTGGTTTACCACAGACAAGAAGTATATTCTTGGTTTGCAGAAGGCCGCTCGGTGTTTTAGAGGTATTCGGCATCAAGGTCATCTCATCCCCAGGGCCAAGCACAGAGCCCGGCACAAAGTAGATATTAAATAAGTGATGAATGGAGGGATGAGACAGAAGATGGCCTGCAGATCTGAGAGTAAGTCCCAGCTCTGCCACTTGCCTGCAGTGAGACTATGGGCAAGTTGAATTAACTCACTGAAACTTAGTTATTTCCACATAAATAACATAGGGATAATGATCCTCATCTCCCAGGGTTGTTTTACATATTTAATGAAATGGAATGGGCTAAGAGGCATAAGGAGTCCATAATACTTGAAGTTACCTGGGACCTAGTAAGAATAAATGTTAGTATCTATGCCCCTCTGACTTATGTGTCAATGTGATCAGATTCAGATTGTTCTGGGCATCACATTTTAAGAAGGGCTCTTTCAAATTATAATCTGTTTAGAGGAGATCAAAGTCGAGAGAGATCTAGAAAGCAGGAAAGATTGAGGGGCGAAGAAGGAGAAGACAATTTAAGGGTTTTCCTTCGCATAGAGAAGCAGCCTTATCTCATATAGCTCCAGAAGCAGCACACAAAGTGTTTGATTCCAGCTCAGATGTGAGAGAGCATTCTGACAAATGCAGCTACCAAGGACACAGTGAGTTTCCTCATCAAGCAAGGAGTGCCTCATTGCTAGGACTTTTAAAGCAAGTCTGGGGAAACAATTATACAGTCACTTATTTAGTCAACAAAATATTTATTGAATACCTACTGTATGTTCTCATCTTGTTTTAGGGAACTTTGGATTAAAGGTGTAAAAAAGAGAAAAGTCAGCCCCGGAATCCAAGGCTCTCACACAAGCAAGCAATTACATGCATTACACTGTAAGCTGCTGTGGGAACGCAGAGGGGTTTGTAAGAGGGATTTCGCATTTGGGTGGGAGGTGGTATCAGATGACTTCTAAGGTCTCTTGGCTCCTATTAGTCTATGATTCCATATAAGTCATAATCTCTGTCTGCAAAGAATTTACTCATCTAATCCACAGACTTTCCTTGGAATTAAACCTTGGAGACTCAGGCCCCAAATGCTTGAATGGTAAAACTCCACAAAAGCAATAACAATGATGCCTCGTATCAGTAATACACTAATATGCTGGAAGAACTTTTACATTAGAACATCTGAACCTCGCATCTTACCTATACATAAGACCACATCGAAATAGATAAGAAAATGGAGCAACAGAAACAATATAGGAGACTCTCTTAAAGTTACCCAGATCATTTATAGCAGGCCCGGGTAGAATACAGGTCCCCTAAGACTCATTTAATGTTCTTGCCAATAGACCATAATGCATTAGCTTTCTCCTTTGGTGTCCCAGAAAGTTTCTCCTTCCCCTGCCTCCTCCCCTCCCCCCTACTCCATTATTACAAGCACAGAATCTGGCAGATGAATGGCCTGGCTGATCTCCCAAGTTTCCCTCTGAAACGTAGAACCCGACATCCTTTACATTTGGAATTCCAAACACAGTCACTGCTGTGTCAGAAAAAATATTAACTGTTTGAGCAGTGGACCTTGCCACCAGGCCTGGAGAATGATAAGCACAGGCAGAAAAGGAAAGCGGCTCACTGCCTTTGTTAGCTCGAAGGTAAGATGCATGACCTAGTTCAAATGATGATGCTTTTTTAAAAAATAAAATATAGATTCAGAGGCCTGTGCTGAGAGCATTAGCTCGATGGAAAACAGCCTTCTCTGAGAATGTGTTCTTTGGCTTATTTATTTGGCTTTCATCTGAGGTTGAAGTAGCAACTAGTAGGCAGGTCCTAAGGCCAGGACATCTGCAGCTACTAGGCCATTTGGGATGCTGGTAGTTCTATCATCATTTTTATTCCTCTTAGTGAATCACTCTGACAGCCTGACAAGGCTACCGAGAGTGTGAGGCCCCTGTTTCCACAGTTGTCCCATCAGACTGAGTAGCATACTGTGTCCTCATGGGTAGGAGTCAGGGTAGAGAGCAGACAGAGGAAGGATGTGGGTACCTGAGTGTAGTGCTGCCCTGTATGTAGCCTGAGTATGTCCCATGGCCAGGGTCCTTCTAGGCACCTCCCAAGCTACTCCCCAGTCTGGTTTGAAATTCTCTGTCTTGATAAATCAGATGATTTATGTGATTTGCTTCCAAAAGCACCAGAGGAAAAAAATATAGGAAAATCTCTAGACTTTCATCTATGAAAGACAGGGCTTTGAAAGGAATTCTTTAAAAGAAATTTAATATTTTTAGCAATGGCAGTATTATTGGAAGATGATTCACACACACACACACACACACACACACACGCACACACACACACAACTTATGTACACCAGCACTTCCTAATCCCCTTATTTTGCTTTATTTTTTCCCCAGCACTTAAAATTTTGGGGAGTCATTTATTTGTATATTGTTTGTTTTGCCCCTGTAGAGAATATTAACTTCATGTGGGCAAGAACTTTGTCGTTCACTGCTGCAGCGCCAGTCTGTAAAACATTGACTCACATTGGTAGTTCTCATTAAATAACTATTTCTTCACTTGTGGCCTGAAGTGCTACTCCTAGAGATTTATTAACTTAGTTTTCAAAGAACTTAAAGTTATTAAAATGCAAACATCCTTAGAATAACACTTTAGGCCTAAATAATAGTTCTCAGCTAATAAATTTTGAGGACAGGAAACTCTACCATGACATTAGGAAGCATAGGTACTTTCTAGAATGATGCTCAAGAGGAAAGCATACAGGTGACAAGGACCTGAACAGGAGGGTGAGAAACAGGGAGGAGACAGTGAGGAAAGCCTGAAATGTGGCTCCTTGATTATTTTGCCTGTTGGTCCTGCCTAGGAGTCATGCGTGATTCTCTGGCCTTCCCTATCTAACGTGAGCTCCTATCAAACCCAACATCAGCTCTGGTGGAATGACTGTTTCCTTTCCATTCTCACTATTGATACCACAGTGAAAAACCTCATTGCCTCTCCCTAATGATGTGGGTGATCACCTAACCAGGCAGCTGCCTCCAGTCTCCCTACATTAGCCACGTATACCATTTCCAAGCCAACTTTCTAAAACACCGCTTTCACCTTACTCCACCATGATAGCTATTAGGACTGTTTATCAATACTTCTCCCTTTATAGGCACATGATAGTTGTGTGACTAGCTCTGTTCAGTGAACTGGGAGCAGAAGTGATGGATATCACTTCTGGCCTTGAGATTTTCACTGCTGATGCGAGACCCTCCAGAGCTCTTTCTCTCTGGCACAATGACCACCAACAGTTGAGATTAGCCAGAGTCCCAGACATATTGCTAACCAAGGATGGTTATCATGGGCAAAATAGGTAATATTTGTTGTTCGAGGCCTTAATAATTGGGGAGTGTTTATTACTGCAGCATAACATAACCAACCTATCGCGACAAACACATGTTGCTCACAAAAGAACCTATAGTGTTCCTTATTACCAATTGTTGTGTGTGACATGGTACACAGGCTATGTGGTTAAACAGGCCTACATCTGAATCCTAGTTTTGCTACTTACCATCAGTTAAGGACAAGCTACATAACCTCTTAAGTAGCATTTGTAGAATTGGAATAATACTTGCTTTGGTGTGGCACCTGGCCAATAGCAGCCATTTGACAACTGTGCCTAACATGGATACATTTCTTTTCCTCTTCTTCTTTAAGCTGACATTTGCTTGTCCTTAACATCTGTCCTTACCTAGTCCACCTGACTTACCTGTCACTGCTTTCCCTCATAGCAGAGGTTCATGGCATCAAGAACGGTGATTCTCAACCTGGCTTCATATTTGAAACATGTCTCACCCTCACCCTACACAAATATAATCAGTCTCTGGAGCTGGAGACTGGCCTTGGTTTTTTGAAAAAGCACCTTATAAATATGCAACCAAGACTGAGACCCTCATCTAGAAGCACAAGGCAAGGGTATGAGTGTAGAATCTGGAGTCAGTTGCCTGCTGCCATTTTCTAGCCATGTGACATTGGGCAGCTTTCTCCGTGCCTCCATTTTTTCATTTGAAAATGAGGGTGAGAAGAATAAAGCATCCATTGCATAAGCTGTTGTGAGGGTTAATGGAATTGTGTGTAAAGCACTTCTGCAGTGTCTGGCTCATGATAAATTCTTAGTGATCGTGATTGCTCCTTCCCTCTGACTGTTCTCAGCCCTACAGTGCCCTCTTCCTCCTCAAGGCCCTCTCAGTCTCGCCCCTTTTTGAAGCTTTTCTCCATAACTCTTTCACATGCCTCTTCTACTCCAGATATGGCTGCAGATGGATCAAGCGCTGTGATTCAGTCTTTAAATATACCATGTACTACTCCTCAACCTTTCTGTCTCCTCAGCAAGACTAGTAACTGAAGGAAGTGGTGATAGCCCATGCTTCCTTTTCTTCTCTAACCCTGACAAGAACAAGCTCAGGGTTGTGCAAACAGCACCATTTGCTGATTGATCAGTGACTGTTAGATTCAAAGATCTTCTCAGCTATGGCCAGAGTCACTGGCACCAGCACTGTTGTGTTTTCAAGCTGGCTTTCCTCTGGAAGAGAAAAATTAAATATGTAAGGGTCAAAAAACCTGAACCTGGACCATCTAGCACAGAGGAGGACAGAGAGGCAGCCCTCAGTTCTTCAAGTCCCTTGGAGGGAGATGACTGAATCAGAGGAGAGAACGGAATTTTAACATATATCCTGGCTTACAAATGCTGCTCCAAAGAAAGGAGGATTTCATTTCTCACCCTTTCTGGTCTCCTGCGATCTGTTGAGAAACATTTCCCACCAGCTACGAGCCCTTCTGATGTTGGCCCAGGTGACATGGGATCCATCATTCCAGCAGACTGCCTCCTGAAAATCACAGCCTGCAGATACATCCAGGCCCTCCTGCTTTACCACAAAGGCTCTTCAAATGGGAAAAGGAGTGACAGCGATAACTAGTGACAATTCCTGAGAAGGCTGGGTTGAGTCTCTGATCCCATAAGATTGGTATTTGCTACTCCTGCCTCTTTTCTTTCCAATAGTCTCTGCTGTGAGAAGAGAGATAGTGACTGACAGCGAGAATTTGAAACCAAGAAAAAATTCTAAGATTCATATGATTCCTACCAGTGACTCACCTTCATCCGAATGTCCTCAAGTGAGGAGGAGGGAAAAAGAGAACTGGCACTCTCCACCTCCTGAGCCCCAGCTCCAGGTTCTGAGCACTCTACATAATTTTTCATTTACTCCTTGTCACGACTTGTGGTGGTGTTGTCCCAGTTTCCCAAATGACAAAATAGTCTCAGGCAAGTGAAGTGACTTGTCTTGCGAAGATCAGAACCAGAACTGGAACCAGTCAGACGTTCATTTATTTATTCATCCTTTTGCAGGATTTAAAGTTCCTCATAATAATGACAGGCGTTGATGTAGAAAGAATATGAGATTTAAAGCTCCAGTGACTGAGCGTGTGTGTGTGTGTTTGTGTGTGTGTGTGTGTGTGTGTGTGTGTGTGTGTGTGTTAAAAATGTACTTGGGGTTTGTTTTAATCAGGTATGGTAAGACAGCAGACACTGAAATTATCGTCATGAAGGAAGAACTTTATACTCACAAATCCCTAGAAATTGGAGGCATGCCATGCAGGGCTGCACAGAGATGAACCAAGGTCAGTCAAGAGGTGAAAGGAAAAGGAAGAGCATGGCTGAGAGCCTTTACTGGAATTCTAACAGGAAGAAATGGGTGAAGAAGGGTAAGTATGCTCAGTAAGCTTAAGCTTGGATACTTTGAATAATATCAGGTGGCTATGAGCTACAGAGTGGTCCCTAGCTGTTCGGTACTTGGCCCTGGGGTGATTTAAGGGATAAAAATATTGGCTCAGTGTGTGAGAGTTTAATAAAAGATGGTTGTGAGTGTGGACTCTGAATTGGTTGGTTTTATATCAAAGGTATACCCTCAGGGGAGACATTGGCTATCTTAAGGAATTAGCTAGCTTGAGACAGGTGGCCTTTCCAGGATCAAGTTCCCAAGTGCCAGAACCTCAAGAATACAGAAAATGAGAAACTCTAAGTACTGTGTGTGATGGTGAATTCTGTAGGTGAAGACAATTGGGAGAATAAGAAGTGATTTAGTCCCACAACTCAAGCCACAAAGGACAGAGGCTTTCCCCTGAGGTAAGAGTATGAAAATGATGGAGCTAGGAGAGTGCCAACACCTCCTCTGGGGTCCATACAGCAGAAAGAAAGCAGCAACCATAAGGAAGAACCAAGTTTTGGTTAAAGCCTGAGGTAGAGAAAGAAGTCCAGAAAAGTAAGGAGTTAGGACTAAGTAATCGTGCTTCAGAGAGAATAATGGGAATAGATAAGGAGTAAAAGACAGACGCAGAGGTTAAAGAGAAGGCATAAAACAGGTGAGAAGGTCTCAGGGATGGAGGAACCAAGAAGGAGGGGATCATGGCTGGATTGCCTGCCCTAAGTCATGGCTTAGGTCCCAAGTAGTTCAGGAAACCTGATTAAGCTAGCAGTTTAGTCAATGCTCATTAGTTTAATTTTTTTATGAGAACTCTGCACAAGCAGCTGTAGAAATAGCTTGGCATCTAAATGTTCTTCTCCCAGTAGAATTTCCAAAGCTCAGGCTAGCTCAGAGATTTAAGGCTTTACCTATGTAAATGAAGAAGCCCACAATATCGAGGGAAACTGCCTTGACGTCTCCCCAGAAAAACAGGAAAGTATGAGCTAAATCCCTGGTACCTCCTAGTGGAGTCTCTGTAGCCCATATTTCTTGGGGTCTTGGTTTTTTAATTGTCACTTTTCCAACAAAGGTGAGCACTCAGGATATCAAGATATAGGAGACAGAAGAAATGGACATAAGAGGTTGTTGATCTGAGATTACTTCTAAAGACCACTAAGTGCAAAACTCAAGGAGCTCCAGTTGGTCATGTCAGGGCATAGAGAGATTGTCCCCAAACATCTTTCTCTTAATCAGAGGAATCAGCCATTGCTCAATTTTCCCAGCTCAATCATGTGGGGAGGCTGAAGCTTGAACTCTTCCCATGGCTCTGCACATTCATCCCAAAGGTTCTTTCTGTCCAGGTTGCAGGACGCCTTACTAGTGCTGACCTTTATTCTTACTCTTCCACTCTACCTCACCCCAAACTTCATACTTGCCCCACATGGCTGCTTTTTAATATGTTTATTCATTTATTACTCAAATATAGAACACCTGCCATGTAGCAAGCACTGTTCTAGATGTTGGCAGCCCCCGGTTTCCAACATATACACCCATCTTTGATGAACCCAGATGGTGAAGGATCCCCTATACAGAACACAAGAACCAGGGTAGTGGTGCAGGAAGAAGATGTACTTAATTTAATCCCTGACTAGCTAGAGCTTACAGTCTGAGGAGGAGACATTACCTACATAGGTCTTCACTCTGTGAGACAGCTGAACCAATGGATAGAACACTGCTAAGTGATGCGTTTTCAATCACAGGAAGAGCAGAGTTAAAACCACAGACTCTTCCATTTAACTCACTGTTTGATCTTGAATAAATTTCTTATTCTTCTGGGAGCTTCAGTTCATCAGGCTGTAAAATGAGAATAATAACCATCTACCCTCAAAGTTGTGGTGAAGATCCAATGAATTGACACCAGTGGAAGTATTTTATAACATAAAAAGAGATGACAATTATTATCATCTGCAAGTGAAGTAAAGTATGTCCCCAAATCTGACTTCTGAAGGATAAGCTATAGCAGTGGAAATGTTCCCCATGCTATCCAGATCTCAAAGCCCAAAAAGCTGACTTCTGAAAGCTCCGAAAACATAGCTGTGGGGGGATAATACTAACCACATCATTTTTCAAGTTTCTATTACAAACGCCAGAGGTTTCCAGAGAGCCATGCGAGTGAGGAGTACACACTACCTGAAATGTTCATACCCAATCAGGGCTTCTGCACCTCACGAAAATCCTCTTGACAGAATGCACCTGGTCCCAGACAGCAGAACTGAGTGCCCATCCAGATAATGAGCTGCACAGCTGTGCAGTGGCAGACATTTCCCCAATTATGGTGACATTAGGAAAGTTATTGGAAAGAACTTTCTCCCACCATTGAGTAGTAAATGCTTTGCTAATTCGCCTAATGATACATTTATGATGGTCGCTTGCTGATCTTCTTCCACAATCTACCTTTAATGGCCTGTTAGGAGAGGCCAGTCTTCTCCAATGAACCAACTTTATTTCATTATACTTTATGATTGTATTTTGTCTAGGGAGTGCCTGTAAAATGAGTGGCCCACAAAATTCTCTCATCAAGGGCATAATTACTGCCCCAGTGCTTAGAAAGAAAGGAAAACAAGTAGTAATCTTTGCTAATTGAAATAGTAAAATATGTGCAGTTCAGAACTATTCTGTGTAGAATTTTAAGAGGAAAAAACTCTATACACATAAAATGTACACAATCACACACAAAATAGAGCATTGCCCCTGAAACTGTTAAATACAAATATGCAAGACTTTTCTCTTTCTTGCTTGCTCATCTGCCTTCCATGGTTGCTTATTGTGTGTGTGTGTGTGTGTGTGTGTGTGTGCGCGCGCGCGCGCGTGCGCGTGCATGCGTGTGCATGCATGCATCCACATGCCTGAAACTCAGTGTACTGGACTTATTTTTTAGATTTTTTTTTTTGCAATATTGTTCTATAATTAAATCCATTTCCCTTGGGAGAATTTACTTCACTTGTTTGCATTTCTTTTTCTCCTTTTACAGAATGAAATGTGAAAAGAAGTTTTTGTTTTTGCACTTGGTTCTGCAATTTCTATCTTCCCTCTTTTTTCTTTTTTTATTCAGTTCTTCCAGCCTCTGGCTATAGCTATAAAACACAAACAAATCAAGGAGTCTCAGGACAACTTTGTACAGCTTAGATGAGTGTTTGTGTGTGTGTATGTGCAGCAGGGGGTGGTAGGTGGGGGGGGGGGTTGTGATCCATAAGAGAAGCCAACTGTTGAGTAAGTGAGCAAATCATCACATAATTAATTTGTTTCTATTGTAAAGATAAATTAACTGCTGGCTTCTGCTGGTTCTACCTCCTTAACTGAATCAGAAACTTCATGTGCAAAGGTAGAGAAACTATATGAAGTTTCATGGATAATTTTCTGGCCAATTTGGTAGTCATATACTTAAGAGCATAGAAATCAGAGGCCGTGTGAAACATGGAAAAATGGAAGTTTTCTGGTCAAACAATCTTAGGTTCAAGTCCTACTGTAATGTAAAGACATTCCAAGATGGAGTGAATCCAGTAAATCTTCTCTCTCACTGATTAGAGCTAAAGACTTTGGACAAAATACAAAAAGCAACTCTCTGAGGGCTCTAAAGTAAATAAAAGGAAGCAGATTGCAAAAGAGAATTAACACCTAGAGACAAAAACCATATGAAGATGAATTCTTGGAGCTTTTCTTTTTTCTTTTTTTCTCTCACAGCATTGCCCTGAGCATGGCCCCTCACATGGAGCTGTACCTCACTGGTAGCACTTGCAGCTAAAACTCTGATTGAAACACCACTTTTTTTTCTGGGCAGTGGAACTGGGAACTGGGACCCTGTAGGCTGGAGAGTATGAGGGAAATATTGGAGAGGAAAGAGCTGGAGAAGAAAATCTTCTAATTCTGTGTATGAATCCACACAAGTCCCAGGGTCACCCTTAAGCTGCCCATACATAGCACAGACCAAAAGAATAAGGAAGGATTTTGAGAACTGAGCTGAAACATGAATCATCACTCACAGAAGGTTAAGACAAAACTTATGATCTGAGCCTAACTGATCTAAACTAAAACAAAAAATAAATCAACATTATAACTATCTTATATGAGGTAAAGGTAAACGCATTTGAAAATGATGGAAAGAAAGTTCTCAGCAGAGAACTAGAAACCACAAAAAGAACAAAATGGAAATTTTAAAACTGAGAAGTAAAACATCTGAAATGTTTAATAAAATTTTTTTCACTGGATGACCTCAATAGAACTTGAAGGTAGAGAAATAGAAATTTTCCAAGCAGAGGGACAGAGATAAAAAATAAACAAACAAATAAACAAAAGAATGGAGTGCTAGGGACTTCCGGAACAATATGAAAAAGTCATTGGTGTCCCAAGAGGAGAGGAGAGTTTTGGAGAAATAATAACTGAAAGCTTCCCAAATTTGGTGAAGAATAAAAATTTACAGATGCAGGAAACTCAGCAAGTCCTAAGCAGGATAAACAAACAAACAACCAAACAAAAACATGCCCAGACACATAATAACCGAATCACTGAAAACCAAAAAATAAAGAAAACATACTAAAAGTAGCTATACAGAACCATATACATCTATATACATATACATGTATACATATGGATTTCTCATTGGAAACTATGGAAGCCAAAAGACAGTAGAACATTTTAAAGCACTAAAAAGGAAAATCAACTGTTAAATCAGAATTCTATATCCAGCAAAACTATTCTTTACAAATGTAGATGAAGTAAAGACATTCTCAGATGAAGGAAAATCAATTCATAACCAGTAGACCTGCTATAAAATAAATGTTAAATGAAGCTCTAAAGAGATATGACACAAGAGAGAAACTTAGATCTTCAGGAAAGAAGTAAGAACAACAGAAATGGTAAATTTCTGGATAAATAAAAAGACTATTTTTCTTCTCTTAAGACCTTTAAATTTATGCATACCTATTGGAAGCAGAATTTATAGCATTGTTTGGTGGGCTCTTTTGTGTATTAGAGGTGATATATACAACTGTAATGTAAAGGGGAAAGATAAAGAAATCTATATGGTTCTAATGTTCCTCCATTTTTACTCAAAATGTCAAAATATTAACTAGACTGAATAGTTAGTTATGTATAGGTAATCCTTAGAGAAACTACTAAAAAATAATATAAAGAAAGACAAAATCCAGATAGATAAATTAAAATGAAATTCTAAAAAATTCGAATAATCCTCAAGAAATAATTAGAAAGGTAACAAGGGAGACAAAAATAGAAAGGAAAAACATAAAATTAATAATAAAAGTATAGACCTAAATCTAACCATATCAATAATTATATTAACTATGAGTAATCTAAACACACCAGTTGAAAGACAGATTTTCAGACTGGATATTTTTTAACTCCCCTTTACTACTTATTAATTATAAGACCTTGGAAAGTTACTTAACCTTTATGACTCATAGTTTCCTTATCAGTTACAGAAGAATAATAATATATATCGTGTAGGGCTATTGTGCAGATAAAATGAAATGGTATCAGTTAAATGCCTAGTGAATAATAGTAAGTATTCAATAAGTGATATCAGCTGTCTATTAATGACCATTAACAGTGACCACTAACTGCTACTAAGTTCATTAAAAGTGGTTCAAGGTCACTGTTCATTTAGCCTTATATACTTTTTTCTTCGAGAAAAGCACTAACAGAAAGGTGTAATTGAAAAAGATTAAGGCTGTATCTTCCCCCAGAAGCCTGGTTTCTCTTTTCCCTCTCTGAATCTGACAGAAAAATGCTATATATATATATATATATATATATATATATATATATATATATATATATATATAGCACCACTACATTATATTTATAATGTCTCTAGCATTATGAATTGATAAATTTTATAGACTGAGGACCTATTTATTTATACATCTTCTATCTGCTCTAAACATTTATTTGTTTGAACTAATTCCTTCTACCTTCATTGAAGTGATTTCTGCTTACTAAAAAGTAATGATTGATTTTACTTCCCATAATTTCACTATATTAAATGTCATAGTAAGAACTTGGGCCCGTGAAGATCTGCCCTTACCAATTTACATATAAGGCATCCACCAATAAACACACATCCTTCACAGTAAGGTACAGCACTGATCCATTCTCCTTGCCGAGAAGGTAGACTCCTGGGATTCCAGCCAGAGCAGAGACAGGGACATAGAGACAGCAACATACATTTAAGAAGCCAGAGTTGCCAGGATTCCAGAGAGGGCATGGACCTCGAGATCCATCAGCAGTTTTCAAATTTCCTCAGTAAATATTGTTCCAGGGGTAAAAATTCAGAGAAGTTCATCTCAATAACTGTATATTGAGAGTTACCCATGTGCAGGGCACAGAGCCAGGGGCCAGGGATAGAAGCATGAATCAGTGAGACGAATGAACATGACCGTGACCCTCGGAAGGCTAAAGATCTGCTGAGGACACAGCTACTCAATAGATCAGTTTAGTCCAATGTGGCCATTACTCCTCTTGAACCTGCTCTCCCTCTTGAACCTACCTTCCAAAGGCCTTGATACCCAGCGACCAGGTTCCCTCAAACCCCAGACATCCCAGAGATCAGTTTGGAGAATCCCCTCTCTGGGAACTTCTGGTTTTCTTCAATAACACGGAACACACACAGAGGTCTGGGAGTCTATATTTCCTGGTGGTATTTGCAGTGTCGTTTACCATTTTTGTCGCCTGTCATAGGAGACATTATAATATTTGCTTAAGTATTTAAATCAAGTATTTTACTTTAAGCCAGTAGACGCTGAGCTTTAATTAAAGGATATTTGCATACATTAATATCACCCAGCTTCTCTACATTTTAACTGTGCTTTTGCATTCAAAACATGACATTTCAATAACAATAGTTGTCAGTGCCTGGGCTCTTATTTATGCCACAATTACAGGTCCTGTTAATTACAGCCCCCGCATGGCTTCTCCAGCTCCTTCTGACAGCCTATGTGCAGCCGCTACTTTGACTCCAGTGTGTGCATTTTATTTCAACACTTATAGAGCAACAATATCATGCTGCAAAAGGTTTAAAGGTATGTCTCCCTTTACCTTAAGCCCTGCTGATGTTCTGGACCCTTGGGAGTCAAGAGAAGCAAACAAAGCTGTTATAGCAGACACTATAAGGCCTGGCAGCTTCTGGCTAAAGCCCCGTTCTTTACTGAGGATGGATCTGGTGTAATAAAGCTGACCAACTTGAACTCTGATCCAAGCTTGACTCTTCTCTGAGGCTGAAGTAGTCAAAAGAAAGAAAAGAATTTTGGTGGATTATGAATGCTGTGACTTGAAGATAAAGTAATAATAAGGAAATTTCCACCTCGTGAGTATTGCTGAATTCATGTTCCTACTTGAGGATTGGGTGAAGATTATTCACCTCTATTGACAAGCAGAGCTTGTCACTCCTCTGTGTTCTCATTATTTTTGACCTCTCATTATTTTTCTGTTTCTCTTCCCAACTGAACTACAAATTCCTGAGGAAAGGGGCCATACTTCATCTCTCTATTATTTAACACATATAGTCCCCCAATAAATGTTTTTAGGGAAAAAATGGATATGAAATCATTGTAATGGATCTCAAGGGTCTAAACCGGAGCCCCAAATCAGGTAAAAGCCCTAGTCAATGGGCCATGGCCATGCCTGATCCCTTCATGAGCCAGCCCAGCCAGCCCAGATGCTGCCAGAATGTCCAGGGTGCCTAGGACTCTAATTCTGCCCCAGTGTTCTTGCCAATCAGGCACTGAACTTCCCTTCACTATGACCCCTATAGGAATGTTTAGAAATCAGAACCACAAGTGGCTTGCGGTATCCCAAAACCACGGAGACAGCCAGAGAGGGGAGGCTCTTTTACGAATTCCTGTGCAGACACAGTGCTTTTCTGAACCCCGTGGTGAAGCCAGAGAAGTAAAAAGTCAGCCTGAGCCTGACATTTCCAAAGACTGAGGCTAGAACAATAAACACTGAGCTCAGCAGGCAGAGAGGAGCCTGATCTGCATTTCTCATGTTTCTATCCAAATACTCTCCTGCAAGCCCAGTCTGCAGACAGTCTGTTTGTCTATTGTGGGCCCCTGAGCTGTTGCTGACCTCTGAGATCCTGGCAGAGCTTTCTGGGCCCCACAACAAGGTGACAGTAGATATTTCTGCAGTACAGAGAGCAACAGGAGGACACACTGCGAGCCAGAAACTACTTCGAGCCAAATGGAACCCTGAGAGAGTGGGGGTAGTAGGGCTGCTGGAGGACAGTTTGGATTTGAGTTCAGTGCTCCGGAAAGGGAAACTTGGTCACTTTAACAGCCACTTTTTAAGTCCTGTCTGTCTATTGCTTTCTCTGCCAGCTTTTCTGTCTCCCTGCTTATCAGTTCACTTAATCAAAAATATATTAAATGCAGACTATGTGCCAAGAACTGCACTGAATTCTGGAGATACAAAGATGAATTAGACTTAGATTCTGTCTGAAGAGAGTTTGCCTTCTAACTAGAGAAACAAATAGTTAATATTCTATAAGGTGGTGCATAATGATTTGGTGGTGTACGATGTGCCACAGGAGCAGACAAGAGAACCACTACTAGCCTGAGCCTGGGTATCTAGAAAGGCTTCCTGGAGCAGAACACATCTGAACTAAATTCAGAAAATAAATTGTATCCAGATAATGAAAGATGGAAAAAGTATTTCAGACAGCACAACTAACATAAACAAAGACATAAACCTGTAACTTTGTGATGTGTACAGGAAGCTAGAGGTAGTTTAATGAGACTAGATGTATTGTGCAAGGTAGAATAAGTAGAGGTGAGGCTGAGGGACCAGCAAGGATCAGGTCATGAAAGGTTTTCTAGGCTCCTTTGTCATTCTCCTGAGGAAAGGGGAAAGTCTCAGAATAAGTTTAGGTAGGGAAGTAGCCCGAAGAGATCTGGTTTTCAGAAAGATCACTCAGGCTGTAATGTGGAGGATGGACGATTAGAGGACAGTACTGAAGGAAAAAAGACCAGTTGGGAGGTTGTCACTGCAATCCAAGAGAGAGCTCGGGTGGCTACAAAGGTATGGAGAGCATCTGGAAAATTTGAGAAATAATGAGAAGATAAACTTGACTAGACTTTTTAATGGGGCTTTAAAGGAAGATAGAGGCATTAAGAACAATCTCAAGATGTTAAAGTTGAAGAGTTATAAGTAGGATAGTACTGGTCATTGAAATAATAATGGTAATTATTATTATATTAATGGTTCACTGTGTGCCAGACATTATTGTGCTTTTCATGGAATATTTTTTTTTAATATTCACCCTGTGAGATTGGGACTATGACTTTATTTTACAAATGAGGAAATTAAAACACAAAGAGTGTTAAATCACTTGCCTAAGGCCATACAACTACTACATGGTGACCTTAAGAATTTGAACTCCGGTCAGCCAGGCTCTGGAGGCAACGACCTTGACCACCGTGTTGTGTGGCCTCACCAGGATACACCTGGTGCTACAAGTGCTACGAGTGCCCTAGTGTCTGGCACTCGGTCATGGGAGTCTATCTGGGTATGAGTCGCTCTAGCAAGTAGTTTAGTGAGAGGTCATGACATAATAAGAAATATATATTTGGTCTATTCTCGACAGAGAACTCCTAAAGCCTTGTAATTTCCTGAGTGATAGCGGTGCTAGGAGCATCTTTTATTCTAATATTTGGTCTTTGATTCTGATTCCTGAAACAGAGCCCCTAAAATTCTTGTAATTTCCTGAGTTACGGGGTAAAAGGAGCATCTTACATGCAGCTCCTAAGTCTCTTGGAATTTCCTGGATGTTAGAAACATCTTTTGTGTCCCAAGAAATGAGGTGACTCTTGGTGGGCTCCTAGATAGCTTCTTCAGGATGGGGTTGGTCACCTGAAACACCATGCTATGATTAGAATCCTGGAGCTTTCAGCCCCATCCTCTGTCCTCTGGAGAGGGAAAAGGATCTGTTGATTGAGTTAATGATCAATCATGCTTATATGATGGAGTCTCCATAAAAATTCCTAAACTATGACGTTTAGAGAGTTCTTGATTTTGTGAATGTATCCACATATCAAGACGGTAGCACAGCCCAACTCCTTGGGGACAGAAGCATCTGTGCTTGGGACCCTATGCATGTCTTCATCTGGATGTTCACTTGTACCCTTTTATCATATCCTTTTTAATAAGTAGGTAAATGTAAGTAACTGTTTCTTTGAGTTTTGTAAGCTGTTTCAAATTTTGTAAGCAAATTATCAAACGATGGAGGGGGAGGCAACTCCTGACTTTGTAGCCAAGTCAGATAGAAGTTGGGGTTCCCTGGAGACCTGTTACTTGCAACGGGCATCTAAAGTGAGAGTAGTCTTGTGTTACTGAACCCTTAAACCTGTGGAGTTTGATGCTAACTCCAGGTAGTTAGTGTCAGAGTTGAATTACATTATAGGACACTCAGTTGATATCTAGAGAGTTGGGAAATTTGTTGGTTTGTGGAGGAATCGCCCATATATTTAGCATCGGAAGTCAGAAATGTTGCAAATAGAGAAAAAATTTTCCTTTCAAAGTGACCCCACAAAACATTGGTAGAAGAGTGAGGAAGTGAGACAGGGGAGGGAAGAAAGCCAATAAGGGTAAAGATTACAACTGTAACACTCAAGGCTCAGTCCTGCTGGGGACCTCTGGGGTCAGTGTAGAGCATGTGCTTCAGAGCTGTGGAAGTGGGGGGTCTGTGTCTGAACACTTCCAGACACTCTCAGCTAGCTGCAATGAGAGGCACAGTGGTCTCTGGTGGCCAAGAAAGCCAACAGACAGTGACATAGGTGCTGGCAGTAGAATTCTGGTCAGAATGCAAATGAGGGGTAGGGGTATGGTTCAGGCATCGACAACATCTGCTACAAAACTTATTAAGTACCTTTGAAATGCATAACACTCTGGAATGCAAATAGATGACTAGTTCCACGTATCCAAACTAAGAAGGGCAGAAAGAGACAATCACCAATAGACATTGAGAACCTCTTTAAAGGAGCAACCTGGAACTTACAGAAGTCAAAGACTGTAGATTAAGTTGTGCTGTGCTGGTAAAGGCAAGGGGTTGAGAGAGAGAGAGAGAGAGAGAGAGAGAGAGAGAGACAGAGAGAGACAGAGACAGAGACAGAGACAGACAGAGAGACAGAGAGAGAGTGAGAGAGACAGAGAGAGACGGAGAGATAGAGAGAGAGAGAGAGAGAGAAAGAGACAGAGAGAGAGAGATAGAAGAAGAGAGAGAAGAGAAGAGAGGAGAGGAGAGGAGAGGAGAGGAGAGGAGAGGAGAGGTAGAGGGGAAGGGAGGGAGGGAGGGGAGGGGAGGGGAGGGGAGGTGAGGGGAGGGGAGGGGAGGGGAGGGGAGGGGAGGGGGGAGGAGGGGAGGGAGAGGAGAGGAGAGGAGAGGAGAGGAGAGGAGAGGAGAGGAGAGGAGAGGAGAGGAGAGGAGAGGACTCTGGGACTTTTTCACCTGTCCTTATGTCGAAACCATGGGTGGAGGGAATGTTGCCTAACACAAGCCTGGTCCTCTAAATAGATGCATTCATTACCAGTGGCTTATGACACAGCTTGCATAGGGTACAGTCTGGGAATGTGGAGGAGTGCTTCCTTTTCACATTTGCAGCTCCTATTCTCATCAGTAAGGTCTCCCCACAAAACCTCACTCTGAACACAACCATGTAGACCTTATTCCCAGTTCCGACCAACTGTAGGTCTGAATGTCCATTCACTTATATAAAGTGAAAAATGCAAGCAGTTGTGTAGCCCAAGGTCAAGAAAATGACCATGTAGCCATGTTCTTAAAGTTTGGTGCAGAAGCAATGAAGAGATTGTAGTAGAGTTAAATGTTAATTATAGTTTTAAAGGCAATTAAGGCTTAAAGGATTACAGGAAGTGTTTTATAACAAAATCGACTCATTAAGATAAAATGTGCTGATCAAGACTTGGACTCTGTGTTCAAAACCATGCAAAATTATCTTCCAAAGAGATTTAAAATTATTTAAGGTAGGCTGACTAGATATGGAAAAATCAGAGAGATGCCTCTTGTAGATACAGAGGTGAGAATTAAATTTCATCAAGTCTGTCCCCTCCATTATTATGCTGTCAAGCAAACTGCTTAGGACTCTATTCACTTCAGATGCCAGAATTTGAAATGATACCAATCTCTGCACTCCAAATTTCCAACTGATTCTTTAATAGAAACAAAAATGTTTAGGTGAGAATGATCCAACCAATACAAAGAAATGTACTATATGCAGTTTCTTCAATGGTTACCTTTAAGCATAAATATACATAATGAGGTCAAGTAAGTAGGGAAGTTGAAGTTCAAACCAGGTGTGTCAGACACCCAAGTTCATTGCTTTTCAACTATATCTTCCCTGTCCCCAATATGAACAATAAATTGAAGACACACCTATTAAAGAGTGTCTGAAGATTAGGTGAGGCGCAGAGAGGGGATGAGAGAAGGGAACCATGATGCTGAGGGTGGGTGAGAACTCGGGAAGCCTGTGTCAAGGGCGACTCCACACCTCCTGTGGTTTCGGTGGTTTCTCTGCAGCGCTACTGGGCAGCTTTTAGTTGGAAGTATCCCTCCAAATATCTCATAGCTCCCTCTTTAACTTTCCACTGCCACCACGCAAGGACTGGGAATAGCTCACCTCCAAACATCGCCCCCTTTGGGATTCTTGGATTTATCACTCCCTCTGTCTTTTGTTTCACTCCCTGTCGTGGACTGAATTGTGTCCTCCCAAAACTCCTGTGTTGAAGTTTTAACCCCCAGTCCCTCAGAATGTGATTATTTGGAGATTGCCTTTAAGGAAATAATTAAGATTAAATGAGGTCATAAATGTGGGCTCTAATACAACAGTACAGGAGACACCAGGGATGCACGCACACGGAGAAAAGGGAGTATGAAGACACAGTGAGAAGGCAGCCTTCTGAAAGCCAAGGAGAGACGCCTCACCGGAAACCAACCCTGCCAACACCTTAATCATGAACTTCCAGCCTCTAAGACTGTGAGAAATAAATTTCTGTTGTTTAAGCCACATAGTCTGTCAAACTAATATATTCCACCTGCACCTCACCCCTAGAAAGCACAACAGCCAAGGATACAAAGGTACCTAAATCCTAGTTTCCTCATTTTGAGGGTCTGCGATAGACCCTGTCTAACTCACTTCTAACTCTGGCATTCCATCTACCTATAAAATGAATTATTCCACTAGAATGAGAGATAATCTCAGAGTATAAACCATGAATTAATAAGTTAGCTCTCTCTCAGCTCATTTAACTCAATGGATTCTGCTAACCTTTGAAGAACTGCTTAATTGCTTTCAGAATTTTATTTTTCATCCACTTATATTTATAACAGTACTGAGCTGCTGACTTTCCTTTGCTGCGCCTCCCTATTTCACCCCTAGGTCCAAGTAAAATGCTCTTATAAACTCTTACTCATATTCTTTTTTTCATTTGCTCTCCTTCTCACTCATTCACTCATATTCTCTTTCTCCGTCTCTCTCTGTCTCTCTCTGTCTCTCTCTGTCTCTCTCTCTCTCTCTCAAGATATACACACTTGCATGCCCATGCACTTCAGAGACAGACACTCTGGATTGAGACTTGGTTCTGTTGTTTAATATTTAAGACATGATTTTGGGCCCGTTGACGTCTCCAAGCCTCATATACAAAAATGCCATCCTATACCCATCCTGAAATTGCGTCGGGCCATCCTATACCCAGTTAATTCTCAGAGGCAGATTCTGATTTTTCTTTGGGCATAAATACACGGAGCCAAAAGATCCAGCCCCTTTGTTGCTAGATGCAGTCATGTGATTAATTTCTGGCCAATGAGATGGAAGCAAAAGTATTGTGGTAACTTCTAGAGAAGCCACTTAACAAGAATTTCTCTGGGAAATGAGTCCTTTGTCTTTTCTCCTTTATTTCCTTCCTGCTGGATCTTAAGCTGCCACCTTGGAACATGAGGTCAGCAAGAATATAAAAGGAATTCACTAAAGACGACAAAACAGAAAGATGAAAGTAGACCTGATTGATCCCTGAGGACTATGCCGAACCTCCGTACCAGCCCTAAGCCGTCTTACTCTGAGCTTCTTTTATATGAGAGATTAAACCTTTAGGTGTTTAAGCTACTGTTATTTGGGACCCTATATTATAAGTAGCCAAAACTTTACCTATCAGATACAGAAGATAATAACACCATATAGATTTTTTTTTGTCAGAGTGAATTAGGTAAGGTATGTAAAAACCTTGGTAAATTGTGATATACAGAATGAACTCTGTAAAAAATGGCTAGCTATGATTATCCATAGACCTATGTTTCTTTGATTCACTAATGAAGAAAAAAAGAGATTGTTTATTTGCTTGTTCCCTTAGGTCCCAGGTCTGTTGCTTGTCAGAAGCTCACCTCCTAGTTAGTCATTTAAAATCCAGTGCCTTGGTGTCTCCAGACTTCTGCCCGTGGTGTACAGACCCTGCCCCAATGGCTTACCTTGGCCTGCTGATCGCAGTACTTTCTTGGTATTTTCCCACTGCTCTTTTGGCTCCAAGTTTGTACACAACATCACCTGTCCCTCCCTTAACTTTAGTGCTTCCCTACCTCCTCTGAACATACTGTCTCGAAAATCATTTGGGATCACCACACACACTTTCACACACCCTTTGCCTCCCCTTGTAGTTATTTCCAATTCTGGAACCTTGAATCCGGGCCTAATCTGTCTCAAATACCTGCATATCTCAAGCAGAGTAAGTCTACTCCAAATGAACAATAATTTCTGAGGGTAGTTTTCATTTGTTTAAAAAATCTAGTTTATCACCGATATGTTTTGCTGCTGCTAGAAAACCACAGGTATTAGGTTTAATCCTACCCTCTTGCCTTTGTTTGTGCTATTGTCCCCTTGGGAATGCTCTCCCTGCTGCTTTTCTGCCTGTATGATTTTGTACTTTTCTTTTATTATATTTTGCATTTTTGAAATGTCTATATTTTATATAACTTGCTTTTAATAATTTTTAAAAGTGGTATTTATTTTTTTAACATCCCATCCATTCTTTCATGCCTGGCTCCTGAAGATCTTCACTGATCCCTGGAGTCCACATCTTTGTTTTCCTGGTCCTTACACTGGAGACAGGTAGTTTTGGGCCAGTTCTGCCTATAACTAGAGGCTGCCCTCTGTGGTTCTCTTGTGTGGGTATTCCAGCCCCTCCTCTACTACGAACTCCTTGTGGTGATTTTAAAATACGTCTACAAATTCTCTCCCCTTCAAAAAGTGAAGCCTGATTCTTCTCCCCTTGAATGTAAGCTGTACTTAGTAATTTACTTCTGACAAATAGAATGTGGCAGCAGTCACAGCAGGTGATACCAAGACTAAGACTAGGTCATAAAGGCACAGCAGATTCTTTTTGTGCCCTCTCGCTCTTCAGATCTATTGCTCTGGGGGAAGCCAACTGCCACATCATGAGGACCCTCAAGCAGCAATACAGAGAGACCCATCTAGTGAGGAACTCAGGGCTCCTGCCAATAACCAGCAAGAGGCTGAGGTCTGCCACCAACTGCACAAGTCATTTACTAGAGAATGAACAAAATTTCAGAACATAGTTTTCTGATGCTAAATTCTAAACTCTTTTCTTTGAAAGTGGACCCTCCAGCCCCAGTCAATCCTTCAGATAACTGTAGTTCAAGTGACATCTTGTCTTCAACCTCATAAGAGACGAAAGGGGTATTGTTTTGAGCCACCGAGTTTTAGGGTTGCACCATAAAAAGCTAATAGATTCCTTCAGAACCATTGTGCAGCATTTGTCACAATGACTTGCTTAGGGTTGGTTTCCCGGTAGGTAAATATTAAGTATTTGTCAGCCAGTCTTTTAACCAGAAAGGACTGCTTGTTCCCCTCAGGCACAGCAAAGTTTAGAAAAGGCTATAATTCAGATCTTTAGGACAACAAAGAGAACAGAAAATAGTGAAATAAGGACACAGCATGATATAGAGGTTTATTAGTTTCCTATGGCTGTTGTAACAAATCATCACAAACTTGATGGCTTCAGACATGCAAATTACTTCTCTTTCAATTCTGGGGGTCAGAGTCAAAGTTTCATTGGCTTAAAGTGCAAGTGTCAACAGGGCTGGTTACTTCTGGAGTCTTTAGGGGAGAACCCATTTCCTAGCTTTTCAAACTTCTTGAGTTACATTTGTTCCATTCCTTGGCTCATGGCCACTTCCTCCATCTTAAAAGCCAGCAGGGTAGCATCTTCAAATCTTTCTCTGCTACTGTCTTCACCTCACCTTCTCTCTGTAGTCACACCTTGTGATTACATCTGTCCCACTTGGATATTCCAGAATAATTGACTCATCTCGGGATCTATAAGAATCATACCTACAAAGTCCATTTTTGTCATATAAGGTAACATTCACAGGTTCTGGGAATTACTTTGGGCCATACTTGGGGGCCATCCATCAGCCTACCACAAGCAGAAACACCTCACTTCTAGGATCATACAGATTCAAATTCAAATTTTCTGATTAACTATTGTATGATGTTGAACAAATAACATTTATCTACGCCTAGAATTTTTTCATCTTCATAACACGTAAAATAAAAATTATTAAATGGATATAATATGCAATCGCCTCTGGCACCTTATGGTTTTTAAATAAGTATTAGCTTTTCTCTTTCTTCCTTTTACTAAATAGCTATGAAGTAAAGGACCTGGACCAAGAAGAAAGAAGACTCAGAGGCTGTGGAACTAGTAACAGTTTTTAATGGCACTATTGTTTTTGAGACAGTTTTGTGCCTTTTATCTCATTTGGCTCTTAGTCCCACTTTACCAAATGAGGAAAACAGAGGCACCTAGGACTTTAGTGACTTTCCCAAAGTCACCCAGGTAGGAAGTGTCATAACTGGGTTTTCTGATACTAAATCCTAAACTTTTTCTTTTATAACCCATGCATTTAGGTAGGGCCCACAAAAAATCAGAACAGCTACCAAACGAACTATATAAAATGAGAAAAGGACAGCTAAATAATGTGTTATTATAAATGCTTAGAGGGGTGGTGCCATAAAGGCTTTGTGAGGACAGAAACAAGAGCAATTGTGAAAAGACAGTATTCTCTGAAGCTAGCACAGGATGGTTCCAGAGAAATAGGAAGAGAATCAGACTTGACTTCACCCCAATATGATCCATTCTCATTCTTTTTCTCTTACAAAGGCACAAAGGAGCACTGTGGAGAGTCATTTCAGAGCTTTGGTAATTAATAACTTTCAGACGTAGCTGATCAGTTTGGCTTATGAGACACCATCTTGGGAGTCAAAGGCCAACCTGGGGGACGAGTTGATGATTCCGAGAGGGAATTGCACTACAGCAAGGCCTGTCAGCTCCTGAGCATGGAGGTTTCTCTTTGGTCATCTGCTGTAGTGGATCCAGACTCAGAAGGAGGGAGAGCAGCTCTGCCAGAGGCCAAGGTTCATACTGGACCTACATTGAAGGGAGAGAGTTGTTTGTTCCCCTCCTAGGGTGAGAATAATGAAACAAAGTCAATAATTAAAAGACATCACACTTAGCTCTTAACATTTATACACACTTTAACCTACATTTTCTCACTCGGCTTCACAAAACTATGCTCATTTTGCAGAGAAAGAAAAGAATACAAGGAAAGAGCTACCAGTTATTGCAAGTTTAATGTTCACTAGTCACTGGACCAGAAGAAGCCTTATGAGCATTATGCAAATGTAATCATCTCAAGTTCTCCATGAGATAGGTCTTTCCATCTCCAGATGAAGGACTTAAGGCTTAAAGAGGTTAAGTGGCTCACCCAAGACCACAGCTACCAAGTGATAGAAGAACTGAAACGCAGAAGGGCAAAGGATTTTAATCCTTTTTAACAGAAGATTTTAAATGAGATAAACCTGTCAAATGCCTCACATCTTATAAACAATCACAAGTAGTAAGTATTATTTGCTGCCCTCGGTGTCCTTAGAAAGGCTCTGGCCCACCCTCTATCCAAGGATCACTCTTCCATAGGTGTCTTCGGGCACTTCTTCATGGGGAAAATGAATGTAGAGTTCCTACCAGTCATTGCACTTCCATGTGACTGTTAATTATGAAAAAATACCCCCCAGAAAGGCTAAGAGGGGATGTTCCTCTCCATCTATCAGAGAATTTGATGAAGAAAAAGGGGAGTGCAAAGTGCCAGCATGGTGCATTGTGGAGGGTCTCCTTAAAGGAGCCCTGAATATGGATTGAAGAACCCGAGATAAGTGTCTCTCTCCCTGACAGTCAATCTAGAGAGGGAACAATGGCCATCTCTCTGTTGTGGCTATATCTGCTTTAGGCACTTACTTAGGAATGCCTGGTTGTCCACTGATTGAAAGAAAGGACACAAACACCAGAGTCTGTCTGCAGGGATCAGGCCCAGGAGCTACAGAAGTCAGGCCCAGCAAGGACAGGTCTTCCCAGCTGGGTCAGCTTAACTCTGACCAGCAGGGTCATATTTGAGTGACCAGAAGCTAAAAGGTAAGCCTTAATCCCTGAGAGTCTGGCCAGCCAGACATTGAACCTTCAGACGCAGAGGGCTAGACCCACACTTGGTTAGCACACGGAGGGAGGGCTGAGGGAGAAGGGGCAGGGTTAGTGGCACAACCAAGAGGAGGTGGGGCTAGGCTGAGGCCAGTACTCAAGGAGCCAAGGAGCCAGGAAACCAGCAACCTGGATGGACAGAGGCAACCTGAGTGACCTACATGGCAAATTGTTCCTCTGATGCCTGGCACTCATGCCACCATAAATGTGTTACCTCACACAACTACTGAGATTGCTATTTGCCCAAAGTCTTTCCTGGCAGGTGGCAGGCCACTTTGTCATTTGCCCTGGAATTTGACCCCAGTCAGATAGGAACTGAATCAATCCGGAGTCAGCCTGGGACCAGGCCCACCTCAGTGAAGGGATAGAGCAGGCCCTTTCCATAGCCACATAGGTTCTTTCCCTCTGGATAAGGAGTCAAACAGGTATCCTCAGCAGTGGGGGGACATGTCACAAGGGAGTCTTAGAATGATATGCTTCTGCGGTATCCCAGAGCCTGGCTGGCATAATATAAGAAAACATAAAATATGGAAAATTAAGTCAACCTTCCAAAGGTTTCCTGAGAGTTGGGAGTCAGAGCCTCTGTGGCAGCTAACTTAGTCTTTCCCTCAGTGTTCATGTTCATAAAGCAGAGGGCCAGGCCCAGCCGGACTTCGGTGGTCCACATGGGTAAAAGGAATGTCCCTTTGGACATTATATTCTCCCTTCTGGCTAATTTCTATTTCAATATTAAGGAGAGGTTTTTTGGTCCCTTTAGGCTGCTCCACCATTCAATTTAATTTAGAAAATAAGCCTTTAAAATATTAATGTGAAAATTACTTTCGTGGTTTGGGAAAGGAGCCACAGTTGTAGGGACCATGAGAACAAGAACTAACAAGGCCTGGAAGGTGGCGCCCTGCACCTACCTCCAGGCCAGGTCAGGGCACCCACAGAGAGGGAAGCCTGAACTCCAGCAGAATTGCAAGGTTGAGGCCAAGAAGGAGAGAGGGAGCTTGTGGGGTAACACAGGCAGGTAGGGAGGAGTAGGAGGTTGGTAGGGGCAGACTGAGGGGCACGCAGCCAGGTGAACTAGAGGAGGGCCACAAAACTAACCTGAGGTAGGATTGAGCTTTGCCCAAACATGGAGAGCAGGGAATCCGTGCATGAGGTCCAGGCAATCCCAAAGATGTCGTTCTGCTTCTTTCTCCAGAGAATGGGGAAATCTTTCGAGTAGCTGCTTAGGGGCTCCACCTACCCCTAAACCCCCTCACCAAGGAACTCCACTTACTGAGGAATGACCACTTGGTCCCTGGCCTTGGCCCTGCCCCAAGACAAAGTGTACAAAGTTCAATTCAAAGACAGTAGGTGGGGTTGGAAGAGGTGGGCTTTGGGGGCAGAGTGAATCAAATCCAAGCCCTTACTCACTGGCTAGGTGGCTATGGGGAAATCACTTAATTTCTTTATGTCCTCTTTCTTCATCCATAAAGTTAAGGATGATATCTACATCAAAGGAGCCTTGTGAGGGCCTGTCACATAGGTGCCTGAGAGCATTTGTTGCCAGCCCTAATGGCACCTGATACACTTTTCCTGGGCCTCCCACTTGAGGGGACATGATTCATAGAGGGACAAGACGAAGAACCCCAAAACCTCAAACAAGGACAGTATAGATAGATGCTGGACATCTGTTGGGTTCTTGCTCAGCACAGAGCTCCTGGAAGCCACATAGGGAAGCACTCAGGGCCACCCACATTTGCATTTCACATTACAAATCTCAAAGCATCTTCATCTACATCATAATCATTGGTTTAACATTGAATATAGTAGTAGATAGATAGAGCAAGCATGTCTTTTATCTTTCTCATTTTATAGATGAGAAACTCAAGATTTACATAGTTTATATAAATTGCCTGAGGTCATAAAGCTATGGGACACAGAGTTGAGGTTCAAACCCACTTCTTATGGTCCCCAGTTCAGTGCTTCCTCCACCACACCCTGTCAATCAGCATTTTCTACTGAAGCTTCACCTGAGGCCGAGGAGATGGGAACTCATCCAAGGTTAACCAGGGCCTCTGGGTTGGAAAGGCTGAAGTGGAGGCTGACCCCTCCAGAGTGCCTTATTAATTTAGTGCTAGCTTGACCCCTTCAATTAGCTCCTGGATGTAGCCAGGCCCAGGGGAGATGGACAGCAGGGCTTAATGGAAATGGAGATGCTGGTGATGATATGAACAATCTGAATTATGGTCTCAATTTGCACAGAGCCTGATGGATTTGCAATAATTCCAAACCAGGTCAAGTGTCTGTGTCTCCTCTTTTGCTGATCTCACACAAAATCTCTCCATTTGTCAGGCTCCAAATGGCCTTCTCTGAAAGGCTGTCCAGCCCCTCCCTCCCTTTGTTAGCTATGCTCTTTGCAGTTCCCTTCACAGCGCTCTAACCTGAGGGTAGCTCTGCAGCTGGGCCCAGAGGGACTGGGGCTGCTAATAGCTGGACAAGGGGTCCTGGGAGCTCTGAGGTCATCCACAGAGACAGACTGCACTCTGAGGTGAAGAAAGGGATAACTCTCCACTGTTCAGGGACCTCGTGCTATGGTGTTTTTTAAGTCAAAGGGATAGCATGATTTAGTACCTTGGGGGTTCATTGTGTGTAGGTGTAATGTGGCTGTAGTTAATGGATTCTGGAATATAGATGAGTCCTCCAGGCAGTGTGCACTAAGACAGCAGAGGCCTGGAGCAGATGCCAGAACTTCCTCCAGGCCCAGACAGGAATAACTGATATATTTCACAAATCATGAGCATTTTTGAAAACTTGAAAGATCTTATGACATTTCTCATCTTCCTGGACTCCTGCAGCTGGGGCCTTTGAACATGAAAATGGCTGATTTCATAGTGAGACGATGGTGGTGTTCGGCACATTCTGGTAGACATGCTGCTCTCAGTCTCACATGTCTGGAATTAACCTGGCCAAAGTGGTGAAGAAAACCTCTAAGGTCATCTTAGCCAACCTCCTACCTGGTTTGCAAATTTTCTCTGTTAATTTCCCCAGTAAGTGGCCTTTGGGTCTTCAGTACTAAGGAACTAGAGACTTTATGGGATAACCCATGCCATCTTCAGGTTATTCTAATTGTTCAAACACTTTATTCTATCAGGAAAAAAAAAAAATCTATCTCCCTATTGCTTCCAACTTTTCTTATCTACACCGAGGGTAAAATAATGGCCAATAAAATATTTATTATTAATTTGTTTGGGTGTGTATTGCTTGGGGATCATAGTATAGCCTCTTTCCTTTCTTTACCCAGAGGACTTCCTTGGTCTACTTAACAGCATAGGGAAAGAGAAAGAGCCCTATACTAGGATTTAGGAGGCCCAGGCATTGACCCCAGCTAAACTATGTGGAACATTTGGCAGGTCTGTTCATGTGTCTGCCCTTTCCCTCTTAACTCAATATGAATTTATTTGTATAGATTCTGGATGAGCCACAATTTTTGATACATGTTATAGAAGAGAAAAGACTTTAAAAATAACAATTATTACTATCTTTTATTGAATATTTATTAGATTCTAGGCACTTCGCTAAACATACTACATACATTATCATTTCCCTTCTCATGTTTCCACCTTGACAAGTAAAGTCTATTATTTATTATTATCTCCATTTCGTAGATGAAGAGAAGCCCAGAGAAGTAATTTGCTAAACATAATATAACTGATAAGTGGTAGAGCTGTAATTTAAACTCAGATTTGTCCGGATTCCAAAATATGATCTTAGCCACTATGCGAAGATACCCTCTCAGTCTCATGGAACCCAAAACCTAGTAGAGAAGAGAAAAACTAAAACACTAGGATATAAACACAAACATCAAATCATTATGTTGTACACCTGAAACTAATATAATGCGGTATGTCAATTATAGTTCAGTTAAAATGTTTTAATAATTTTAAAAAATTTTAAAGACAATAAAAGGTAATTAAAATAGAAACTAGAATTGAATTTGATTCTAAACTTCAGTCTACTGTAAGTGTACTGTGCTGAAAACAGTAGCAAATATATTTTTTGTATATATTTATAATATGTATGGTATGAATGAACAAGCGAATGACTATCTAGGCAGAGCAAGGCAGAAAAGTCCCAAAGAAAACATAGAATTTGAAAAAAAATTTAAGGGTACTTTTTCCAGGGGATTAGAAAGAACTGAAATAAAGAAATCTTTTGCAGAAAGCACTTTAGAGAAATTATGATGTTTTTACTACCCATTCATTTTTTCATTTACTCAACAAATGATGTTGAGCACCTCAATGTGATAGGCATTGTATTAATAATACTATAGCATTCAGGCTTTGCCCTTTAAGGAACTAGATGACTAGACTAGGGAAAGCAGGTATTTAAGGTAGTACAGTAAAAAAAAAAAAAAAAAACAAAAAAAACACACAGAAAAATTAGAATAATGAAGCAAACAAGCAAAAAAGATGCTACTCTGCGCCATGCAGATGATAAATGTTTCAGCCTTGAGAGAGAGAAGAGAGAGCATCCTGGGCCAAATGAGTAAAGGAATGCTTCTTGGAGTAAGCCTTGGAGGATGTGGAGAGTGAGGCAGGGAAAGAAAGTATATTTAGTGAACAGTGAGTAGAACAGAGAGGCCAGAACAGGGTCTTAGGGTGTGGTGGGCAATAGGCCCAGAGAGGATGTTTAGAGCCACTTGTGAAGGACCTTGACTGCTGGGGAAAGGGATGTAAAATTTATCTTATGGACATGGTGGAAGAAGAGATTTCCAGGAGAAAACCAGAGGCAGGACTGTGTTATGATTCATGGAACGGAGAGCTCCTGCCCCAACTGGGTGACACCGCCTCCTTGACACCCAACACTTGCACTGAGTACCTACTACAGTATAGTTTGTGATACATGGTGTGGAGACTTCATGAATAAAGAGACCTATTAAAACTGCCTATCTTCTGGGTGACAGAAGGTTAGGAGAAAGAAAAAGAAGAGAAGAACAGAGAGCCAAAGTGGATAGGATAGAGGACAGAAAGGCACTAAGCCCTGGGAAGGCTAGAGAGAGACCATGCCCATGAAGGCTTCTGGTACCCACAAGTGAAGTCACCAGGAGCACTCTGGGGACCAAACTCTCCCAAGCTAGAGAAGCTAGGGAAACCGCTTTGTAAAGCTCCATGCCCTGGCTCATTCCTGAGAAATGGGCATTGGGCAGGTATTCTCTAAGAGCTAAGAGGCTCTCCTCCTGTGGGATCTAAGATCAGTAGTAGCCAAGTTAACTGTAGTATCTGGGCAGACACTGCAAAGGGAAAGGCTGGCTCCAGTTCCCTTCCAGCAGGGCTGAGGGTGGCAGGGGAGTGTTGAGCAGCAGGTGTGGCAGATGCTCTAGGCTGTCAGCCTTGGCGGACCCAAACAAGAAATATCACCCGCTGGTTCCAGAGGAAGTTCTAACCCAAAGGCCGGTGAGCCCCACATTCCATCTGTCCTGCCAGACAGGAACTGTGCTTATGGAGCAAACAGCTGACATGTTTGTTCATGATGGCAAAGGAACAAATCGGGCTCAAGAAGTGAGGGCTGGAAGAGATTACAGGACTTCTGTGAAGCCTCAGCTCAGCAGAGGTCAAGTACCATGGAAAAGTGTTCTTTAAATCATTCCTGGAGGAATCTGAAAATCACTGTCTACTTCCTCACAAGAAGAGTTCCATGAAACTTTAGAAGTTATTTGTTCAACACTTTACAATTTACGAAAGTTTTTCACTTACATTATTCCACTTAATCACCACTGTAGCCCTTTGAAGTAGATTAAACAGATATTACTCTGCATTTTACAGATGAGGAAATGGAGAGTCAGAGAGGTCTGTGTCTTGCCAAAAGTTACGCAACTCATGAGTGGCAATTCAGGGATTCAATCCATGGCTTCTCCCTTCACAGCCCTTGTTTCTCTAATATACCATGTTACGTATGTAACAAGGGCTGTTTATTAGAGAAATATGACTGTTGGACTGAAGGAGGCAAGATGACAAATCTTAAAAAATGTTTTTTAAAAAAGGAACCCTTTGGTCACTTTGGAAACACACTAATCTTCAGTGAGAAATAGTTTAAGCAGTTTCAGGGTCACCCACTTATATCCCAGAAAGGAAAACTCAGATCTAAAGATGAGCTGAGATCCATAAAATATATTGAATGGGCTGAACATGGTGTGTGTTTTTATGTAACATTCATTGTTTATTCATCCATGTATCCTACAAATGTTTGTGAAAGTCGGGCACTGTACCAGGCATAAGAAACATAGAAGGCATAGTTCCTGCTGTCAGAATTTAACTTCTAGTAGTGATTATAGAAATAAACAAACAACAAAAACCCTCTGCATTGTGCTAAGTACAATGAAGCAAAGAAATAAAGGACTAAGGTAGATAATAAAAGGGAAGGTGTATATGTTCTTTAATACTGTGGCTAAAGAAGAGCTATGCAAGATGGTCTCATGAGAAAGGTGAGAAGAGACCATGGAAAATACTTTCAGGCTCAGAGTCCAGGTCAGCTAACCACACCAAAGGAGGGAGACTCTGTGGCATGTTCAAATGAAGCTAGCCTTGTTGGAATGAACAGAATGGAAGTGTGCCTGGTGAAGGGGAAGAAGGTGGGGCAGATCGCCCAGGGTCGTGTCAGCCAAGAGAAGAGTTTGGATTTAGTCTCAGTGCAGTGTATTGAAGGGTGTTACACAGGTAGATGACATGATTTAATATATATTTTATAAAGTTTATTCTTCTTGTTGTTTGGGGAAATAAAGAAGGTAAAGCTGAAACAGGAAGCCTAGTTAGAAGAGTAGTTCAATAATTCTGTTGGGAAATGATGGCAGTGCAGATTAGAAAAGGCAGTGGAAAAGAGGTGAATGAATGTAGAATATATTTTGGAGTTGTGATTGACAGAATTTGTCACTAGATTGGATACATGGGGGTTAGAGAAAGAAAAGAATCACAATTTCTAGAATTCTACTTTAGGTAATTGGATGAGTGGCAGTGACATTTATTGAGATGGAGTAGATAAGTTGAGAGAAGGTTTGAGTAAAGAGGAGGAAGTAAATAGTTCTCTCTCAGACATGTTAACTATGAAATGTCAGTGGGGCATTCAGGAGACGATGTAAAGTAGGTATTTGGATATGCAAGTCCAGAGAGTTCAGATAATAGGACTGGGCTAGAGATATAAATTTGATACTTGTCAGAAAATATATGGCATTTTAAGGTAATTGGAATGAGAACATCTAGAAAGAAAACATAGAGAGAGAAAAAAGGAGTTTCACGATCTAGACTCAAGGTAGCCCAGCATTTAGAAGTCCAGGAGAGAATAATCCAGCAAAGAAAAGGAGTGAACAGTGGGAGAGGAAGAAAATTGGAAGCCCAGAAATCACAGAATCCATAGAGTTGCTTGTTTCAGGAAGGAGGTATAATTAGGAGTGTCAGATTCTGCTGAGAGTTAAAGATGAGGATTAATTTGGCCACCTGAAAACCATCAATGACCTTGAGAACAGTAGTTTCAGTGGAGTGCGGAAGCAGAAGCCAAATGGAAATGGGCTGAGTATTAAATATGAGGTGTGAGACTAAAATAAACTCTTTCCTCTAGCAAAATAAACAAACAAAAAACAGTAGATAGATAGGTAGGAAAAAAGGAAGGTTATTATTGCTTTTGATGTTTTGTAATTTGGGAGATGCTAGAGCATGTTTGCATGAAGTGAATGATTTGGTAGTGTGGGAGACATTAATGATGCAGTAGAGACAGAGGAGAACCAAAGAAATACAATCTTTGAGAAAGTGAACAAAGTCAGAACCAGAGCATTTGAGGAAGAATTGACCTTTAACAGGGAAGAGATATTTTCTCCATTGTAATAGGAGGGAAGGAGAAAGTTGTTGTTGGTGCAGGTAGATTTGTGGGTTCAGTAGGGAGTTAGCATACAATAGTTTCAATTTCCTCAAAAAAAGACTGAGTTCATCAACTAAGAATGAGTATGGGGTAAGGGAATGAGGAGTTTGAAGAGAGAAGAGAAAGTGTGAAATGATTATCTTGGAAAATGGAGAGTAAGTTTACTGGAAGGACAGGCAGAGGGTAGCCAAGCAGTGATGAGAGTCCAGTGGAAATGTATCATCATGAATTTAATTTAAAAAATAGTTTGTTTTGTGACTTTTTCTGTTAATGTTCAGTTTCCCTGGAATAGGTGGAGAGAAGGGAAGCAGTATTTAGAAGCCCAACAGAGAAGTTGTGCAAGACATGTTCAACAAAGAGAGAGAAGAACAAAGCAGCTGAGGGTGTTTGTGGAGGAGTTATAATGATAGGCCGTAGAATCTAGGCTGGACAAGGAAGGAAGGGAATTTAGGCAGGTGCTGATATAAAGTGGGAAGAAAATGAGGTCAAAGGAATAAGGGTCTCCATGAAGTTGAAGGTTCGTGACAGAGGAGGTATCCAGGCAAGAAAGGTGGAGTGAGAGGATGTGGGTTGGAAAACGGGATGTTCAAAATTGAGATTTAAGAAGTGGTGAAGTTTCCGTTGATTGTAAGGACCAGAATATGATCATAGGAGTGTGGGAGTCAAGAAAGAATGGAAGAACACATGACTGAATGTGAGAAAATCAAGGAGCAGAGAGGCCAAAATGTTGAATGACTCACCCCTCTGCTAAAGTTTGCTTATGCTTTGTTTAGGGACAAATGGAAGATGTATATAAATTCATACCTTGAAAGGGACCCACCATCTCTCCAAGATGTAAATGCCCCACTTGAGTTAAGAAGCCCATATATTATCTATTCCAGTGTTAATCAAGCTTAACCTTTCTGATTATATAAATATTAGTTGTGTTGCTCATATCGGTTATGTAACATCCTGAAATATAGGCATATTAAACATAAAATACATCAATATAAATTTTTTGTGCAATATCAGACACTATTTAATATCAAATTCTAGTTTAGATAAGGGGAGTAGTTGGTGTCAATTGCTTAAAGAAATGAAATTTAAGGAGAAAATTGTATCGATTAACTCAATGTTTTCCAAATACTGGGAAAAGAGACCCATCCCCCATTGATCATTTTTAGCTTAAGAGTGGTGTAGACCTAGTTTTCTGCCAAAATAGGTCCCAGGGCTCAGAGAGAAAGGGGAAGGACTCCTGGCCTAGGAGAGAGAACTGAGAAGCCCTTAAAGGACTTGGTAACAAAGGGAAATAGACTGTCTTACTCTTGGTGCTCTTCGGAGGGAGTGTGAGGAGGGGTTCTGAAAAACAATAGGCAGCCCATTTACATTTCTGTATAGGTCAAGGAATAACACATAAGAACTTCATGAAGTTGACTAAATCTTGACACCTGTCACCCAACTTCTTTCTTTCTATTGACCTAGTGGTTTAAAAATCCCTTAAAGTGAGAGACATTGTGTAAATGCTTCAGAAACAGTGAGGAAACAGGGAGATAATCTTGGAGGGTGCTGGAGAATAATTTCAGTGGGTGAACTTCAATCATTTAAAGCCTGTTTCTATTCTCCTCAGTCCACTCAAATGCCTTATCTGAGTCAAACATTCTGTCACATGTGGCCATTAAAAAAGAAAAGAAACCTATTTACTGCGTGCATGGATAAAAGGAAAAGATAGAAAAGGCACCAGTCTCTCAGCTGCCCTTGCCTGTTGTGAGCCTCTCTCTCACAGATAAACTCTCACACATGTAGGCTAAAACAGACCTGAAGGAAGAAGCCGATGAGCCAGAGGAGAAGTATGATTCCAGGTCATCATCCCCACAGGATGGGTCTAACGCCACCCATGACACCCTATGACAAGACCAACGCTCAGACATTCTCTATGCCCTTTCTACAAACCCCAACATTAGTTTACTTCTGAGGACATTCAATAAACCAAAACATTCTTCCGCCACATCATATGGACCACAGAAAATTGTTTCACACTCACAATACCTTTGGAACCACTATTGGAACCTTGGACAATGAAATGGCCTTGACATCTCTCTTTTCCTGAGGGAAAAGTAAAATCTACTGAGAAGATGCCATACACAGAGAGCACAAAAATGAAACTTCTTCACTTTGTTCCTCTTAACTCCCAAGATAAGAGAATCAAAACAATAATTAGAATTGTAAAAGATCTCTTCTACTCAGAGAAAGAAAACTCCAAGAGGTAGAATTGGCTGTGGCAGCTATGAAAGGGAACAAAAAGCCCCCTGAATCCAGTCTGTGAGAAGAAAAGAAAGCCAGTCTGAAAGAGAGCTTCACCAGCAGGAGGCTGCTCGAAATTCTGACAATAGTGACGACGACAACTTGCGGAATGTATAAATCTGAAACTTGGGGAAATAGTAGGTAGCGAATCTGAAAAGAATTGCCTTTCTCAAGCCCCATAAGAAGAGGATATTACCACTTAATGATTTTCATTGTCTAAAATGCTCCTTAGAGGACTCAGAGGCAATGTCTAAAACTTGAAGGAAAAGGTAAAAATTTAGAAGAAGTTTAGAAGGCGATGAGAGTTGGCATAAGTGAGGAAGGTGCTCTTTGTGTCCCCACCGCCACCATTAATCAGTGCTCACTGTTGCCATGACAAGGGAGAGACAGGGAATAGAGTTCTCCTTTGCAACTCAACTTCTGGGCTCATGACTTTCTTCCTCAAACTTTACCTCAGCTGCACCTCCATACCAGTTCCAGTGTTCCAGCACCGGCTGGACAGTAATGATGTGACCAATTTTACTGCAAGATGAGAATATTATGGTCATGTTCAGGGCATATGGGTTTAGATACAGTCACTTCATGTTCTTCTCAGACTTCCAATAGTTCAGGTTTTAAATTAATGTTAAGATACATACACTTTGTAGGAGCATAAACTAGTATAGGCTTTTTAGGGAGTAGCTTGGCAGTATGTGCCAAAAAACTCAAAGCGGGTACATTCTCTTGGAACCAGCAAGTCCTGTTCTAGAAAGTCATCCTAAGGAAGTAAATAGGCATGTGCCAAAAGTTTCCATAGAGAGGTTGTTCATCTCAGCACTGTTTTTAATCATGGAAACTTGGAAATAGACTTAATATCCAGAACTGGGGGTTTGATCAAGTAAATTATTCACAATCAAAAGATGGAATTTTAGGCCACTATTTAAAATAAAATAATATTAAAGGGAACTATTTATTAACTTAGAAATTGATTCACTATATATGTTAAGTTAAAAAGTGGATCACAAAATGTTATTCATGAAACATACCATTTTGGTATTCTTAACGTAGATGAATAGAAAAAGACAAACACAAAGATATTAACAGTATGCTGGGTGATAAATCTATAAATGATTTTAGTTGCTGTTTCCTGTTTTATCTCTATTTTCTAAGTTTTCAACAGTGAACAAATATCACTTTTCTAATAAGGAAAAATATTTATCTTAATAAAATTTTCCTTAAAAAATATTTTTTTAAGGCAAATCTCTCTTCCTTCCTACCTCTCATTCTTAATTTTCCTCCCCATGAGCAACTTCTGTTATGAATTTCTTGGATAACTTTCAATGATACCCTGTACATACAATTATATGTGGGAAAAAATGTATTTTTCAAAACCACATTAAATGAAACCTTAATCCAAAGAGTCAGGAAGGGCCTGCTGCTGAGGAGAGGAGTGGATCTCAAGCTACTTTTCTAGGAACTCTGACAAGCAGGGCTGGTCCCAGAGTGAAGAAAGCGAGACAATTGCCACAGGCGCAAAATGAGAGTACCAAATACTCAGTAACTGAGATAAAGAATATGCTAATGAAGTATTTTAAAAGTCAAAATCAATGTGAGAAATCCATGAAGAACAAAATAAAGATAAGATTGGTATTACTGTTTTTTCCTCTTGCCTTAGGCTCCAACATGGCTCCATCTGGCACTGCTTCTGTCAGTGACCAGAAAAGGAGAGTTAGCAGGAGTGAATGTTGGAGGAAGGGGAGAGAGGAAGGCACAAAAAAGACCTGACCTACACTGCCTATTCACTCTGTGCCAGGCACCACAGCTGGCACTTTCTGTCCATTATGGTAGGGGATGGAACACACTATCCCACTCATGATGGTTCCCTCTAGATAAAAGAAGGGCTCCCAGGTTATACTGTGACCTTCTCTCCTGCCCCATCCCTCACTTCTCCACGGGGAGATGGAATGAGTCATTTGCTGACAGGGTTGTGAAAGGAACCTCAAGCATAGCCCAGCCTCTTCCTCCTTCTTCTTCTTGGGTTGTTCCTCTTTGCCAAAAATCTTTGTTAACTCTTGAATCAACAATTACCTCACTTTCTCAGGGAATTACCTTGTATATAGAAGGAGGTCCCCTGGCAGCCATGTTCATATAATATGGCTTCACCGCCTAGATTCGACCAGGGAAGACACCTAACCACACTGGGTAGACTAGAGTCTCTCTGGACTTTGGAATTAAGATCCAAAGATAGCTAATTTGGTCTGTGTTGGAATTAGGACAAAGGGAGAGCCGGTTCAGTCAGTTTGGCTGGATGAGCCTATAATAGTGAATCTAGGAGTTGGGGGGAGGGGGGACAGATGATACTGGTCTGTAATGAAGCAGACATAGAGAAGTACAGAGATAAAGGACTGGGACAAGGTCCATGTGATTCCCAGACCCTTCAGAAGCCTAGGTATGATACTGCCCTTAACTTCCATGAGATCTTCTTGTATACATAAAATAAATATTCCAAGCTTAAGTTAGCTATAGTTGATACCTAATTTGCTTTTGAAATGTCCTAATATAATCACCAATGTTAATATTATTATTACTCAGTTGTGCAGTTATATCGTGGCCAAGACCCTGCACACTTAGTCCTCTACTGAGTTGCTTTCCTGGGCCTTGCTATTACATTTACAGCTTTTCATACTCTGGATGGCTTGTCCTTTACTTGTCTCCCCTTCCCTTTACGCCTTTTCAGTTATACATTTATACCCTGTGAATTAAGTAGGACTGTTTTGCATTGTTGACTTCCAAGGTGTATCAGTTCATGGAAACAACACTGGTTGCTGCAACAAACAACCTGAATTCCAGTGGCTTAGCCATTAAAGTTTATTTCTCACTCACACATCTAAGCATGGCTGTTTCTAGTTGGATATCTACCCTAGGTGGCTCTTGTTCGGTTCAGAAATCTGGTTCCTTCCAATATGTGGTTCCTCCATCTTCTAGGGCCCCATAGCCATTCAATCCTTGCCACATGGTTGGGGAAGAGGGCAGAGATCATAGAGGATCCCACTGACTGGTTTATGGCTAATTAGGTCTAGAATTAGCATATGTCACTTAAGTTCATACTCCATCCACCCAAGTCAATCACATGGTTCACCTAGACACAAAGGCAGCTGAGGAACGTAGCTTAGCTGTGTGTCTAGGAAGTTGAGAACAGTTTTTCTACTATAAGGGAAGGGATAATGTCCTCTAACCTAGGGCAAAGCAGGTTTCTTCTAGTTCTATGACCCCAGGAAGGTCACAACCTCTCATTTTCCTCATCTTGTAAAATTAGGAGATATACATCAGTTGTTCAAACTGTGCTCTTTGGAACCCTAGACCTCAAAACAAGTGTCCTAGAAAGAGTGATGTGCTGAAGCCCGCGAGTACTGACTCCCTAAAGCAGATTGCTAAGTTTTATGAAACTGTGCTAGCATGCTGTTAAACGAAGCCAGTGTTTAACAATAAATTACAGATATGTAATAGTATGATTAAATTTATTTTATTTATTTTAAGTATATTTATTTTAAAGAATCACTGCCATGGAGACTGGTATGTGAGTGGGGGTGGGGGGTGTTGCAAAGTAAGAAATTTGTAGGCCTGATCAGTCACCTGGAAACTTTGATGTTACAGCTCTGGCAGTGACCAGACCTGGAAGGAACGAGCCAGCAGAGAGGCCAGTCTTGAGAGGGGCAGTTGTCAGAAAGTGGCCAGCCCAAGGTAAGTCTTGCAGAAAAGAAACCAAGGGATAAATGCCCTGACTTACACTCCCCTTTCTCTCTCGCTCCCCACCAGGGCTTCCCAGTGGGCGCACTCAACTGATGCAGTCCTATCAGGTCAGGCCCTGAGGATGAGAGCAGGGCAAAAAGCGCTGCAGAGTGAATCTGGTGGAGCAAACAGAAAGTATCTGGCTTTCTCACCCACATTCATGAGACATCCCTGTGTACCAGGGATCCTGCAAAAAGTGGTCAGTGGATAACAACAGATAACTGGTCTACAATCCTTTCTGCCTCCTCCTGATCTGGAACCCCCCTACATAAACATGTAAGCATGCCACATGCACACACATACATGCACATGCAGACACAGAGACACATATACACACATACACACACGTGCCACATTTATTCACAGTCTACAGAGGCTCCTCCAGCTCAGTCAAAATTTGCAGAAGATAAAACCAACAGAATTTAAATTAAGACAAGAAAAAGGAAGACCAGAAATGATGGGCAGACTTCTCTAATTGTTACTATTTTTAGACACCAGACAGTAAATGGCAGACAAGAGAAGGGCATGCTTGAGAGAGGGAAGCTGACCAAAGAGATTTCTCTGTTGTTGGAAGCAGAAGAGAAAGAAGCAGAAAGGCTGCTTGGAAATCTGGAACCAGGGAGGCTGTATTTTCCCAGGGAGGGTGAGGGCAGCCCTTGCCCTACCCCTTCCACCCTCTCCTGCTTTCCCCTGCCTTCCCCACAATCTCCCTCCCCCTGCCCCATGTCTCCCTCTCCCACCCCCGGAACTAAGCATTGGTAGGAAGGAAGGCACACCAGACTGAAAGGTGGAAGTTGAACTGACTTTCCACTCTAGCCACATGACTTTGTAGACATGTGACCTTGAATGGATTCCTTAGAGCTACCCCCAGACTATAGGGGTGTCTTTGTGCAAATTAGAAAAGGATATCCCCTGTGAGTGGATAAATAAGAGAACTCCCTTAGTTTGGAGTCAGCACCTCAGGGTTCCCCACCTGTCGACTGGTACACAGCTGGATTTCCACCCTTTAGCTGACTCCAACTGTATGTGGCAGTCAGATGCCAATTCACATCTGTGCATCTCAGCTTGATTTTATCTGAAAAAAAAAAAAAGAGGAAGATCCAATGCAGGAGGCAAAACATAACATGAGAACCAAGGATTCAGAAATAATTCAAGGCCTGAAGGTACAGCCTACACAGGACAAAGACTGAGAGAAGCATGGAGGTCTCTGGCATATATGAGAGAGTAGGAAAGGCCAGTTTTTATTGAAATCTTAAAGGAGAGAGTTAGAGGATTTAGGAATATCCAGTGACTGAATTCTAGATTACATCATCATCATCATCATCATCATCATCATCATCATCATCATTAATTTATTGAGAGAGATGCTAAGTAGCTCTCAACGTATCCTAATCATTACAGAGTGAAGGCCAAGGGCTCTGGGGTCCCAGCCCTGCCAGTCACTAGTTGGTTTAGGGTAACTCAATTCTCCAATTTCCTCATCTGTAGAATCAGGTAAATGGAATATCTTTCCACTGAGGAATTATAAGAATAAAGTGAAAGAATACATGTTAAAAAGTTTGTTTACCCAAATAGCATTAAAAGGCTTTCTCTTATTGTTGGATGACAAAATGCTATTTTTGATGAGCCTTGGGCTTTGTTCTAGCCTCCACCAGGGTCTCTTGTTCAGTTTTTCAGGAGCTTCACTGTCCGCTGAGGAAGTGGGCTTTCATCGTCTGCCCTAGAAGTGATCCAAGAAAAAGAAGCTTGCATTCCAGCAGGAAAACTGTAGGTTCGATTTAAGAAAGACCTTCCTCACATCACAGCAGGTGAGTAAATGAGAAAGTGAACTTTCTTTCTGGGAAAGCGGGGAAGGGTCTTTCAAAATAAGAGTGGGACCCTCATCTGCTGAGGAAAAGTGTTTTAGAAGTATATTTGGATTTACTCCTAGGACACTCTGAGCCGTGGAGATAAGAGCCATACTTATGAACCCCTTTTAGACTCCTCTCCAGGCTCCAGAGGTTAATGTTTTCATTTAAATGGAAATTGAGTGCAAAATTATTAGCAACTATTCAAAAAGAACCAAATTACAAGGGGCCATTCTTTGTACAGTACAAATAGAGCACCGTGGATGTTCTGCAGCTTAAATATTAAGGTGAGTCCCACTGAATGTCACTCTCCACCCGCTAAGGAGCTGAACCCCAGGAAGGGTTTCCTTTGGGACACAGACTCTGTGCAACCAGAAAACTCCTCTCCAGCCATTAGATCCAAGAAGGAAGACCTGGGCCATCAGGGCTGTGAAGGAAGTTCAGACGCAGACTTTCCAAGAACATCCGTGGATTATGGGTTACAACCCATCCTCATCTCCCAGGGCACTGACCCACACAAGTCGATCCTCATTATTCACAGAATCGGCATTTGGAAATTCTCCTGCTTGCTAAGTTTATTTGTAATCTCAAAATCAATACTCATGGCACTTTCACAGTCATTCACAGACATGCGCAGAGGAGTGAAAACTCTGAGTGACCTGAGGCACACGTGTCCAGCTGAGGTCAAACACTGCAATGCTATACCTTCTTGTGTCAGCTCTCATCCTATAAACAAGCATCCTTTTTACAGTTTATTTTGTGCCACATTTTTTGTTTTTTTTTTTTCTTTTGTGTGTGTATGATTTCACTGTTTAAAATGGCACCAGCCCTAGTGTGGAAATGCTGTCTAGTGTTCCTATGTGCAAGAATATCAAAAGTGCCTTCTGGAGAAAATCCATGTGATGAGCTTCATTCATACGTAAGTTATAGTGTTGTTGGTCACGAGTTCAATGTTACAAATCAACAACATATATTAAGTGAGGCGTCTTTAGACAGAAACGTATATAAAACATGTGACAGCGATGTTATAACCAGAGGCAGGATTGAACCTAACCCTGTATTTCCCTTAGGAGCAACAGTTCATTATTCAATAATTCAACATTCACGGAGCCTTTATAGAACACAACTCCTGCAAAGAATGAGAAGCGACTATAGTAGGTGTTCAATCAGGACTGACTATAACTTCATAGGGTTGTCTCTGAGCTCAAACATGGAGGTGTTGTTTTAAATAAAAAGTAAACCCTTGCCAGTGAGTTTTAAAAATCTCCCCATTCATAAAAATGCCTGCTTCTCAGCCCACTTTCTTTTCCATGCTCAGATCAGCATAGTCCAGCATATAGTATAAGGCTCAATAAGATCCACAGTGGGTTGTCTCAAAGGCTTTGACCATGCAATCTCCCCCTCTTAACATGCATGGGATAAGAGGCGGAGCAGTGTCTAGGGGATTTATGGAGAAGGGGTTCCTGATTGACAGGGCAAAGTCCTCTCGTCTGAGGCTACAGAGGCCTTCCCAAAACTCGAAGAATGGTCACGGCATCAAACTGTGCAAGAATCAAAAGTTCAAGCCCTAGGAAGGATAGGAGTCACCAAAATCAAGAATGCTAGAGGGTAAAGTCCAGTTCTTAATAAGCAGGTCCCAGGGACAGGACTGAGCCTGTGGAAATAAGGGCAGGAGCCAGGGAGTGGCTTGGAAGTAGTAAGGGACTGGAGAGAGGTCTGAGACCTGGCAGGTGTGGGAGCTTGGCTTTGTGAGCCCTGCATGGAGGGCTGACAGAGGGGAAGCACCCTGAAGGGTGGGGGAGAACAGGAGTTGACCTTTTTAATAAAAGCAATGTGCTTTTATAAATGTCATCAGAGAAGTATTACTGTGGTCAAGGTGAGCAAGGCTTTAAAGGAGAGCCTAAGCTTGAGATGAGGAAAGCAGTGAAGGAGAAAAAATATTGACAGCTCTCAACCTCCCTGTACAATCTGCTCTAGTGCCAAACACACATACCCCCACCATAGAAACAAGAGCCCCTCCCACATTAACTGGACTCACCCTTTACCTCCAAGTGGCTTATCAGAGCATTCCTAACAAATTCATAGAATACACTTTTTGAAAAAAGTTTTCTCCATCTTACCACCTTTATGATGATGTTTTCATGCTCACTAGAGATTATGGTTCAATGAACCAGCTAGACTAGCATTTTCAAGGTCTGGCAGTGGGGGCCACAAAGCTGAAGGTAGAGCCCGGATTCCTCACTCAAAAGCCAAGTCCACATCAGCATCTAGATTCATTCACAGATATGATATTGTCAGGCTGGGTGTCAGCTGCTAACTCCAGGTAAAGGTGTATCAGGGAGTGACTTAAGGCCTAAGAAGTTGTCATGTGAGTGTCTTAGTAAACATATCCTTTCCAGTTGATGACAATCATTATCTAGATGATTCTTCTGTGGTTTACCAGCTAATCAGAATCACATGAACTGGGGTCCATGATTCAGTTCCTGGAACGAGCTGGATGGCTAGCGATGTGTAGTACAAACACTCTCACGATGGGTCTGGCCTCCAGGAGTTGTCTCTTTCCCAGATCTCTAAAGTCGGTCCAGCCCCGGCTCTCTGCAGGGCAGCTCTGTACCAAGAAGCATTAGGGAAGCCTCTCAATGAGCACTTGCCTATCTGCTGAGGATTAGAGCTGGCTTCTAAGATAATGGTTTCTCCACAGCGCATTCCAAGAACCAGAAAGCTAGTTAGAAGCATAAATCTGCTTAGATTTTTTTTTTAAGAGAAAAAAGCACTCCATAACCATTTCCATTAAAACTTTTTAGAGGTAAAATCAGGAGTTAGGATCTTTGGAAAGAGTCCAGCAAACAGTAATGATGGTTGTCGGGCACTCAGTGGGCTGCCTGGCTACCATGACGTCTTCTCTCCCTTAAATTCAGATCACCAGGCTGCAGTTACCTGCTAAAAATCCTGGGGCTACCCTTTCCAATTCAGGGAAAGTCTACTAATTCCAGCCTTCACCTTTCACTTTAAAACTTTCTGTTTTCATGTGATTTCCCATTTTCTGTCCAACTGCCTTGCATCTGGATTTTCCATCTTGTCCCAGCTCCCTTGGTTTTGTGGCTCTGCTGCAGGATCTTGGCTCTGCTTTTTGTTTCTTTCCAGTTGGGCCTTCTTGGGTCACGTTTTCTCACCTCAATCCTGCCGGGATCCAAGGCTGGTTGCAATGCAGGCATCAAGACGGTGTGTGAAGGCCTCGGGAAAAGCCAAATTGCAAAGGTGCCCTGAATACTCAGGCCTTCTAAGTATAGATGGACATACATAAGACCAAGGATTTGAGTTTGGAGAGTAAGGTTAACAAGCTCATGTGTTAATGTTGTTTTAGACTGACCAGATACAGTGATCATTAGACCCACACCACTGGAGGAGATGGGTAAGAAGAGAAGGAGAAGGAAAACCGATGAATTGGGTTGGACAAGCAGTTTGGGATTTGGGGTGTCAGAGGCAGCTGTAGAGAGTGAGATTATGAGGGATGAGAACAGTAACTTCTGAGAAGTGTTACTGTAGGTAATGAAATAGACCCCTCCTAACATGCTTTAAGACATCTAAGTAAAGACTTAAATTATTATCTGGTGGTTGAAGTACTCTTCTCTAAAATCAACTCTATGCAGAAATAAGCAACATGGGATTCTGGCTGTTTTTCAGGATGGAGTCTAAATTCCTTAACATGGCTAACCAGGTCTTATGCAGCCCTAACTCTCCAGCCACCTGTCACCATTGTTCTAGCCGTAGTTTATATCCAGCCAGATGGAACTTTTTCTAATCTTGACCTGGACTGAACCCCAGAAGGAAAAAGGAATTGGCAAGGCTCATGTTGGGGGAGTCAAAGTTCTTTCTCAAGCAAGATCCCGGAGAAGGAATTCAGCAGCGTGGACTTTGAGGTCGGGCTGCTATGATTCAAATCCCAGCTCTGCTACTGACTGGCTAACCAAGGGCTGAGCTATCTATTCTCTTCCAGCCTGAGTTTCTTCAACTGTAAAATAAGGATAATAATAGCTCATACTGCATGGTGTTTCCATGAGGATTAACTCAGATAATTTATGTAAAGCCCTCTGTACAGTGCCTGACACACGGCATTTACTAAATGTCAGCTTTATTTTGGGAAACCTGTTTTAGGTATTGTGTAGCACAGTCTCCAAATGAGACTCGGTAGGAACCACATCATTCTAGGAGAGCCAAGATGGCATTTTTTTTTTTTTTTAAATGACATTGGTGAATTAAGTCCCACTCCGGGGCTCCATGTGTTGTTTTCCTCCTTTGATTTCTTCTAGGTGAATCTCAGATGGCCACCCAACATTTTATATCAAGCAGCTCAAGGGAAGACATGCTCTAGAAAGTCTGCTATTCTAAGCTGGCAACCTGGGCTGAAGGGCAAGGACCAACTGGAATGACCAACCGAGAACCCATCATCTGTGTCTGAAGACACAGAAAGAAAACGTCCCAGGCATTGTCACTACAACCCCCCTGTCCTCCCATCACTGCCATCAGAACTTGCATTTCCTGCTTATGACTCAGCCCCAGAGGCCTCACCTCCTCTGTGACCTCACTTCTGCCATCCTCACTGTATTAACCCCCTCAGGCAACGCCCTCAAGTGAAACGAAAGCTGCTTTCCCACAGAGGTGCAAGTGCACACCTTACACAGAGGGTGTAGTGGGCAGTTGTCAGGTTTTCTGGCTTGCCAGCACCTGCTGAACACCTTCTTACATTTGAGGAGTTTCCCACCCTATGTCCCCTGCCTTCCAAAGACAGAAACAAGAGCAATCACTTCCCTAGCCTCCCTTGCAGCTAAGACACAAGCAGGTGACTGGGAAGCAGCAGGGATGGCCAAGGTCACATTCCTGGGCCAGATGTGGTATTGACACTGAAGGAGGTAGCGATGGTGATAATCAGGTTCCTGGCTGTGATACGCATTGTCGCATTCAATTGGCAGCAGCGGCGGTAACAACAGTTTTCTTATTAGGCCAGTTTGCTACATGTAATGGAACATTTTTCTGGATGTGTAGCCTCAAGCCTAGTTCTCCAGGCTCCACTGATTCTGTGAGACACCCAACATCCTTTACCAAACCTCTCCTGCTTAATCAGTCAGAATCGGCTTCTACTGTTTATAACAGAACCCTGACTCTCACATGTGAGACTCACAGGGACACATGGTAACAATTAAAAAGCTCAGTCCTACTGAGATTGCTCTTGCTTAATAAATCTGTTCAGTTTCTTTAAATTCCTGTGCCCCTAGCCCTGCCCTAAAGGAAAATTTCAGACTTAAGTGGTTTTTAGGCAAGCAGAGCAGGCTGCAACACTGCACAATTGTCTGAGAAGGAATGAACAGTATCTAATCATTTGCCAAAACAGCATCTTTCAGAGCAGTGGTGAGGCTGTGCTTGTCAGGATGCATCCTAAAGCAGACTCTCAGCTAAAGGCTGAGACCAAAAGCCTTCTTCAGGTAGCTGATATGCACTCAGCAAAGAGACCGAGTTCTTACCAGGCACAGAACTAAGGGGTCTGAGATGGCAGGCCAAGGCAAAGAAGGACAAGTGGAAAGATCCCAGGTCAACTCAGTGAAACAGGTTTGTGATTCTGTGATTCTGTAGCTGCAACCCCTTCTGTTCAGAGCTCAGGAGCAGTCACCATGCTAAGCCCTTAAAGGGCCCCGCACTGTTAACAGAGATGCTAGAAAGGCGCCTGGTTGAGCACAAAAAAATTAACCTTCCTAGACTCTTGGGTAGCTGAAGAGGGAAGGCATGGCAGGCCCTGGGAACCATGCTGGGATTTGTCTACAAGCTCCCTGCTAAGGGCCTTCCTGTTTTCTCAAAGACTCCCTGACCAGGCCAATTGTCTAGGAGTCCGCTGGCCTCTGGGCTCAAGGACAAAGGAGAGATGAAGACACAGGGCAGCTGGAATGTGAGCTGTGAGTTTGCAGTCCTCTGAACCATCTCTCCTAGGCAACTGCCTGGCTAATGTGCAAAGAGAATGAAAGCCAAGAGAAGGAAGAGAGAAGCATGAGAGCCAAATGGCAAAGTGAAAGGCCATGCATCATGGCTTCAGGAGCCAAGAAAGGTCCTTTTCTGATCAAGCTAGTTTGAAGTGGCTTCTGTCACTTTCAACCAAAAGAAACCAGAGCATCACAAGTTCTTCAGATAGTCTTATACATGTTTCATATTCTTTACATGGTCACCACTGATGTTAGTGGAGATGAGCATCATTTCATGTAGGTGAACCATTGTGCTTTTTCTGGCTAAAGAGGCATCTCAGTCATGCTTTACCAATAAGCATCTCACAACAGAGCCAATGCAATCCAAATATCTACAAAAATATCAGCTTAAAGTCATGCTCTGAGTCAGAGCCTCGTGGAGAAATTTCAGCATAAGTCAGCAGAAGACTTAAGTCTTTAATTCCATTGAGATTCATTCAGGGAAAGAATCCAAGCCTCTTCCTCCCTTCTGGTCTTGACCCTGGGAACCTCAGGTTGCCAGGCTTGCCTCAGAAGATGCAGGGAACTGATTGACTGCCCTACCAAGTTCAGCACTGCAAGAGTCAAATAAAATGAGGCCCCTGCCATCCCATTTTCCTGGCTCCCTCCCAACTTGGTCTGTCCATATTCAGGGCTCAGCTCCAAACTAGAGCCACACTCCCTGCATTCTTTCCTTGGGATGCTGGCACAGAGCTCCAGGCCTTAGCCCAGCAACAACTACAGCTTTGTTACTCGGGGGCATGGAAAATTCTCTCCCTGACAGCCTAATTCATTTGATTCTTATTAAGACACAGACCCTCACAGTGCTGTGTCCTCCACTGTGATCTTTGACAAGCCCCTAGAGGGTCTCCCCTGACTCCCCGCAGACTCACAGGGTCAGAAGGGAGGTCATCCAGTCTAGCCTCCCACCCTTTGCAAACCTGACAGCTCTCAGCCCAGCGAGGGAATCAGTTCCCTAGAGGCAGACATCCCATTGCTGACTTTTCAAAAAAAGTTTTTAGAAAGTTCTTTCTCATATTGAGCTAAAATTGGACTCCTTTCTACCCTATTCCTGTTCTATCTTGTCATAAAAGTAATTCACTCTCATATCTACATAATTCCCCTGAATTTATTTGAAAACAAATCATTCTGTCCTTAAAAAAAATTCTCCTCCAGCTAACCAACCCATTTCTTCTGCTATTCCTTATGGTTTTCAAACCCATAGCCATTCTATCCACTCTGGCCTGGATACTTTCCATTTTACAAACATCAGATTTACGTTGTAGCACTAGTATCAAGACCCACCCCAGGTAAGATATTCTTTAAAAATCCAGTCTATGGCCATCCCACCCTGAACAAGCCCAATCTCATCTGATCTCAGAAGCTAAGCAGGGTCGGGCCTAGTTAATACTTGGATGGGAGACCACCTAGGAAGACCAGGTGCTATAGGTGTAAAAAATAAAAAATAAGGGATTGTAAACTGACAAGGTCCTTGCAATCTGTGAGGTTAACCAAGGGCTGCCTCATATAAAAAAATAATAAATAAATAAATAAATAAATAAATAAATAATAGGAATCCGCATCAGTTAAGTACAGTTCAATTCCTCTCCTTTCCCCTCACTAGGAGAACTCTAGAACTTGAATAGTTAGTGTAGCAGAAATGACCAGTTGCCTCCAAAAATCCTTCTCCCTTTCTTTTTCTTAACAGGATCTAATTTTTTTGAGCTGGACACATTGTTCCCAGATAAAACACTTCAGTTCTAATCATCCTTTGAAGCTATGTTACCATGAAATAAATTTCTAACCAAAGAGATGTAAACAGAAATGTGTGAGAAAAGTTCTGGAAACCTCCCTAAGAATAAGAGGGTGAACCCTTCCTTCTACTTTCTCTATCTGGCTTCTGGAACCCAGATGTGATGCCTGGAACTCCAGCAGTCACCTTGGACTATGAGGATGAGGACTACATGCTGGAGAAGTTAGATAGAAGGAGCCTGGGCCCCTGACAAAGCTGTGGAGCTGCCACATCAGCTCGGGACCACTCTAGACTTACCACTCTAGACTTATACATACAACAAATAAACTTCTCTCTTGTTTAACCCATTTCCCATTTGCCCTGAGAATACTCGCCGGTGGTGCCTGCAGCTGCAGCATTTACTCCCAAATGACTCATGGATTGCAATCCTAACCTTACCCCCAAAGTTTGCCACAAAATATCTCACTGTTATTATTATTTTCACATCATTCTAGTATATTGATAGTCTTTGGAAACAAATGACATCATTCTATTTATAGAATTCTGTTTTTAGTAGTGGTATTTCTATTTACAAAACACAGTAATTCTATCACTGAAAATGTCAAATCCCAAAAAGTGTAGCATTCCTACTCATAATGTTAACATCATTCTCGAACAGTGGTTAGCCAAAGATTCATTTGATGGATCCAATTTATGTATACATTTGTTACATTAGGATTAGTGACAAGTTCTGTTTAGAAATAACTCTAAGAACAGTTTTTATATTTTATTTTCACATAGAAAATCAGTCAGATTTGCTTCAGTCTCAAAGAGTGTGCTTATGTAAAATTAAATTAACACTGGCAGTGAGTTGAACTTTTTTTTTCTAAATGGAAAATGGGTTAATAATAAACTTACTTCTTATTAAGTATTTGAGTATTCTCTTAAATATGCATTCACACCTAACCCTAAACTTGCCACCCTGAAATCACTGTAATGGGTTATATACTTACCCCAAGGAACTTCTCAACTACATAATTCCCAAAGCAGGAAGCTTTGGCTCTTATCATTAATTCTTTTATTAATCTTCTTCTTGTTCTTCTTCTTGTTCTTCTTCTTGTTCTTCTTCTTGTTCTTCTTCTTGTTCTTCTTGTTGTTGTTGTTGTTGTTGTTGTTGTTGTTGTTCTTATTCTTCTTCTTCTTCTTCTTCTTCTTCTTCTTCTTCTTCTTCTTCTTCTTCCTCTCCTCTTCCTCTTCTTCTTCTTCTTCTTCTCTCTCTCTTCTTCTTCTCCTCCTCCTCCTCCTCCTCCTCCTCCTCCTCCTCCTCCTCCTCCTTTAACTTAGAGCTTTGCTGAATGTTCAGGGATAACATAAAGAGATCATAACAAGGAAAACCTTAAATCTGATGTTTTAGTTTCCTACGGCTGCTGTAACAAATTACTACAAACTTGGTAGCCCAAAACAAGTGAAATTTATTCTCTCACAGTTATGGATGTCAGAAGTCTGACATCAGTATCACAGTGTCAGCAGAAACCTGCTCCCGCCAGAGGCTCAAGAAGAGAATCTGCTTCTTGTCTCCTTCAGCTTCTGGTGGCTGCCAGCATTACTTGGCTGTGACCACATCACTCAGATCTCTGCCTTTGTGGACATATCACCTTCTCCTTTTCTTCTGTGTCAAATGTCCCTCTGCCTTTCTCTTACAAGGATACCTTTGATTGCATTGAGGGCTCACCAAGATATTGAGGATAACCTCTGCATCTCAAGATCCTTAATCACGTATAAAGTCCTTTTTTGCTGCATCAAGTAACGTTCACAAATTCAGGAGATTAGGACTAGAATCTTTTGAGGGATCCAGGGATTAGAAGTGGAATCTTTTAGGAGCCCTTATTTTAGATTTCTACACTTGGTTATTAAATGTGACTCTTCTCAGAGTTTAAGAACTAAGACCACGGTGATGTCTTACTTACAACGGTGTTCCCAGCTGGCCTGCTGCCATGCTGCTGGGACAAGCTTACTATCCTGCAGAGTGTTCTGGATCTCATCTCTCATCACAGGGTATAGGTTTCCAACTCCTCCAAGCCCAAAGAAAGAAATGTGTTTCCCAAGCTTGCCTCTGCCACCTGCCTTCATATCCTACTGCTAAGTCAGGGGTCCCCAATCCCTAGGCCGCAACCTGGTACTGGTCCATGGCCTGTTAGGATCTGGGCCACACAGCAGTAGGTGAGCCAGTGAAGCTTCATCTGTATTTGCATACTCTCCCCAGCACTAGCATCACCACCTCAGCTTCACCTCAGATAATCAGGCATTAGATTCTCATAGGACCACCTGTCCCTGGTGCCAACAAGATTGGGGACCACTGTGCTAAGTCAAAGGCCCTCCTGTCCCAGAGTCATTGCCTGAACCAGGATTGGCCTCTTCCTTGAATGATTGACAATTGGATCATCCAAAGAAATGTGGTCTGGTACTAAGTCTCTAAAAGTAAACCAGTCGCTTCAGAACACAGTGCTGCAAGCCTACCAGAGATGCAATAATGTAGATTTGAGCTATAATTCCATTATTTGCCAGGTACTTAACCTCTTGATTTCCTTATCTGTAAAACGGAGATAGAAAGGATAATAATACCCACCTTGCAGGGTTATTGTGAGAATTTTGTTTAAATGTGCTGGAAGCATGTAGCACTATGCCTGGCTCCCAGAAGAAACTTGAGAAATGGAGGTTATGCCTTATCCATTCTGTTTCCCCTTTTAGTTGACTAAAAATCCTACTATCATTGGAGATGCGGTTGTGACCCAGACAGCCGTGCCCTGCAGGAGCTCACACCCTAGGTCTGTTGTCCATACAAGTCATCTACAGAGGACATGAATGCTCCACTGCAGATTTGAACAAAGTAGTAGGGAGAAATCCATTTGCTTTTGAGGCTCTTGGTTTTGTCACTTTCTTACAACATGGCAGCGTGGAAAAATTTACAGAGAAGAGTGCATCTGTGTGCAGGGCCCCATAATGCAACAGGATGGCCTTGAGCTTCTGGAAGCCTCACTCCTAAAAGTGAATACTGACTCCCAAACATCACAAGATGGACCCCAGGCCATTGCACATTCAATTGATCTTCTGCTAATTATTCATATGAAGCAAAGAGCCCCTAGTTTAGAATTTTTAGTCAAATGCTAAAAATTGGAGGTAAATTAATTAAGATATAACTTAAACAACACCAGCCTTCCCTCATCAACAGTTCCTAAAACAGGATAGGCAGCATTAATTGTTGCAATTAATTAGGCATTAAACTGATAATGGGTACAGCTGCTAACAATTAACAGCTAATTATGTCAAGCACTTTAACCATTTCACAAAAGAAATGGAAATTGGAGGGAAGGGAGAGGGAGATGAAAAGAGAGAAAGCAGTTAGCTCCAAATGCAGCTGGATCCATTTGTAGAAATGACAGAAAAAGTTGATAACAGCCCTGTCCCTAGTGAGGCTGAGCTGCATGGAAGCCATGTGAGCCGGAATTTGAACAGAGGAGACCAGAACTGAATTAACCTGAACAGCAAGCAGAGCCAACATATGCCGAAATGCAGTATCAGTACTTGCCATATATTATTAACCCATGTGATCTACACAGTACTAGTAGTTACCACGATTAGTCCTGTTTTATAAATGAGGAAACTGAGGCACAGAGAGGTTCAGTCACTCGCCCAGGGTCACACATTTGTAAGTGTTAGAGCCTGGATTCACACCGAGGCACATTGACTAGGATATGCCCCAAAACAATTGACTCTAGTCTAGGGGACATCCCAAAACCTCACTAATTCAATGAATTCTTAATTAAACCCAGAGAGTACTGTTTTGTTGTAGTGTGCACTCCATCATTTGTTTTAAGAGAGAAGAAAAAAGAACCTTTTAGGCAGTTTAAACTGGAACTGAGAATATCTTCTGAAATAATAACCTAACAGAAATTCATAAATTCGAATCATCCCCAATCCAAACTAGTATTTTACTCTGCTCTTTAGGACCTCCTCTCTTCTCTGCAGGAACATGTCATGCTGCTGGGATCTGCCAAGCAGCCCCACAGGGAACCCCAAGATCCTCTTCCCAACAGACTTTGCAGTAAATATCATCGGTTGGTTTTTACACAGGACTTTTGTTTCCAAAAGTGTTTATCCTTACCATCTCGTGGGAGAGGAAGGGAAAGAAAATAGAAGAATTGGGGCCAAACTAGCCACCCACACTTACACACACATGCATGCCTACATGCACACACACATGCACGCACACGCACCTTACTTACATGATATACTGAGGAGAGGATTGCAGCCAAGACTGCTTGTCCTTACTTGAAGCCAAAATGGTAAAGTGCCTTACCTGGGATCCCAACAGGATGGCACATAAGTCACAACTGAAAATTTATGTCCTGTGCTCCACATCAGTATACCTCAAATTTTATTAGGCATAAAGACCACCTGGAAAACTCCTTGAGTTCACCTGGAGAACTCTCCCTGAGAGATTTTGATTCAGTGGGTTTAGGTGGGACCCACAAAATTGCGTTTCTGATACGCTCCCAGATGCCAACGTTGCTGGTTCACAAGCCACACTTTGAGAACCACTACTCTACACTACCCCATTCCCTGCCACTTGTCCTTGTCCCAAGCCATCACCTCATCAAAGCCCAGTAATTGTCCCCAGAGGGAGTTTCTTTGCCTAGTCTGGCCTAGTGGGCACAAGTGTTTGATTTGGAAGTTCAAGTTATAGCACTTGGTCATCCTTGACTAGGATTGTTTTTAAAAAGAATCCAGAAAAGGGACCAAACAGACCTTGTTCCCACTCCTCTGCCCCACCTCCTGCCCCACCTAGCTTGAAGGTAGGAGGAGTTAGTTCTCTGTTTGCTAAGAGCAAGAAGGAAACTTTGCCACATCAGAGCAGTATTGGGAGGACTGCTGAGTCCACAGGTGTTGCTGCCTTTCATAACCCTACTCTCTTCTTCATCAGGACTCCCTGGGCAGCTGAGACCAGCTTTCTCTGTCCTAAGGCAAGCCCTCTGGGCATGCCACCAACCCTCAGAGCCTCCTCTGTGATCACCCCATCATCTTTCTGGAGCTGGAACTCAGGGCTACCAGAGCTCTGAGACTAAAAACAAGAACTCCCCAGGATCCACCTCATGACCAGCAGCTGTCTGTCCAGCGCAGAGTATGAAGTCCAGGGGAGAATGTCATCACTGCAGGGACAGACTCTGTGCTAGCTGGTTTCAGGTTGCACTTTGGGGGTGTAGAGGATGAGTTGCCAGGAAACACTTGACAAGCTGAGGTAAAATCACCAGTCATCTGCACTCCCGGATGCCCTTAATTTAAAATTTGCACCCTCTCTCTCAAAGGGGCTCAGGGCTCCAGTCTTGGTATGGTAAAAAGAGGTTTCTGACAAAACGCAGGTACTGAACATTGGGGATTTCATGTTAATCTTTGCTAGGGTTATTTAAAAAGATCATCAGGGTATCTTCATTCACTATTGATAAAAGTGGAAAATGTCCCCTTCTCTCTGAAAGGAAACATGAAAAACTATATAAAAGATCTTTAAATGTGCCATTCTGCTTCTAGAAATTTACTTTAAAGAAATAACTGGACGAGGCTTCAAAGATAAATGCACAAGGACATTCATTGCAGCCTTATTTATAACAGCAAAAAATGTAAACAATTTAAATGCATAAATAGAATCAGGAGTTTGGTTAAATGAACCATAGGAAATAGATTCACTGAAATATTATGCAACTAATAAAAAAGATGTAGAAAATTCTTATAGACATGAAAAAACATTCATAATAATAATGCCAAATTGTAGAATGCAGTCCAGAAAACAGTATATATAGAATATTATTTTCATAAAATTGTGTGTGACTCTGTGTGTGTGTATGTGTGTGTGTGATATCTCTGGAAGGAAAAAAAAATACGTCAAAAGGGCATACACCAAAAAAGGTTAATAATGGTTATCTTTACATAAGTATAAAGGAAATTTATGTTTTTTTTTCTTTTATGCTCTACCATATTTGTCAGACTCCATTGATTATACAATGGAATCTGAAAAAAGTCATAGAATAAATAAAATAATTACTAGTGATATAATATCAAGTGTTGTGAATGGGCCATGGTAAATATTTTGGGGTAGAACCTTCTTATTGTTTCTGAAATCTATTCCCATACAATAAACGTGGAGGAATAGCTACAAATAAAAAGATGAATTTTTTAAAAAATCTGCATGTACACGTGCAGACAGGCCAATGTGCTAATATAAGAAAATGCATCTTCAGTTCATAATATACATATTCATTGGTCCCTACACCCCTTCCATCCCCCACTCAGGCAAAAAAGATTTTTTTTCTCTGTAATGTCTCCTAGCAGCCAAACACAGACACTGCTAATGAATATTAATTGACCTAACATCTTGTGGTGATGAAACTGTGCACATTTCCCTGTCTTATCTGGTTGCTAGGGAACCATGTGAGCCAGCCATGGGGCCCTGGGACCCAGACCTGTTACATGCAGGACAGGGTTAAATCACAAATCAGAAATACTCCACAGGATTAATTGTGTATGCCAGCAATTATGTGTATGTATGTGGTCCTGTCAAATAAACAAAAAAACAAAAACAAATAAACATCAATAGGCTGCTTGGCAGTGGGCAGGCAAGCTGGTAGAGATGGGTTAGGCTCTCAGATAGTACAGCCCCCTCTCCAGGAATATCTTGGACCCATCCCTTCTTCTCGGTTTCTTCCTCACCATTCTTTAAGGTCTAGAGTGGAGGCAGCACCTGGGAAGGGAAAGGAGGGAGTGTGATGGTGTGATGGTTGGCTGTAATTACCTGAAATTGTAGGCATCATTTCACATCATCCCAGTGCTCATATCAGATGCAAATAAGCTAGTAAGTGAGCCTAGTCTGCCTGCAATTATCCCTCTACATCTGATGTTGGCTCTTCTTTCCTCCTCTCTATCCCTTTTCTCTTTGGCCCACTCAACAAGTAGAGAACTCTTCCTTATTAGTGTCGGTCCCTGGTCTGGCCACCTAGTCCCCTTTTGCTACACAAAGAACAAGTTTCACTGGCCAAGTTTCTGGAAGACCACACTCATAGAGCCTCCCTCACTTTCTAACTCTCCTACCTCTCTTTTTTCTTCTAATCTTCTCCCTGTGAGCCTTTACTTTACACTAATTTTCCTGACCCCCTTTCCTTTTGAATGGGCACCCAAATAACACAATCCTTGGGTACCTTCCTGTGATAGGCCCACAGACCTATATAGCAAAGGCTGCTCTACTCTGTTTGGCAGGCTCCCTACAGGGAAATTTGGGCTCTGGTCTCAACACCCACAGGTTTGGCTGGAGAATTCTGATCTCTTGAAAGTGAAAGGGAGTGAGGCTGGGAATGGTGGAAACACTTATTTGGGCTTCATCTTCTTTCTCCTCAAGTACCTGAAATCAAATTCAACTATAAAGATTAATTTCCTCCCAAAGACTACTCTGCAGTTCATATAAATACATATTTATTTAAAATATGTCCATACGAGTTTACGGCCATGCTTCCCTGAACAAACCTGATCCCATTTGATCTTGGAAGCTAAGCAGGGTCGGGCCTGGTTAGTACTTGGATGAGAGACCACTTGGGAAGACCAGGTGCTATAGGTATAAAAAATAAAAAAATAAGGGATTGTAAGCTGACAAGGTTCTTACAATCTGTGAGGTCAACCAAGGATTGCCTCACCTTAAAAAAAAAAAAAAACATGTCTATCTGAGATATTCATTTTATTTTTTAAATTTCCATCTATTTGTTCATTTAACAAATATTAATAGAGCTCTCTTACTCTATGCTCAGAATTTTTGTTGGCCTTGTGTGCATTCAGTGGTGATTTAAACTGACACAGTCTTTGGTATAAGGGAACTTAAAATATCATGGGGAATCTGAAAATCAATCAAATAACCTCACATGTAAATATGAAATCACAACTGTGGTAATTGATGAGAAGAGACCTATGGAGCTATGGGAGAAGGAGCTGCTCACCTAATCTTGGGGACCAGAGAAAGTCCTGAGGACCTTGGCTCTATGTCTTGGGAAATACTAACCTCATACTCACCACCCTCCTTGACTTCAACACTGTGAAATGCTGCATATTTCTTCTTCCTGGGTGGAGAGGAGGTTGGGGGTGGGGGTGGGGGAATTCTAGGCTCTTCTAAATGGAAGAGGAAAAGGAACTTCCTCTTTTCATTTTCTTTCTTTCTCTTCCTTATCTTCTGAATTGGAAAATGTTGAATTCTCACAAAGATTCCAAAGGAAAATCCATGTCATTAAACAAATAGATCACTTTCCACAGAATGGTTCCTGATAATTGTAGGTTTCTTAACTAGGGGTCGGTACAGAGGGACGGGTGTAAGTGTACAAGAGAAGAGAAGCAAAGAAGTCAAATGGCTCTGATCAGGAAAAGAGAGTGGTAGAAAGACATCCTGAGGAAAGGAGGGAAGACCCCTACCCCACCCCCTTCCCAGAGTGAGAACATGGGGCGAGATACAGTAACAGTGAAGCAGACAAGAAGCCAGACGCTGATGTCCTACAGGGAAGACTGAGGAGAAACAACCAAGGGGAATTAGGGGGACGAAACAGCTGCTCCCTTCTCCAGTCAACTCCGCAAGGTGTTGTGTACCATCTACATTTCCCAGACACCTTGTGGAGTAAATCTGCAAGGAAGAGTTGAGTCTATTTTAACATGAATTTGGAAAAACAGAAGGTGCCTCCTCTCCCCGCCTGCCCAGCCACAGCTGGGTTACCTCAGAATTGGAAGGGATCCAAAGAGGTCATCCAGCCCTTCACTAGTAATCTCCTCGCTTATTTCTCCAGATAGAAGTCTGGCTTCTGTTTAAACGTGCAGTGACTGAGACATCGCCCCTTCCCTAAGGCAGCAGTTCTAATGCTGAGTAAGTTTTTCCTTGTATTGAGAGCAAATCTGCCTATAACATCCATCCCCTAGAACATAATCTTCTCTGGGAAGTTACATAGACTAGATTGGCTCCTCGTCACGTGAGAACCCACTAGATACATGAAGACCCAGTCCTCTCCTTCATATCACTGTCCTCATTCATTCATTCCCTCTTCAAATGCTTACTGTGAGCCTGCTCTGTGACATGCAGTGACAACTATAAAGAAACCTAGCTTTGCCCTCAGCAACCCAGAGTTTCCTGGGAGAGACAGAGGATACATGGACAGTTTCAATACAGAGAGGTTAGAAACTGAGAGCAAGGCTCAAAAGGCCCACCCTTCTAGGGTATTTTAAGAATCCACTACTTTCATAAAGAGACTTTTAAATGTATGAGTTTCTAGCCTTTCCTGCCCAGGCCATGATCTAGATGAGACTTAGTGAAGTGATAGAAAGGGGTCTGGCAGGTAGAAATGAGGAACACAAAGCTGGTAGATATATTCTGCTTCCTAGGTCCAGCTACCCCACACAGCTAATAAGAGGCAATTCCTTGTATCTAAAAGAAACCTAGACTATTGCCTTAGAGATTAACTCTGCAAAGAAGAGTTGGAAAGGGTGAGGGAAAATAGGCTTTTGGCCCTCTGGCTAAGTCAACAAGGAAAACGGCATCTTCTCAGTCTGTGTAATCTGAATTCCTTGGCCTCTTAGAGCCTCTGAGTCTTACAACAGAAGCACCCCTCCTGGATCCTTGAGGCGAAAATAAAAGGTTGGATATTTATATGCTGGAGACTTTCTGAGCTTTGAATTGGTGCTTGCTCAGGTCTACCTCAGGAATTTGGGGCACAAACTTTTTGGGTGGTCAGAATACAGAGCCAGGCATCAGCAAAATGAGAAATATCTGAAAACAACTTGTTTTGATGCAGGTTTACTAAACTCTTACAAAGTGGCTCAAGCCTCCCTTTTGGAGTCTAGGACACCAAAACACTCAAACTTTTATTTAATTCCATTATTTGTTTTGGCATTGAGAATCAGAGAGTTCTGGGATCAAACGTGGTTTTGAGATAACATGGTGTCTCTCCTGTACCTCCTTTCCAAGCCATCTTAAACAAGGAAGTGTCTGTCCTCTAGAGAATAAAAACAAGCAAACATGGAAATGTAAAATGGGGCAGCCGCTTCAGAAAACAGTTTGGCAGTTCCTCACAATGATAAACATAGAGTTTTCACCCATCAATTATACTCCTAGATATCTACCCAAGAGACATGAAAACATATGCCTACACAAAAACTTGTACATGAATGTTTATAGCAGCATTACTCATAGACCAACAACCCAACTATCTACCATCTGATGAATGGATACACAAAATGTGGTATATCTATCCAAACAATAAAATATTCCTTTTATTAATGAATAAAAGGAATAAACTTAAAGAACTGATAAAACCAGATAAAACTTGGAAACATGCTAAGCAAAAGAAGCCAGTCACAAAAAGGCCATATATTGTATGATTTAATTTATGTGAAATGTCTAGAACAGGCAAATCCAGAAAGAAAGACAGAAAGTAGATTATTGCCTCTGGTGAAGGCAGGAGACGTGGGGCTGGGGTGTGGAGTAAGTGCTAACGGGGACACGCGCTTTGGGGGGAATGATAAAAATATTCTAAAATTGGATCATGGTAATTTGTACAATTCTGTAAACTAAAAATTATTGAACTGTATACTTGAAACAAGTTGACTTTATGGTATGTAAATTATATATCAAGAAAACTAGAAAAAGAGGGAAGAGAACAGGCCACAAATTTTAGAGCTACAAAGGATAGTTTTCTGGTGCCAAGAATAATAGACTCTAGTTTCCAGATGGCACATGGTTCCATGAATGAGTATGAGTATATGTGTGTGTGTGTGTGTGTGTGTGTGTGTGCGCGCATGCTTGTGTGTGTGTGCATGTGTGTGTGTACCTTCTGGGATCAGTCAGGGACATTCCTAGTACAACAGACTGTTATTCTGGAGGCCACCAAGGAGCCATGCCTCCCTATAATCACATCCTCTTTGTGTAGTTGTCTTTCTGCTTGTCCTCTTGGGATGCTCTCACTTGGATCTCTAAGCCTCTATGACAAGAGGTCCAGCAACACATTGGAGAGGGCACATGGAAAAAAAAGAAAGAGAGAAAGAGATAGAATGTGCCGTCTGGCCCCATCCATCCCAGCCATCCCAGCTGAGGCAGAATCGTGGAGTGAAGATGTCTTCTTGGATATTCCAGCCCCAGCAGCCATTCACGGAACCAAAGAATCATCCCACTGAACCCAGCCTCAAGTGCAGAATCATGAAAAATAAAACATCATTCTTGTTTAAGCCATTAAGTTTTGAGGTGGTTCATTATGCAATAAATGCCGAAACACTGAAAGACCTGACAAACTCTATCCTAGTCACTCACTGATTTGATCATGGACCTCACTCTGATGTCCTTGAATTCTGAAATGGATCTAAGAAGAAACATGATTTTACTGTGTCTATAACATGCCATTTATCACTGTTGTTTAGTGCAATTTAACACAATATTTATCTGATTGGCACATCAGTTACTTCGCTTCACTGAGAATTGGCTGCACAGGAATTCTATGCTTGGCAATGAGAAGATTGATTATGGTTATTATACTAATGGCTGAAAAAAAATGAATTTCATCAGAAAAGTTATTTTGAAGCTGCAGTGATAGGCCTTATACATTTACTCACAAAACATACTGCATACTGAGTGCCAATCCTAGAGGACCCTGGGACCGAAATGCTGGAGCTGGTAAGACACCTGCAATAATGGGTGAAGTGTCACCCAAAGGAAGAAGCACTTTTTAAAAGCCTTTTTCTCTAGAGTCTTATCACTTTTTCCATTGACTGGACCATCTTAGCAAGTAAAGTGTTTTGAAAAAATTCCATGTATGTCCACTAATGCGTGAATTTACCCTCAAAAGATGACATGAGTGGGAATCTTTCAGAAACATTTGGCTTTCCTTTCAGCTCCAGGGCATCTGTTTGCATGTCCCATGAGTGCTGCAGCAAGTACGTCTGTTTTGAAAATATTAAGAGCGAACATGTTTTCTTGTGTAATGAAACATTTTGACAGTTAAGACTATGCCAAATAAAGGGTTTCATTTGGAGTCTATTTGAAGGTTGGAATTTAGACGTGTATTTTAAAAGAGAAATAAACCTGAAAAATTCAGGACTAACAACAATGTTTTCTCTCTCCATAGTAGGTTCTCATCACCCAGAAATTAATTGCCTCAATTTTCCACTTTATCTCACCACAGGTACAGTTTTGCACCTGAACTACAGGGTTTGGTAGAAGGGAGGTCATCTTTGTGCTAAACAGAAAGCTTATTTCAGATTCCTGACAGCAGTCAGAGAAACAGTGTGCAGTTGTTGCCTTCTCTCTGAACCCAGACTCTCCATGGACTCATTAGACTCACTGAGACCTCCCTAGACCTTTACCACTGAAGAGAGAAAATGAGATTCAGAGGCTGGGTTTAGCAAGGGGCCAAGCTCCCACAATAACACAGCATTAATGAAATTCACCTTCTGAGCCCTTTAATTGCTTCCAGTAGCACTTCACTTACAATCAATGTTCTTCTTTCCCCACTGCAATTTTCTTGTTTTGAAAAATAATAGTGTGACACACACTTTGATTAGAAGACATAGGACTGGCCACACTCCTTAGCACCCAGTGAATCATCCCTACCTGAAAATGCTCACCCACCAGTGGTAAACAAATGGAAAGAACACAGAAGCTGAGAAGGGGTCTCTGTAATTGAGCTGCATAATTAGAGGAAACAGAAGAAGAGCTTCTATTAATAATGACACAGTAATTGAAGGTCACCCAAAGAGAGTCCTAGTATGCTCGACATTCACATTAGCTTTGCACAAAAACCATAGTAGATCTTTCAAAAGGACTAATGTGAGCAATCGTAAGGTTGTTTATCAGATTTATCTGGCACCAACAGAACGTTCTTCCACCCCAGGGGAATTGAGCCAGCCTAAAGCACTTTACTAGAGAGAAAATTTTTAGATTGGAATCATGGGGTAATTAATGCAAAGTTTAATTGCACACCAAAACAGACACCACGAACTCTAGAGCAACTTTTTAGGCAATTTCTCTTAAACAAAGTATACACAAGTAGTACCTTCTAAGGAATAGGTAGCATTATGTTCTTGTCAATGGTGACGCTGACAGGCCCTAGAGCTGGTTGGGAGGCATTTGGATAACGTGAAGCCGATGTTATAATCACCTCCTCTGGGTGTTGCTTTAAGATTCATTTAAGTATCCAAAGTAAGAAACCATCCTTCCAACTAAGGCTTGGCTACAGGTGGGACTCTGCACACTGCAGGTTTGTTCCCTAAGTTTCTTGGTTCCACCACTGTCCCAGATGTCCTCCCTCACACACCTACCCAAACTCATAAATAAGAAAGACAAAAAAAAAAAAAAAAAACCCTGAAATTCAATCTAGCCACACATAGGACAGCAAGAAGCTTAAGGTCAATGGCTGTGTTTATTTTTTCTTTGTGCCTCCAGTGCCAACTATAACCTTGAGCATAGTAGATTCTAAACGAAGTTTCTAAAATGAGTTAACTGAATAAATGACAAAAAAAAATAAGATCTCTACTTTCATCAAACCAGGAGGTGAGGGAACCTCTAAATCAAAGACTGTATTGGATTAAATAGTGTCTTTCCAAAATTCATGCCCAGTAGGAAGCCATGAGTGTGACCTTATTTGGAAATAGATTGATTATGGTTATTATACTAATGGCTGAAAAAATGATGCAACCAAGTTAAGATGGCCCATACTGGATGCATGAGTTCTAAATCCAATATGACTGGTGTTCTTATAAAAAGAGGAATATTTGGACACAGAGACACAGACACACAGGGAAAATGTCCATGTGAAAATGGAGGTAGAGATTGAAATGATGCATCTACAACTCAAAGAACACCAAGGATTTCCAGCAACCATTGGAAGCTGGAAGAGGCCAGGAAGGATTCTTCCCTAAAGTATTCAGAGGCAGCATAATCCTGCCAACATCTTTCTCGATTTTGTTTTTCTAGCCTCTAGAATTGTGAGAGAAGAAAAGTCTATTGTTAGAAGCCACCCAATTTGTGGAAGTTTGTTACAGCAGTCTTGGGAAACTAATACAGGGACCCTAGGGAGAAGGTATTTGATGATTCCCTTGGGGTCTACAGGTAATCCCACTAGGAAACAGAGAAAACAGAGATAAGTTTAGATCATGTTCTAAGACAGGGGTCCCCAACCTCCTGGGCCAGGAACCTCTAACAGTCCGTGGTCTATTAGGAACCCAGCTGCACAGCAAGGGGTGAGCAAGTGAAGCTTCATCTGTGTTTGCATATTCTCCCCAGCACTAGCATCACTGTCTTAGCTCCACCTCAGATCATCAGGCATCAGATTCTCATAGGAGCATCAGTGCTTTGTGCCAAAAGGTTGGGGACCACTATTTCAAGACACTTAGATATGAAGGAAGGGCCAATTTTTTATCATCTGCTGGTCTTGCCCTCGTTGCTTTTTCCTATTAATAGAAAAAAGGAAAGTGGCACAAGTCATCCATGGTGACTCACCAGTCTTGCTTCATAGCACGTTGATCTCCTTCATCCCTATGGCCTTACCTCCACAGTATACCAGCCCCTCACCCTACTAGCTCCATGCTTCCCATAAAGAATCTTAAATCCTAATATCCCTCCTCCATCCTCTGCCTCCAACCCATACAGCCATCTCACACAACTAACCACATGTATTCATTTATTGTTCAATCAGTCAGTCCAGAATTGTGGCCCAAGACAGTTCAGACGTGACTTGGTACTCCAAATTTGGTCATCTCTGAGGTCACCGTGCTGTCTGTTCTTCCAAGGGTCGTGAGCAATGCTGTCCCATATGACTTTTGTAATGATGGAGATACTCCATATCTGTGCCATCCAATACTGTAGCCACTGGTCACTAGTGTGACTAAGAAACTGAATTTTTTATTGTATTTATTTTAACTTTAATTAATTTAAATGCATATGTAGCTCATGGCTACTGTAGTAAATAGCTCCGATATAGAAGCAATTTTTAAATCAAACAAAAAACCTCACAGATCTCTCTCTCTCATACACACACACACACACACACACACACACACACACACACACACACTTACCTCCTGAGGGTGAGCATTAATTTTCAGAGCATAAGGAGGTAAAGAAACATTACCTACTATTCCATAATTTGCAAGGTCATCTCAGCCCACAATGAAGTTAATAGCCTACATCACTATGCAGATCAGTATTAGTTTAATTCCTCCCCCTAAACTTCTAGACTCCTTTCAAATTGTACCCCTTTGGGCCACTGAGAATAAAAAATGGGCCTATTACTAAACCTCCCACTCCTTAATGGCTGTTCCTTTAGCTATATCAAGATCCTGCTGATACTTTGAAATCACCATTTACAAGAGCTTGATTAAGTAAGTTCTCAAACAAGGTGCCATTCTTCCCAGTCTGAAGGAAGAGAGAATGGAAGGAGGGGAGTTGGTAGTTCTTCCGGTTACTATTATTCCATCAACAAACCCCTTAGCTCTATCTCCAACCTCTCCCTTTGAGCTAGAACTTTCCCCTCAGTGGCATAAGGTGGTGGGTTTGAATCTCACCCCTGCTATTTTCCTGGATCTGATTCTAACTTCTACTTCTTACAAGCATATGACCTTGCATGAGTTCTTTGAGCATGCCCATCATGGGTCAAATCCATACCTATCTGTGTGTAGTAAACAGATAAGACTATAAAATGCCTAGTACAATATTTCTATTTCCCTCTCTCCTTCTTTCCAAAGCAAGCCTTCTTAAAAAGAAATCTGCATCCTCTTTATGAACAGATAAGGATAAGTTGGGAGATGTCTTCCATAACATACACACGGGAAATAATAGCCCCATGCTGGCTCAGTTCAGACTTTGACTACACAATGACAAACACCCAGATATTTGCAACTGTCCAAATGGCTGAAGTTTTCCACGTAAACCCAGATTTTGCCAATAGAGGAAGCATGGTCTGTGAAGACTTGTGTGTATGGTTTGCTCTGATTGTGGTAAGGAAAGCATGATGGTGTGGGATTGTAACAACACAGCGCAGTCAAATGTAAAGTTTTTCAGCTTCTGTTTTGACACAGTTGGGGCTCTGGTCCTGAAATAAGCACAAGGCTTGTTTCTCTAACTTGAATCACAGCTGCCCAAGTTAGCTGAGGGAGCCTTTTAAGATTCTTCTCATCTCAGGGCAGCTCTCTTTAGAGCCCTGTTTGATCAATAATAAAATAGCTATCCAGCCACTCTGTCCGAGCACAAAATGGAGTTTGATTTTCAGAGAGACACCAATATAAGATTTGGTTCCCAAGGGCACAATACTTTGTGCAGAGTCAGGGCTGAGCTCTGGGCCTGGCGACACATTGGCTAATGGGAGCACGAGTGTCTGGAACAATGGGAACACCCATGTTGCCAGTGGTGATTTAACCTTCACATGTTTCATCGGCTTATAGTGATGGCAGGTGTCTACTTAGTTTCCACCTATGCAAGGTAAAGTTGGACTTTTTGAATATAGACCAAGTCTGTGTTCAGTGGTGCCTTCTTGCCACCCCCAATCATTACTCTCACCCTCTTTCACTCCCTACGCCTAACACAAGGGAATATTAGTGTCAAAATAAAATAAACAATTTCATTTTCAGTGCATACAAAAACTAACAAAAATGCTAGACTATACCTTTCTCCTTCTTTAAATACTTATTTATTTATTCAATGTTTATTCAAATATTTATTGAGTTTCCTAATGCCAGAATCTGTATTAAAGGGAGATATACATCAAACAAGTTTTTTTGGTAAGTGTTCAAACACATATCAGGAGGTGGAGAGTGGCCTTTGTGGCCTTTGGGGTCAGACAGACATGATGTGACTGCCAGCAGTCCAGGGCACCAGTGTCCTGGTTTCCCTCCTACTGCTCTGGCCATTCTCTGTTTGTAGTTCTTACTGGTTCCTCCTCATCTTCCTTACCCTTAAACAGAGAAGGGCCCCCAGGCTGCAGCCTTCTCTTTTCTATCCACACTCACTCCCTAGGTGATCTCTTAGCTTTAGATAATATCTCATTATTGTGACTCTCCTTTTTTCTTTGAGCCTTAAGAAATTTATTTCTCAAGTCCTAATCTGTTCTCAAAACTCCAGACTCATATTTTTAACTGCCTACTTGCTATCTCCTTTCGGAAGTCTAACGGAGATCTCACACTTAAAGGCCCCCAAACTGAATCCTGCTCCTCCCAGTCTTCCCATCTCAACTGCTAGCAACTCCATCCTTCTAAATGCTCAGGCCGAGATCCTTGAAGTTATCTGTGACTCCTGCCTTCTCCCCCATTCCATATCCAATCCATCGGTAAATCCTTTTATCTCTGCCTTCAAGGCATATCCATCACTGCTATTGCCTTGATCTAAGGCTTCATCATCTCCCACCCGGATTACTGCAACAACTTTTTAATGGAGCTCTCTGTTTCCAGACTTGCCTGCCCACTTTATTCTCAGTAAGTGGCCAGACTTATCCTTTTAAGACCTAGACAGATTACATCACTCCTCTGCTCCAGTCCCCCCAATGGCTTCCCAACCATCTGAGGAAATGACTCAGGGCCCTCATCTTTTGCCCCTCCCCTATCTCTCACCATGTTCCAGCCACACCACCTTCCTGCCTCTTCCTTGAAGATGTCATACATACTCTTTTCTTAGGGTCTTCTCTTGCTGCACATATCTTCAGGGCTCTCGCCCTTACCTTCTTCTAGTCTTCACTCAAATGTCAGTGAGCTCTCTGTCACGACCATCCAAAGTAGCACCCACCACTTCCTCATGTCTCTCTATAACTTCACCTTGCCTTGTTTTGCTTCATAGCACTATGCCCTTATGACATAGGTAGACTGGGTTTCTTATTTGTTCATTGTCTTTATTCCTTTACTAGAATCAAACTACATAAGATTAGATCCTTTTTTTACCCAAGAATGTATTCCCAGAGCCTAGAAGAGTGCCACCACATAGCAGAGCTCAATAAATGGACAAATAAAGTAACTTTTATTTAATTGTAATGGAGAAGCATCTAAAATTGTAATGGAGAAGCATCTAAAATGCCAGGGTCCACAGCTGAGGAAAGGAGTCATACACAGTTGCTTACACATAGATTGCCACATTTTGGATCATGTGACACTGTGGCCCTGGTCACTGCCAATTAAACAAGCAATCTGCATTACCGGGAAGGGCTGCTTCTGCCTCTCCCCTCTACAGTCCTCACTCTCACCACCTCTGTCCTCGCTGTTCCCCAGGCAGCTAACACATTTGGACCAAGACGATGTTGTTTAATAGAAATATAACGGGAGCCATATATGTAATTTAAAATTATCTACATGTTTTAACTGGAACAAGAAAGATATGACATTAATTTTAATAATTTATTTTACCTAATAGATCTAAAACATTATCATTTAAACAAGAAATATACAAAATATTAATAAGGTAATTTACATTCTTTTCCCTTATATTATGTCTTCAAAATCAGGTTTGTATTATACACTTATAGGACATCTCACTTTGGACTTGCCCCAATTTCAAGTGCTCAATAGCCACATGGGGTTTAGTGGCTCCCATATCAGGCGGTGAAGCTCTAAGGGGGTCACATTCAACAACAGGTGAGTAACTGGACCTTCATGGGCAAGACCAATGTTTGTCTTCTTCTCTTCTGCTTCCTTTCTTCCAAATAGTAGGTTTAATAAGTGAGTCTGGCCTCTCAGGCATTGCTGGATGTTTCCCATGTGGCAGGGCCTGTGTCTTTGAGTCAGGCCTGGCCTCCCGGCTCCACCCTCTCCACCTGAGACTGGGCAGAGAGAATCAAGAAGAGGAAGTTGGAAGCCTCTCTAAACTCTTCCAGCTTAAGCCACTGTGGTAGACAAGGAAGTGCTTAACAAAAGTAGTGCTTTGTTTTCCATTTGGCTCCTTTTCCTTCTGGTGCATTCCCTTAGCAGAAAACCCCTAAGAAGTGAAGGAATCAATAATAGGAGTCTGGCACCAAAACCCCATCTGCAAGCCTAAACATATTTCTGAGTTATAACACAGCATGATTTGAAAAAAAGATAATGTCCAAAGAGCGTCCCCTCCTGCATAATGACTCAGCTGGCCCAAGAGGGTCCTCTGAGATAGGATATAGAGAAGGCAGCAGGGGCAAGACCTTGGAGAAAAAGTAGAAAGCAGGATCCATTGGAATATGAAACCAGGAGTGAACGACAATCCTAAGGTTGAGAGAAGCTGAGTAGATAATGGGAAGGTCATCATGAGCTGTGAAGGAATAAGCTATCAAAAAGAAGGCAAAACTGAGCCACAGGAAAAGGGGGGACTGAAGTGGCTGCTGTTTCTGGACTACACCGCAGACTGCAGATGACTGCCTACAGCATTTTCTGTGCTTCCTCACAATTCATTGCCATCCACTGGGGCACCCTGAATGGGTCTCTTCTCTTTACCACCCAGAAAGGCTTCCTGCCATCTCCCCTCAAATGGCTAAGGCTCTGTTGATTGGACAAACTTGTGTCTGGCACCTGCATTTCTTGACCTTATTCTATCCCAGAGCTCTTCAGCTATTCGGGAATAATAAATAGACTTTCAAAGACCCACTTTTTCCTCATCTTCAGAAATATCTGGGCATTCCTGAATGCCAAGGGTAGACACTTACTTTCAGCCTGAGAACTTCCCCCAAATACTGTTCAGCATTGGAAAGGGTTGGGGCAGAAGAAAACCCAGCTTTGGCTCTGGCCTGGTGAGCACTCCATTCTGCCTTCCTCATCACCTAGCAGTGTCCTGGACCAGATTCCCAGACTGCACAACTGTCAGGTAGTGCCCTTTAGAGTTAATTAATTAGCAACACTCAACTCCTCAAAGAGACTGCTCTTTGCAAACCACATTATGTAACACTTGTTAAGCATTTGTTGTTAAAGTTCTCTGCTAGGTCTTGTAATAGGAGAGTTATGAGGACAGATGTGGTGCTTTGCCCTCCAAGAGCTTGAAATCTTATTTTGAAGAGAAAAGAAAATTTTACCTGGGAAAGATGAGATAACATCATTCCCCACAGTTTAGACTTTGGTCTTAGAGAGCCTCTGTTGTCTGTATTAATTTTCTTACTAATGCCATAATTGTTGCCAATTGAAGTATATTCTATATCGCCAGCACATTCCTAGTGGATAATCTGTGCTAAGCCAGCCTTTAAAGTTCTCTTGGCTATTATCGCCTCCTCCGCTTAATTAATTCATTTGTTTAATGTCCATGAAATATCAACATGTTTAATTTTATTCCCAAATTCAGCCTGCAATCCTGCAAAAAAGAAAACAAAACATCTAATTACTTTTTAATAGTTTTCAGTTACTTCTTCAGCAGTTGTAGCCTTCTTACACTTCCGTTTCTATCACTTCCATTTTATCACTAACCTCTGACAAAAAAGTAAATAAATAAAAATAAAAAAGGATATAAAAGAAAAATAAACGAAATAGATGACAGCCCTTCTTTGGCTGATGTGAGAGATGCCCTTCTTTGTCCATGTCAGTGGCAAAGGAAAACAGGAAGGGGTGAACAATAATGGTGGAGATACGCCACAAAGAGGAATCCAGACATTTAGCTACTCCAAGCTGAGTATTCATATGGTATGCTGTTGATCTTGTTTTTTAGATAGCTTTCAAATGTTAATAGAAAATTTAAAAATGAAAATTGAAAAATAATTTTATGATCCACCCCTGTTGAATTTTCTTGCTTCAGTTTTCACCTCTACTCCACATCACTATCATTAATAAATGGATATAATACCTTCCGCAAACAATGTTGCTCTTTGCTATGGCAAAGAGCCTTTATCAGGGAGAAAGTAATATGCCAGGGAATTTCCAAGTTTCTTAAAGTGCACTGTGAAAGTCTTTAAAAAAAAATCTATAACCAATTTTTTTCAGTGCTTTTTTTGTTTAAAAAAAAATGTATTATCCATCTCTCAGCTCTTTCTGGAGAACACAGAGTGTGACAGGAATTCTGAAATCAGTAAACAATAGCCATGCTGCTAAAAACTCAATCTGGTGGCCATCACAATAATCACGATAATAATATTAATGGCTACTAGAAACAGACCAGATCACAGTGGCTTGAACATATAAGGGCTTAGTCATGTAAAAGAAATGTAGAGGCTGGTGTAGTGCCTCCCTCCTCATCAATGACCAGAAGCCTTTATCTTTCTACTCATCTATCTTTGTATCCCAGCTTCCATTTTCAAGATCCCAGATGGTCTCTGGTAGTCCAGCCGTCATGTCCACATTCTAGACAGGAAGCAGAAGGAAGGGGGAAAGGGCACAAGGCACATGCCAGCTGTATATACCATGCTTAAGGAGCTATTCCAAATCTACTGCTTTCTTTCTTTCCCCCCACCAATCATTTTGCATCCCATCAAGCTTATACAGGGCTGACATTTCTAGTATATTTACCTTGACCATAAAGGCTCCTGTAGAGACTAGTGCTGTTGGCTAACATCAACCTCCTTCTTTTGGAAGACTACCTGCCCCCCACCCCTTATTGTGTGTTATCATATCAGGAACAGGGCCCTGCTTCCCACTATAAAACCCAAGGAGAAAATATCTTTCCCTCTCTGTCTTCTGGCAGTTGTGAAAATATAGGATCCACCCAGTCAGTCATGAAAATCAGACACTACTACTCAGTAGCTTCAATTTTAGAGAAATGACACATGAAAAAGGAAGGCCACAGCAGCAGCAGCAGCCAGCTGTGGAGTCCAGTGGTGGTAACAAGTGTCCAGCAGCAAAAGTGGAAGTGTTCTGGCCAGATGAGTCCTGCTAAAAGGTAGCTTCCTGCTTTTGGTCCCACAGTGCTACTCAGTTCCTATCTGTCTTCCATGCCTGACCTGCTTGCCACTTGGCAATTCTGGGCTTCCTTTGTCTTTTCAACATGTCCCCGTTTTGTTTAAGCTAGCCAGAGCTGGTTTCAGTTACACTCCAACTAGTACGATTAAGGAAATATATATTATTATTATTCTAGTCTATCCTTTATGGTTACCAGAAATAGAAACACACACGGTCATCTAAGGTATAGATGCAAGACCTAAACTCACAGACACAGAACTGAGGCCCTATGGGAGAGGATACCAGAAATTGCTGGAAACAAAAGTTGACCCTCAGAAGCCACATGGATACTCATCCCTTTCAGTCTTTGCATAAATGCTCCTTTCTCATCTATGTTTACTGGTCAACTTTCTTTGGTTACCTAGTTCTTTCATCTCCATAACTTTTACTTCCTCTTCACAGACTCTTCTATGGAATCTACCTGACCTTTCTGTAGATGTGCTATTATTAAAGCATTTCAGTTTCAAGTTCCATGTCTCTATATTTAAAATGTTGACAAAGGAACTGATTAGTGACTAGGTCAAAGACATACCCTAGTCAAATCAGCTATAATAGAGGGATTGGGTTCATGACTAAGTATATGCCTTCAGTACAAGCTCCCAGATTAGGTCTGTGGACAGGGCAGGCAGTAGAAACTTCCTAATACAGGGATGCAATGTAATGCAATGGGTATGAAGGACTAGATACAGCACAGTTTTTGGAGGACAGACCTGAGATGCTCATTCGATTATATATTTTGAGCACCTGTAATATACAAGGAGCTAGGAGCTGAGGATATTATAAAGAAAATAATGTGTATCTTCTTTTAAGGACTTTACAATGCATACACACTTTAAAAAAATGTGAAAGGGTGAATTAACATGTACCTGATTAAGGGTTAAACTTGTGTTACCCACAAAATGACAGAAGAATTCAAAAATAAAAAGGAAAGGTCATATTTAACTATGGTGATCAAGGAAGCCTGGACAAAGAAAGGGAACTTTGTTACCTTAAGGGAAGATAAGCAGTCAAGTGACATTTACAATCAGCGTTCCAGATTGATGGTAGGAGTAGGACAGAGGTGGAGGCATCTGAATCAGAGGATAAACACTGAATGGGCAGAGAGACTAACGTTAAAGAAGTGAGACACAGAAAATGAAGATCATCCATTTAAAATTTTTACCTGGTGCAATCATACTGCTAAAGCAACCTGCAGGTGTATTTATGTAAACAAAGGGAGAAGGGAAAGATATGTGAATTTAAAGTTGGGTAGTGGAAATGAGAGACTTAAGATGCAGATAATGGCAAACTAGATTATCAGAACAAAACATGGTACTGAAATCTGGGAAATAAATAAAAACATCTATTGAAGCATAAGAATGCTAACAAAATTGGGAGAAATTAGTGCTTAAGAGTGGGGAATAATGAAACCTTAGAAGGCAAGCCTGGCATTTCTGGCTGCTTTTTCCCTGGGGATGTTTGCTAATTCCAGAGGGCATGACCTAGAAGCTGATAAATGCCTCTGGCAGTCTTGCAGAGCAGAGAGAGAGAGAGACAGAGAGACAGAGAGAGACAGAGAGAGATAGAGAGAGATAGACAGAGTCAGTCAGTCTAGAGTCTATTATAGGAAAAGTCCTGATGAATCCTCTTGGGTTAGGACTCAAAAGCATACAGGTGAACCTAGGAACTTCAAATAATTTCAAACCCTAAAACTGAACTGAGATGATCTCAAATTGCTAGTACCCCCAAGCATCTAGCAGAAACAGATAAATCCCCTCTCAAAGGAAATAATATCTTGACCCTCAAAGTATTCCTACAAGCAATTTTGCAAATAAAACATTTAGCACATATTGAAAAATAATTGGCCACATGAGGAAATAAGATTATATGGACAAAACTAGGAAGAAGACAAAACAATAAAATCAGGCCCACAAGGTTTCCAGATACTAGTTTTATTATACTTAAACAAATACGATCCCTATATTTAAGGATAAAGAGAAGACAATCCCTATATTTAAAACAAATACGATCCCTATATTTAAGGAAAAAGAGAAGACTGAAAACTTTGCCAAGAACTAGAAACTTTAAGATAGAATTTCTAGAACTAAATACTATAATAATTAAAAGTTACAACCCAAATGGTGGGTTAAACAGCACATTAGCAAAGATGCAGGGATAATTTCTGAGAAAATCTCTAGAAAAGAAAAGGGAGAGACAAAGGAATGAAAAACATAAACAAGAGTTTAAGAGATGTAGAGGATTTGAGAAGGTCTAGTATGAATTTAACTGAAGTCACAAAAGAGGAAGAGAAAGAAAATAGGATAGAAGCAATAAATGAAAAGTCAATGACTTAAAAGTTTCCAAACTGATGAAAAACATCAAATCAAGGATTTAAGAATTCACATTAAGGATAAATGAAAAGATATGCACAACTAGGCACACCATAATTAAACTAATGAAAACTAAACATACAAAAAAGTCCTAATACCAGCCAGAGAAATTATCAGATTACTTCCAAAGAGGTTCCTACCCTCAATATCTAGAGAATATCTACAAACTAATTAAAATTAAAAGGCAAACAACTCAGTAGAATAAAGAACAAGAAACTTGAAAAGGCACTTCACAAAAAAAGGATATGCAAATGGCCATAAACTTAAGAAAACATGTTCAAATTCATTAATAATTAAAATCACGATGAGAAAACACATTCACAAAGATGGCTAAGAAGATGAAATAAAGTGTTGACGAGGATGTGGAGCAAAGGGAACTAACTCTCAGACCCTTATAGTATAGGAACTTTCAAAAATTAATTGTTAGTATTAACTGAAGTTGTACAAATATATTCTCTATGATTTTCTAATTTCAGTCATAAACACTGAGAACATGTGTAAGAAAGCTCATAGCAGCACTATTGTAATAGCTCCAAACTGGAAACTACATAAATGCCCATCAATAGCAAGATGAATAAAGATTATAGTATAGTCACACAATAAAGCAATATACAGCTTTGTTGAAAAAAAGCTTTACTGCAAATGAACTCACTGTAGCTACATGCAATTAAATGGTTGAATCTCAATGAGGAACAAAATCATTGATTTGATGTTTGTGGATCTCAGTCACACAAAAAAATGCATAATTTAGTATAAAAATTTCAAAAAGCATACAAAACTAGTGTCTAAGAATGTACTCTCAGTGGCAGAATTATAAAAAGAAACAAAGTAGTTATTTCCATAAAAGTCAAGGTATTGGTAATGATTGAGGGTACTTCTGAGGTGCTGGTCATGTTCTATTTTCTTTTAACCTGGGCGATATTTTACAGGCACTTACTTTGTGATAAATAATTGACTATACATTTTTGTTTCATTCACTTCGCTAGGTTCAATTCCACAACAAAAATATATATATATAAGTTTTAGAAGAAATAGAGTCAAGCTTTCTTATAACTATTATATATTGCATATTTACTGGGTGTCAGGCACTATACTAAGCAATTTATAAGTATTACTTCATATAATCATCCCAATGACCCTGAAAAGTACATTTTATCTGTCTCTGTCCCCATTTACTGAATCTTAATGTCCTTAACTTCAAAAGGGAGATAATAACATTAACCCACCTCAAGAGGTTATTATAGGAATTGAATGAGATATATGCCAAGAGCTTAAAATAGTGTCTGACACATAGAAAGTGCTATTATAGGGTTAGCTATTGTTTTATAAGAGAACAGTACTAAAACTTGGTGAAATCAAGTAGCTTACACAAGCCCACACAGCTAGTAAGAAAGAAGCTAGAATTTGAGTCTATGTCATACTTAGAGCTAGTGCCCTTTCCTCTTTACCAGGGGAATACTTCCCCGGAGTGTTCTGTGAGTTTTATGTCAGACATGATAATCATTCAGTTGTAGAATAGGGGAGCTGAGTCTCCAGCTGGCCTCAGCCTGGCCCTTCCTTGGGAAGCAGAAGCTGGGCTTTTGGGGAGAGCAGTTTGTTTTATTCTCTCTGTGAACTAACATCACTTATTCATGATGGCAGCTTCACTTTTCCAGGAGTGAAGCCTATCCATTTCTTATCCCAAGATAATTTGGTAAAAGAAAAGGCTTTTAGGGTGTGCGCAGTTAGAGATGGTGGGCTCTATAATTGTGCCTTCGCAGAAGGAGCTCTAGGCTTGCAGCCAGCCCTAAGGCCCCTTGCTGCATTTCCAACCAACCCTGTGGTCTCAGAACGACTATGGCATCAAGCATCTGCAGGTGGATAGCCTAATTGACCCCAGGGCTAGTTGCCCAACAGATGCCAATTAGAAGATTTAGTTGCTGGAACCCAGACAAGGGACTGATGGAATAGAGAGATGAGGAAAGAAAGCAAGGCAGGTAGACAATGGAAAGAACATTTCCTCTCAATTCTCTCTTTTTCCCCTTCATTCATGTCTGTTTTTGCCATTTCTCATTTTAATGAAATTATGTTCTTGAAGCCTGTGATGGCTGGCTTTTCCTCTCTCTTCCACTTATCCCTAACCTAATCTCACTTTTTAAATCAAGCAAGACCTTACAATATTTTATAGTTCACAAAGAGCTTTTACATATATGAATTCTCATACAAGCTGTGATTGGGACTTCTGGTTTAAACCCGGACATGTAAAAAGCTTGGAAGTCATCATGCCCACCTTTACAATAAAAAAACACTGGACAAATGTAAAACCAACGGCTTTTCTTGCACCTTTCAAGACTTGAGGTCACAGTACAAACCACTGCCTACAAATCTGGAAAGACAGGCACATCCAGAGAGACACAGCTGAAATCTGCTTACCTGGAGTGAAAGCCACTGGAGCCATTAACTGACAAAAACAATTTAGGAAATTCTGATTAATTGCTAAAGAGTGAGCGTGAACTAGCATGAGAGTGAGGAACGCCAGGGACCATAGTCACAGGACGGCCTCCACGCTTTAAAAAATATATTTTTTTATTTTTCAATTACAGTTGACATTCAATATTATGTCAGTTTCAGGAGTACAACATGGTGGTTAGAAATTTATATAACTTAGAAGTGATCCCCCCCCAGTAGGTCTGGTACCTATCCAACATGATACACAGTTATTGCAATATCATTGCCTATATTCCCTATGCTTATTTTACATCCTCATGACTATTTTTTTCTTTTAATAAATTTTTTCAATTACAACTGGCATATAATATTATTTTAGTTTCAGGAGTACAACATAATGATTAGACATCTATATAACTTATGAAGTGATCACCCCCAATAAATCTAGTACATATCTGACACCATACATAGTTATTACAATATTATTAACTATATTCCTTATGCTGTACTTTACATTCCCAAGACAATTTTGTAACTACCAATTTGTACTCCTTAATTACTTCCTATTTTATACCTATCCCCCTCAGCCCCCTTCTCATTTGGCAACCATCGAAGTGTTCTCTGTATCTGTAAGTTTGTTTCTGTTTCGTTTGTTTGTTTACCTTTAGATTCCACACATAAGTGAAATCATATGACATTTGTCTTTCTCTGTCTGACTATTCCACTCAGCATAATACTCTCTAGGTCATTCCATGTTGTTGCAGATGGCAAGATTTCACTCTTTTTTATGGCTGAGTAATATTCCATTATGTATGCGCCACCTTGTCTTTATTCATGTATCCGTTGATGAACACCCAGGTTTCCTCCATGTCTTAACTGTTGTAAATAATGCTGCAATGAACACTTGGATTCACATGTCCCTATGAAGTAGTGTTTTGGGTTACTTCGCATAAATACCCAGAATTAAAATTAATGGCTCCTTTTCTGTCTCTTGTTACAGCTTTTGTTTTAAAGTCTATTTTGTCTGGTATAAATATTGCTACCTCAGTTATTTTTTTTATTTCCATTTTCATGAAATATCTTTTCAATCCCACTGCTTTAGTCTGTGCTTTTTGATCTGAAGAGAGTCTCTAATAGGCAGCATATGTAAGAGTCTTGTTTTCTTATCCATTAAGCCATTCTATCTTTGGATGGAAGCATTTAATCCTTTCCCATTTACAGTGATTATTGATAGATATGTAGTTATTGCCATTTTATTATTCATATTTTTTCTTTTTTCTTTTTCTTATTCTTAAAGTCCCTCTAACGTTTCTTGTAATACTGGTTTGGTGGATGAATTCCTTTAGCTTTTTTTTCGTCTGGGAAGCTCTTTAACTATCCTTTGATTCTAAGATAGCTTTACTGGGTAGAGTAATCTTGGTTGTAGATGCTTACTTTTCATTATTTTGACTATTTCCTGCCATTTCCTTCTGGCCTGCAAAGTTTCTGTTGAGAATTCAGCTGACACTTTTATGTGAGATCCCTTGTAGATAACTTATTGCTTTTCAATTGCTGCTTTTAAGATCCTCTTTGTCTTTAACCTTTGCATTTTAATTATAATGTTTCTTGGTGTGGGCCTCTTTGGGTTCATCTTGTTTGGGACTCTCTGTGCTTCCTGGGCTTGTATGTCTATTTCCTTCACCAGGTTAGAGAAGTCTTCCATCATTATTTCTTCAAAGAGGTTTTCGGTTCCTTGGTCTCTCTTTTCCTTCTGGTGTCCATATGATGTGAATGTTGGTACACTTGATGTTTACCCAGAGGCTCCTTAAACTATTCTCATTTTGTTTTTTCGGGTTCTTTTTTTCTTGTTGCTGTTCCAGTTGGCTGTTTTCTGCTACTTTATCTTCTCATTCACTGATTTGATCCTCTGCTTCATTTAATCTGTTAATTCCTCCTAATATATTCTTCATGTTAGTTATTGTATCCTTTATTTCTGACTAGTTCTCTTTTATGTTTTCTCTTTCCATTTTTATGTTTTCTATCTGTCGATGTTCTCACCGAGATTATTGAGCATCCTTATAACCAGCATTTTGAACTCTGCATCTGTATCACTTCTCTCCATTTTGTTCTGTTCATTTTCTGGAGTTTCGTTCTGGTCTTTCACGTGGGACATGTTTCTTTGTCTCTCAATTTTGGCTGCCTCCCTGTGTTTGTTTCTATGTAATAGGTAGGACTGCTATGTCTCCTGGTCTTAATAAAGTTGCCTTATGTAGTAAGTGTCCTGTGGGGCCCAGTGGTACAGTCTCCCTGGTTAACTTAACTGAGTGCTCCCGATATGTCCCTTGTATGGGTCGTGTGTGCCCTCCTGTTGTAGTTGAGCCTTGGTTGTTGTTTGCTCATCAATGGGAGGGATTACACTTGAACGAATTAGTTATGAGAACTGGATGGTGACTACAGTGGAGAAGCTATTGTGCAGGGGCTGACCCTACAAAGCAGAATTCACTTTACCAGAACTCTTCTGCCTGTCCCGTTTGCCCTTTGGGTGTATCATCCTCAAGTATGACCCTGGGTAGTACTCTGGCTCAGTCAGAAGCCAGCCACAAGGCCTCCAGGGAGGAGTCCCACTGCAGGCCAGTTCAGTGAAAGCTTGTTCCCTGCCTGGGGCCATCAGGCATGAGTCATCAAGCAATCTAAAGATGGCCACTACCCATGCTGAGGTTGGAGATGCCTCAAGGAGCCAAGCCACAAACTGAGGCTGGCTGCCACATTAGGGACTGCTCAGCAAAAGGTATGGGGCATGCTGAGGCTAAATGGTACTTGTTTGGGTTTCTGAACCTTTGAGAGATTTTAGGAAGGTCAATAGCATGAGCAAAAACATATCATTTTAATGGAAAAACCACTGGAAGCAGATTGGATGGGGCCACAAGTTGGGTGGGGTGAGGAGAACCCCCACAGTTTGCCTTCGAGGACATAACAATGTTCTCATAGGTGAAGAACAACAACAACAACAACAACAACAACAACAACAAGTTCTAACAAGAAGAAAGAATAATCATTGTGAAATATAACCAGAAACTTCTTCAGAGCAAAGCTCTACTCTCCAAGAGAAGGACTTGGCCTGAACTTTTATTCCAGCTCAAGGAAGGAAATTCCTCCTACTCCAGTCAACTCCAGCATTTCTAGTCCACCTAAAAAGGAAAAATAGCCAGCAGGGGTCAGAGCTTCCAGGAAATAGAGAGGGAAAACTTCAGCCAGAGAAGAGAGAAGGAAACTGGGCTGAGTACAGCTATACCACTGGAGAAACAATTGTGAAAGTCCAAGCCTGAGAAACAGGCTCATGAAAAGACTGAGGTTCACTCATAAGATTATAGAATGGTCCCCCTTCCCAACAGCTTACTACCACACAACAGGGCTCCAGTACAACAATAGTGGGTTAAAACTGAAGGAACTACAAGACGCACACTCTCTCTGAGGAGGGATAATTATGACAGTCCAAAGTCAAGAGAAGACAAAAACAAAAACACTACAGGACTCTGAAGGCTCTCATATTTATAGCATTAATAAACATTAAACACAGCTCAACTTGTAGCCAAATTAACATAATTCCTCATGCTAAAAACCTCAGTTTCTGTTTCCAAATACAATGAGGCCACCTTTCAACAAAAAAAGTACAAAGCATGCCAAAAGTTAGAAAAAACTCAGTCTGAAGTGACAAAGTGATCATCCGATCTGACAGACAAATAAACCAACAAACCTAGGCATATCACATGCAAATCACAGAAACCAAAGACAAAGAGAAAATCTTGAAAGAAGCTAGAGGGGAGAAAAATAAACTTTACCTAGAGAAGAAAAAAAGATAAAAATTAGCATGAATTTTTCATCAGAAATCATGAAAGCAAGAGAATAATAAAGTGAAATGTTTAAAGTGTAGGGAAAAAAATACCCCAAAACTTAGAATCTTATATTCAGTAAAATTATCCTCCAAAGCAAAGGGGAAATAAAGACTTTGTCATACAAACAAAAAGTGAGGAAATTCATTGCCAGTAGACCTATCCTGCAAGAAATCTCAAAAGAAGTTCTTCATGCAGAAGAAAAATTATATCTAGAAACTTGGATCTGTATAAAGAAAGAAAATGCACTAGAGAAGGAATAAATATAGGTAAAATAAAACCTTGTTTTTTTCTATTCTTAATTGATCTGAAAGATACCTGTTATTGTGTTTTTAAAGCAAAAATAGTAACAATGTCTTGGTGATTATAGTATGTGAATAAATAAATGATAGCAAATCACAAAAGATAGAAGGGAAGAATTCAGATGCTCTGTTAAAAGGCATCTGTACTCTATACATCAAGTCGTATAGTATTACTTAAAAGTGAACTTGGATTAGTTAAAAATGTATATTGTAAACTCTAAGGAAGCCACTAAAAAACTTTAAGGAAATAATTGATATGCTAAGAGAAGAGATTAATGGAATTAATGCAGTGGGGAAATAAAGAACAACTATAATAAACAAAAAAGTTACAAACATGGTAGAATTTAATCTACTATATTAATAATCACTTTGCATGTGAATGGCAAAAAATATATATCGATTAAAAGATATTGTTCGAGTAATTTTAAAAACAACAAGACCCAATTATATATTGTCTAGAAGTAATCCACTTTACATATCAAGACTCAGGTAAAAATAAAGTAATAAAGAAAGATACTTTATGCTAATACTAATCAAAAGAAAGCTGGATTAGGTATATTACTCTCAGACAAAGCGAGTCAGAATAAGAAAGATTTTCAAGTATGAAAAAGACAATACATAATGACAAAAGAAGTAAATTTTCTAAGAAAATATAACAATTCTAATTTGTGTGCATCTAACAAAAGAATGTCAAAATACATGAGGCAAACCTGAGATAACATCAAAAGAGAAATATACAAATACACTACTATAGTTAGAGACCTCAACATCCCTTTGTCAGCAATTGATAGATCAAGCAAGCAGAATCAGTAAAGATATAAATGACCTAAGCAACACTATCAATCAACTTGATCTAACTGACATTTACAGAATACTATATAGAATATATACGATTTAATATATTATGTAATATTATATATTATATACATTATAGAAAAACATCCAAAAAGGGAACACATATTCTTCTCAAGGTCACATGTAACAGTCATCTAGATACATCACATTTGTTCCATAAAATACAACTTAACAGATTTTTAAAAAATAGAAATCATACAAAATATGTCCTTAGATCACACTGGAATTAAACAAGAAATCAATAACAAAAAGGCAGCTGAAAAATCCTCAGATAAACCAACACATATCTAAATGACTCATGGATCATAGAAGAAGCCTAAGATAAATTAAAAATTATTTTGAATTACATAAAAATGAAAATGTGATTAATCGAAATGTATCTGATGCAGTAGAAACCGTGTCTAAAGGGAAATTTATAGCATTAAATGCATATATTAGAAAAGAAAAAAGATCTAAAACCAATAACCTATACATCTACCTTAAGAAACCAGAAAAAGAAAAGTAAATGAAGCTTAAAGCAGGCCAAAGAATAGAAATAATAAAATTTAGAGCAGAAATCAATAAAATTGAAAACACAAAGACAATAAAGAAAATCAATAAAACCAAAAAATCTAGTTCTTTGAAAAGATTAATAAAATCAATAAGACTCTAGCTAAATTAATGGGAGAGAGGAGAATACAAATCACCAATGTAAGAAATGAAAGAAGGTCATCACTGATCCTAATGACATTAAAAGGTTTACAAAGGAATACTAAAAACAACTCTTTGCCTGCAGATTTAAAAATGTGAGTGAAATGAACCAATTCCTTAGACACAAACTACCAAACTCATACAAGAAGAAACAGATAACCTGAATAGCCTTATATCTAGCCCTACAGCTATTTAAAAAAAATTGAATCAAAGTGAAGGAAACCATCAACAAAATGAAAAAGACAGCCTACTAAATGGGAGAAAATATTGCATATCATACATCCAAAATATATAGAGAACTCATACAACTCAATAGTAAAGACACAAACAATCCAATTTAAAAATGGGCAGAAAATCTGCATAGACATTTTTCCAAAGAAGACATACAAATGGTCAATAGACACATGAAAAGATGTTCAACATTATTAATAATCAGGGAAATGCAAATGAAACCACAATGAGATAACACTTCACACCTGTTAGAATAGCTATAACCCAAAAGACAAGTGTTGGTTAGGCTGTGGAGAAAAGAGAACCCTTGTGCACTGTTGATAGAAATGTAAATTGGTTCAGCCACTATGGAAAATAGTAAGAAATTTCCTCAAAAAATTAAAAATAGAACTACTATATGATCCAGCAATTCCACTCCTGGGTATTTACCCAAAGAAAATAAAAAGACTAACTCAAAAAGGTATATGCACACTTCTGTTCCTTGCATCATTATTTTCAATAGCCAAGATATGAAAACAATTTAAGTGTCTATCAATGTATGAATGAATACAGAAATTTCGGTATATCTAAACACAATGGAATATTATTCAGCCATAAAAAAATTAAATTTTGCCATGTGCAACATGTCTGTACCTTGAGGGCATTATGCTAAATGAAATAAGTCAGACAGAAAACAACATAAAAAACCACGTGACCTCTCTTATATGTGGATTTAAAAAATTAAAATTAAAAAGCAAGCTCATAGATACAGAGAACAGATTGGTGGTGCCAGAGGCAGAGGTGGAGGGAAGGAGAAATGAGTGAAGGCTGTCTAAAGGGTTTCTTTTTAAGTTTGAATCAATATTTAATAACCTTCCAAAAAAATTTTAAAGCACCAAGCCCAGATTGTTTCATCGATAAATTTTACCAAACATTTAAGAAAAAAATAATACCAATTCTCCACAATCTTTTCTAGAAAATAGAAGCAGAAAGAATACTTTCTAATTTATTTTATTAGGTAAGAAGCAAGGCAAGGATGTCCTCTTTCACCACTCCTATTCAACGTCACACTGGAAGTCCTAGCTAAGGCAATAAGATTTTTTAAAAAAATAAATAAAAGGTATTTAAGTGCAAAAAAAAAAAAAGAAAGAAAGCTGTCTTTATTCACAGATGACATAATTGTCTATATAGAAAACCCCAGAAACTCTACAGAAAAAAAACATCCTGGAACTAATAAGCAAATACGAAAGGCCTCCAGATACAAGTTTAATAGACAAAAATCAAATGCTTTCCTCTATACTAGGAATGAACAACTGAAATTTGGAATTTTTTAAAATACTATTTATAATAGCACCAAAAATAATGAAGTACTTAGATGCAAATCTAACAAAATATACACAGGATCCATACCCAGAAAACTACAAAACACTGATGAAATAAATCAAATAACTAAATAAATGGAGAGATATTCCATGTTGATGAATTGAAAGACTCAAAATTGTTAATATATCATTTCTTTCCAATTTAATACATAAATTCAGTGCAATCCCAATCAGCTCCTAATAAGCTGTTTTGTAGATATCAGCAAACTGTAGGTTTTATGCAATGTTATGGATTAAATTATGTCTCCTCAAAACTCATCTGTTGGAGCCCTAACCCCCATTGAGATTATATTTGGAGAATAAGGTCTTTACAGGAGTAATTAAAGTTAAATAAGATCATAAGAGTAGGGCCCCGATCCAATAGGATCAGTGCCCTTATAACAAGAGCCACCAAGGAGTTTACTCTCTGCTATATCAGGACAAACAGGAGGAGAGCTCTCACCAGAATCCAACCATGGTGGAACACTAACCTCAGACTACTAGACTCCAGAATTGTGGCAAAATAAATTTTTGTTTATTTTAAGGCACTCAGTCTATGGTATTTTGATATAGCAGCCTAAGAAGAATGATACATATGGTAAGGCAAAAAAACTTGAATAACCTATACAATCCTGAACAAAAACAACAGTTAGGGGTCTCACACTACCTGATTTTAAGACTTAAATCTATAGTCATCAACAGATCATAGTATTGATGAAAGAACAGACATAAATCAGTGGAACAGAAGTGGGAAGCCAGAGTTATACCCACACAAATATAGTCAACTGACCGTGACAAAAGTGAAGGATTTTAGTAGAGAAAGCATAGCCTTTCAATATATGCAAAATATGAACCTAGACACAGACCTTATACCTTACCCAAAAATTAACTCAAAATGAAACAGAGGCCTAAATGTTAAAATGCAAAACTAAAACTCCTAGAAAAAAAATAGGAGAAAATCTACATGACAATGGGTTTAATGATGAGTTTTGAAATACATCCAAAGAATGATCAATGAAAGAAAAAAAATATGTTGAAATTCATTAAAATAAAATAATTCTGCTCTATGAAAGACAGTTTTAAGAGAATGAAAAAACAAGCAATAGACTTGGAGAAAATATTTGCAAAACTTATATCTAATAAACGACTTGTAGCCAACTTATACAAAGAACTTTTCAAGTTCAAAAATAACAAAACAAACAACCTAATTAAAACTAAAGCCCAAAGCCAAAGCTGGAACAATTTGAACAAGAAAATAATGTAGTATTGGATTATAACTTAAAATAAATATTTGTGCGTCTACACCGATACAAATAAATGGGGGAGAAGAGACAAATCCCCAGTGTAGTGTAAAAGAATTCCAAATAATTTCTGTAGATAACTTCAGGGAGGTGGAGCTTAAGTCTTTCCTCCTTAAGTGTGGGTAGAGTCCCCCAACACTGAATTTGGGGGGAATGAAGCAACTTCTTTCTGAAGAAGAAACCTGACAAACATTACTTTGGCCAGATGATCAAGGTCTATATCAATGGTGATAGCTCATGGTGCTAGTATTCACCCTTGATACAAAGTAATTAAGAAGGCACTTTACCTTTGTGGTCTTCCTCTCCAAACCCAACACTGCAGTCAAATCATGAGTAAAACAGACAATACTCAACTGAGAGACATTCTGTAAAATACCTGACCTGCACTCCTCAAAACTGTCAAGGTCATCAAAAAGAAAGTCTGAGAAACTCACAGTCAAGAGGAGACATGACAACTAAATGAAATACAGCATCAGAAATATGAAGGACAGAAAAAAGGACATTAGGTAAAAACTAAAGAAATCTTAATAAAGTATGGATTGTAGTTACTAATAATATATCAATATTGGTTCCTTCATTGTGACAAACGCACCATATAATGTAAGATTAAATAGGAGAAACTGGGTGTGTGGTATGTGGGGACTCTCTGTGCTCTCTTAGCAAATTTTCTATAAATCTAAATCTACTCTAATATGAAAAGTACATATTTTTAAAATTCTATAGTAGTTTTTACTATTTTACCCATTTTAAGATCAGGAAACGGAGGCTCTGAAAAGTTGAATCCATCACTCTAGGTCAGGGGGCTGGCGGCTGGCCCTGGAAGTAACGTCTGTTGTTTTTCTTTTCTCTTGGGATACCAAGTTCAGGTTCTTATGTAACCATAACAAAAATTAAAGTGCAGGGGAGTTGGAGCGGCTCAAAAAGAAGAAAAATAGAACAACGTTCATTGTAAGTCACATTGAAAAGTAGTGCAGGGGGCTTTAAAGATTACTAAAAAATTCTCAGTCCCAAGAGGGTAACTTGGTGCAGCTGGAACCCACGCTGTATGCGCGCGCGCGCGCGCGCACACACACACACACACACACACACACGAGTGTGGCTGCCGCCTTGACCGCGGGAAAGGAGCCCCGGTGGCCCGGAGGGCTCACATAGGCCCTGGCACCTGCCCACCCGCGCGCTGCTGCCCGCATCCCGGCCACCTCAGAGACCCGCCCACACACTGCATCTCAGACCTCCGCCTCCTGCCCGGTGACGGGGCGCCTGCCTTTATCCCCAGCCGTGAGGCTCTCTTTTTTCCTCCGTGAGGCGCGCACAATAGGCCATGTTTAAATCTCTGCACGTGATGATTGCTCTGTAATTGCGTCTTCCCTGGGTAGTTTGTCAGAGTCCCGATTTATGACCCTTTTTTCTTTTAAACTTAAAAATAATGTTCTTTCCCTTGCTAGCTCGCTCTTCGGGGTTTCTCCAGGGTGTCTGTGAGTGAAAGCGTTTTGTGATCTCATGCCGATGTACCAACTTCCCCCACGTACCTCCTGCGGCCTTAACACGCTGGATGTGAACTGCAGATCTTCAGGACCTTCTCTTCAGGGCCCACTGCCCGGGACACGTGGATTCCCCAAAACAGGAGCCACTGCCTGAGGGCAGTGGGGGCGCAACACCTTTGCTCTAGGCCAGGCTGCCGCTGGGCTTTCTTTGCAAAGTTGAAGTGGATTTGCCGGCTCACTTCACCACCTCAGAAGGTGACAAACCTGACCTCCCCTTCCTGTTGCTGTCTGGAACGCTGTTCCCCCCTTTTCGACCCGAAAATACCTTCCTGCTACTCTTCAAGGTCAGACTCTCATGTCACCTCTGAACAGCGTTTGCTGCCCTGGCACCTTAATAGCTTCCCACATCACTGGGTTGATCCCATGTCTCCTGACAGTCACCTGATGAGGTCGCACAGCAGCCTCCTCTGGTTCATTTCCCAGGTGCCTAAGAGCAGAGCCTTGAATTTACTCCCAACCAATTGTGCATATGTGGGAGGACAGGTTAGAGGGGGACATGGGGCTCCCAGGACAGACTTCTAATGTTTTCCATTTCCCCCCAGCCTGGTGGGGCTCATTGTAGTATGTCTCTTCTTGCTGTCAGTATCCCCAAAGCCAATCATACTCTGTGAAGTACCCCTAGAGCCTAGTGTCCTCCCACTCTTCTCTGGTCTAGACTATTGTCTTCCCCCTCAGACAGGGGCCATGTGGAGGCAGGTCAGGGTGGGGAGGCCTACAGACTAGCACAAGGAGGGCCTACTCTTCCCCTGCCGCTGACCTGGACCTGTGATACAGAGACTGGAAGTCATAGGCTTGCAAAACAATAAATACCAAAGCTAGGGCCGTATCCATCAGGGAAGCTAGACAAAGGCCTAGGTGAAAGGAGGGGCAAGCAGTGTAGTAGAGACCGGCAGACTATAAAGCATACATTTCGGGGGCCTCTCACTTCCACAGGCCCCTTCCCAGGCTCTGCGACTAATTTTGTATACGGTTTTATATTTTTTCCTAAAGAGGATCTAAAATTTCATAAGCTCCAGGTCCCATAAAACCTCCTGATTCTGTTCCAGGTAGAGGAAGCAGAAAAACTGAAGATGAAGACTCCTGGAGGGACAGATGAAATATAAACCAAACCAGTTCCAGATCTGGAGTGAGGATACCCACAGCAGGGTATCATAAACCAATGAATTCATTTATAAAGCGTAGAGTGACATAGATATACCTAGACATACTTGCAAGCTGCTGGATCCACTGCCCTGTCATTCTGTGCTCTAGTGGCCACCCAAGTGAGGAAAAATGCCCTTTTGTGCTGCTCTGTGAGTCCAGGCTGCACATAGTCCATATGTCATCATCATAGAAATCGGAAAGAAATGCCCTTCATGTGATACATGCAGCCCCTCACCAAGGTGCCCTTGGTGAGTGGAGCTCAGTCTGGATTTCAGTCTCCTCTCACAACCCCTCCGCTCCCCAGCTAGTACTCTTGTGTAGTAAACAACCTACATAACCATACTAGGCAACCTAACTCAGCATTGGCTACAAAGTAGGGTTGAGTTAAGCATTGATGTCCCAGAGATTTTACCCAATGAACTTTTCCAGTTTTCAATCTCTCACTACTAGAGCCCCCTCGCTTCAAATTCTGGTAAAACTCCATGTTAATTAAATCAGAGGACAATCAGAATAAAGCATAGTGGTGATGGTAGCAGACAGACAGACAGACAGACAGACAGACAGCAGTTAAATCCCAGTCTGCCATATACCACTTGGTTTACCTTGGGCAAATATTTCATCACACTGAACCTTTGTTTTCTTATCTGTGAAATGAAGCCCGTAATGCATTCCTCAGAGAGTTGTAGAGAGGATTAAAGGAGATAATACTGATATGTCTAAAGTGTCTGGTCCATAACAAGAACTTAATAAATCGTGACTATGATTACTGAGTGACAGCCACTTAAAATTATCCCCCACCTCCTACCTGGAATCAAGTGGTCATACCCCAGCCTCATTAGTGCCTTGCAGAGATTCCCAGTGGTTTGTTCAACACGTCCTCCAAAATTGCCTAGACAAACTGAGATATCTACAAAGCAAATTCTAGTTAGTTATATGAGCATCTATCTCATGTATTAGTCCATGTGTTCCTCAGTGGCAGGAAATGGTCTTTTCTATCTTTGTGTCATTTAGTGTGCCTGATCATTAACAACTGTTGAATTAAAGAATGCCCATCAAAAGCTCTCATCTCAACTGTCTTCTCATGAGAGGTGGTTGTTCTGGGCTGCTTCATTTCTTTGCCTCCAGTCAAAAGACAAGTCTCCATGGAAGAAAGGATACTACTTTAAGACCTGACAGTCATGTATGCTTTAATGTAAATAAATTTATCAGGCCTAGAATTTTGTATAGGGTATTATTTTTAATTAAAGAAACAGGTTGCAGAGTTTGGAGGTTGCATCTTAAATGTTTAAAGATCTAGTAAATATATTATAGATTTTTGTAGACTTAAGCCCTGCTAGAAGCATCCATGACTGTTGGCTCTAATGACAATATTAATCACGTTTTTTTTAAAAAAATGCTTTCCAGCTTTCCATCTGCTAATAAAAGGACTAAGTACTTTGATGAGTACTGACTCATTTAGTCCTCATAACCACCCTATGGGATGAATCCAAATTATTTTATAGATGAGAAACTGAGCCACAGATAAATAACTTGCCAAAGGCCACACAGCTAATAAATGGTGGAGCTGAGATTTTAATCCAACAATTAGAAGCCACAGGCCTCACTCCCTTACTCTACTGCCTCGTAGTAGGAGTTCTGGGGTCAAAGCTTCTGGCACAGTTTCTTCACCATTCTCCAAAACAGGTTGGAAAATCATCTCATAATAAGACCCTGTAATTTTTTGACCCTTTGCAATTACAAGAAACAAGGTTAAAATTAAGACACAAAAAGTGAAATTATTATTTGCAGATATTATTATCACATGTCTGGAAAACCAATCAACTAAAAAGGGACCCCGAATAATAATATTGAGACTACTGTTTACAAAATTAATTTTAAAAAATCAATAGCTTTTCTAGAAACAATAACCAACCAGAAAATAAAATGAAAGAGAAGATGCCATTTAGAATTGCAACCTAAAAAGAAAAAAATATCTAGGAAAAAAAAACTTTACAAGCAATGTATAAGATCTATATGAAGTAAACTATAAACAACCATCTAATGGAAAATAGAAATTTAAATAAATAGAGAGGTAGTCTCTTTCCTTGGATAAACAGAGTTCTTCAAAGATGTCCATCTTCTTGCATTAATTTGTAAATTTAACGTGATCGATACCAAAAAAAACAATCCTCGTATGGACTCTAAAAATCATATCAAAAAATAAAATGCAAGAAGAGCCATAACATTTGTGACAGAGAAGAGTATGAGAGAAGTAATAGCCCTAGCAGATATTAAAATACATTATAAGAGTCATAATAATTAAATTTTTTTTTTACTGGCTCAACAATTGATAGCCATATGAATGGAAGTGAGTAAAAAAACTAGAAGATATCTAAAACTACACAAAAATTTGATTTATGTAGAGACAGATTTTCGATGCAGTTAGGGGAAAGGTATATTATACAATAAATGGTTTAGAATAACTGGCTAGACCATCCAAAAAAAGAATGAATCTCTTTCTCATTCTTTATACCAATATTAATTTCAGATGGATAAAATATTTAAATGTAGAAGCCTAAACCATAAAAGTACTAGAAGAAAACACAACAGTTTCTTTTTTTTTTAACATAAAGTAATGGGAAGGACTTCTTTATACATAGCACTAAATGCAGAATACCTTTAAAAAGTTGACAAACTTGACTATATAAAATGTAAAATGTCTTTATGACAAAAATATCATAAACCACATCATAAAGTAAGCAATAAAGAAAAATATTGCAAAAATATGATAGTTAATTCCCATCATATACAGAAGTTCTAAATAAATCAATTGGAAAAATCAAAAATATTCCATAAAAAAAGAACTAGTGAAAAATATCATTATAGAAAAAAATGCAACTGACTTATAATCATGTGAAATAATATTTAATTTTACTTATATTAAAAAATACAACTTTAAATCATTTCTTTTTATTTATTTTTTTGCCTACTATATTGGCATAGAACAGTAAGTTTGATAATGTAATGATTGTGGAAAAAGACGCTCTAATGTATTATTAGAGTGCATTTGTTCCAAGTAGCACAACTTCTTTGAAGGACAACTTAGAAAAATTTTAAATTCCACCTCTAAAACTATATCTGATAGGTAGTGTTCACAAGGATGTTCACTTTAGTACTATTCATAGAAGCAAAAGAAAGAAAATCTAATACCCTTCAATGGGAAACTGATTATGTAAATTCTGGTGTATCCATGCTGTGGAACGCAATGTAGCCATTAAAAAGAATAGGCAGACCTATATGTGCTAATATGAAACAATCTCCAGAAAGTTAACTGCAAAAGGCAAAACTCAGAACATTTTGTATAATAGTCTCTAATTTGTATTTTTTTTTAAAGTGGAGTATATAAATATATACTAGTATATACAGATCGTTGTTTTTCAAAATGGGTGGCAATCACTTGTAGGTTCCAAAATCAATTTAGCGAATTGCAACCAATATTCTTTAATGTTTGTATTTTTTTATTTTGAGACTTTTATATGTTGTATTTAAATACTGATAAAATCATATTTAATATTAACTATTGTTTTTATTACATATGGTAAAAGTAGATATTGCTTTTTGCAACTTATTACAGTTATATAATTGCATAGTGGGTTGTGATGGGAACCATATTTCTTACTGTGGGTTATAGACAAAAAAAATGTTTGAAAGCCAATGGTATTGACTATCTCTGGAAACACAAAAAACAAATTGGTAAATGGCCTTTGGGGATGGACATTGGGGACTGTGGATTCAGAAGTGGAAAGGATAACCACTTTGCCCAGTCAGTTATATATACTGCCACTATTAAAGCATTTCCATTTTTTCATACCTATTTCCTTTTAACAAAATTAATTTTAATCAGAATTGTTTTCTACATCACACTTATAACAAATATAAGATTCACTGATCAAGTTTTGTACATATCAAATAATGATTAGTTATTATTTCTGCCATTCAGAGTTTTCTTTGCCACCATTTTGAACAATTCAGGTTTTCTTTAATCCAATTTTGCAAATCTAAATTGTACCATGTGGATCCCTACCAATAAACCATGTGTAGTTTTAGTTGCTGTCAGTTTTATTTTGTGTTGATTATTTTGCTCACAGATACTCATTATGACTTGGCTAGAATGTTTTATACCTAATGCATGAGAAAATTGTAAACAGTCTTTCTAAAATATTCAAGGCTCATTCTGTAGTTCAAAATTGGTTTGTTATATTTTGAAGCCAATTCTTTGATGTCCTTCTGAATGCATTGAAAGATGTATAGTATTTTTCAAATCTGCTGAAAAAGTCAAGAACGAACTGCTCATCACACAGTAGTAGTAATAGCTCTCTATTTGACTGATGGTGTCAAAACACATTATGTGACATCTAACAACATACCATTACTTTGGGGTCAAAATATCCCAAGTAGGCACTGTGCCAGGGGCTTGGGTTATAATGATAAAAAGAAAACTTTTCCTTTTTTAAAAAAAATTTTTTAATTTTAACTTTTTGAATTACAGTTGACATTTACTATTATGTTAGTTTCAGGAGTACAACATAGTGATTAGACATTTATGTAATTTATGAAGTGTTCCCCCAGTAAGTCTAGTATCCACCTGGCACTATACATAGTTATTATAGTATTACTGACTCTAATTCCTTATGCAGTACTTTACTTCTCTGTGACTATTTTGTAACTACCCATTTATATTTCTTAATCCTTTTACCTCCTTCACCCAACCTTCCAATCCCCCTCCCATCCGCCAACCATCAGTTTGTTCTCTGAGTCTGTATCTGAGTCTGTTTATGTTTTGCTTATTCATTTCATTTTTTTTTTTTTTGGATTCCACATATAAGTGAAATCACAGTATTTCTCTTTTTCCATCTAACTTATTTCACTTAACATAATACCCTCCAGGTCCATTCATGTTGCCACAAATGGTAAGATTTCATTCTTTTTTATGGCCAAGTAATATTCCATAGCTCCTTTTCTTCTTTTTCTTTTATTCTTACGGACCTATGTTTGGCCCCTAAGAATAGGAATGACTTTTTCAGAGTGAACATAGGAGTTTGAAGCACTGAGATCTGTCCTACTAGGAATTTTGTTCTGACTAATGTCACCAGGTGTGGAGGCAGATAAACATGAAGAGTGAAGATGGAATGAATCATGAAAAATCAGGATCCAGGGAGTCCTATGTAGACAAAGTTACATTTCCTTCCATCTGTTTCTTCTCTGGCCAATTTGTCTCTCTTCTTCTCCTTGGAACCAAGATCTGAAACCAGAGCTCCTAGAGTTTCCAGACCTGATTTTCCTTATTATCTCCTCCCATGACCTACCTCCCATTCTTTTACCCTCCCTCTATCAAGGCTTAATGCAGAGCTAGAGCACCAAGTAACAGAGGCTCAGGGAGCTGACCTCCTGAGAAGAGGAGGGCCCAAGAGAGGAAGCTGGCAGTCTGCCTACATCAGGACTGCAATGTGCCCGTCATGAACACCTGATTTAAATTCCACATTGTTCTTCCTTCCTGCAGGGCAGCTTTGGTTGGCTTGACTCTTAAACTATTTTTTTTTAATAAATTTATGACCTTGGCAAATATTCATGCTAATCACAGCATTAATTCTAGGGTTTATTTAAATGCAGAGTTTTGGGCTTTGGTCAAAATGTGCTTTTGTCTACAAAGTTACCATATTAATTTTCTTCATTGGACAGAATGTTTGACAAGATAATAATTGTTTTAGCAGCCAGTTCCCTGCTAAGAAACAGTCAGATCGAAATGCCCACTGCTGAGACTCGCCAACTTGCAAGACCTCTTGTTCTCCTCCTCAGAACTTTCTTTGCTCCTGTTAGCCCACTACCCACACAAATTAGGAAGAACAGTGGCTCAGATGAGGGTGGGAGAGTTCACAGTGTATGTTTTCCCACCTATTCCCCACCTTGGGCCTGACCCAAGGCCATACTCAGCAGTAAGGAAGCTGTAGGGCCAGAGGGGGCCCACATCTCAGGCACCCAGTAGTCACAAACCCAGCATTCCCCCAACAGGCCACACCTGAAGAAGGCAAGCTAAGAGAGCAAAAAACAATCTCTGCAAGGAGCTGATTGCAGGCAGAAATTAATGCTTTGGAACATAATATTATTGGATTGATTTTAAATAGATGTTTCACTTCTCTTTAGTAATGAACTGTAGACTCTGAAGGAAGCCAAAATAAATCAAAAGAAGAAAAAGAGAAGAAATAAGAAAAACAACTCCCCAGAAGTCTTCCTAGGTTATTGCTCTAGAAAGATTTTTTAAATCCTGTTTCAAATTGCTGGGTCTCTGACAGTGCAATTGTGATAAACTGATGCATGTCTATTTATATTAAAACATAAAACATATGGATGGTTATTTAGAGGACAAATGCATTCTGACAGACATCTAATTTTATTCCACTGATAGGATGTATTTTGTCAGACTCTTCATTTCATTTGAGACACAATCACTTTTGGTTTCTAGTTCCTTACCATGGTGGAAATGCATTTGCCAGGCCCTCCAGCCCCAAAATTGGTTTAAAATATTGCCATTACAACTCTGCTTAAAACCAAGGAAAATAGTAAAAATCTCCTATTACCAACTCATACAAGAAATATAACCAGGTAAGTACCTTTGTATATCCATTTGGGTAGCAGAGAGAATTATTCAAAAGTCGTCAAGGATAGATTCTTGGCAAATACAAGCCATGCCATATAGAATTACAGATGAGCATAAAAGGAAAGAAGGTTAATTCCCTCGGTTCTTAATGGGCAGGAGGAAGAGACCCAAGGCTGTACTGGAAAAGTTCTGCTGTTCTTTCATGTTTTAGCTCAAGAGTAACCTCCTCTAGAAAGCATTTTTTGACTAATCCAGGCAGACTCAAACTTCCCTCCATATGTTCCCATTTGTACTTATCCATACCTCCATTAGATCTTTTTATCACTCTACATTTTAATTTTTCTGGTAGAGAACTTGACTTTTCATTTTTGTATCCTCAATGTCTAGAAGAGCAATTAGTACATAGTAGGTATTTGAAAAGTATTTGTTGCATGAAAAAAATAAATGATTATTTCTAGTATAGCATTTATCACATGAAATTTCTAATTTACCTGCCATTTTCCTCCAACAGATTGTGAGTTCCTTAAATATGAGAACTATCTTATTCATACCTATTTCTTCGGCTGTGATTACAGTGTCTGGCATATCACAGATACTCAATAAATGTGTAGACAGGATGGATGGATGGATGGATGGATGGATGGATGGATGGATGGTTGAATGGATGGAGGGACAGATGGACGGAGAGAGAGATGATGATGGTTGGAAGCTTCTGGGTATTTCTAAAAGTCACCAGCTACATATACATCAAAGGCCTTCCCTCTGCTAAGCTTCTAATCTTTGGATTTTAAACTAGTTTCCAAGAATAAGTAGCATCTGTTTTTAAAATGTGTTTCCTGAATACTTCAAGAACTATTGGGAGCCCTTAAAAGAAATCTAGAGAACATAGCTTGCATGTCTTTTGTTAGAGCCTATTAAATGGCTACTGATATATGTTCTCCGATTTGTCCTTAGTACGAAAATTTCCAAATTTTAGCTCTCTGCAAGGCGCCTACAATAATAATATTTAACAGCCTCCCCTGAAGATAGGTGTGATCATATGACTAAATTCTGCCAACAGAATTTAAGTGGAAGTGTCCTGTGCAACTTCTTGGAAGTATTCTTAAAGGAAATGAGCATAGCTATCTTCCTTCCTTTATTCAACTAGAATACAAATAAGATTGCTTGAATCTCAGGCAGCCATATTGAACCATGAGTAGAAAGCCATATGCTGAGGATCTGAGAACAGAAAGATATCAGCCGAGGTTCCTGACCACTTTGTGGCCTGCCCTATGAGCTCTGAGCTCTATTTCTAGATTTCTTTTACCTGAGAGAAATTTTGGGTTTTCTGTCAATTGCATCTTAACTAATTCTAACAAATATTGGTATCCTGCTAGACACAACATGAGAAATATCAAGAATCTTTTATCGAATGGAATGGAACAAAATGGAATGGAATTGACACTAGGTATACTAAAGCCATGCCCTTTCAGATAAGAGAATCTTTGCTAGAAACCCAAGGAAAGAGATGTTTGAACTTGACAACACATCCCCATGGACAGATATTCTCATACACCTTTGCATTCTGCTCTGGGCAGGTTCTTACGTGAAGCTCATTTCATCCTTAATGTGAGAGAAGAAAACTACTAATGCCATTAAAATATTCCCTTAGCTTCCATCAGACACAATCTCAATCTGGAACTGTAGATAAACCAACAACCTCCCAAATAGGTGAAATCCCACAGGGATGAGAGTTTAAACTTGGAGTTGAAAGTTCCCACTCTCAGCCCATAACTATGAAGCATCTTGATTCAAATAAGCCAGAGCTCAATTTTCACCTCGTTCAGAGTACTTTGACATTGGTCATTTTTCTGATAATGTCTGGGAATTTCATGGCTTTTTAAGCAAGATGAGGTTGAATGGTTGGATTTACTGTAGATGAAGTGTTGGCAGAAGAAACTCCAATTTAGCAACTGTTATGATGGACTACAAATCGAGGACTCCTCGGAAGAGTGGTGCCGTTGAAAACAGTTATTACTCAATGTTAATAAAAAATGTTATGGATCCAATAAAAGTTAATAGGGAAAGTATCATGTGCCATAAAAATTGCAGTCAAAGCAAAGAATGCTGGGTTGGGGGAGAAGATTCCACTATAACCCGATATTGTCTGGAACCCCAAATTGGCCATGTCCAAAATACTTCTGAAGTGCAAATGGTTCTCCAAGTTAAATTAAACTGTGGAATACTAGGTAATAGGATCATCTCCTTTTGTAAAAATGGAAAGGAGCAAATTTATTAACTACAAGTGAGGTCCTGATCCATGATTGGCTATTTTTAGTAAGTAAGTAAGTATCAGTAAACTTCCTCCGTAGGAACTCTCTGTGTGCTTTCCAGCTAGTTTGACAGCTTGGTTCCTCCAATGGACAGTGTCTTGTGTCTAAATAGAGTGATTCTGGTTTAGAGGAATTTAAGCTTCTTATATGATATCCATGATCCCTATGGAGATACGGGAAACTGAGGAATCAAAAACTTCCCTCCATCTCTTCCATCGCCACTTTGTTTTCTAACTGGACTCCTCTCCACCCTCCTGACTGATTTTTCTGCTTCCACTCTAGCTACCTCCTTTCTCCACCATTCAAATCCATTTTCCACATGGCAGCCAGAGTGATCTTTTTAACTTATAAATAAGATTTTGTCACTCTTATATTTAAAATCCTTTAGAAACTTCCTTTGGCTGTTAAGATTGAAACCAAAGTCCTTTGCAAGACTCAAAAGGCTTTCCACAATTTGGATTCTAGTCATTTCTCAGTCTCATCACGAGCCACATGGCCCCCACCCCCAGCCATTAGACTGGAATTCACGCCTGCACTTTCACTTCTGAGAATTCTCAGTTGCTGCTCCCGCCTCATCCACTGTCTGCCAAGATCATTTGGACTGTCTTTATTTCCTCAAGCAGGGCTCCTCTGACCCAAAATTAGTTAGATTCTGCTGGTGCATGCTTTTAAGGCCCTCCATACTTGCCCCTTTTATGAAATGTTAGTATACTAAAAGTTATCTGCACGATGTCAGTCTTCCCCACTAGACTTTAAACTTCTTAATGATAGGCTTCATGCCTATCTTATTCACAACTTTCCCCCAGCATCTAATCCAGTGCATGATAATTACAGGCACTCAAATCCTTCTTAATATAAATAAATAATGTATTAATTGTCTCCCAAAACCCAAAAACACTTCATTAACGCCACCGATTACAAGATGAAATGACTGCTTATAACACTCGATAAGACAGAGATTAAGACATAGGTCTTACCCCAGAGGTTTAAAATGCAAATCAGGAAGGTGCAGCACACTTGAAGGCGAGAGAAATTTCAGGAGCAGGTAGTATGTACAGCTCCTCCTCCTGAGACAGAGAAACAGTGGAGCTTTTTCAGCAGCTTTGAATTTCCTCCCAAGGTCGGAACCAAATCTTGCTAAGAAGCTCTTTTCATAGACTTTTAAAGCGTCCTCAGAGTGCTGGAGTTGGGAAATCATCATTTTGAAACCATCAGAGTAAAGACTGGTTCGGGCAAGAATTCTCAATAGGATGCTAAATCTCAGGGGAAATCCTTATGCTTGCATGGACTTAAAGTGTTTCCCCACAGTTTGCTTATTAGTTGCAAAGGATAAAATAGTAACTATATAGTGAAAAAATTGAACAACTCTTTCACTGGCTAGTGAAAATTGGGAAGGGGAAGGTTGATACTATACAACTCCAGAAGTGACACTCCGAAAAGGACACCACATCGCTAAAGGAGTGTTCTGGCCATGATAGGTAGCCCAAATACAATGACTTAGAAGCACAAGATAAACCCAATGTGAGAGACAGTTTTCAAAGAGATGTTGGAGGGGAATATTCAAAAAATGCCCACATTATACAAGACAGAGAAAGGTTGTGGAAGTGTTGCAGAATAAAGGAGACTAAAGAGGCAAGACAGTAAAATGCAATACATTATCTTAGATTGGATATTACCCTGGAGGGGAAAGAATGTTCTAAAGGTTATCATTGAGTTGACAAAAGCGGAATATGCACAAGGAATTAGATAAAAATATTGTATTAATATTAAGCTTACTGAAGTTGATAACTATTCTGTGAGTCTGCAAGAGAAAGAGAAAGCAAATACCCGTATTTAGAGAAATATGCACTGAAATGTTTGGGGGGAAAGGGCCATGATATATCTGACTTATTCTTAGATGCTTAAGGAAAAATATGAGGGGTGGGGGCAGACAAATAATATACCAAACAAATTAAATGTTAAAAACAGGAATGTGAGTATAATTGTACTATTCTTATTCTTATAAGTTTAAAATTATTTCCAAATTTAAAAAAAATTTCAGGATCAAAATGTGAAAGGAGAGTTCCTAGCATTTCTGTCACATTCCTCCTTCCTCTTCAGGGCTGTCGCTCTTGCAATACTCACACTCTGCCCTGTCAGCCACTACTATGGGGTGACTCCTCCGCTGCAGTTCTAGATTTTAAACTAGAAATCCATTTCTATAGAACTATTTCCTCCTCTTGTCCCTTCAGCACTCAGGGTGGTAAGGGCTTCCTACTATTATTTTCAGGCGCATCACAATCCACACCTGTGCCCCTAGCCACGCCCTCACCTCTGTAAGCTGTCCTTTCAGTGAAGTGTCTTGTACCTCTGAATTGGACCTCTATTGTTTCCTACTGGGATCCTGACTGACACCTCTGTCCTGCCTGGCCACACCCCCAAGTATGCCAGAGCTTTTCTCTTCTGGACAGAGGCACTGAAATGAGCCTTTCTCAGTGACAGAGTGGAGAAATAGCTGCCTACACCTTCTTGGGCATCCATCCTGAACCCCAGCCCACTCCACAGGGCTTCCCATGATGTGGAGACAGCAGCAAGATGAAGCACCCCAGATATGACCAGAGGCCTTGTCACCAGGACATGGGAGAGCTCCTCTCCCCAGCAGTCTCCCACAGGAAGAAACAGGGCTTTGTGATGGGGCCAAACAGAAAGAGCAAGGCTGCGCCTGGAGAGCAAACGTGCTCCTGAGGCCTTGCTAACCTGATTTCCCAATGCCATGTCAGGGACAGCAGGCTGGCACAAGCAGCACTCTGGAGTCTTGGATGATGTTGCCATGGTAACACTAGGGTCACTGCTTAGCAACAGGCCAGAGATGCAGGAAGTCGCTAAGGTATTCTCACGTGTGTTAAAGCAAATGGATGTTTATCTCAATCTTAAGTGTAAATACACTGCGAGGGGAAAAGAGAAAACATATACACACAAACCACCTATTTATGTGAGTGTCTGCTGATCCTTAAAGCCTGGAGAATGTGTCTTCTCACTGGAGAAGGCAGACAAGGAGACTACATATGACCCAATGAAGAGCATTCTTTCTCACCCCCTAAAACAGCTACCCGCCTGCGTTCCCATTCACCCAGCCTTAAAATCTTGAGCTCTACCAATATAGTTTCCAAATCTTTCTCCTGAATGGTTTTTGAGAGGCCGTGTAGTTTAGGAACTACATGTGTGATTCTAAAATCAGATTGCCCGAGTCTAAACCTAGCTCTGGCCCTTTCTTGCTCTATCACTTTGGACAAGTAACTTAACTTCTCTGTGCCTCAACTTCCTCACATGTAAAATGTGAATATTAATAGTGTCTACCTCACAGAATTATGTGCAAATTAAATAATTTATTCCATATCAAGCACTTAAAACAGTGTCTGGAATGTAATGAGTGCTTTATTGAAGATAGCTGCTTTAATATTCAGTGAAATCATGGTAACTTTCCCATGTGCCAGATCCTATAGAAGGAATTAAGAATATAAAGATTAGCAAGAAGTTAGCCCTAGCATCATGGGGCCCACATCTTTTCAAATGCCAATGTGATGAGGAGAGGGCCACCTCCTCGATTATTCATTCAAGGTACCTCAAATCTAGCTCCTGGCCTTGCCTACTTAAAAGAGTAGTTGTGAGAATTAAATAATTAATATGTATAAGAGTGCAGAATGGTGCCTGACATACAGTAAGTACCCAATAAAGGTTATCTATTACTACTAAAATAATTATTATTACTCCTCCGCCACACACATACCAGTTCCAAACTGGTCTGTTTTCTAGTCTCTGAATAAACTTCATGCACTCCCACATCTGGGTCCTTCTTTGCATTGGTCTTGACCACCTAGAATATTTTCCCCTTTTCTTTCTATGAGTTCATGTCTATGTGGGACCTTCAAGAGCAAGTCCAGTCATACCTGTTCTTGCAAACCCCCAACTACCCCAGACCATGGTCATCCCCTCTGCCTTTATCACATCCAAACTCCCATGGTGTTCACTATCTCTTCTGCCTCATGTTTTTAGGTATTTGTATCTTGCTTTCCAAACCAGAGTGTGAGCCCTCCCTATCAGACCTTTCTTATGCATCTTCTCAGACCCTCTTGATCTTAACAACCTTGGACCTTTTACCACTGTTCCACCTCCATTGTCACCATAGTTTCCAGCTGTGCATGGATTCCAGCCAAACACTACCCAGTCACCACACTGGCTCCTTGGGCCACTTTGCCTCAGCAAAGGAGATGCACTATGGGTGTTGGACGATAAAGTTCACTGGTCTAACCATGTTCCCCACTGTCTAGAACTAGTGACCAAAAAGCATGACAGAATGAACAAAGGTACCAGCTCAACGACAACACCCCAAAGGGCTAGAGCACGGTCATCTGGGAGGTGGGATATGCACCGAACCAACATCCTATACAATGCCATGTCCCCAACAGCCATGACACAGAGTCTGGGAACCAAGGAGTAAATGGAGGACTTGCCCTCTCACCAGGCCTCTGTCCTCCACTTACAGAATTTCCACTGCCTACAAACTAGGCCCTGCAGGGTAAGAGGTCTGGTTGTCAGGGAAGAGATTTTCTGTCAGTTAGGGTTCCACTGGACTTGAAGCTGCAACTACAGCTGAGTCACTAGGCACTCCCCAAGCCAGTGGACAGACAGGCATAGCAGGAGCTACTGTACTGGTGGGATTAATAGCCCGATTCCCAGAAGAAACTGTGTTGCTGCACAGTGGGCACAGAGAGGATTAATTCTAGAGCTCCAGGGATTCATTGGGACTTTCCTAGGCAATTGAAACCCAGTAAAAACTATAAAGGGGCAATCGTAGCAACCATGGTCTAGCAAGGGTAGGACAGCGAAGGGCAATTAAGGGATAAATGTAGTCTCTGTCTTTGCTACCCAGGGGATACCTGGACCGGTCACACCAGCATCTCCTGAGAGTTCCTTAGAAATGCAGACTCTCAGGCTTCTCTCCAGACCTCTGAATCCAAATCTTCATTTTATAATACAACCCCAGGTGATTCTTATGCACGTTAAAATGGAGAAGCCTACTAGGCAAGTGCCTAGGCAAGCGTCCCAGAACTTTTACTGAAGGTGAGAGAGATCTGGAATGAGCACTAATGGTGCGTGGGGGATGGAGTGCTGAATAGTACCTGCATCCTCAAACCTGTGGCAGAGGTGGTAACTGTAGATTTTTTCACTTATCCTCTTTTCAGAGTGACTGGTTACAGCCTTGGTAGAGAATTTGTGACTAAATGAATTTGTATTTCTCCCTCAGGGAAAAAGTTAGGGTATTTTGTTCTCACAAGAATGCAGGCTTGTATTTTAATGTGGAGGCCGGATATGATGAGAGAGCATTCGCAGAGCTGAGCAGTGCCAGCCTGGATCATATCAACATCTCCCACATGGCCCCTTAGATCCTTTTGGCCATTCCTCTCTTGGGGCCCTTGGCTACTTACTCTGCATCAGCTGTTGACTCTGTGTGGACTCCACCAACCAGGGTCCAATCTCCTCTTCCAGACTCAGATGGTCATCATACCACAGTGCACAGTAAGATCTGGCTTCTAGCCCCCGCAAGGACCCTGTCACGCAAACAAGTTAACTCCTCGGGGCAAAGTTTGGTGAAAGGGAACAAAAAATGGAAAAGCACCCCCTCTCTGTTGCCCCTCTCTTTGCTAAACTGTCCTGAAATTCAGTAGCTCAAATGGCATCTCTGAGGACGGTGTCACGAGACAGCAATTATTGGTGCTTTGTATCAAGCAGCAGCGGTCAGTCTGTAACATACCCCTTGTGTTTCATCTTGTTCCTTCCCTACCTGGCTCACCTTTTCTTCCTCACTCCCACTTCCTTGGTTTTCACTCTCCAATAACATGCTAGCAGACTTTCGCCTCAGGCTCTGCTTTCTCGGATTCCTAAACTGTGATAATTTTAAGGACAAAGACACTGTTTTAGCCTTCCATCTCACTCAGTACTTTGCCCAGTGGTTTGCACAAGGAGACATGAAATATTAAATGTGGGAGAGACTTACCTAGAGAGGAGGGAAGGAAAGACCAGCAAGGCTATGGAACATTTTCACTTTTTAGGGTTTGTAAGGATGTCAACACCGGTTGTTAAGGATTCAGAGGAGTTGGGAGTGATGCTAGGAAGCTGCTATGCGCCCCTGGCTATTGTTCAACACCATCTTGCAAATAAGTAGCCAGCATACCCCGGCCTTGAAACCATGTGTGCATTCCTTTTCCAAATCTCACACTGAGGCAATGGGTAACTTTTTCTCAGATTGGGTGTAGTAGTCACCTTGCAAGTATCTCACACAGATTGAGCAATGACTTAACCTGCGAATGGTGATGGCAAAACTCTCATCAGGAACATAGTTTTCCCTTCCTTCCCAGGACCAAATGAAAACAACAACTCTCAAGTGAACTGCTATCTTAGGTTCCATTTTAAAACGTGCCAGACCAGCACCAGGCCCTGGGCATCTGACTTCTTCATACAAAGTCCTGATTCCACAGTGGCTACATATGGCCACTGTGGCCCTGGCCCAGCTGACCGAGCTACATTCCGTGCAACAGCCAAGAGGAGCAGACTAGGTTCAGTGGCAGTCATTGTTACTGAAGCCCCTACTCCAACCCAGCTTGCAAAGCACTGTAAGGAGGGCTGGCAAGTAGGAAACCCTCAGGGAAGGGCAGCCACTACAACCCTGGTTCTTGTTATTCTGCTGCCCTTGGCCAGAAGGCATCTCCCTGAAACTCAGGTTCCAGAGGCATCTCCTATACCACGGGCCTGTAGGGAAAAGTAGGATTATGTAACTAAGGCTCTTGTCCTGAGAAAGAAATGAGAAAAAATATATATAGTAAAGTAACTAACATGTATTAAGGCTTGTTTTTTTTCCAGACCCTGGGTTAAGTGCTTTTATCTATTGATTCACTTAATCCTAATCTAAGAGGCAGGTGCCATTATTAGCTCAAGTTTACAAATGAGGAAACTGTGGGTCAGAGAAGTTTAAAAACATAGCCACCTAGAAAATGGGAGAAAACATTTCAAATCATATATCTAATAGAACTTGTATCTAGAATATATAAACTCATGATAACTCAATAATTAAAAAGATGAACGACTCCATTTAAAAGTGGGAAAAAGATCTGAAAAGATGCTTTATCCAGAGAGGATATACAAATGGTCAATAAGCACATGAAAAGATATTCAATGTCATAAGTCATTAAGGATATGCAAAGTAAAACTATGATGGGATACCTCTTCACACCGCTAGCATGGCTGTAATAAAAGAGAAGGCTAATAATAAGTGTTGATGAAGATATAGAAAAAAACAGAACTCTCAGACATTGCTGATGGAAGTGTGAAATGGTATGGCTGCTTTGGAAAACAGTCTGGCAGTTCCACGAAAAAGTATGCATAAAATTACCACATGATCCGGCAATTCCATTCCTAGGGATATACGCAAGAGAAATGAAAACATACATCCATGCAAAAGCTTCTACGTGAATGTTCACAGCAGAATTATTCATAATAGTCAAAAAGTAAAAACAACCTAAATGTCCTCATCTGATGAATGGATAAAAAATTTGCTCACCCTCACACAGCCTCTCCTTCTGAGCTCATGGAAATTAGACAGAACCCTTAGTTTTCTATCAAGACAAGTATGGTAAGAGAGAGGTGGTGAGGAAAGAAGCTTAAGCTGGTGAGGTAGTGGACGAGAAGGTTCTGCTCAAACATAAGGACATTCTGACTATCTTTCTGTGCACTTCATTTGGGATTCCTCAAGGATCTAAGATGAGAATCTTAATGGCAATGTCATCCCCGAGTTCCCTTCATTGAGCAGGAAATCAGCAGGTTGTGTGGAAGAAAAAACTTGTTGCAGGAAAGCATGTATCTTATTCTGATCTGCAGGAACATTGTGCTTCTTTCAGAGAGTCTCTGGGTTTCCTGTCACCCTGGGGCATGATCCACTGCAAAGCCTCAACAAGTACTTGTTAAATCTTATCGAATTCTGTCTGTGCAAGAGTTAAACAGTCTCTTGGGAACCTCATGCCCTGCACAGGCCCAGAACCTAACAAACATCTGTGAAAGGGATGGGTAGTTGAGTGAGGAAGTACCTTTTAGCCTGGGAGACAGGCTACTTTATATTTATAAGACATATCAGAATGAGGAAAATGAAGGATCAAGTTTAACTCCTAAGGGAAATATAATCAACCATGCTTTGGCCCCAAAAAGTTATCTTCCTTGTCCCACCACCAGTGAGGCAGGACATCTGGAATTTGGGGCATGGGTTTTAAAGAATCCCCCAATTTTTGATTAGTAGTTTGGTAATGGCAACGTAGATATTTCTAGCTAGAAGGTACTTTAGGGATCCCTGAACTACTGAAAAAGAAACCTGGAAGAACTGTCATTTTGTGGGAGTGTGACAAGAGGCTGTGTAATTTCCTGAGGACAAGCGGAGCCCAGGCAGGGAGTTCACGCATCAATGGCAGTGCCTGTAATATCAAAGTTTAGGAAATTGACACTGTGTCTGTTGCACATTATTTGAACTGATTACTGGTTCTGGATAATTCACTCCTCAAAAAAGTGTGGCTATATGACCATAGTTTTTCTGGAAGGCATTAGAAAGGAAAAAAGAACCTTCCTGAAAAGGCCTGACATACACATTTCACACAGGTAAGTCGTGATGAAGGGCCATCTGGAGACCACAGACCCAGCTCCTCTTCAAGGAATTGCCCCAGGAGACACATTCCCAGACCAAAAACTCAGAAACCTATTGCCTGCTGCAAAAGCAGCAGGATGATAAGGGCAAAACTGTTCCCTGAGGAGAACTGCGTCCTTGGGCAGAGCAGTGGGGCGAACTAATTTTTAATAATGAGGCTGTAAGCTACAGTGTTTGTCTATAAAACAGGCTGATTCATGAAGAGTAAATATGTCAACTAATTCAAGAGACACGCTAAATCTCCATTGTTTTCTGAAGCTCAGGTTTGCTGGCTCTATAAAACGCGATGCACGCCTTCAATGTGTGCAGCAGAACCTGAGATTGCAGAATGCCACATTAAACTCAGAGCTCCTGGGCTAATGAGGATAAGTCCATTTTGCAGTAATGAATTGTTGGTAATAGCCCATCATGGAACAGATGTCTCATCTGTCATTGCACCTAGACACCCACACTCCAGAGTACTTGGTTAGCCTGGGGAGGCGGCACTGCCTGGGAGAGACCCTCATCCCTGGACTCCTGAGTGAAGCCAGCCCCATGAGGAGAATCAGTGGGTGACTACACAGTGTGATTGAGACCCCCTAAATCCTCCCTAACTCAAAATATGTCCCCACCCATCTGCCATAGGGCTTAAAATAATCTCGTTTGCATTGTCTCCTATTAAAATGTAAATATGTCACCTGGAAGAAGTAACACATTAAATTAGCATCCATTATTACTTATTTTCGTATTAGGGAGAGCTGGGCCCTGAGGGAGTGGGAGGAAGACAGGTAGTCAACGCTGAAGGGTGACAAAGGAGAGCCCTGAGTAGGTCTCAAATAAAAGGGCAGAACTAGGCTGGGCCCACAGTGTGCATGCCTGCCAGCCAACTCTTGCTCCTACCACCTTACTGATCCAGTGAGTTTTTTAATGTAAATTTCCCCAATTACCTTAGCAGTTCAAGGGAGGGGCCATAACTTGCTTTGCAAATTCCCAGAATCTGGCACATGATTAGAAGTACTGCTCCGATAAATATCTGTTGAATAAGTGACATTTATCTTCACAACTCCCTAAGGAAATCAGAGGAGTATTTTGATTAGGAAACTGAGTCTCATGGAGGCCCATTGCTTGCCCAAGCACATGAGATTGAGGAGACTCAAACTGGATACACAGAGGCAGAAAATCATGTGCGCTTTGTCTAAGAAGGTGAGTACACGTGGGAGGTAAGAGTGGAATAAATTAGGGCCTTATTTAAGGTGCCTTAGGACATCAACCTGAGAGTTTTGGGTGTTACTCTGGGAAGCTCTGAAAGTTTAACGCAGGAAGTAGGAAGTGGAAGTAACTAGGAAGGAGGCAAGAGAATTAAAAATGTTAATCAAACCACATTCAGAGACTGCAATGTGCTGATCAGCCCAGCAGCCAGGCCAGGCAGACACCTGCAGAGCAAAGAAAGATTTCTGCTGGGATTGTCAACAGCCCATTCCCCACACCTGTAAAGGGGAAACAGGAGCCAAGAGTCATTCCCTATAGCTAAAACCAAGGGGAACCTATGGATTAAAGGCTGGGAACTGCCAGCAGGCCTTTCACTTTACATATTTACCTTTTCACACTACTTATCTTCCCCTTCCTCATGAGATGACCATATCAAAGGAAATGGGAACTAAAGAATGACAATAAACTGAATTCCCTGAACACACGGGGTCCCTCTCAGTGCCTTTACTCTGTCTCTCTCGCTATCCTGTCTCTTTCTATTATCACTGTCCCTCTCAGTGACTTTACCTCGTCTTTCTCACTGTCTCTGGCACTGTTCGGCTCACTCTGCTTCTGAGAGGAGACCACATTCTTGTCTGTAGAGTGTTACCCCTTTTCTAATAAAGTTTCCTTTGGACTCTGACTTTGGCGTGTGTGTTGAAATCTTTCTACACTCTCCACCAAAGGACCCTCTTCTTCTCTCAGTGCAGGGCTTGTCTCCCCACCACCACCCCGTCACACCCACTTGGGGAAACTTGCCCTGTCCTACATCAGAAGAATACAGTAAAATGTGCAACATGGTATTTTAGAAATATTATTGGTATAGAGGAAAATAGGATGGGTTGAAGACTCAAGAAATTGATGACTAATGATTCCTTGTGTGAGTCAGAAACAGGATGGCAGTGTTGCAGGATACTCCGACAGAGAGACGGGACACTGAGGCCAAAAGCAGGAAGGAGCGTGTATTGGTGCCCGCGGCAGCTCAGCGAATTCACATCAAAGGCTGAGCCCCGATCTCAGCGGGGTCCTCTCTTTTATACACGTCTTATACTTCCTCATAGTTACAGACTTGCATGTTCTTTCTATACAAGGAAAGTGTATTTTGATTGGTTGGCAGTCCATAAGGGGAGTGACCAACCAGGGCCTGTGGTCTGTGACACATCAGCTGTGACACTGAAAAGTCCCTTACCTATTATGGGAAGGGAGGTGAACAACTTTCAACGGTTATAGGAGACAGTTAGCTCAGCCTTCACTTACCACAGTAGCCCTGGAATGAAAGGGAAGCTACACATTTGAGGGACTTTATGAACAGCAAACAGAGCAATCTTAGTGAGTGATGAAGAAGGAGTGTGTGAGGGACAAGGAGAAATGAGGGACAGCAACTAGATGTCAAACCCACTAAACTGAATGACATCAAATTGACAGCTATGAGAAATCTGGATGGGAAGCAGACTTTTAACTAAGGATGGTAAGTTCCAGTGGAAGCATGTTGTACAGGATGACAACGGAATAACCAAGTGAAGCTATCCGTGGGACAGTTAGAAACTTGGTGTCATAATCTCAAAGATGTTTGGTGGAAGTCATGAGATTAGATGGATCACTGAGAAAGAGTGGAAAGTAAGTGAAAGTCTGAACCTCCCAAAGTGAAGGAGACAGAGGTAGAAAACGGTATGTTGACACGAAGCCAAAAAAGAGTGTTTGAGAACGTTAGAAGTGACAGTGCCAGCTGCTGCAGAAAGGTCAAAGAAAATCAGGAGAAAATGCTGCTGGATCTCAATAGGCCACCTCTGGTTTTCTTGATAAGAATCCTTCAGCAGTGTAGAAAGGGCAGGAAAATCTAAATGGAATAGGGGACAGTGAAGGGAAGAAGCAATGAGAAGGGGAGAGAGAATGTGACCCTCTGTGGCAAGGACCGTAGAGCCAAGGTTTGTTGGTCCTTTTCAGTGCAAGGAGACCGAGCTTCTATTTTATATGGAAAGGAAGGAGCCAGCACAGAGAGAGACTGGAATATGAAAGGAAGAATGGGAGATTCCTGGGGAGGCATGACAGGAAAGCAGCACAAATGGAGGGGCGGGGAAGGCCAGGGGAGGGTTGAGAGGAGGAGGCGTTGTTAAAAAATGGCATGAAGGGAGGGAAAGGAGCAAGCCGGGAGGCAAGCCCAAGAGATCATTTTACTGGAAAAATCAGAAAAATAAGTTCCCAGGGTTCAATCTGGCAAAAAAAGGAAGTAGACTCCCCAGAGAACAGGATAGGGTCCCAGATGGCAAAGGACTAGATTCCGATGTTGCCAAGATTTTTCCAAAGTAGAAGAGCAAAATCATTTCTAAAGTTAGAACTCATTTATATATCACTGATAGTCCAGATAATGAGGTCTGCACCTAGGATTACAAGGTCATTGAACACCAGTGCTACAGAGGTCCTGAGACATCATGTGACCCAACCCTCACTTTACCAAGTAAGAAAATAAGGCCCAGGGAGATGAAGCAAATCAATCAAGGTCGCAGAGCTAGTTAAGGGCTAAACCAGGACCAGAATCTAGGACTATTAGCTCCTGGTCATATAGCAACCATGTGCTAGGTTTCCTGGGATACTTTCAATCATATATGATTTATTCTTTCCCATAATGATGATTTCATTAAATGTATAAGAAAGTATGATTTCATTTTGGTAATTTCAAATGGCTTTCCATATTGGAAATTTGAAAAAAGCAATAAGTCAGGAAATGCAAATCACTAGTCAGACAATGTATCCTAATTTCATATTCTGTAAACATAGTCACTGCAATTACATGGTAGAGTTGTTGCATGTGTAGTTTGGAGTCAGAGAGCTTTGGCTAAAAATCCAGGTGAACTCACTGCTTACTACTTGTGTGACTTTGAATGACACATTTGACCTCAGCTCTCCCAAGGTGGCAGAGAAGGGAGCAAGGCTGCAGAATCAACCACACTGTCACCACTGCCCTCAGCATGGGAGAAAGGTGGCCAGTGAAACCCAGAGAAGGAAGCGGGCCCAGCTGCGACTAATAACGTTTCCCCCTGGAATAATCCCTGTGTTTCAGCTAGAAATGAGTTGGAGGTTTTTTGAGAGGCAGACTTGAAGAGAAAATGTAATTACTTTTCCCTGCACTTGAATTTCAAGGCGGTGTCCTTTTAAAATAAAAAAGGCACTTGAGGGATCTAAGGGAGGTGGCAGAGAAAGAAATGAAGGATGGAGAAGGATCATTCGTGCTGAAGCCTGTGACATTTCACCGAAGTGACTCCCTTTGGGAGCAGCTGGTGCAAATGTCATTCAGCTGAGACAGTAGGAAGGAAGAGAGGTGGGCTCTGCAGGAAACACCATGACCCTCTCCTCCTCTCACCAACCACTCCCCTCTCCCCAAATCCTGACTCTCTAGGGAAGAAGTCAGGCCCCAGGCAACAGCTGAGGTCACTGGTGGTTGTAGATGTCTTGTATCTTTCATAACGAACTACATGTCTAACCCTGAAGAGCTGCCACAACAGCAGAGCCCTGGGGGTCTCTGTCCAGAGATGGAGAAACTCTGAATCCCACATAAGCAAGCAGGCCAGGAGAGACGGTGCCATACAGCACTTTCACCAGAGCATCCTGGGAGAAACGTAGCTGTCAGTAACTACACAGTGGTGTGAGTGTCTAGAACAGATAGCCCTTTGGGCATCAGGCAACTCTGGGGCTCCATGAGCTGGTAATTTGGGGCATGAAAGAAAGAAGCAGAAGGAGAGAGACAGTTAAGCACGCTCAAGGTTGAATCCAGTCTTGCCACGTACTATGCAAACTTAGCAAATTATTGAACCTCTGTGCCTCAGTTTCTTCATCTGAAAAAGAGGGATAATATAGCTAAAGGGGTGATGGGAAGATGAGCTATGTGCCACAAGTGCCTAGAAGTAAGCAAGTGCTTGACAGACAGTATTACACATGGATTATTAAGGAAGGATCAAATTCGTGTGCAGTTCCTTGGCTGAGGTTTCAAAGCCATCCTGCAGGGGGATGGACATTCATAAAACTCGACTGTTCTTTCAGGCTACCGATGTTCCCAGACAGTTGCTTCCCATCTCCAGAGATTGATGAGAACCTCCAAATGAGTGGAACCTTCTGGGGCCTGAGATACTTGACCCACTGGCAATACCACTTTTTAAAAATCTGTTTTTATTTACTTGTAATATATGATTTATGCCTTCACATACTTTCCAAAAATATCTGCTGCAACTCACCAATGTGAAATCTTCTTGGTAGCATAGTGTTCGATACATGTTAAGTGTGCACTCGCTATTTTCTTATCATTTTTAAAAATTTTATTATTAGCTTCAAGAATCAGTACATTGGTTAGATATTTATGTAGTTTATAAAACAATCCCCCTAATTGTTCTTTCTCTCCTCTGGCTCTCCACCTAGCCATTCATTAATGCTACTTTCATTCCATATGCCATGCTCCCCATCCCTGTGACCATCTAGCAACTACTAATTTGTACTTCTTTAACCTTCACCCTTTTTTCCCAACCTCCCAATTCCCCTTTCCTCTGGCTGTCACCAGATTGTCCTCTATATTTGTGAGTCTATTTTTGATTAGTTTGTTCCTTTTGTTCCTTAGATTCCATATATAAGCAAAATCATATGGTAGTTATCTTTTTCTATCTGACTTATTTCACTCAGCATAATAACCTCTAGATCCATCCGTGTCGTTGTAAATGATAGGATTTCATTTTTTTAATGGCCAGTTAATATTCCATTATATATATATGAACCATAACTTCTTTATCCAATCATCTATTGATGGGCATTTAAGTTGCTTCCATATCTTGGCTACTGATATTGCACTTACTATTGACTGGGTTCTCGATGCCCCTGCTATGGCCCATCTGAATGTGCCATCCCCATGCTGATCTGAAAGGGGTCCCTGCCCCATTAGAAAACAGAGGTGTCCGGTATAAACCAAGACCTTAAAACTATCAGCCATACAGGGCTGGTTCCTACGAGGACTCTAACAGATAAATTCAAAGAAATAGCTTTGGAAAAGGTTAAGCTTAAAGCAAGTTGTCTTCAAACATCAACAAAAATAATCTCAAGCAAGGAAAAGTCACATGGAGAGAAAACTTATTGAACAAGTTGTAAATGAGAGTTTCTTCATTCTGGTTCATACAGTTCTGTTTTAGGAGTAGAGGAGAAAAACTGCTAAACAGACTAACACTTTCTCTTTTTCAGAAAGCAGTCATATATTGAATCTCATCTGTAGGAGGCTTCCTGCTCAGGTGGAATGTCTCTGAGGAGAGCAAGATTGGAATCTTAATCCTAAAACTTTCTGTGTACACTTGAATAAGCTGCTTAGTCTCCCTGGACCAGAGGCTACCCCAACTGTAAATGGAAATAATAAATGCCCAGAAGCCCCAAAGCTATGGTCACAATCCAAAAAGATTAAAATGATAATAGAAAAATTTAGGGTGAATTGAAAGATACCTCTTACTCAAGGCTGAAATGATTGGGCTCTATCTTATATTTTGGGGATTTTGTCGGGGGTTGTTTTTAACAGAGATCTCTCTCTTTTTTTTTTTTTTTTTTTTTTCAGGAAATCTTAGAGCTTCAGCTAAACATGTCTTGGGAAAGTAAACTCTTGGGACCTTAAGACAATAACTAAGGTCTCCTAATTGAAACTAAAATGCCTGTGAGGGAATAAGGCCTCATTTGAGCGCAGACTTGCAAGCCTGATCACTGCGAGAAGTAGCTTTCTAACAACTGAAGTTCCCCAACAATGGAATGCATTCTTTTGCTACAAAGTGGCTTTCTTGCATCTCCTCTGGGTGTCTTGTGAAACACTAGAGGAGAATTCCCAGATGGCAAGGAAGGTTAACTCCAGGATCCTTGTCTACACATTTGGTCACTGTTAATACTAAGGAAGGCTCACACCAGTGAGTAGCCAAGGAGCCGCCTGCCGCCTAATTATGTTTTCTTGCAAATGAGGTGCTGTGACAACTCAGGCACTGAAACATACAGACACAGTATCTGTGCTTCATTAACAAGCTGGAGAAAACAAATGCTCATAATTGATTGATGCATGAGAATGAAGCACTGGGAAAATGCCCAGCAGAGTTCTGCCTGCCAGTTCTCCCTCTGAGGCAGTGATTACCATTCCACAGCTCCCAAAAGAAACTTCTACCAAATCGATCTCAATCCCCTGCAGGTGCTGCCCTTGATCCACAAGGCGGGAAGCTGATGAAAATGTAGTTCTCCCTTGTTCTAAATTATGCACAAGTGCTAGTAGCCCTGTGTCTCTCTGGGGTGAGGAAATATCACATATCACAAAGGCAGGCTTCTCTGACCCATCGGCTGTGAGTTTTGAGTGGGTCCAGACTAGAAGTTCAAGGGACAAGCAGCCTTGCCATTAGAAGACCCAACCTTGCTCAATGTGTCTGTGGCAAATCAGGAGGCTGTTTGAGACCTCTGGAAGCTCCAACTGGAGAATCACAGCACAGACCTCCAGAGAGAGCAAAGGCATGCCCCCCTTACTGTCATCTCTTCTCTCAAGAAGACTTTTCTAGCTGTTACTGGGCCTTGGCAGAGACTAAACACCTAACCAGGAGATAGCTAGTGACCATGGGACCTGAATTGCCGATCGTGAAATATGTACTTTCTGATCCTCTAAATTAATAAAGTCAAATATACACAATAGTATTCTATCACTGAAAGAAAGAAGCATATTCATGGAGCCGGAATTGTAGTGGACCTGCCTGTCAGGAGCTGGAACCACAGAAGAGAAGAGGCTCTTGCTAGAGACACCAGTGGAAGTCACTGTGACACTCTAAATCCAAGATCTCCAAGAAGACAGCAATACGCAGTCCTCTTGTAGCTGGTAAATTATATGAGGACCAGCACTCCTCATATAAAATAGTAGAGCAGTAGTTCTCACCTGGGGGTGACTCCGCCCCCAATGTCTAAAGACAATTTTGAGTGTCACAATTAGGGGACTGCTACATCTAGTGGGCAGTGGCCAGGAATGCTGTTAAAAATCCTGCAACACATAGTTTGGAAACTCCCACAATCTAATGAGGACTCATCTGACACAAAATGTGAAGAGTGGCAGATCGAAAAACTTCATTGTAGAGGAAAGAAGAGAGAATAAAGGAAATCAGAGATTAACATAAAACCCAACAAAAAAACACAAATATTTATAAACTTCCTCATTTCTAAAACCAGTTAGGTCTTCGTTGATATTCATTTTTACTATCCATCCCATGTTTCTTCTGTGTGCATGTTAATTCTCCTGGGTGTAAGGATCAGTTTCCCCCTGATCCTCAAAGGAGTTTTATTGCCAGAAATGGTTTGAGTCCCTGCTCTAAGTAAATTACTTACCTTTTCCTCTTTCTGGCCCAAGCCCCAATTCCAGGGGACAAGAGGCCTAGAACAGGAATGCTTTTCCTACCAGAGGGGAGCATTTTTTGACTCAGAGTTACTTTCATTTGTGCAAAAAACAAAGATATTTTACATTTCCATTATATTCTGACTCCATATCTGTGAATTCAGTATTAGAATAACTCCTTTCATTCACTTAATCAATAAATATACATTGAGCACCTACTATATGTCAGATGCTATGCTAGTGTATATTACAAAAGTAAGGAGACCAACTTTCTGCCTTTATTCACAGAACTTAAGATTATGGTTCTATAATCATCATCATCAGTTTCATCACAAGTTTATCAGAATGGGAGACCTGAAGAATTCACATCTCGTTGCCTCAGGTCATCTCCTGCCCTGGGCCTAAGTGGCGCAGAACCTACCAGTTGGAGGAAGTCTCATACGGCATCCCACTGTGTGTCACTGTCTCCAGAAGCTTTTTTCTACAACTCTCCACCATTCTGTCCCTGGGTTATGAGTTGCCCTCCTATTCTTGGCTTAGCCTGGGACCCTGAAGGATATGCTGGGGAAAGGCCAAATGCACACACTTACAATGAAAACAAAAATGCCAATGTCTTTCAAGAGGCCAGAACACCTTTGCTTTAATTCATCATCTCCTAATCCAATATTCCTGTCTTGCCACTCCAAAATACAACACTTTTCTCTAAGGGTCCTTGGATTGTTCCAGAGTGCGGTTTCTAGATAGAGCAAAGCTGAGTAGCTTCTAGCCTTCAGTTTGTCTAGGAATGCTTGGTGACACAGAGGGGCAACTGACCAGAGGCCTTTCTCCATGAGGAAATAAGAATCCACTCAGGGAAAAATACCAAGGGGATTAGGAAGAGCTGTTATGGAAGTCCAGTTTAAGGAGGAGATATCGACAGGGTATCTTACACTTGCTCATTGGTTCAACTTCCATTGCTTTGCCTTCTGATTCCTATGGTAGTACCTTCTGTGATAGTTACTACCTACTGGGCTGCCTAACATCTCTATTTTTTAGCTAGTGGTTAATCTCATGAATTGATATCCTGCCATTCACTTTATCTCAAAACACTTTATATTATCCTTTTGTGGTTAAGAGTGTACTCAGCATTTTAGGATTTTTCACTTTTCTTATGTTTATTTATTTATTTATTTATTTGGGAAATATTTATTGAGTATCTACTCTATGCTAGGCATTCTTTTAGGCACTTGGGGCTCTTGGAGTTTACATTCACAGAGAAATCAGGGACAGAAAACAAATTCAAAGAGCTACAAAAATATTGAAACAGGGTGAGGAATAGAAAGAGATTGGGACAGAAAGTAGGGTTACACAGAGGTCAGAAAGGCTGTCCGAGAAAGGCAGAGACAGAACAACCTGAATGAAATGAGCCGTGAAAAATCTAAGGACAGAGCAGTTCAAGCGGAGGGGAAACAAGTACAAAGATTCTGAGATGAAACCAGATTTGGCATGTTTAAGGGCCAGAGTGGCTGAAGCACACAGTTAGCCCAGGGGCCTGTTATGAAATAAGGTCAGAGATGTGAGCAGAATGCAAATCACATCCAATCACAAGAGCCTCAGTGGAGTGTGGATCTTATTTTGAGTATGCTGGGAAACATTAGAGGAATTTGACAAGGAAGGGACATGACCTGATTTAAATTTTAAAAAAGAATTAATCTGGCCACTCACTATGAGGAAAATCTCCCTTAGGAAACCAAGAGGATGAGCCCGGAGACCACTTAGGAGGCAATGCTAATAAGTAAGAGCAATGGTGACAACTTGGGCTGGCGAAGGTGATACCTAGTCAGATTTGGGATAAAATTTAAGGACGGCACTGATAGAACTTGTCAATAATTAGACAATGAGTGAGAAAGAGTAGCATTAAGGATGAGTGCTGGGATTTGGCCAGGTGACACATTACCACAATGGAGAAGTCTGTGAGAGGAGCATTTGGGGAAAGATATGTTGGGATACGGAATCAAGTGTTCGCTTCTATTAGACATCCAGTGGAGGCAAACACCTAGAATTGTGGTGATAGGTCGGATCTGCAGAGGTAAATTTGGGAGTCATTAGCATATACACAGTATTTAAAGCCATGGACTAACAGAGATCCTCTAGGGAGGATCTTTAGAAAGAAAAGTCAAAAGATTGAGTCAGGTTAGAGGTCAAGAGGCAAATGAGTTAGAAAAAGACCTGCCCATAAAGTGGGAGAAAAAGTGGATGTGATGTCTTGGAAGCTTGAGATATTTTTTCTTAAGTAATTTGAAAGGAAGAGGTGTGGAGGCCTTCAGCTATTTTCAGTCATAAACAAAATAACAGCATTCTAGCCTTTTCAGACCTTTCGTAGGAATTAAATATTTTATTATAAACTGTTTATAACAAAGAAGAGAGTAATCATCTATTTCAAATGCTGCTGAGGGATCAAATAAGACAAGGAAGAGATTTAACCCATTGCATTTGGCAAACGGATATTACTAGTGATCTGGACAACAACAGTTCCAAAGGAAAATTGAGGACAAGAGCTCCTAGGAGTGAGTTGAAGAAAGAATAAAAACTGAGAACGTGGCAACAATGAATATGGGGAAGTCTTTGGAGGAATTCTGCTCTAAAGTGAAGCAGAGAATGGGAACAGAAGCTAAGGAAAGACTTGGGGTCAAGGAATTTTGGAGGTTTTGTTCACTTCTTTGTTTTAGGTTGTTTGCTTTAGGTGTTTGTTGAGTTGAGCAAGAATTACAGCAGACCTGTAGGCCAGTAGAAAAGAACTCATAAATCATCCAGGAGGAAAGTAATAAATGGATATGTAGCAGCCTCAGGTAGATAAGAGAGAAGGCAATCTCAACTACAGGTGAAGGCATTGACCTTTGGTAAAGCACGAACTGTACGTCTGTTATACAGGATGGAGGCAGAGTACAGGGCTCTGTACAGGGCTCTTAGAAGCATATACGTTAATGGATTTGGTGATGGACAAATATAGTTCCATTCTGATTTTTTCTATTGTTTTTTGGAAAAATGAAAGATGAAGCTGTATGATGACAAGATGGGGGAGGCTTTTTGGAGGTTAAGGAGAGTGAGCAAAAGGTAGAATCTTACGGACTTGAAGAGCAAATTACATAAGAACAAATAGTAGACATGTCAGACAGATCTGAGGGTCCACTTGAGCATAGTGGTATCAACTTAATGTGTGCTGGGTTTTTCCAGCCACTCTTCATCACTCATAGGTGGGGTGAAGAAGCATATTTGGGTTGATCAAGCATTGACATAAAGAGAAGTGTGAGGCGGGAGGGTGTTCAGGATGTTGGTAAGTCCTTGAGGTTGAGCACAGATCAAGCCCTCTGCTCTCCTGGTGAGTTCCCTGCAAAAATTTTGTTCTTGCCTAAGAACCTCAGTGCAGGTCCACCCCAATCTGTCAGGGAAGTTCTTATACTATTGAACTTCAAAAGAGAAGGGGTTGCAGTTTAGGTCTCTTTTCCCAGGAAGCTCCTAAGCCCTTTATGTACCTCCGTCTTCTCCAGGGGCCAGCTCTAACCACGAGTGAACATCGCTAAATCACAAAGGCTGGGTTACTTCCCAGCCCCCAAGCAAATAGGGAGCCCTCATGAGTATTCCCCCCCACCCCGAGCAATCCATGGCATCTTTCTCTACCCACCTCACCCTGGATGAGACATTGGGGGAGGCTCGTACTAAAGGCCCTGCATTAGTACGAAGAAGCATGAGCTCGAGAAAACCAAATGACCCGTTTGTTCCTCCATCTGGTAGAACTCACAGAAACTTGGGTTCTCCTCTTCATTTCAGCAGAATTTAACAAAACAAACCAGCAGCTATGTGATTTAATAAAAATGACTTAGGCCTTGGCTTAAAGATATTGCTATCCATGTGCAGAAAGAATCAGAACTGGTACAAAGGCAGTGAAGGCTTGGCCTAGGCAGAGGAAATGAAACAGATGTGGAGATTAGGAGACAATCAAGTTTGTTGCACATGTGTGATTGATAGGCTGGTTCTTAAAAAACAATTTTATATGTTGGTCCTGTGCCCCTGCCTTTTGTTCTGCATCTACCTTAACCCCAGCCAGCCAGCCAGCGCCCTCAGGTTGCCCCCGCCGTGGAGGCCACACTCCCCCTTGCTTCCCAGCTAGCCCCCATCGCTCTCCTCCCCATCCCTAATCAAAACCAGTTTCCACTTCTTCCAAGCACTAATAGGAGACTAGTGCTAACCTGATAAATTAATTCAGGCAGATGCAAATTATAGCTTCATGTTACCCTTCCCAGACACATTTACATCTTTAAAAGGGAAAACAGGAACACTTTTCTCAGCCCCTCTGAGGTCAGATATGGTCTGATCCTCAAATACCACATGGGCCAAGAGGCACCAGTGTCAAATCTTTCTCTAAACGCAGGAGATCTCCATCTTAAGAAAATATGCTTATAATATTTGGCTGTTGCCTGCATTACTCTGATATATGCAGATGAGATTCTCTGTTCAATGAAAATAAATGTATAATAGTTGTTTGCTTAATTTTCTCTTCTGTACCAAGAGATGTGAGTTCCCCAGGACAGAAGAAGAGAGAAGAGGAGGCACCTCCCCATTGCCAGCACAAGAGACTCCTGCCCAGGACTGGCAGCCCTACCCAGGCCACTACAGGGCTTTCTGTGCTGGTCTGGATGTTACAGAAGAGCGTATCAGGCAAGGCCTGCTCCAGTGGCCTTTGTGCTCCTGGAAAAAGCAAAAGAGAGACCCAGGCTCCAAGAGGACCCAGCTACAGAAAGAAGTTCTGGCATGTGCCATGTAACTCCCACCTCACCAGGAAACTGTGGGGATATGTGAGTCTGTGCTTCAGGAAACCAAACCGGTTGATGACAAGGTTTGTCAAAAGAAGCCCTCAGCCTTGTACAGATATGGTGGTTAAAGCCCAAACAAGCTTCGCCCAACTTGTCTCAGCTTTGCTTAGTCTGTAAATGAAACAAACCCCAGCCTCCTTTTCCAGGCATTCGTTGCCTATCCTCCTTCCTCAGAACAGAGAGAGGCTGACCCTTGCTGCTCCAGAGGCAGGGTTACTGCCCAAGGATCACATGGACAGCCTGGCAACCCATGCCGAGCACAGGCAGGAAGGGGGCTGCCCATGTAATGACAGTGTCCACCAAGGCTCACCTCTGTGGCCTCCATAAACATTCATTCTTCCATCTATCCATTTAGTAAGTCATCTGTTATCTTTTACCTGGAAGAATCAGCACCCTGCTTGGTGACGTGACTGATGATTTCTAAGAGAAGTGGGACACATTGGTCCCCAGGTGGATACCTTCTGTACTCACCAGTAAGCTAGGGCCTGGAGTTACTGTGAAAAAAACATTTGTCTTTAGGGGTTAAGGCAGAGTTCAGCATCTTTCTGTGAGGACAAAGAAAGAGCTGTTAACTCATTCCCACTCAGTGGTAAGGACAGAGCCCGAGTGCCCACCACTGTCCCTACCCCCAGGCTAGTTGCCGTGTTTCTTCTATAAACACAATGCTCTCCTGAGTTAATCTTCCACTAAATATCTCCATGCTTCTGGAACTTCAATTACAGACCCCTCTGCCCTCAGATAGTTGCTGCCACTGTGCAAATGCAGTTTATTTAAATCATCACACACATTTTTTCCCTGTGCTTCCTTATGCTGGTACTGCTTTCCACCTTCGCCTTTGTCAATGGTCCCATTCAGTTTGCCTTGCTTTCCTTCCTCTCCAAATCAGCTTGGCACACCAAGGTTTCTCCCCCCCACCTCCCCCACACATGGCCCCTCTGAAGGCTCTTCTTCCTGCATGTTCTTGCCTCAAGGATTCTCTCAGGTTTATTCTCTCAGGTTTCTGCTTATGGTTTCCACCTCACAGTTCACTGACACTTGTTTGAAGCCCTTTCTTGATGTCTGCTGCTCCCTAAGATTCAATGCTTCAGAACTTCCCCAATCCCCAGGCCACCCACTCTCTGAAATGTGGACATATGTGCATAGACCGGAGCCACCCGTTCTGCAAAAACCTGGACATTGGCTCCTCTTGGTTCCCACTTCCAAGCTGAAGATCTGGCTTCCAGAAGCTGTGGTAAAATCATAGGCCTATACCCTGACTTCAAATACCTCTTATTGCCTCTTCTTCCTGGAAATGGAAGATGGATCATGAGCACTTCTAGTGTTTGCTTTACTCTTTCAGGACGGAAAGGACAGAAGACCCTAGATGGTTGGTATTCCAGCTCCATGAAATGCAGTTCTACCAGGTTGTTCGTCAAGGCCCTGGGGCTCTCGCTACCTCCCTCACATTCCCAGCAGTTGTCCCTTTTCTTTTCTCTGCACCTTTGAGGTAGTGGGATCACCAAATTTTACAAAGAAGAAGTGACTCAAGGCTGAATGTTGCCTTCACTGCTGCCGTGCATGTTTCTCCTGCAAGTTTGTAATGGAGCAGAAACCAGGAGATGAAGCTCCAAATTCCCATCTCAAGCCTTTTTCCCTAGCACCGTGTTGTACTAGTAAGTTTTCTTTCTTTCTTTTCTTCTTTTCTTGGCTTTTTTCTTTTTCTTTATTTTCTTTCTTTTTTTCTTTTCTTTTCTTTTCTTTCTTTCTTTTCTTTCTTTTCTTTCTTTTCTGTCTTCTTTCTTTCTTCTCTTTCTTTCTTCCCTTTCTTCCTTCCTTCCTTCCTTCCTTCCTTCCTTCCTTCCTTCCTTCCTTCCTTTTTTTAAACTTCAAGTGCAGAAAGGGCTGAGTAAATCATGTCCCTCTTCTTATGATAAACCATCCTCACTTAGTGTTAGATTTAAGTAGTATTAGATTTAAAGTAAAGAAAGAAGCAAAGAGGGTTTCTCATTTAAAATATTGTCTGTCTGGGGGTTGGGGGGCAGGGAGAATGGGGTGAAGGGTTAAAGAAGTATAAATTAGTTGATGATAGATGGAGAACACAGCATAGGGAATGCAGTTGGCATTAATATGTTGGCTAAATGGAGGGCCAGCGAAGGGAGAGAGCAATTGGGGGTATCGTTTAGTGAACTATAAAGATGTCTAACCAATGCACTGTATACTTGAAACAAATTTTAAAAAATAAATAGATAAGATAAGATAAGATAAGATAAGATGGAATAAGATAAAGTGGGATAAGATAAGATAAGATAAGTTGAGATAAGATAAGATGAGATAAGATAAGATGAGGTGAGATAGGGTATTGTCTAGCTGGCTGTCCTAATTCAGACATTTTCTCATTTGACCCTAATATATAAAATTACCATGAAAAAAATCAAAGACACCTCAAAATTGTAAAAACTAAGACTAACTGTTAACCCATTGCTTAAATCCAGGAGGAGCCTCTGCTACCTACCGAGTCAATAGAGCTGGAGAGTGAGATAAGTGGGGAGGCCAGGCCACTGTCCAGGAGAGAAGGGGTCTCCCCACTTCTTTAGTGCTACAGGGGGTGCTCTTCAAAAAGCAGGCACTTGAGTGGAGATTAGGGAGAAGGACTCTTACTAGACAGTACTCCTGGGAACACCAACAAGAGAAAGGATGGAAGCAGGACTGGCAAAGAGAGAAGCTGCAGTAGAATGTGGTCTCCTGAAGGCCTCTGCCCCTACAGGAAAATAGAAGAGCACACAAGAATTTAGAAAATATACTTCTTTATTTCTCTCCTAAATAGTAAAACATATATGTACTTAAAATTATACAACAACCTAGATAATGCAATAAGACAAGAAAATTAAATAAAGGGTATGAAAATCAGGAAGGAAGAAGTAAAACTGTCTTAGTTCACAGATGACATGATCATCTATGCAGAAAATCCAAAAAAATCAACAACAACAACAACAACAACAACAACAAAAACCCCTTTGGAACTAATAAGTGATTACAGAAAGGGTTCAGGATACAAGGTTAATATACAAAAGTCAATTGATTTCCTATGTATCAAATATGAAAAGTGGAATTTGAAATAGTATGTACATTAGCACCCCTCAAAAATAGAATAATTAGGTATAAATCTAAAAAACATATTTACAATAGCTATATGAGGAAAACTACCAAACTGATGAAAGACACCAAAGAGGAACTAAGTAATTGGAGAGATGTTCATAGATAGGGAGACTCGATATTAATATCGTCAAGATGTCAGTTCTTCCCAGCTTGATCAATAGTTTTAATGCTATACCACCAATGCAAATCCCAGTAGGTTATTTTTTCAAAAGTTTATTTGAAGAAGAAAAACACCTGCAATAGCCTATATAATATTGAAGGAAAAGAACAAAGGTGGAAAACTGACACTATCCAACTTCGACTCTTACTATAAATATACAGTAATCCAGACAGTGTAGTCAAGTGTAGGCAGAAGAATAAACAAGTATATCAGTAGAATGGAATATAGAGTCCAGAAATAGACCCACATAAATATAATCAACTGATCTTTAACAAAGAAGCAAAAGCAATACAATGGAGCAAAGGTTGTTTTTTCAACAAATGGTGCTGAAACAACTTGATATCACATGCAAAAGTATGAATCTAGGTACAGACCTTACACCCTTCACAAAAATAAACTCAAAATGGATCACAAACCTAAGTGTAAAATGCAAAACTATAAAACTCCTAAAAGATAACATAGGAAAAAATCTAGATGACTTTGGGTATGACAATTACTTTTTAGATGTATCTATCATCAAAGACATGATCCATGAAAGATAAATGATAAACTTGAATTCATTAAAATTAAAACTCCTGCTCTGCAAAATACAAGTCAAGAGAATGAGAAGACAAGCCACAGACTGGGAAAAAATGTTTGCAAAAAACTAAACATAGTCTTATCATATGACCCATCAATCATACTTCTTGGGATTTACCCAAAGAAAACTTATGTCTACACAAAAACCTGCACATTGATGTTTATAACAGTTTTACAGCTTTATTCATATTTTCCAAAACTTGAAGCAACCAACATGTCTTTCAGTAGATGAATGGATTAATACATTGTGGTACAGTCAACAATGAAATGTTATTCAGTGCTAAAAAGAAATGAGCTATCAAGCCATGAAAAGGCATAGAGGAAACTTAAAAAGCATATTACTGAGTAAAAGAAGCCAATCCCAAAAGACTACATACTGTATGGTTCCACCTATATGACATTATAGAAAAAGCAAAACTATAGAGATAGTAAAAAGGTCAGCGGTTGCCAGAGGTTAGAGAGGGAGGAGGGATGAATAAGTGGAGCACACTGGATTTTAAGTGCAGTCAAAATACTCTGTATGATACTGTAATGGTGGATGCATGTCATTGTACATGTGTCCAAAGCAACATACCAAAAGTAAACCCTAATGTAAACTGTGGTCCTCGAATGATAATGTTTTAGGTTCAGTATAGGTTCATGAACTGCAACAAATGTAGCACTATAATGAGAAATGCTGATAATGGTGGAGGCTGGGCACGAGTTGGGACGGAGCATCTGTGAGAAATCTCTGTGCCTTCCCCTCAACTTTGCTGTAAATCTAAAACTGCTCTGAAAAAACGAAGTCTATTAAATAGTTTTTAAAAAATACGTAACTGAGTTAAGAATGGGAAAATTTATTTACTGACTATTGAAGCCTACTAAATATTAATCTAAATTGCTGTAAATAGGATTGCAAACTTAATGCAAATATCAGAAATAAGTTTTTAAAGAGAAGACATGTAACAAAAATAATAATGTTTCCTGCTGGGTTAATAATTCAGACCAATACTCCTGATGGAAACAACTAAAAATCCCAGAAAGGTATTTATTAAATCTCTTTAAAAGCAGAGAAGACCTGACAGCATACCAGAGAAGTACCAGGCCAAAGTGTAAATGAGATGAAAACCCGGTCAGGGAAACAGAACAATAAAGCCATCTTCGTTCTGAGGGTGTCTATCTCTGCAAACGTGAGCTTTGCTTTTGACATCAAACTTCAGTGCCTGAACTAGATAAAAGGCGAAGATGTCACTTCAGCATTTATCCAGTAACACTCCTTACAGAAAGCTGAGACCCCCAAAAGACTGTATCTTTAAGATAAGGGTGAATTAGAAGTAAATGACCTCTTACCATCACCTCAGGGTACCAGTAGGAAAGTTGCTTTGGCACTGATCACAAAAACTTACCTGAGTAGTTGCAAACACAAGAGAAGTTCTTAAGCAGTTTTGTGGCTGAAACTCACATCATTTGGTTGGGGGAAACAAAACCCTCAGGGCATGAATTTAATTTAACATGGTTCTAGACTGGTAGTTCTTCTAAGCATGCAGAAGAATTAAAAATAAAATCTCTTTGAATAATGCACCTTCGTGTTATGCCTCAATCTCTAAAAATAATATCTATGAGGGTAATGACATGCATAAAGTCAAAAAATAAAACTGTTAAAGTAAAAGGAGTGAGAACCAGCAGAAACAACAAAGAGCAGAAATAGATCCACAAAGACTTCAGAAGCTGGAATTATCAAGCCGGATAAAATGCAATCACCCTTACCATATTTAAAGAAATAAAAGGTCAGTTTTAAATATCTGCAATAAATCTGTCTGCAATAAAGCTATAAAAATTATAGCATTTTTAAAAATAAATAAAATATTTAGGAACTTCTTGGAATGAAAACAATGGATGGGTATAACAGCTGACAGACATAGCTAAACAGAGAATTAATGAACTAGATGAGGTAGAAGAAATGATTCAGAATATAGAACAGAGTCCCAGCAAGAAAAGGGAGAGAGAATAGAGGAGTAGCAATATTTTAAATGATAATGGCTGAGACTTTTTCAGAATTAATGAAAGATACAAATACACATATTTAAGAAGCCGAACAAATTCTAAGAAGTGTGACTAGAAAGAAATTCACAACTGATCTCAATACAGATAAACTGAAGAACATCAGAGAAACAAAAATTTTTAATCCTAAAAGATGATTTCAAAGGAGCAAAAGTTACACTGATAACTAATTTCTCAAGAAGCAACAGTGACACTCAGAAATCAAAATGGCCTCTGCAGTGCACTGAAAGAAAGCAAGTGTCTATCTAGAATTCTATTCCTGCCTCTCTCCCAAAAAACAATATTTTTAAAAAATGAGGGAGAAAGACAGACAATAATTGAAAATTCACCACCAGCAGATCTTAACCAAAGCAGATTCTAAAGGATGTACTTCAGATAGGAAGAAAGGAATCCCAGATAGAAGGACTGAGATTAAAGAGGAAATGAAGAACTCAGAACACAGTGAATATATGGGTAAATCTAAATGCTGACTCTATAAAACAATAGTGTAAAATAACCTGAGGGATTTTTTAAAAATTAAAGAATTAAAATATATAACAACAATGATATATAAGCCAGCAAGGCGGTGAAAAAAACTAAGGTTCTTTTTACTATCTGAAGGAGACTAAAGATATTAATTAACCTCAGACTTTGATAAATTAACTACACATATAATAGTTCCGTTGGTAGCTACCGAATGAATGCAGAGTAAATATTTCCAAACTAGAGAAAAATAAAATTATTGTTTAAATCCTTCATAAATCCAAACAAATGCAAGAAAGGAGAGTAAAAGAAACAGAATAGATCAAACAAATAGAAACTACAAAATAAGGTGGTAGGTTTAAATGCAAACATATCAGTAATTACATTAAATCTAAATGGACTGATTGCTCCAAATAAAAATCAAAGCTAATCATGGGAAATTAAAAATAAAATCTTCATTATATTATGCTTGCAAGGATGTGTCAAAACCATACAGAAAAGTTGAAAAAAGATAGTGTTTATACATGTATTTGGTTAATAATTATTCAATACCAAACAATGTATTTTATGCATTTCCTTTAATATCACAATAAAAACTTTCTAAAGTATCGTACATATTTAAATGTTTCTAATACTGAAAGGTAATCAGTAACATAATTTAAAATAGGACATATTTTCCAAATCACTGAAGAATAGAAAAGGATATAAAACATATTCCATGTAGCTTAAGATAGAAAAAAAAGCAAAGAAGCATAAAAATGAGACACATAAAATAGGTGGCAAAAACAAAAACAAATCAATCACGGCATAAATATAAGGAGTTTAACTACCCTATTAAAACAAAGTTATTCTCCAACTGTGCTACAAATTCGAATCTTATTATATGCTGCCTACAAGAAATAGACATAAAGGAAAATAGCCCAAAAATGGTGTTAAAGAAAAAATAAGTAAAGATTTTTCAGGCAAATGCAAAACAATGCAGCTCAGAAGTGGCAATGTTAAGTTCTGAAAAGGTTTAATTCCAAGCAAAAAGCATTCAAAGCAACATAAAAATGTCACCTTATATTTATTAAAGTTATAATATACAATAAAAATACAATAGTAATAAATTTTTATATGTCAAATAATTCAGTTAAGCTAAAAAAGCAAAAATTGTTGGAAACATATAGGAAAATTGATAAGCATGTAAGAGTGGACTACTTAAAAACACACTCTGTCTTGATAGATTAAGAAAATAAAAATAAGGTAGAAGATTTGAATAATAAAATTAATAGAATTGCATTTATAGAAATACATCAAAAGATGTACCCTACAATCACCAAATATACCTTCTTTTCATGTGCCCATGAGACACTTATTAAAGTTAATACTGAGCTACAAAGAAAGCTTCAATAGTTCTTAAATGCATGTATTGTGTAAGCAACATTCTCTGACAACATAATAAAACTAGAAATTAATATCAAAAATGTTTCAGTGAAAAAAAACCAGAAATTTAAAAATACTTTCTTAAATTAAGTATCTCAAAGAAAGAAAATTAAAAATAAATAGAAATAAACAGATGCATCTATAAAGTGTTATTTATATCAGTGGAATATTTGATTTAACTTAAAACTCAGCAAAAGAGGTATGGTAAAAAAAATATTATGGTACTTCTGTTAGGCAGTTGATAGGAAGTTTTTCTGAAAATTTTAATGGCATAAAAAAATCAATAGTAATGGTTAAATAATTATATTGAATTTTATGTATATATGTTTATTACAGATCATAATTATTGTAGATAACATCAAGTATATGTGTATATGTGTATGTCATATGTTACGCACTGAATGTCTGTGTCCTATAAGAAGATGTTGAAACCCTAAACCCCAGTGTGGCTGTATTTGGAGGTGGGGCCTCTAAGGAAGTAATTTAAGCTATATGAGATCATAAGAGTAGGATTCAAGTCTTATCAGAAGAGACACCAGAAAGCTTACTCTTGCTCTCTCTTCAGCCTCCTCCTGACCTCCAATGCAGGCAGGCAGGTAGGCAGGGACTAAGGAAAGACCATATGAGAAGGGGGCCACCTGAAACCTAAAGGAGAGTTCTCACCAGATACCAGACCTACTGGCACCTTGATCTTAGGCTTCCAGCCTTCAGAACTGTGAAAAAATTAATTTCTGTAGTTTAAGCCACCCAGTCTGTGATATTTTGTTATAGCACCCCAAGTAAACCGAAACAACAAAGAACAGAGCCTAGAGGACATAGCGCAAAATCCCAACCCACTAGATATTGCTGGGTTATAGAATTACTTTTCTTTACTCTCTATTACGAACAAGTGTAACTTTCATAATTAGAGTAGAGGTTGGATATATAATCAACAAAAGAAAGAAAAAAGGCTGTACTGTCTATTGAGAAAAGGCTGAATCTGTCCATCTTATTACTTGCATATACCACCGGAAAAAAACTGCTTTTGGGTAATTGACACAGGACACCTGGTCAATGAAAAATTATACAGAAGCTAGACTTGAGAACTTGTAATAAAAACTGGTAAAGATGATGGAGGAGAATCTTCTGCTCTGTTTTGCAAGAAATTGTTTTAAGTTTTTAGCATATAGATATAAATACAGATACAGATACAGAAAGAGATATATATCTGCCAGGTGTTTTCATTTAACTTTCTCATTTAAACGCTACAACATCTATGCTACAAGAAAGACCATTATAGTCATTTTACAGAATAGAAGACAGCTCTAGGCCTGGAAAGGGACCCAGGAAACTGAATTTTTTTAAGTTCAAAATTTAATGGCTTACCACATACCTATTAGAATAGCTAAAATAAAAAAAAGACTAACTACACCAAGTATTGTGCGGATTTGGAACAACTGGAACTTGCGCACACTGCCGATGAGAATGTAAAATGTTAATTATATACCTACTATATGTAGTCATTTCATACACTAGTCATTTTACTCCTACTTACCCAAGAAAAGTGAAAATGAAAACCATTATACAGGAATGTACATAACAGCTTTACTTGTAACAGCCCAAAACTATAAACAACCTAAATTTCCATCAACAGGTGAATGATTAAATGAATTGTGGTGCAGCCAATCAATGTAATAGTCTTGAGCAATAAATAAGAATGAACCACATGAACGACATGGATGACTCTCAAAATACTGCTCTTGAATAAAAGAAGCCAGTCCCCCTTTCCTCCCAAAAGATGACATACTATAATTAATATTCCATTTGTATAAAATCCTAGAGAATGCAGGTTAATCTATAGTGACAAAAACAGATGACTGGTTGCCTGGGGAGGGAATAGGGAGATAAGGAGGCAGTGGGAGGGATTGCAAAGGGGCACAAGGAAACTTTGAGGGGTGATAATCATTATTTTGATTGTGGTGATGGTTTCACAAGTGTATACATATGTCAAAGCTTATCAAACTGTATACTTTAAATATGTGCAGTTTACTGTACCTCAATTTTTGAAAAATCTAAATGGCCTGCCAGGGAGGGATCAGTCTCATCCTAATGAGAAACCCTTGGACTCAAGTCGCTGACCCCATACACCCCACCATACATCACCATCACCACCAGGGGGCACCAACCTCAATTGTATGCTTTAAGCGCCACCCTTGCTGACCTCAGGTTTCCCTCAAACTAACTCTAAAGGAATAGATCTAAAATAAACATGAACTTAAAAATAAATTTAGACTAAATGTTTTTATTTTTGATATTTCTGTTAACTCTTTCACCCAGATACCTGGTAACCAAGGACTCTGGAGAAAAAAATCTATTGCAGTTGTGCCCACAGCACTTACTGACCACCTGCAGACATAGCACAGGGCTAATTCCCTGGGGCAGAGGGGTACAGAGGCTGAGACTAGATAAAAATGATTATAACACAATCCTACCCTAGAGGTAATGTGTTAAGAGTGACCTGGAGCTTGAGCTCAGCATTCTGACAGCTAATCGATAGCTTGGTGGCAGTAAGAAAAACACCACATTAAATAATTGAATTTTTTTACTTTTCATATAATTAGACTGTATCATGTGGACAGACAGAGGTTGACACCAAAACTTAAATTAGTGTGAGGTTCTCCATGAGAAGATCAGGAATATCATTCTACAGATGATAGCCTAGCGCCCTGTCCGGGGATTATGAATAGGGAAAGCTTGCAGGGAGGAAGTGGCAGAAAATAGGCCTGAAAGGGACCTTGGATTTTTAAATGAGAGAAAGGCATGATCAAATATACATTTTAGGAAAATAAATCTAGAAGATGGATTGGAGTTGAGATGAGATTGGGCCCAACAGACAATTAGGAGATTTTGCAATCATCCAAGACACAGCTGATGAAGCACTGACCCTCAGGGAAGAAATATTAATCATAGGGAAGTGAAAAACAACTTGATTTGGTTAGCTCCTCTGGATTTCTTTTAAGAAATAAATACAACGTTGAAGTCATCTGATATTTAGTTAAAAATTAGTAATAAATTTTATTCAATAAATAAAGAGATATTTTAAACATATGTAATGTTAAGACAAGCCCACTCATACACACCCTCTTTGGACCCCCAGTCAGCTACATAAGAATGAGCCTTGGGTCTGGAACTTTTTCGTACTGAGATAAAGAACTCTCACAGTTTATGCTGAATTTATCACCTTGTGAAGGATTATCTTTCCTTATTTCAGACTCAAAGTATGTTCTTTTGTTCTACTTAAGCATAAGAGTCATATGGCATTTGGCAACATCACTGCTATATCTGTCCCCTATGGAGAGGGGACAAAGTCCTTCCGCTGCAGCACAAAATGGGTACATGTGGGCCAACTGCCCTGAACTGGCTGCTAAGAGGGACCTGTCGACCATTGGGTGCCTATGCCCACAACTGGAGATAATCTTGCTGTTTCTTCTCTGTGTGAGTAAAGCACTGCTCTACTCAGTGCTTGATTGTGTTGTGTTTTACTTAGCATCTCTGATACCAAGATGCAGTGGGCAAAAGCCCTCAGGTGATAGGTGACGGATGCCATTGCTTGCTACTTAAAATCAATAATATATCCAAGGGAAGAGAAAGAAGGAGGGAGGGAGGAAGAGAAAGAAGAGCACCACACTGTTGCTGCAGGGCAGGTGAAAGAAGATGAGGACTTGAACCAAGACATTAGGAAAAAGAATAAAGAGAAGGATACAGACTTGAAAACCACTTAGAAGATAAATTTAATGGATTTGATGATATATGTATAAGGAAAATGCTAATCGTGTCAATCGCAGCATCTTCCATGCAGGCTTCCCTTATGAAGGGTAACCATCCAGTCCACGTGATTTCAGCGTAAATTTAAATGGTCATATTTCATAACGCATTAACCTGTTCCTCCTGTTACAGGTACTTAGAGTGGGATGAACACCTGACATAAGGAAAGCCTGTCGATAGACTGAAAAGTACCCTGCAACATGGCCTATCTGATTCCTGATTCCAGAAATCCAAAACATTTAACAGAGAAAACCATGCTGTGACCAGTAGAACCAAAGGCCTGAATAAGAGCAAACTGAGGCTCTATGAAAGAGGAAGTAGGGTTGGAACCATGAGAGATCATAGCAATCCAAAGTTATGAGGATAATCTATGATGCAGAGAAAAGATACAGGATGGAGAAAAAGAATAAGGAAATGAACTCTCAGAGGTAAATACAGAAGAGATGGAGTCACATTAATCTCAAGAAGTTCTACTAACTATAGATCCTGTGATTTCTAGAGTCACCTTCAGTCCAGTTGCACTTCTTATGAGGTCTAATTCACAGCCATTACAGTCCGCTCCTATTTCTGCCCAAATAAGGTCTCATTACTATAGGTAAACTGACCACCTCTCTGTTCCTTGGCAACCTAAAGACATAACTAGAATAAAGAAGGTGAGAAGAAAGAGGATTCAAGAATGACTGACAGGTTCCCAGCTTGGGTGAATAGGTAAATGTTGGTGTCATCAACTAAAATAGAAAATCCAAGGATAAGAACATAGTTAAGAAGGAGAATATATTTACCCTTGAGCATCTTAAATTTGAGATGACTATGGTCTTTTCAGGTAGAGGCATCAGCAGAGTTTGTCTTAGAGTTGAAATCTGAAGGAGAGATCTGGGCTAGAAATAGAGATTTCATCCTTATTAGCATATAGTTAATAACTAATATGGCGAGTGTAGATGAGATCAACCGAGGCAAATAGGTTAAGGCGAAAACCCTGGGATGCATCAATATTCAGTGGAGATGGAGAAAAGAGAGATCAAATGAGCTACGGGAGGATTTGTCAGAGATATACAGAGGACAAAAGAATAGAGTTTCAAGGAGGATGCACTCAAAGGTGTTAAATGCAACAAGGAAGTTAATAAGACAGGAACTGGAGTCTACTGGATTTGGAAGTTAGGACACTATAGCAAAATGACTTTTAATTATGATATAAGGATGGAGGGAAGATTACAATAAATTGCAACAAGTATGCGACTTCATGTCAAAATGTCATGGAAAGGGCCTGTGATTAAGATAGTGGGTCAAGGACCGTAAGACATCTCCCCTATAAACTCTAAACTTAAGGGAAATTGTGTGTGTTTGCGTGTTTTTCAAATAAGTTGATTAAAAATTAAAATCTTAAAGATTAAAATTATCTTTGAAAATGCAGTAAAAACTACAGTGGGCTAGAGTCATAAGATCCACTGGGTCCTCAGAGTAACCAGACCAGAAATGGGCAGTAGGGGCTGAGATTTTGGTCCTATAGAAGAATAAGAATTTAATACACCTAAAAGATGACAAAGAACTAGAGCTTGTCTTCCTGCATGAAGCCAAGAGGTGGGACTGTGCTCCCACCTAAAAATGGAAGTGTAGAGTGTGGTTAAAATAAGCTGCTTTTTTCTGCAACATAGGTAATGAGAAAAAAAAAAGTTTGAAATTTAAAGGTTAAAAACAGATATGCCAGCTATCAGTTAAACGTGGTTATTTGAATTCATAAATTTATCTCTTCTCCTTCTTGGTATCCCAATAAAATGAAAATAAAGAATTAAAAATGCTATAAACCCACAAGGACAAAGAGAGTAGAGGGTGAGAGATGATGGATGGGTGACAGAAAAGAGGAAAAGGAATTAACAGTCCCGAGAAAGCTGAATACCAACTACATGCACAGGAGGATGCCAATGTCAACCCATGATTCAGAATGCTGGAAAGTCTCCACATTCTGTAGCACCAGGAGCTATGGAAGGTGGGGTAGGGCTGAGTACTGAAAAAAGAAGGACTAAATGAAAGTGAAAAGAATAGATCTCCAAGTATTCCTCCCACCTCTTTCAGAGCCAAGCAACATAACTTCCCCACCCCGGGATGAGATAGGTGGTTCATTCTGTGATAAAACTAAGCCAAAGGGGTTCCACATCAAGGAGACCAGACCAAAAACAAAAACAAAAACATACAAATGAAAAACAAAAGACAACAACAACAAAAAACTGAATGACAGATGCCTAATTAAAATCAAGATTTAATGAAAGTGAGATTCCCAGCATCATTCTATTGCTTTACTCTAAGATATAAACCTAAGTGAGTAGATTCTAGAGGGGATTGGTAAGTTCTTCTCTGGGAAAACAGAATGTCCCAAGAGAATAGACCCATTGATACTTATATTCATGAGTTTCAAAATAAAATAGCAGGGTCCTTGCTTGACCACCCCACGGTGATGCACACCAGCCAACCAGCATCACCAATAACGGATCTCTCCTAAGTACTGCACTCTTAAATATGAAGGGTCAGCCAGGAGTATCCAGACCTTTGAAGAAATACTCCAGGAATAAAAAGGAGATCGAGTCAATCAGAATAAAATAAGAAACTGAAGACAATGAATAGAGGAGGAGAAATTTTAACTGTAATATTCTCAGAGAAATAAGAAGAGTATATATTCATGACACATGAACAGACAGAAACAGGTTACTATAAAAAGAAACAGTCAGGGAATAATAAAAAGGTCTTGAATTTTTAAAAAATACTTGGTAACTGAAATCAGAGAAATTCAATAGAAAGATTGAAAGATAAAGTTGAGGACTTGTCTCAAAAACTAAAACAAAAAGACAAAAGAGAAGAGGCAATCCAGGGAAGAGGAAGAAAGAATAGATATAGATTATCTGATATGTTTACTAGCTAGAAAGAATTTTACAATTTTTTAGAGTGTTTAGGTAAAATAAGTGATATGTAACATAGACAACTAAGTAAAAAATAGGAGAGAGAAGATCTGTCCAAGAGATCAGCATTGAAATATTTAGAAAGAGAGAAGAGAAAGCCAGAGGGAATAAAGCTACTTTTTAAAAATATTTTTTTAAATTTTCCAAAATCAAAGATAGGTCTATGGCCATGTCACCCTGAACAAGCCCGACCTCATCTCATCTCAGAAGCTAAGCAGGGTCAGGCTTGGTTAGTACTTGGATGGGAGACCACCTAGAAATACCGAGTGATGTAGGTGTTAAAAAAAAAAAAAGTCAAAATGAAAGATAGAAGCTTTCAGATTAAAAAGTTACAACTCATGACTAGTAAAGTTTTTTTTTTAACTACCAATGCATATAAATTTTGAAATCTTAGAATATAAAGGCTAAAAAAGAAAGCTCTCAAAACTCAAATAGAGGAAAAAAATAGATCGCATACAATTTATCTAGAATCAGCTCCACTGGAAACTAGAATGCAAAAAAAAACATTGTCTTCACAAGACAGAGGGGCAATTATTTTAGTCTAGAATCTATACTCAAGAAAAATTATCAATCAAGTATAGGATAGAGAGTACAATAAAGATCATTACAGAAAGCATGGTTTCAGAAATTTACTCTCCATGTACCCTTCCTAGGATAACTAGAGAACATACTCATCAAAAAGAGGAAGTAAACCAAGAAAAGGAATACACAACATGTAGGAAACAGAGGATACTACATAGGAAGAAGGCAAAGGACCAGAAGGACAGCTGCTCAGCAGAACTAGAAAGCAGTGCAGAGGGAACAAGAGAAGAGGGGATCCAGAAAAGAGGAAGAAAGAACAGGTATAGATTCTCTGATATGTTTACTAGCTAGAAAGAATTTTACAATTTTTTAGAGTGTTTAGGTAAAATAAGTAATATATAACATAGACAACTAAGTAAATAAAAATGCAATTATGCATGTATCAACCTAAGTTATTTTCAAGAATAAAATATTAAAAAGCAAGTCATAGAATTATATGTAAGATATAATAAATATTATTAAATTATATGTACATTTTTAAAACACAAAAATACTGCCTATCATTTATTAATATATATAAATAAAGGTAAAGTATTAAAAATGGACTGGAAGTATATAAAATTACATCATTTGATTTTCCTCTGGGTAAGACACGAGGAAAATAGGATCGAGGATCAAAGACAGAGAATTTCTACTTAATTTATGTGATGTTTATGCATTTTATTAATTATGAGAGGCAGTATAGTATTTGAGTTATTAGCTCAAATTCTGCAGCCTGATTCTGTGGATTCACTTTCCTGCTCTACTTACTAGTTGAATGACCTCGGCATACTACCTAACCACTGTATTACTCGTTAGCCTCATTTATACAACAGTATAATTCACTGTATTGAAGTCATAGAATTGTGAGGATTAAATGAATCAAAATATGTTTTAAAAAATAGAATAATGCCTACTGCAAGAAAAATATAGTTACTATATAGTTAATATAATTATATGGGAAAAATAATTTGAAGGAAATTAATGATATTTGGTTCTAGTGTTGTATATATAAGGATTTGTAATATTAGTCTATATATTTCTGAAGTTTTCTTACCTCCTCCCCCAAATTTAAAAGACATGTAGAATTTAGCTAAAAGGAGAAAATATAAGTATTTTATCCTCCAAAAAGCATTAAATTGTTCTAAACGTTTAGATGAAAACTTCCACTTTCAGTCAGAATAATGTAACAGGGTCTAGACTTATCTTCCACTCTAAAACAACTAGAAAATTGGACTAAGTATATAAAACAATGGTTTTTAAACATTGGACAATAAGAAGCAGAAGACAGTGATCCTTGAGGGAAAAAGCCACAAATAAAGTGAGCCCTATAAATGCCCCAGATCACTAGCTAGAGGTAGTTTCTTAGCCACCAAGTAGAGATGAAAAATTCAAAGAGAGCCAAACATTTTCTCTGAGTTGAAGAGAGTGAGACTGCAGTTCAAGAGACCAAGGTAGCTAGGATTTATATGAAAGAACACTAGAGAGAGGGTAACTGCATAGAGAGAGTGTAGCAGAGATCTAAAGATGGGGTTCTCAAAATTTTGGCTGACTAATGATCCACATATACACGACCTAAAATCCTACAAGGAAATAAGTAGGCCAAACAATTTCAGAGCTCACATTGGGTTACGAATAGTTCATATTACCATCAATAACAGTGAGGAGATCTCACAATACATGGGGCATCAGAGAGAGTAGTCAGCAGGTATCACCTTTGTAGTAAGGCTAACTAACACTAGACTAAAGAATGCTCTGAATCCACCCTCATAAAGCATAAAAGCAAACCTTAAAAAAGTTGAACTAAATCTAAATGAGTTAACTACATAACAGAGGAAAGTCCAAAACTTTCTAAAGAAATATAACAAAATCCATCAGTCTACAGCATAAAATTCATAAGGTCTGGCATTCCATCCAAAGTTGTCAAGGATATAAAAAAGCAGGAAAATACAACCCATAGCAAGAGAAAAATCAATAATTAGAAACAGACCCAGAAATTACAAATTTGGCAGAATTATCAGACAAGAATATCAGAACAGCTAGTATAAATATATCTGATATGTGCAACAATGTAGAGAAAACATGAACATTGTGAGAAAACATTAAAAAAACCCAAATGGAACTTCGAGAGGTACAAAATAAAAAATAAAAAATTCACTAAACAAGATTAATAGCAGAAAAGGTACTACAAGAAAAACAACCAAAATAAAACATGGAGGGTAAAATGGAGAAAGAGCAGAGCAGACAACCATTGAAAAAATGCCAGTCAAAAATTTGTATAATTTAAGTCAGAGAAAAGGGAGAAGGAAAAATAGAAAAGCTGTTTTGAGAAATAGCAGCCAAAATATTTCTACAGTTGACAAAAATGACAAATTCATAGGCTCGAGAAGCTCAAATAAGCCCAAGAAGACACGCAAAAAACCACACCAAGACACAGGACAATCAAACTTCTGAGAGCCAGGAATAAGATGAAAATCTTAAAAGCAGACAAAGAAAAAAAAAAAGACATTGCATACAAAGAACAATAAGGAAATTCATAGACTTCTCATCAGAAGCTATGTAAGCCAGAAGAAAATAGAGTGATATCTTTTAAAGCATGAAAAAAACACTATCAATTTACATTTCTATACTCAGCCACAATATCAAAAAATGAAAGCAGAGTAGATTTTTCCAAAGAAGTGAAAGCTGAAAGACCTTCATTATAAGAAATGTTAGGAGTAGTTCTTCAAATAGAAAGACAATAATACCTTATAAAAAAAATTGATCTACACAAAGGAACAAAGAATGTCAGAAATTGTAAAAATGAAAGGCTAAATTTTTTTTCATTTTAAATCTCCTTAAAGTATATTGATTGTTTAAAGAAAAACAAAAACAATCTGTTACAATTTTTCAAACACATGTAGAAGTAAAATAAATGACAATGATTTTTAAAGGGTCTGAATATAAAAAGATGTTCAACATCACTAGATTAGAGAAATACAATTCAAAACCACAAGATAACACTTCACACACATTAGGATGGCTCCTATCAAAACAATGGAAAATATTGAGTGCTGGTAATGACATGGAAAATTTGGAACACTTGTATACTGTTGGTAGGGATGTAAATGGTAGAGCTGCTGTGAAAAAGTTTGGCAGTTACTCAGAAAGTTAGGCACAGAAATCCCATATGATACAGCAATTCCACTCTCAGGTATATACCCCCTAAAAATTAAAAGCAGAGACTTAAACAGATACTTTTATACAAGTTTTTACAGCAGTATTATTCACAGTAACCAAAAAGTAGAAACAAGTCAATTTTTATCAAGAGATGAATGGATGATCAAAATGTGGTATATAGATATAATGGAATAATATCGTAGCCTTGAAAAGGGATGAAATTCTGATATGTACTACAACATAAACCTTGAAAACATTATGCTAAGTGAAATAAGCCAAAAACGAAAGGACAAAATTGTATAATTCCACTTATATGAGATACTTAAAATAGGCAAATTCATAGATACAGAAAGAGTAGAGATAACCAAGGGTAAGAAAGAGCAGGGCATCTAGAGCTATTGTTTAATGAGTAGAGTTTCTGTTGGAGATCAGGAAAAAGTTTGAAACTGAGCAGTGTAATGGTTGATTAACATTGGAAATGTACATAATTACATTGGATTGCACACTTAAAATAGTTATAATGGATTAGTAAGGAAATAGAAGGCTCAAACAACACTACAGACCATTGAACCAAACAGACATATACAGAACACTCCACCAAACAAAAGAAATTAAGTGCACATGGAACATTCTCTTAGATAGACCACATATTAGGCCACAAAATAAGCCTTAATAAATTTTAAATTTTTTAAATCATACAAGAATCTTCTCTGATCACAATAAGATAAAACTAGAAATCAATAACTCTACGGCCATCCCACCCTGAACATGCCCGATCCCTTCTGATCTCAGAAGCTAAGCAAGGTTGGGCCTGGTTAGTACTTGGATGGGAGACCACTTAGGAAGACCAGGTGCTGTAGGCATTTTAAAAAACACACACATACATGATAAAATATAAATCAATAACAGAAGGAAAACTGGAAAATCCGCAAACATGTAAAAATTAAACAACATATTCTTTGAAAACCAATATACAAAAGAAGAAATTATAAGGAAAATTAGAAAATAATTGAGACAAATGAAAACACAATGTAGGAAAACTCTTGGAGCTGCAGCAAAAGCAATACTAAGGGAATATGTATAGTTATAAAAGTGTATATTAAAAAAATCAACAACAACCACCTAACTTTTCACCTTCAGAAACTAGAAAAAGAACAAACCAAATCCAAAATAAGCAGAAGGAAGGAAATAATCAAGATTACAGAGATAAACAATAGAGAATAGAAAAAATAATAGAGAAAATCAACAAAACCAAGAGCTGGTTCTTTGATAATACCACAAAATTGTCAAAACTTTAGCTACATTAACTAAAGACAAAAAGGGAAAACCCAAATAGCTAAAATCAGAAATGAGAGAACTTTACAAACAATCCTACAGAAATAAAAAAGATTAGAGAATTCTATGAACAATTATATACCGACAAATTGGATAATCAAGATGAAATGGACAAATTACTAAAATCATGCAACCTACCAAGAGTGAATCATGAAGAATAAAAAATCCAAAGACCTATAGCTAGTAAGATTGAATAAGTAATCAAAAACCTCCTGAAAAGAAAACCCCAGGAAGACAAGGTTTCACTGGTGAGTTCTACCAAACATTTAAGAAGAATTAATACCAATCCTCCTCAAAACTTTCCAAAAAATTTAAGAGGAGAGAATATTTCCAACCCATTCTATGAAGCCAGGATTACCCTTATGCCAAAGGTAGACAAACACACTATAAGAAAAGAAAAACACAGACCAATATTCCTGATGAATATTGATGCAAAAATCCTCAACAAAATATCAGCAAACAGAATTCAATAGCACATTAAAAGGATCACCATGATCAAGTAGGATTTATTCCTGAAAGGTAAGGATGATTCAAAAATTCAAAAATCAATCAGTGAAGTAACAGAATGAAGGAAAAGAATCACATGATCCCCTTAATTGATGCAGAAAAAAGTGTTTGACAAAATCAACACCCTTTCATAATAAAAACATTCAACAAACAGAAATATAAGGAAAATATCTCAATGTAATAAAAGCCATATATAAAAAGCCCACGGCTAAGGACATATTCAATGGTAAAAATCTGAAAGCTTTTCTGATAATATAAGGAACAAGACATGGATGCCTGCTTTCACTGCTTCTATTTAACATAGTACTAATCCTAGAAAGAACAATAAAGCCAAAAAATAATAATAAAATGCCTTCAAATTGGAAAAGAAAAAGTAAAATTATTCTGTTCACAGACGACATGATTTTTTATGTAGAAATTCTAATGATTACACACACACACACACACACACATACACACATACACGTGCTTACACACACCTAACTATTAGAACTAATAAACTAATCCAGAAAATTTGCAGAATAATCAACATGTAAAAATCAATTATGTCTTTATACACTAACAATGAATAATTTGAAAAGAAAATTAAGAAAATAATTCCATTTACAACAGCATTGAAAAGTATAAAATACTTAGGAATAAATTTAACCAAGGAGGTGAAAGACTTGTACACTGAAAACTACAAAACATTCTGAAAAGAAATTAAAGAAGACACCAATAAATGTAAATACATCTTATGTTTATGAATTGGAAGACTTAATATTGTTAAAAGGTCAATACTATCCAAAGTGATCTACACGTTTAATATGATCCCTGTCAAAATCCCAATAGTACATTCGCAGAAATTAAAAATCCATCCTGAAATTTATACGGAATTTCAAGGGACCCTAAACAGCTAAAGCAATCTTGAAAAAGAAAAATGCAGCTGGATGTCCCACACTTGCTGATTTCAAACTTCATATGAAGCTACAGTAATCAAAAGAGTGTGTGGTACTAGCGTTAAGCCAGATATATAGAAAAATGGAATAAAATAGAGATCCCAGAAAAAAATCCTCACAGATATGGTCAAATGAATTTTGACAAGGGCTTTAAGACCATTTGATGGGAAAAGAACAGTTTTTTTCAACTAATAGTCTTGGGAAACTGGATGTTCACATGCAAAAGAACGAAGCTGGATCCTCAATTTACACCATATATAAAAATTAACTCAAAATGGATCAAAGACCTAAATTAAGAGCTAAAATCGTAAAACTCATAGAAAAAAAAAACAGGGTAAGTCTTCATGACATTAGATTTGGCAATGATTTCTTGAATATTATATCAAAAGCACAGGCAACGACAACAAAAAATAGATAAATTGGACTACATCAAAATTTAAAACTTCTGTGCATCAAAGAATGCAATCAACAGAATGAAAGGCAACTACAGAATGGGAGAATATATTTGCAAATCATATATCTGATAAGGGGTTAGTATCCAAAATATATAAAGAACTTGTACAACTTAAACACCAAAAAAAAAAGAAAGAAAGAAAAATCATTAAAATAGACATTTCTCCAAAGGTAATACACAAATGGCCAATAAGCACATGAAAAGATGCTCAATACTACTAATAATTAGAGAAATGAACATCAAAACCACAGTGAGATACCACCTCACACCAAGATGGCTACTATCAAAAAAGAAATAGAAAATAACAAGTGGTAGTGAGGATGAGGAGAATTTGGAACCCTTGCGCATTGTTAGTGGAATGTAAAATGTTCAGCTGCTATAAAAAACAGTATGGTGGTTCCTCAAAAATTAAAAATAAATCTACCATATGATCTAACCATTTCACTTCTAGGTATATCTCAAAAAATTGAAAGCAGAGTATCAGAGATATTTGTATATCCATATTCAACTCAAATTATTGATAGCAGCCAAAAAGTGGAAGCAATCCAAGTGTTTATCAACAGATGAATGGATAATCAAAATTTGGTATATACATACAACGAAATATTTTCAGCCTTAAAAAATAAGGAAATGCTGACACATGCTACATTATAAATGAACCTTGAGAACATTGTGATAAGTTAAAAGAGCCAGTCGCAAAAAGACAAATACTGTATGATTCCACTTATATAAAGTATCTAAAGTAGTCAGACTCATAGAGACAGAATGTAGAATGGTGGTGCCAGAGGCTGGAAAACAGAAAATGGGGAGTTGTTTAAGGGGTACAGCGAGTTCTGGAGATTTATTACAACAATGTGAATGTACTTAACACTACCGGACTGTACACTTAAAAATGGTTATGATGGTAAGTTCTATGTGTATTTTGCCACACTTTAAAATAATTTAAAAATCATAAATAAATGAACAGGAAAAAATGACCCCAAAAATATGAACTGAGATCAAAGAGTAATCAGAAGCAAACACTGATAAATAAAAATAAAAATATAAATATAAATAAATATCAAATCTCTATTAAATAAAAAAATTGTCTCAATAAAATAATGTTATAAGCTTACATGATATTTTAGCAACCCATTGCCTTAACCACTTACCCATCTCGTCAGATGCCTACAACATTTTTTTAATGTTTAGCACTCAAATTTCTATTAGACAGCACCAGAAAAGAATTTTTAAGGCAAAAATATTCAGATGAGAGGAAAGATCTTGACCAAAACTAAAAGAAGTGGAATCGAGGGAAGGTTTAGAAATGAAATTGCCTTGGGGAAATTGGGGTTTGTTTATATTTGCTGTTTGGTTTTTCTTTGCTTGCTTTTTATTTATAGGAGAGTAGATGTTTGAATAGGTTTATAGGCTGAGGAGAAATAACCAGCAGAAAGAGAGAGACTGAAAATATAGCGAAGAGATAAAGTACAGAAGGAAAACTTCTGAAAATATAATTCAAGAAAAGCTTATGCAAATAATCTCGGCTCTTAACAAGGAATGTTTAAGCATATAGGACCCTTCAATCTCTCCAGTCAAACTCATTGTCAGCAAGGACATAGTTTTTCTGCAGGAGAAACCTGAAGCTGTGCCAAGTATCCCTGAACAATATCTCTACTTGCAGCTTTCCAGCATCCAAAAAGTCCATTTCTCTCAGACAACTCCTGGCTCTGATTTAATACCCTTTTCTCTGGGTAATTCTGATCATAACTATGAGCTGAGAACCACCATGGCTAATATATCCCTCCATACTTCACCTTCTGACCCTTGGAAGTGACCATGCTCTCATCACATGAGCTGGTACATTTACAATTTCTGTAAGCTCACAGCAGCACAATTCATATTATCTGTCCCATTTGGACATCACTGGGGACTTGTGTTCTTTCATAAACTTAACTTGTTATTATTATCATAGCCATTATTTACTTTTTTGAAGCTCACATTATTATAATTTAGTTCATCTCAAGTTCTCATACCCCAAACACAGAATCAGCTATTCTCTAAGGAAACTTAACTCTTTTTTGTGGAAATGATGATAGAGATCCAAATTTGCTTACTGGAGAAGCATACCATTTCACATGAGCACGTGAGATGGTTTGATGACATCAAAAAATAATTTTTTTTTTTAAATAAAATAGTGGGTTCATGTTGATATTTTCAATTTGTCTCTACTTTTACTAACTTTTTTTTTATATTGCTCTAAATTTAATGTACCATGCTGTATACTCTTACACCAAATCATTTGTCCAAATTACACTCTTGCCTTCAAATTTTATAGTTCCAATATTCTTTTCCTTTTTTACCTTTGGCCCCATTACTGGAATTAGATCCAAAACATCCAGGTCTCCATGCTGCCCCTGATCAGTATCAATCAAAGACCAATTATTGAAAAGGAAAAAGCAATCTCAACCTTCCTCCAAAGAACTACCAAAAGATACATAGGCTTAAAATACCTGGCATCTCACCATGAATCCCAAACTCATCCTCAGAATTACAGTTTCATAGGGCAAAGAAAACTGAGGCCATGCCCAGTGTCCCTGAACAACATCTCTGAAATAAGTAACAGCAACAAAGGAGAGAACAGACAAATTCCAGCTTCATGGGTTTATATAAAAATCACCTCTAACTCTTCATTTTTTTTTTTTATCACTAGAGCTGTTAATTTATATCATAGGTAACTTTAGTTTTGAACTACAATTTCCTTTGGATAAATTGATAGTCATTGTTTTGGCCCTGTGCCAATCCAACTTTTCAAAATCCTATTAATATCAGAAAATGCAACTAAAATAAAATTGAGAATTATTTTTCCCACTTTCCCTAATAGTTCAAGTAGAACAATTTCTGTAAGGTCTTTAAAATTGATGCAGCATTGGCTGGGCTCCTCAAGAACAAATTCAAACAATAAAAGACATTTAAGGCAAACACATTTCAATCACAGCATGTTCACATTACATTCTCATAACACCTAATGTCAACTTCAGAAACAATCAAAATAAGTTTTAGCTATTTTGTCTTTACCTTAAGAAACCTGAATCCTTACATGAATTAAAAATTTCCATGACTATAGTTTGCATTTTGAGACAACTACTCAACAACAAAAGAGAAGAAATGTAGTCACTTTCTTTAGGGACCCAGTTAGATCTATAAGGGAGAGAGATTGTCTTGCCAAACCCAAATCCAATTGATCAGATTTTAAACTACCTTTGACTTGGGTGGGACAGAGCTCACTATTTTTTAAGGAAATCTCTCTATTTGGTCCCTGGAAACTTAAAGATTTAGGATAAACTACCTCCTTTGAGGCTAATAATAGTAGTGTTCCTCATTTTGCAAGTCCAAGTACTTCTAGATAAAGAGTATTTCATTGTTATCTATTTTGTGAATTTAAGTGAGGGGATACTATCATGTGTCACTTCCACTAGGAGCCACTAGCCTTTCAGAGAGGAGGCTAGATGACCTAAGCTGACTTCCAGCCTACCTATGAGCAGACTCGGTCAGCTTCCCCTTGTGGGCTCAACTTTCTGAGCAGTCTCTCCTCTAAATCAACAGTGTTCCTTTTCTCACTTTTTCTCTTTCAGAAGTTTGAGGACATGGCTTCTCCACTATGTCCCATGTGATGCATACACCATCTGTCTCTTTGCCTCTTCCAGCTCAGCTAAGCCCAGCTATGGCATGGTGTGAATCTGCTATAAGCCATATAGAAACTGCCTGGGAGGGCTATGTTCTCCTTACTAAGTGCAGAAGTTACAGAAGCCATGGCCTCAGGCCAAGATTCTAAACTAAAATAATTTAAATAAAGTAGGAGAGAGACCAAATCACTAATCCCGGAGATGAACTTTTTGATGATAATTGTCCAGGCTTATGGCCATCTCCTCCTGTTTTTCTTAGCTCCATTTCAGAATGGACATGTTTTCTAACCCAAATTATGGCCAACATTAGTTAGTTAACACATTACTTGAACTATCTTGAACTATTTTAATTTGTTATTTTTAATATTATATTTAAAATTCACCTTTTCAAAGTATAAAATTATTTCTGAGACTCTATCCTCTAAAAGCCATTAAAAAAACTTATTTGGCTTGCACAAAAGTGTGAAAGCCAAGGTCAGAATCTCAAAAGACTTTTCTGTAGAAACAAAGATTAACTCACACGTGTTAAAGAAATAACATAACACCGGCTCTTCAATTTTCTCTTTGAAGTCAGCCTCTATCTTATGTTGTTCCTACAGTTCTCATGCAATGGCCTTGACTAAAACATTCTCCTTTGATTTCCTGACACTCTTTCCAAAATCTAACCATGATGGCGGGGAGCTGGTACCAGTCATCTTACAACTTTTTTGAGGACTCCAGATCAGCAAGAATGAAACACACGATATCAATATATTCAACCAAGGGTATAGAATCTTATCGGAAGAGGACCCACATGGAGACTCCACTTGAGCAGATGAGGCAAATCTTAGCACAGCTTTCTTTGTCCTCCAGAGCCCTTAATATGGGCAGTGACATTAAGCACAAAGTTAGGGTCTTATCCAATCTGAGAAGCTCATTTCTTGCATGCTCTTAGCCACTTCATAGGCAGTTGTGTTTGTTATTAAGCTAGTCTCTCAGTTTCACATCCACTCTTTTATGCTCTAATTTGTAATAGGTCTGGGACCCTGTAAACTACATCTCTGCTTCGCCAGCAAGTGCCCTGTTAGACTTTACTAATAGGAAGCTAGATGAGCACTGGAAAGTTAGGGGAGGGAAAATGGTCACTTACTTTTCCTACCAATGTCACTGTCAGAGCACTACCTCAACCAGGCATCCACAGCTGGTTACAGGAGAAGATGGTTTCATATTCCAGCTTCTTTCCACACTCCCAGAAGCAGCTTTATTGTACCCCTTGGGGGTGCCAACACTGTCTAGGCAGAGCTCCTCCCTCCAAAGATCTTAGTCCCAATAATGAGGGATTCTCCTCAGAGCTTCTAGGTTCTAATAATCCGACCTCTTCCCTTCGTTTCCCAGCCCTAGGATGGTAGCTTCTTCATGCCGTTATTGCCTTTGTGTTACCGCCATATTACCCCGTTGCCTTTTCAGTCCTCCAGCATCTATTTAATAAAGTCACCTTTATCTGATCTCTGTAGAAATAACTAGTACAGTTTCTACTTTACCAGCTAGACTCTGACTGATATCCTTTTGTCAATTCTAAAATTCACCACTTTCAAGCATTGTGCCATTTGCCATTTCATAGACTTCAACTAGGAATCGATGAAGGGAGAGAAGAAAAATTATTTCCAGCCATCCCTAGCCAAGGATGTTAGAACTTGATCAGTTGGTAGGGAAATAATTGACCACATATCTGAGGAAATACCACCAGGTAGAAAATGTCCAACTGCCAAAGAACTTAGGAACCCCACACAACTATGAAAAAATATCCAGCTTTGTACAGTTCTTAAAGGAACACCTTTGCATGCCCCCTACACATAGACTTCTATTTCCCCTACTACCCCCCACATGCCAATCTCAGAATGAGGTAAATTTGTGAAAGCTGGAGTTATAACCACCCAGTGGGTATGCCTTCTGACTGAAATGAAATGAAAGGCGGCATTTCTTAAAAAGCCAATTATTTTCAACCTGTTCTATTAGAGTCAAACATCCTAAATGAGCATATAACATATTGACTTTTGTGCCCTGTGGCATGTGGGGCCATAAATGTCCTGCTTATCATAACACTCATCTTCAGAGCTCTTGCAAATCAGGACCCTCCTGGGAGAGCACACATCGTTCATTCATAACTCAAGATGACAAGGAGACAGGCTGCTTGATATAACAGAGCTAGTCTCCTCTGTCCTTGCACTTTTGCACACATGGCTGGACCTGCTGCACTCACCCATCTGACCATGAGTCACAAAGCCTTTCCACCTGCATCTGAACAGATGGCAGACAACACCATGCAGCCAATACCATTCCCTGCGAGAGGGAATCATGTTGCCAAGGGGAGACACTGAAGGGAGCTCTGATGAAGCCCAGTGGAAAAACCCGAGCTTTGGAATCAGACCAACCTGCATTTGAATCTTGGCTCTCTTACTTATTCATTAAAGTTACTTAATCTCTCTGAGCCTATTTCCTTCCCAGGAAAAGGGAGCTGATAATGCCTATTATATGGTTTTTGTGATGATTAAATGTACGTATATGTGTAGAGCTGCTTACCCAGCACTGTAAGCACTTGAAAAATAGTAGGCATTATTATGTTTGTATTAATAAATATTAACAATACTAATAAATTTCAGATTGCTGAGGGACTGTGCTTTTAATGCATCCCTTCACCACCTCTGCTGTAGGTATAATGATAAGGAAACGGCAGAAAAATTAATTTGCCGAGTTCCTTAAAATGATCGCTTGCTGTGCTCCCTCTGGAAGATGCACACCCTCATAACCTTCTCTTCACCTTTGTCCACCACTTCCCATCACTCCCTGCACAGCTGTTAGAAAGCAGGTGAAAATGAGTTTCCTGAGCTCTTTCTATAGCACACTCTCCATTCCTGACAAGTTTCCTCCATTTCCTGCTGTCTACTGAATGAATCCTAATGGCTCTGCTCCTGATGATCAGCCAAGAGCAGAGCCTCTGCTTTTTCCAGATCCAGGAGGGAAATCCCAGGCATCCAGCCAAGGTATGTGCAATACACTCAACTCAGCCCCTGAACTTTTCCACAGGTGTGGCATTCGGAATTCACCGAGAAAGCTGCATAATCACTTAGAAAGAGTGCCTTCTGATTGTTCCCTTTTCTGTGCGTGCAATCTCTCCTAATAACATCACCCAAGTGAATGCTCCTAATTCTGTCAGAATGCATTTTAATTATCACTGCTTCTTGTGTTGGTGAGCTGTCGCTGGAGTTTTTGATTTGTGATGTAAAATAGGGAAGCCATAAAGTATTTTGGTGACAGCTCCTTGATTAGACAGCATTGCAGCAAAACAAGTTGTCACAATAAAACTGATTAATCAAGTTGTCAGAGTAAAACAAATTAATGCCACAAAAACCTTTGCTGGAAATTACCTCCATATCTTGGGGTATTTGACTGATGTATTCCTTCAATTAGCAGAAACTTCCATCTCATGAGCACCTCCAAGTCTGTACTTGGGATCTGAGTTGGGCCAGCTGCCCTATAGCAGAGGAGTAACTGAAAACCAAAAGAAAAATGTGTCTCCAAACATGGAGAAGAGAGTCACTGACTTTATTTCAGAGATGCTTCATTCCTACCTAACTACATAGGAGACTATTAGTGTCTGAAATATAAAGAGCTATAAAGTTTTAATGCAAAATAAATACAAAAGCTATTGCCTACAATGCTACCAGTGGGTCTGGATTGAACTCATTAAGATGTTTAATCATACTCATCTGATTGGAAGGACACTCTGCAATGCTTCTTGTATATTCTTCTCTCACAAGGAAAGACTTTATCCACACTAGAGATGTCAATCACAGGACCTGTCCACCACAGTTCATTGTAAGTAACATAGATGGTGACATTTGGTTATACAGAACCCCATCCACTCACAACTAGAGGTGACTGAACATGGGTGAGCATGACCATTGATCCTGGTATAAAATGATGAGGTGGGCCAATGACATTCCATCTCTCAATATTTTAACTGGGAAATGCTGATGTATACTCAAAATAGAATGAGCCAGTTGGTTGTGGGGGCTAAAGATGAGAAAAGTACCATAAGGTAATACAGAATCATTAAATGTCTTGGCAAGCCAAAGTTATAAGGAATCAAAAGCTTTGAGGTAGATACAGAGTAGGACATGAAGAAGTCAGTGCAGTACCAGGAAGAGAAAGAGACAATAGCTCATAAAAGTTGGGAAGCAACACCAATCACTAGAGCAGTCTTCGTTCCAGGGTATAGTCTTAGAATAAAATCCCTTTTACTCTATAAAAATGGAGTGGGTCTCATTCCTGCAAACAGAGAAGGGAAGGGGATCCATATGAGAGTAAGTGGTATTCGAACTATTCATCAGAACAGATACAGCCCTGTATGCCATACCAGAGTATATTGCCTGCATATCATGCCTGGACACATGTCACCTGGGGCTAGTCTTTGGGAGTCCCACAACAATGCTAGGCTTTTTGAATTACCTCAGCATTGGAAGAAAGGGCTAAAACACAAAACTTTGCCTCTCAGGCATCCCCACTCTGTAACCAGAGTTCGTAGGTATTTGATGCAGCAAGACCAAAGTCCAGTAGTGGGCTCTAGGTTCTGAAGGCACTGAGCACACCACTCCTTTGTCTAACAAAATACCACTCTCAGGAGACTCTAGCCATGCCACCTTTGAAGGCAGAGATCCACATATTAGAGAGGAAGAGTGACACAGATTGGAGAGAGGTAAAGGCATTGTCACCAGGTCTAGCCCTGAATAACATCCTAGAATCATAAGAACTTTGTTCTTTCAGCTTCCTAGGGAATAAAGAGTTGACACATACACTGATGTATGCTCACACACACATACTTTATGGCACAAATTATTTTTAAATAAAATATTATCTAAGAATATAGTTGAATTCAAAATGCTGAATTATCAAATATCATACTCCAATCATTCTGAGCAATGTCCTGTTAAAAAGTAATGATAATAAAGCAAGTAGGTTTCAAACACTTCAGAGAATGAATCTGTTTCATCTATCTCAATACTACTATGCAGTGCAATACCAAGACCACAGATTCCTGGAAGTAAATTTAGCAACCAGAAGGTATAAGATTAACTCAAACTTAATTTTGAGGTTGGAGCCAATAAGCCAACTCCTTCAGAGAGATAATGAGGACACAGAGTGGAGGACCAGAGTTGAGGGAAGTTTAAAATAACTCCAATTTGCACAATTCTTTACAGCTCATAATCCTGTCTCATCCACATCACCTCATTTCAGTCTTCCTCAGTACAACTCCAAGAATTGGATGCTATTATCATTATTATCATAATCTCCATTTTATAGTGAAGGAAACAGGTTCAGAGAGCTCAAAAGACTTAGCATTAGAGAAAGGCATCCTTTGTGCTAGCCAGACCCTTCCGAGTCATGTGGGCAGGACACTTTTCAAATCCCGGTTCCCCCATTCCAGTCACATATATTCTAGCTGAGGCCCCAAGCAAAGATTGCAGCTAGCAACAGCACCACATCCTGGCAGCTTTGACAGCCTCTAACCCTATCCCAGATGACCACTTATACCTGCCTGGAAAGTCAGCACTGAAGCCCACCCACAAATTCTATCCTGATCAGATTCAGCTTCCATCCTCATTCTCACCCTGTTCTGTCTTCCAACACACCATTCCTTCCACTGCTGCCCTCCTGTCAAATCCAGTTCTCTGTGTCCCATGGTAAAAATATATACCACTATATTCTCCACCCTTTCTTAAAAAACTCTCTCTACCCCCTGGCCTTAATGTTTTAGAGAACATGTTCTAGAGAATATGACCCTCTATGGCTAAGAAGCAGAGGCTCACTTATTCACTACAGTTTTCTGTATATGACCTGTTTTTTCATACCTCCTTCCTTTGCTCATGCTGTTCCCTCTACCTGAAATGCTCCTCCTACCACTCTCTGCCACCCTCACTCCCTACCCGTGTTTTCCTGCCACTTCCAGCACTAACTCATCTATCAAGAGTAATTCATGTCTCTTCTCTGGGTAGCCTTTTTTGACCACCTTCTTCTGTCATAACTGCCCTGTACAAGTATCTTTCATAAACATACTGAACATTTAATTACAATCATTTGTTTATATACCTCTCTTCCCTACTTTACTTCCATAGGACAAAAAGCATTTCTTATTCACCTCCATATTCCCTGGCAGTGCCTAACACATAGTATATACCTGATATATATTTGCCAAATATCTAAACAATAAAATGAATGAAAGCAGCTAAACCAAGCCTCTAACCTAAGTCTTCTCATGGAAAACCCATGGTCTTTACTCCACAACAATCAGGCACACCCAGTGACAACAGCCAAACCAACAAATAGAATGCCGAGGAGATGGGAAGGAATTACAAAGCAGTTCTGCCCTAACCCTGGCCCGCCTCTGCTGAGGGCTGCCAAAGGCATCAAGCTCCACTGCCCTTGATTGTTTTAGGTCACTGTCACATTTCTTGTGCATCAGGGATGAATTTTAGGATCACCTAATATTCAAAAAGAGAAGAAACTAAGATCAATTGGTTATTCCTCCCCCTCTTAAATATGAAGAAGTAGAGGCACAGAAAAGTGAAGAAAGTTTTCCCAGGTCGCCCAGAAACTTAAGGGCAGAGCCTGGACTCTAGATCCTGATTCTGTCTCTTCTATCCTGGTTCTCTGCTCCTTCTTCTATATTTTCAGCTCCTGATGAGGCTAAGAGCAGGAAGTTATTCCCCTGGACTTCATTAAATCCACAGGACTAGGACCAGGCACATACACCAAGGTATTATAGAAAGGAAACTTTACCTCTTTCCCAGCCCTAAACTTGGACTCAGACAGACCTAGGCTTAAACTACATTGGTACTACCCACTAGTCTATTGAAGTTGTATAAGTAAGTTAACCTCTCTGAGCCTCAAATTCTTTTATATTAGCAAATTGATATCCTTCTCTCAGGGTTGATGTGAAAATAATATGGTCTATGTTGAAGCTCTTAGCAAGAGTTTGCATGCGTTAGGTGCTTAATAAATAAACATCTTCAATCAGATTCAAGTAATGCTAATAGTCATTTGCAAGGAAGTTTAGAGTCCTCCTTACAAGCATTCAGAGGATAGACAGACGCCCCCCGACCTACACAGTTTTTTGTTCTAAAGGGTCTTCCACATTTTGCATATGTCAAAAAGGCTGCTTCTTCAACACAACATATATTTCACTTTCAGAGGCTCTTTTATAAACTTAATACCATGCAAAATAATTTTCTCAATTGAGGCAAATCTATTCCATGTGGAATAGAAGAAAGGTTTTGGTTACCTTCATAGCTTTTTAGTATTTTCATTTTCTGTCCTAAATCAATGTTCTGCTATTTATAAATGTGTTCTTATTCTTTTGCTACCACCTGGTTACTTTTTTTTTTATTAATTTCATTTATCTTTTATCAATGATTTACATGAACATAGTTTAAAGAGTAAATAATTCTGTAAGACTTCTTATCGAAAACTAGCATATCCTCCCATAACCTCCATTCCATTTTCCTCTCCTTGGAGGCAATCACTTTCAACTCTCTTACCTGATTTTCTTTTGAAATTTTTTCTATGTTGCTAACTAACAAGTTGGTGATGCTGCTTCCAAAAACTTTCAGACACTTGACTTATCTGGAAGATGAAGATTTAACTCTCCTTCCCCCTCCAGATCCCACCACATACCTGGACACTATACCATCTCCCTATGCCCATTCTCCTCATAGAGCCAGGAGGTAAAATTTAGTTAGGTTAGTATTTGATTTCTACATTACTGTTATCATATAAATGCTCTTCACAACCAAGCCATTTGTATACCATTATTATTTCTCCATTCCTACACATTTTGTTTCCCCTGTACTGAATAACAATCTTGTAGGTTTTCTATATACTTATCACTAATCCACCCCAAAATCTTTCCCAATGGGTAAATCTTTCAATACATTCAAACACATTAGGCATTGTGTCAGTTAACTGTTCTTGAAGTAATCTCTCTGGAGCCTTCCATCCTGCTGCAATCTGGACTGGTTGCCCTCCAGGCCTACTGCACAGCTGTCGTCTTTGGTCATCCTTTCACTAATATGTTGGATATTTCATACAACTCAACCTCTTGGTGGAGCCCATTTCTTAGATCCCATGTCTTTGTTTTTCTTGGATTACTTCCTCATTTTGGTAAATACACCCTTTGGCAGCTTAATAGGAAAGGGAAACCAGTTTTTTGAAGTCTTAAACACAATAAAATATCTTTATCCTACCTTCGTATGTAATTGATTTTTGAGTATAAAATTCTTGGTTGGAATTATTCCCTCATATTTTAAAAGTATTGCTCCATTGTCTTTTAGCTTCCAGTGTAGTTATCCTTGATGTTCTGAAATTTTACAATGATGTGCCTTGGTGTAGCTCTATTTTCATCCATTGTGCTGATTCTGGAAATTCATGTTATTCACCTTGAAGAATTTTTACTGAATAATTTTTTTAGTGATTTTTTTCCCCATCTCACTTATTCCTTCTGGATTCCCATCATTCAGATGTTGAATCTCTTATGATCTTTTGCTTTGCTTTCCTATTTTTCATCTGTGTCTTTTTGCTCTACTCTTGGGAAATTTACCCAATTTTATCATCACTCAATTATTCATTCTCTCAACTTTTTGTTGAGTCTCTACTATGGACAAAGCAATATTTAAGGTGCTGGAAATACTTGTGAGGAAAAAAAATTCCTGTCATTATTGATCATACAGTCTTTGGACCCTACTACTGAGTTGTTGGTTTCTGCTACAAAATTTTAAGTTTCCAAGAATTATTTGTGATCTGAGTGTTCTATCTTCAAATGTTCTCTTCTGCTTTTTGGCTATTTAAATATGAGCATTTAAATAGATTCTTTTGAAGTTTTTTTCTTCCTACACAATTTCCATTTCCTCAAAGTTCCATTTGTTTTGGTTTGCATCTTTCTTATTAGATACTATTTCCTCAAATATTTGTGAGTCTGCTCATATTTAAAAGTAGCATGCTGCAACATTACTAACCATCAGGAAAATTCAAATCAAAACCAAAGGGAGATAACACCTCACACCAGTTAGAATGGCTACAGCCAAAAAGATGAGAAATAACAAGTGTGGGCAAGGAGGTAGAGAAAAGGGAACCCTTGTGTACTGTTGGTTGGAATGTAAATTGGTGCAGCCACTATGGAAAACAGTATAGAGGTTCGAAAAAAATTAAAAATAGGACTACGTGATCCAGCAATTCCACTTCTGTGTACTTATCTTTTAAAAAAATGAAAACACTAACTCTAAAAGATATATGCACCCCCATGATAATTGCAGCATTATTTACAATAGCCAAAACATGGAAGTAACTTAAGTGTCCACCAATGGATAAATGAATAAAGATGATGTGATATATATATGATATGTATATTTGTTTGTATGTATGTACGTATGTATATATGTATGTATACACACACACACACACACACATATATAATGGATTATTATTCAGCCATTAAAAAAAAGAAGGAAATTTTACCATTTGCAACAATATGGATGGAGCTTGAGGACATTATGCTAAGTGGAATAGGTCAGACAGAGAAAGATAAATACTGTATGATCTTATGTACACGTAGAATATTTTTTAAATGAGCTTATAGTTACAGAGAACAGATTACTGGTTGTAAGAACCTGGTTGGGGGTAGACAAAATGAGGAAGGTAATCAAAAGGTACAAACTTTCAGCTATAAAATAAATAAGTCATGGGGATGTAATGTACATGGTAACTATAGTTAATGATAAATGTATTGAATATTCGAATGTTGCTGAGAGAGTAGATTTTAAAAGTTCTCATCGCAAGAAAAAAAAAGAAAAATTTTGTAACTGTATGGTGACAAGTGTTAGGTAGACTTCTGTGTTGATCATTTTATGATATATCCAAATATTGAATCATTACGTTGTACATCTGAAACTAATATACTGTATGTCAATTATATGTCAGGATTTTTTAAGTGGTATGCTAAAACACTGATCAGAAGTTCTATGTGTGTGTCTGGGGCCTATCAACCTTGAATTTTACAAAAGGTAAACAATAGGTCTAGCAATACTATCTTTGCAGAACCTCTGATATTTGTCTTTTTAGGTCTTTCTTTTTGGACTAGTCAGATTTCCCAGAAAAATCTTAGCACCATAACACTCAATATATTAACTTTTACCTAATCACACTATTGCAGTACAGCAATCTAACCTCAACTACCCTGTGTTCTTAGTACAGAGACTCTCTGTTTTACCTTACCCTGATGGGAGACAGCCATTCTTCTGGATGCACAGATAATATAACAATGTTGATGATGATGATTATGATGATAGTATTAGTCACTTATTACTGCATAACAAGTTACCCCAAACTTTAGCAACTTAAAACAACAAACATTATTTCATTGTCTCTGTGAGTCAGGAATCTGGACACAACTCAGCATGGTTCCACTGCCTCAAGGTCTCTCACAGCCTGCAGCAAGATGTCAGGGGGGCTGTGGTCTTATCTGAATCTCAACTGAGGGAAGATTCTGTCAGTGCCCTGGATTTGCTCTCTACTCAGAAGACATTTCTTAATTTCAGCATTGTTGGCCATCTGGAGAAACTGCGAATTTTCAAATTCATCAAGTCCTGACTCTCCTTTGTTTATCAGTACTTCCTTTATTTATCTCTGTCCTCTTACATCTTACTATAAGCAACAAGAAGGAACCAGGCAGAACCTTCAACACTTTGCTTGGAAATCTCCTTAGCTAGATCACTCAGTTCATTAGGCACATTTTCTACTTCCATATTGCTGCAGGCAATAATGTGGTTACTTTCTGCCACTACATCAGAAAGATCTCCCTCCCTAATGTGTTTCTCACTTCCCTTTGAGACCTTGCCAGCAGCATTATCGAAGTTCAGATTTCTATTGTCTGTTCAAAATAACTTAGGTTTTTTTTTTAATATACACATCAAAAATCTTCCCAGGCTTCACCCGCTGGCCTGTTAGGAAGCCATTCCGTATTTTTAGGTATTTTTTATAGCATCGCCCCACTGATTGTACCAAAACCTATATTAGGTATTTAATGCTGTGTAACAAATTATCCCAAATTTAGCAGCTTAAAACATTTATTACCTCACCATTCCTATTGGTCTAGCATCTAGGCGTGGCTTAATTGGGTGCCTCTGCCTCAAGGCCTTACAAGACTTCCATCACAGAGCAAGCTGAGGCTGCATCTCAATGGAAAACTTGGCTGGGGAGGATCCACTTCCAAGCTCACACACACGCTGCTGTCAAGACTGAGCTCCTCAAGGACCATTGGAGTGAAGGCCAAAGTTCTTTGCTTGCTGTTGACTGGAGGCTTCCCTTGGTTCTCTGCCTTGGGCCTGTCCATAAAGCAGCTCACAACACAATAGTTGGCTTCCTCCAGAGAAAATTAGTAATAGAGTGAGAGAGGGAAACCCAAGGTAGAATGACAGCCTTTTTTATAACCTAATCTGAGAAGTGACATGCCATCATTTTTCCCATATTCTATTGGTTAGTTGTGAGACACTAAATCTAGTCCACACTCAAATGCTGGCAATACAGTACACTGTAGAGCATCAGTTATTTACCCTCGTGATCACACGCCTGACTAGAAGCTGCGCCTCACTGCTGCTGCCCAGCATCAAAAGAGAGTATTGTATCCTCTTATCTCTACCCCAGGAATTCAAAATTGAAAGTACAATTTCTACCAAATGCGTATCGTTTTTGCATTATTGTAAAGTCAAAAAATCATAAGTCGAACCATCATAAGTCAAGGACTGTCTGTATAAGGAAACTGAAGAAGAAACTCATGACTGGTGTGTTTGCCTTAATAAATCCCATGGAGATTTTTGTTTACCTGAGATCATTGGAAGGCCATCAGTAGAAAGGTTAAATGTCAGGAAGAACTTTCTAGTTCAGAGCTGTCAAAAATTAAAATGGGTTGGCGTGGAAACCACTCTTCTATTTATTCTTTTTCTGTCCTGGTCATGCTAATCTTCTCTCACTTTCCCCACTAAGCCTTGCTCCTTCTTTTACATTCTTGGATCCCTGAGTGTGCCATTGCCTTTACCTATAACACTCCCTCAGCCGAATCTTCCTTCATCTTACAAGTTTTCAAAACTCCTTCAGCTCAGCTTAGAGGTTACTTTCTCTGGGATCCCTTCCATAATGACTGCCACTCACAAACCAGAGTAACATGTCAACCTCAGAGCTGCCCCTGCTCTAACACTCTTCATACTTGTTTAATGCCTGTCTCTCTAGATTGCTAGATTCTAGCTCCTTGAAGACAAGGGTGTCATTTCTCTTCTTCATTATCAAATTTCCAGAATTTAGCAGAGTACATAGCATGTGGGAGAGTGCAATTGAATGAATGGATGATGAATGACTGAACAGAGCATTCTCTGATCCCTGGAAATGGCTACATGGCCATTGATGGGAGTGTTATAGGCAAGATCCTGAAGGAGGCAACAGTGGTTGAGGCTTCGGAGTAGACTACATGAACTTTTAGCTCTGTTCCAACTCTACAATTTTAGGATATAGCATAAAATAATAACAACTCCATCTTGACTCTAGAATGAAAATATTCCATTCCTTCAAGCACATAATAAAGTCCAATAATTAAGCATTTTAGTTGTGACCCAAAACCTAAACAAGATCAAATACAAAAGAAATGATTTTTTTTTAAAAAAAAGATAGATTGAAAGGTCAAATGTGGCTATTGGTTTCTTTCTTCACTGAGGTCTCTCAAAGGTAAATAAGACTCCTGATAGAGTGAGAGAACCACTAAGAACCCATTTCCAAAGCTGGATTCTACTCCCTTCTAAATGCCTGGGCTACCCACCGGGGGGCCTCACTCGTCAGGTAGTTCTTGACATTTTTGGTTAATGGTCAACCTTGAGAATACGATGAAAGTTATGAAACTTCCCCCCCCAAAATGCATATAAACACATATATTTAGAAATCTGCTTTCTACAGTATTTCTCTCTTATCTGTGGAGGGTACATTCCAATACCCCCAGTGGACTCCTGAAAACCTATATACCATGTTTTTCCTATGCATACTCATCTACGAGAAACTTTAATTTATTAATTAAATTAGGTGCAATAAGAGATTAACAACAATAACTCATGATAAAATAGAACAATTATAACAACATACTGTAATGAAAGTTATGTGAATGTGGCATTAGGTAGAATAAGGGTTACTTGAACATGACCAATTCGATACTGCCACAGTTGATCTGATAACTGGGTCAACCTCTAAGTGACTAATGGATGGGGAGCTTATACAGCATGGATATGCTGGACAAAGAGATGATTCAAGTGCTGGGTGGGATGGAACGGGATGGTGCTACTCAGAACACCATGCAATTTAAATCTTATGAATTCTTAATTTCTAGAATTTTCCATTTAATATTTTCAGACTGAGGCCGGCCACAGGTAACTAAAACCTCAGAAAGCAAAACCACAGATAAGGGGCGACTACTGTATTTCAGAGGCTACTTCATCTCCGTGGTGCTCATGCACAGACCTCAAGTTAGGACGCCCTGGCCTAGCATAAAGTAATTACCAAGATTGACAAACGGCTAAGTGAGTTATGTGCTCCTGTAGACTTAGGTCACAAAAAGCACCATTTTCCTTTCCTTTTCAAATCCTTGGGGACACAGCACAAAAGAAGACCTGACAGCCACCAGCTGCACCCAAACACTGACAGATACTGAACGATATGGAAAGATCAGATTGTAAACTCCTTAACTTTGGGTCTGGGCCTCCTCTATTTACTGTAATGTCCCAAGTGAAAGCTGAGCAGAGGGAAAGACCTATGGAGAGTTAGGAGAGAGGGAAGGAGACAGTGCGATGGAGGGGTGGAAGCGGGGGTGGGAGGAGGAGATATAGATGAAGAAAAAGAAACGTGATTACAAAGAGAATCAGAAAAAGGTAACAATATACAGAGAGAAACAAAACAGAGAGTCATAGGAACTAGGAGCCAGAACAGAAGTGTTGTCACCTCAGGCACGGCCTCTCCGCAATTAGCTACAGAGCAGCCATGAAAAAGACTCTAAGCTGGCCAGCTGTAAAATTGTTTAACTTGTTAGAACTTTAATCAATAAGAACCAGTGTAACATTTGTGCTTCATGTTCCTCTTATTTACACAGAAGACAAATTGGGGGGAAAAAAACAACTGTATTTCTCCAGCCTTAAACATTTCCCCCAGGATGCCAAGCTCCTTCAAAAAAATTAAGCACTTGGGCAATGCTATACTTAGATCCAGCTCAAAGATAGTCTCTTTGCTTTTTCCCTTCTCTCCGGCTGGTTCCAATCTCAGTAAAACTCCTAATTAAATTGCTGCCAATTTGCAGTCTCCTGATGAAGCTTCTGGCTAGTCTTAAGCCAGAGCCAGGAAGAGTGAGAAGACAGCAGCTCTGGGGGCAAAAGTCAAATCTAAACTCACCCTCACAAGCAGCTAGCTATCCCTCGAATAAGCCCACCCTGGCTAACAGGTGTGGTCTGCTCTGCCTTCAAGGCTCACCTCAGGAGTTCTGAAGCCTCTGAACCTTCACAGACCAGGAAAGTGGGGAAAGCAGCATGATGGTTAAGAGTACAGGGCCAGCGTCAGATGGGCCCAGCCTTCAATCCCAGCTCTGTCTCTTGTTATGTATATGGCTTAGCCTTTCTAAGCTCCAGCTTTGTTTTCTGCGAAATGGGCTGAATATTACCTGCTATATATATAGCATTGTTGTAAGTATTACATGTGACTGTTCAGGGAATGCATTTAACAAAATACCTGTCACATGCAAGGAATCCAGCACATATCCCCTGATATAATTCAGTTCCCACTCCCACCCTAGCTCCCAGAAATCATGAAGATAAGCCTACATCTAAGCACTTACCATAGTAGTTTGAAATGATCCAATGACAGGTCTGTTTCGCCACTAAATGGGGGGTTGGGGGGGGAAGCCTACTCTCTATCTTCAGCACCTATTACATCATGGGTGTTTTGTGCAAACCCCTCCTCCGATTCTATTAATTTGTTGGAGTGGCTTATAGAACTCAGGAAAACAGTTTACTTAACAAATTACCAGTTTATTATAAGAGGGTATAACTCAGGAATAGCCAGATGGAAGAAATGTATAGGGCAAAGTATGTGGGGAGGGGCCCCAAGCTTCCATGCCCTCTCCCATTATGGCACTCTCCCAGAACCTCTGTGTGTTCCCTGACTGGAAGCCTATCGAACCCTATCCTTTCGGATTTTTATGGAGACATCATTACAAAGGAATGCTTGCTTAAATCATTGGCCCCTGGCGATTGATTCCACCTCCAGCTCCCCTCTCCTCTTCCCTCCCCAGAGGTGGGTGAAGGTGTGAAGCTGGAAGTTCTAACCCTCTAGTCACCTGGTTGGTTCCCCTAGGAAACAGCCCCTCCTACCTCAACTTATCTAGTGGCTTTCCAAAATTTACCTCATTAACATAAACTCAGGTGTGTTGGAAAGAAGCTTATTATGAATAAGAAAAGACTCTCCTTTTTTCTTTATGCATCTTATCACTTAGGAAATTCCAAGGGTTTTAGGAACTCTGGGCCAGGAACAGAATGAAAACCAACTAAATATTTATTATAGATCACAATATTACATAGGATCAGCTCACATTTTCCCTGTCAATATGGGCCCAGAAAAGATCCACGGAACCTCCTCAGGCTGCTGAAAATTTCTCTGTAAGATGACATTCTTCGTGGTTTGTTCTCTCCCTGATTTGCCTATTCGACCCCTTGCAAACAAAATCAGTCACTTAGAGGAAGGTCGGTCCCTTGCCCTCACTTAGGGCCTGTGAACTTGGTGAAACCGTTGCTGTCAGCAGAGGCAGAATTAACATTCGCAAGGACAAGGAATCCCAAGCCAGCAGTCTGGAGTCCTCATCTGCGTGGACCATAACACGTCCTGTGTTGACTTCAAGGCAGAAACGGCCCAAAGAACCACTCAACCGGCTCCAGGAAATGGCTAAATGGCAGGTCAAATTGCTCATAATTTTGCCGAGGAGGATGGCTGGATGATTCCAGCGTCTCTCTAGGGAGACATGAAATTCAGAATTCAAGCGTCGAGAAAGGGAATTATTAAAAAATCTATGCAGAATTTACATCCTGCCATAAAATGGGGTAGGACTTAGGCTGCAAAGGGATCCTGGTATCGGCAGAGAGCATTTGTCGGGAAATAACTTCCCCCAGCCGGACCAGGCTGTTTGCCTTCAGACAATTCCTGTCAGGGCCAAACAACCCAGACATTTGCAGTTATAGCATATCAATTTGTTTTTAAAGTATAAGGCTGCGGGAAGAGTTGACTCCTTGCCGGAAATATGCTATGAGGTGGTGTGCAGCCGCCGCTATGCCATGTGGTGAGACCACCAATCTGTCCAGACGCAGAGGATTGATGCGCCTGCGTTCACAGCCCAAGGCGGGCGGCAGAAGGTGGGCGAGCTCAGAGCTGGCTCCTCTGCCATGCCAGTAGGCCTAGTCAGCAAATGCCCCACCCTCCTTGTCCCTGCACATGCACAGCTTTCTAGAGGTGTCCTTCTCAAAGAAGCCTATGCTTACCTAAATGTTTTTTCAGTGGCCGAGGAGGCACTTCTTCCCTGTTGTGTGAGTTTGCACCCAGTGAAGAGATAGGTGGGGAGAGGGTGTCCAAAGTCAACCTCCCAGCCCCTCCCTGTGCAATCCATTCCTCTTCCTCATCTACATTGGAAGGATGCTGTCTTGTCAGGTGATACCAAGGGAACCAGTCATAGCCTCTATTTCAATGGAGAGTTAGGCTCTCCTTAAATGAAGGGTTCCAGAAAGTATCCTGACACCAAGTCAGAGGACGGGGAGGAGGATTTACCTGGTTAATTTGCCCTTTGCATGGTAGAGGTGAAGATGAGACCTTGCTCTTTGAGGTTTACTTAGCTGAACCCTCTCTCCCCCAGACCTCTTTTCTGGAAGGCCTCACCATCCAGGGCCCCTCCTCTCCTCTCTGCGGACATTCTACCCCTTCTACATGTAAGGGGCCCCCCAGTCCTGAATCTTTTCTTGTGGGAGACTCTGATATCACTTGGGTGTCAGTAAAACCATCCCCATCTGGGATTCTCTTGCTGTTGGGGGTTGAGGGGTGGCAGGAGAAGCTGTCATCTCCCGAGTATAGGGAGAGATGCAAGTGTTTCAAATGCACTCAGGTCTTTCCGAAGCTGACTACAACCAGCTTCCTCCTAATTGTCTGAGGTGCAAACATACCTCACTACCACAAGAATTCATTTTCTTTTTGAAACCCATATATTCATTTTAGTTAGACATCTTGGTGAAGCAATAATCCTGGCATTATGGTAAAGAATCCTGTCTCTCCTTTCCGATCCAATTCATTACAAAGGGCCCCCGAACACCCCTGCCAGAGCTATCTAGGACAATGAATGCTTCTAGATGTCTCTTATCATGATTTAGAATGGGGTAGTGGTCATTTCAGTTCATTCTACAGCACATACAAAAGCACCTCCAACATTCTTATGTAAACCCATGAGAATAGGTACCGAATCCACCTTTCCAGAGTCTTGCTGCTCCAATGGCAGCCATGAAAGCAAGAGCATCCCCAGAGAGGGAGCCCAGAGAAGCAGCCTTTCTAAGCAGAAGGGGGCGGCAAGCAATAATGGTAGCTCTCAAGACCTCAGGAGCAACTCTGATGCCAGTTCATATGGCTTTCCAGACCAGTAAGCCCCAGCTGAGCACCAGGCAGGGCCCAGTGTAAATTTAGGAACTTCAGAAGTCTCAAGTTACTGTCATTCCTTCCCAACCAGCTTTAGTACCTTCATCTTGGCTTTAAGTTTTGAGACATTGAGGCCTCCAAAATTATATTCCAGATTATTCCCTTGCTCTGGGGAAACTGGATGGTAAAAACAACAATAACAACAAAAAGAAATCCCACTTTTCTTTCTCTACTGTAGCCCTTTCTTTAAAAATTCTATATATTCTAGGGTCTAGCATCTTGAGAGAAAAATTCTCCCACAACACATACTCTTAAAACCCCTATTTCTCCCTTTATTTATTCGTCAGGCTTTTGGAAAGAACACTAACTTACTTCACTTCTCACTCACCTCACCCACAGAAACCTGGTTAGCATACCCACAACTCAAATATCTGCTGCTAAAGCCTTCAGTGACCTCCTTGTCATGATAGCCACTCTCCATCACGATATTGGCACCTCCTGGTTTTCCTTTGCTGCTCTGGCTGCTTTTCATTGTAGGGTGACCATAGAATTTTTGTCTAATCCAGGACACTTTTAAGAGTGAAAAGGGACAGAATAAACTATCATTTAAGGACAATCAGGCATAAACCAAAACAAATTGCAGGCAAACCAGGACATATGATCACATTTGTCATCAGTCTCCTTTACTGGCTTCTCTCTTTCTGCTTATCCTTAAAGGCCAGCATCTCTCAAGGCTCTGTTCTTAAGCTTCCCCCTTTTCATTCTACACACTTCTCCTAGGCAATCTCCCCATTACCAAGTCTTCAAATATCATCTAAATGCTAATGATTTTCAAATCTATATCTCCAAGTGCGGTAGCCAGCCTTGAAGATGGCACCAATGATCCTTGAAGTCTGATATTCAGACCCCTGTGTAGTCCCCACCATCAGTGTATCAAGGTTGGTCTACATAACCAGTAGAATATGGTGGAAGTTGTGATGTGTGACTCCTGAAGGTAGATCAATGAAAGACATCGCCATTTCTGCCCTACTTGCTTGGATCACTTGCTCTGGAGGAAGCCAGCTGCTATATCATGAAGAGACTCAAACCTTATGCATAGATCCACATGATAAGAATTTAAGGCCTGTTGCCAATAGCACTGACCTGACAGCCGTGTGCACCGTCTTGAAGCAGATCATCCAGCCCCAGTTGCACATTTGGGTGATGACAGCCCTGACCAACATAGCAAGCTAAGGCACTCCTCAATTCCCCATTCATGGAAACTAAAATAATAAGTTTTTATTGTTGTTTAAGCCTCTGAGCTTTGAGGGCAATTTATTATAAGCAATAGATAAACAACTTTGTTCTGTTTCTTAATCTTTACATACAGTTATCTAAATGTCTCAGGTCTGTACTTGAATAGTCTAAAAATAACTGAAATTCAGCACTTCTGAAATACAACATGTTTTCCCCTCCACCACCCTCTTCCCAAATCAGCATCTCCACTTGCTCCCCATCTCACTAAACTGTGGCAGCATCTTCCCAGTCACTGAAGCCAGAAATTTAATCATCATTCTTGCTCTTTCCTCTCTTTCCATATCTTATCCCTCATCAGTTTCTGACAACTGCTTCTTCCTCCTAAATAAATATCTCCTAACTCTATTCACCTCTGTCCATCTAATTCAATTCAAGCCTTTATCATCTATTCTGAGTTACTATGATGGCCTCCTTAGCAGGTCTACTTACTTCTGTTTTTACCTCCTTCCTATGAAGATCTTCTTTTCATAATGAATCAGCCATCACCCTCCCTATTTAAAACCCTTAAATGACATCACCATGCCTTTAGAATAAAACCCAAGCCCCCATCAGAGCTTACGAGAACTGCAGCCTCCTGCCTTGCCATTCACCCCCTAGGCATGCTTTGCTCCCTTTTGCCTATCAGATTGTGCACATTCTCTTCCTCTTCCTGGAACCAGCACCCTTTTCCCCAGACCTATAGCTGTCTCCACACTGTTACTCAGATTTCAGTCTAAACGTCGCTTCCTCTAGGAAGAGCTCTGACCATGTTGGGTCCTTTTGTAGGTTGAATTCCACCTGGGAAGCAGAGTCTGAGACAGAAATGAGTGTGCAGGAGGTTTGTTAGTCCTCTTGTAGTCAACACCCCTGGAAGGGAAGGATGCAGCGTTGGGCAGAGAGAGAAGCTGAGCTGTGATGTAACCCCAAAGAGGGCTCAGTTCATGTTATGGGGGCTCTGAGATTCAAATGACCCTTCAGAATTGTGCTGTATTAGGGAAAGGAGGTTGGGTCTTCATACACACACATCCATTAGTCATTGGATGTGCCATCCCAGGGAAGGGGGAATGGCCTTGAGCCAGATGGCTCTCTTCATAGGAAGAAAGCTCCGCCTCCAGCCGGACAGCTGGGAGACTAAGTCCTTGGTCCTGATGGAAGTTCTCTGCAGTACATCACAGCATACTCCCCCTCCCCCAAGGAACCTCTGTTATTTACTCTCACACACCCTGTACTCACTCACACTGCATTGTAATTGCATGACTCCTGTCTCTGCAATCCTTGAACACAAGTTCATAAATTTTTCATCTCTCCAGCCAGGACCTAGCACTACCTAGAATATAGTAGGTGCTCAATAAAAGTCTGTCGAATGAATTTGAAGGACCAGAGGCGACCCTTAGGGCCTTTCAGGGAACAACATTTGTTCAGGGCTCCCTAAAAACCCCCTTCCCCTGAGCTGCATCAGCTTCCACCTGAGCCATGACAGTACGACATTCTCAAGGGTGGGTCTGTTCCCAGAACAGAGGGTCGAGCCAGCCCTGAGCCCTGGAGGAACGAGGGTAGCACACACCATACCTGCTGGATCAGCTATCAGCTGTTAGAGATGTAGAGCCAGAATTAACTAGTCTGATCCAGCTATATGCCCCAGTGGAATTTTTTTTTCTCCTTATTTTATTCTCACTTATTAAATTTTAAACAGCCCTCAAAGACTCTAGCCGAATATGGAAATCAAACACAACAATGTGTTTGTTTCCTATTAATATGGTAGAGCAGACGGCCCTGCTGCAGCAAAGCTGTGAGTTATGGGAGGAAAATCTACCATCTTCTTATCTGAGCAGACTCAGAGCTCCACTCACCAGTAGCCCCAGCTGGGCCTGGCTTTCCACACAGAAGACCACAGCTCCTGGGAGCTGCAGCTGCCTGTACACAGGCTCACCAGCAGGCTGCTGCCAGGAGAGGCCCCATAGCCCTAGGATAACTTCTGGCTGCCTGGGGATGGCCAGCGGATCAGGAGGCTATGCCCCAAAATAGCTCACTGCCAGCCTAGGTTCTCCGGCACCAGCTATGTGCCCTGCAGCCTTGATAGCTGGGAAGAGTTCCTCAAGAATTTCCGGTGAAAGTAGACAGGGTACTCCTAGAGGAGAGCTAAGTGTGGTCTCCATGGCTATCCTAAGGCCATCCGTACCCCTGCCTCCACCTTCTCTACCTGCGTGGTGCCCTGACGCTGGACATGAGACATTCCAAACACCTTTTAGATACAAGGACATCTTGATATAGTATGAAAACAAGTTAGGCAAATCAATGGTAAGTAAAGTGGGGCTTTACCTTGGTTGATCATATACTTTATCATCCAAATTAGGGCACTTTTGAAAGAAAACGAGAGTCCAGTTGATTATTAAGCCAGCAGTGTATACAAATATCAAAGTATATTGTGCAACTAACATTAATGTAATGTTATGTCAATTATACCTCAATGAAAAAATTTATTAAGCCAAGGTAACATAAGTCCATTATGACCATTTCTAGTTTTAGACTCTTTCATCCTACTCCTGAGCTTTCAACCCATTTTGATTCTCTCTCCAAGCCTTGCCATTCTCTAAGCCTCACCCAAGGGCAAGGCGCAAAGATGAGACGGCATCTGGATGAAGTTCAGGTCGAGGAAGGGATGTGGCCCAGAGAAGGGATGAGTCAAATATAAAGGTAGTGCATGTTTCCTGGAAATTTTAAAGGGTACTTTCCTTTGAAATCTGGTGTGACCCCAAGTTTCTGTTCTGTATGTTCCCTCTTGTGACTCCCATAGCGCCCAATACAAAACAGCTTCATGGAAAGGAAAGTTCTGAAAGGGGAAGTGGGAGGGAAACCCGAATTGAGCCCTCTCCCATCCCAACTTTGCCCTGATCAGGCCCTGACTTTAGCATTCAGGGATTAGGGCAGCAGCTCTTCCCTCCAAGCTTCTGATTGTTGACCATCCTGGGCCAAAGGAGGTTTGGACCAGAGGCAACTGATCCTGCACCAGTTGGAGGCCTGAGCAACCAGAGGTCATCCTAGGGGAGAGTTGGTGCTGAGCCCTGGACACTGAAGTATAGTGTGTGTGTGTGCGCACGCCCATGCACACGCACGCACGTGAGTTTTGTGTTTGTGCGGCTGTGTGTGTGCTTACTTATATCTGTGCTGAAATGGCTTTTCACAAGCCTGGTGGGAGCAGAATTTTCTCCATCCATGCTTGCAGAGAAAGGGGGAAGCAAAAACGCCAACAGGACAACTCTCTTCTCTCCCTAGCAGAGCCTTAGAGGGGATCCTCCTGAAACCTTACCTTCTAACACCTGCTAAATTGATAATTGTGCAGAGTGCGCCAAGGCTGAGATGACCCAGTTGCTCCATAAGAAACATCCAGGCATAACTGACTGCCCAGGAAATTGTCCAGTGGCATTGGACAGAGTAGATATTTGAAATACAGGGGGATCGATGATAGAATTCATAAAGTCTACACCAGGCCGCCACCTCCTGCAGATAATTCTTTGGGTGTGGGTGTCCCCCACACCTTCCAGGCAAGGCTGCTGAGGTTGACCGCAGATGTCTGGGTTCCAGGAATGGCAGCTTTACTGGCCACTAATCCAAGAGAAAATGTCAGATGATGCAAACAGAGGCACTGGTCAGCCATCCCTTAAACAAAATTGAACTGATAATTAATATGGCTCACTATTGACAGGGAAGCCTGAAGAGCCAGCCAGACCTGGGTGACCACAGAACAGCAACACAGCTAGTAAATGTCCATCCCCAAAAGCCCTGTTGGCTCACTTCCCCCAAGATCAAGAATAAAAGGCAGGCTGCCTCTGTCAAAAAGTGGAATATACATGCAGAAGAGCACAGAAAACAAAAGGAAGCATTCCAGGGGCAGAAGCCACATTGAGCCATGAATCCAAGTGCAGATGGGCCCTGGTGACCCTAGTTGAGAAAATTGCCACCGAATTCCACCTCATCACTAAGAACTCAAAGAATTCTTTGCCCCTAAGCTATGTCAATGGCAAAGACTGGGGGGAGGCCAAGCGGCATGTATGCATTTACTCCAAATGTGAGTGAGCAAGCAAGAGGGTTTACAGAGGTATGCAGGTTTACAAGAGTGGGGAGGCTTTATGAGGTGTAGCAGCAGAACAGCAAAGCTGCCTATTTCCACAAGTCATAAACCAAGCCAGGTCCCGAAGGCTGTTCCCAAGAAGAAGCTCTAAATATTGTTGAGTAAGGCAGTTCCTCAGGATCAGCACATGGCACCATGGTGGGAAGGAAATATGTTGAGTGTGTGTCCACTGGGATGCACGTGCTGGAATACCTGTTCAAAACACTGCTTTACAGCCTCATCTCTCCTGTAGCTCTATTTATCTTTAAAATTCTCCTGCTTCCCTTTTGGAATTTCCGTGGTGCCTACTCATTGAGTCCACAGGTTCTAGAGGGAAGAAGGAGGGGTACACCTAGATCTGGCCTCTCACCACCACCTCTTATAGCTTCTCCCATTAATCTCTCACCTCCTGCCCTGCCTGGACAGCCAAACCTGAGAAATCTGGATTTCCTGCCATTTCCTGAGTCAGACCACATCTGACGCTAAGGCTGCCAACTCTAATGAAATGGCAGGCAACGTTCTCAGGAGCTTCAAAGACAAGAGCCCCAAAGCCCCCAAATGCAGGAAATTCATTAATTTTGCAACATGCCTAATGGAATGTTACCCTGCATTCATGAGCACATATGAAATGAAGCCTAGTACCTATACAAGTCAGCGAAACACAGTGGTTGAGAGAATAACCGCTATCATTTTTATAATATAGGATAATTGTCCAAAACACCTCTGCTTTTCCTTCTGTGGTTTTCCCCAAGTTGGTTCAATATTTACTAAGTATCCAGCTTGTGCGGAACATCATTCTGGGTACAAAGGAGTGTAAGGATGGCAAGGCTCACCAGCCTGCCCTCCAGTTTCTTCTGACCAGGGATGAATGAAAATGATAATAAAGGAAAGGGGCCAATGAGAGCCAAAAAAGGAAGAGCTACAGGGGTTAGAGGAGGGTCAGATGGGCGCTCGGTTCATCAGGAAAGCTTCAGTGGGTGGGGTGGATATTTTGGTTGGGCCCCAAAAGACAGAGCAAGTCTACCAGCCCTCAGTAGTAAGGGGAAAGAGACACTGCGATAAAAGGGAACTGGTCACTTGACATTATCAAAACTTGAGATCAAACTCTGGCATACCACTCACCAACTGAGCAATTATGGCCAAGTTATCCAACCTCTTTATGCCTTTTATTCATCTCTATAGTGAGAATAATTCCAGCCTCAAAAGGTGGCTATGAGGATCAAATCAGCTAACATTTGTAAAGAGTCTCGTCAAACACACAAAAGCGCTACATGAATATTAATTTATTAATTCTGAACATTGTACTAAGTCATCTCAGCACTAACCCCACACGGTCTTTTCCCTGAGCTACTCCCAGGCTGAAAAGATGGCAGAGGGGAGAGGGGAGCAGAGTTCACGGGCGACATTCTAGGCCAGGTATTGCTCCCAAGTGGAAAACAATAAACAGCTTTCACTTGTTGTTACCCCAGAATGCTTCTCCCTGAAACAGATATTACAAGAGTTTAAAAGCAAACTGAAGTCAAAATCCAGAACAGAAGAGGCATATGCACGTACACACACACTCCCTCCTCTTCGTAAGAAAGGTTGCCATGGAGATGAAACAGAAACAGCAAAGACACAGAGGAGCCACCGAAATGGCTATAATTAATTTAAAGCATTAGAAACAATTAAAATTGTATTAAAGCAAGTTCATTTGAACAAGGCATAAATTGGGTGAGCAGATCACATCAAGCATGAACAAAATAAAGCATTGCTTTGGGGTATTGGAACAAGCAACTTCAACGGAAGGAAATAAATTATTGCACCATATTCACAAACAATAAAATATGTAGCCTAATTTATCTAATGTTTCTGAAAACAAGACAGTTCTCTAATAATTCAGTTTCCTCTAGCACCTTTATGCCAAGTTGAAAAACAAAACGAGGACAGAAAACTTCTCCGTATCAAGTAAATGGATCCTTGTCAGTCACAGTGGCCACAGATCACTCACCAACAGAGGAGAGCGAGGAGACAAGTATTGTGGAACATCCACTGTATGCCAGCCACTCCCTGGGCACTTTGTGTCCTTTGCCTTTTTTTCTACTTTCACAGGCTGACAAGGAGGCATGAGTGGCCTATCCTACCAACATGGGACTCAGAAAGATTTGCACTTACTTAAGGTCTCACAGCTCTTTGTTAGTCAAATTAGTACTCGAACTCAGATCTGTTCAGATTACACAGCCCATGCTCTTACCACCATGTCACATGGCTTCTCATGGAAGAAACTAAATGGGACATGGGACAACGGCCAACCAGGTACTATCTCAGGGAACCTGCTATATGCCAGCCAGGCTCTGTGGTACACCTTTTACAAAACATCATCTGATTTGATCCTCACAAGGATCCTCCGTTTCACAGAGAAAGAATCTACGACACTCACAAAATTCAACTTGACACAAGCAATAATAACCAAGTCAAGATTCACCCCCAAATCCGTCTAACTCTTTAACACCCGAGCCCTCTGCAGTTGCTGCCTCTGCCTCAGCTCCTATAGCACTTATTTCTATCACTTGTCATAACCTGCCTTAGAGGGAATAGAATTTGGTGGGGGGAGGGGCTGGATATTTCATTTTTCCATTGAGACAATTGGAGATGGCAGAGAAAACTTCCCAGAGGAGGCAACTTACAAGGAGGATCTGGACTTGCACAACACGTAAGGTTTGAACAGGCAGAGCCCCTAATTGTTCCTGAGACCGGATGAACCTAAAACTTAGAGCTAAGGTGGAAGGGCCCTAGGACAAGGACAAACACAAAGAGTGTTTGTATGAGGTGGCCTCAAGCCCCAGAGGCTGGATGAAGAAGTAGACCCACTTGTCCAGGAAAGACAGGCCTATGACCAGGAGAGTGATGCCGAGTGTCAAATCCAGTGATGTGGTAAGGACTGAAGTGGAAAAGGAAGCAGGAAGGGCGATAACGGGCGAGTCAGAATAGAAACATGGAAGAAAAGTAAAGAGAGCCAAAGCTGCCACGGGAGCACGTATGCTGGAGCCTGTCTGTTCTTCGGTGTCTGATGTGTATGTTCTGGAGGCAGGTGGATGACTCCACGGAGCTCATCAAAAGAGACAAGGTGACCATTTGCCAGTACTCTGCAGTACAGTCATACCTGTTGTTACATTATTGAAATGTGCCATGCTGGTTATACACAGCCAGTTCCCTAAACCTCCCTCACAAGGGCTCCCATTACTTGATCACCCCAGCCCTCCTCTGAGACCCTCAGAGTTCCCTGCACTCCAGCAACTAGAGGGCTGACACCTGCTCCAGTACCCCAGCACTGGTGTGGCTTGCTAGCAGGGGCCACTTTAATGGGTAAGTATTTTTGCATGTCACCCCTTGCGCTATGATAAAGACTTACAGAAAAGACGTACTGAATTCTGACCAAAACCATGAGACAGATGGTATTGATTTTACTAATGCGGGCTTTGAAAGGTTAAGCAACAGCCTAAGAGAAGTGGTCATAAAAGTGAAGGGCTAAGAAGCTGGCAAGAGCCAAGAGAGGACCCAGGAAAATGAATGGCTGGCTTCTGCTCTCTCATGGCTCAAGGAACTGAGCTTGGATTTATTTCATATGGGGAGCTGGGATTTATTTATACCATGGGCCACTGGGAAAATGCTAGACCTAATCTGCCTATGAAGAGGCCATCTAACTAGGTGCTTAATTAGCCCACTCCCTGGTTACATTAAATACAGCTGGCCAAGTTTAAGGGATAGATTTATCGATCAAATGAAAGGTCAGACAAATGATAGGAGTTTCAGTAGCACCTACAGCAGCCTCCCGCCTGTGATTCCAGAAGGGAAGGGAGTGGGTAATGAATGGCCTCCACCCCCTCGACAGGGAAGATAAAAGGCCTTATTGGGCCACTTGGGTCTCCAGAAATATTTATTCTTCCACATAATTCATTAGTTCACACTAACATGGTGCAAAAGCAATGTATATTTCAAGTTATAACTTCTCAGAGAATGATTTCCTTTGCCGTAATAAACTACAGCTAGATGCCCAGACCACCAACTGCAGAACAGTCTGAGCTGGAAGAAGTTGAAGGAGAAAAGAAACAAGCTACAGTCTACCAAGTGAAAGGCAGAGACAAGCAAGAAGAAAATGGTATGGGTTTATTCATTAGTTCAATCATTCATTCATTCAGCAAATATTTAATGAGCACCTACTATGTACCAGGCACTGTTGTAGGCACTGGGAATATGAAAATAAATAAGGTATATATACAACCCCTGCCCTCAGAGGGTTTTTAGTCTAGTAGGGAAGGCTGACAATTTAAACAAATAATATAATATCGGGCCATAAATAGGTAGAGCAAGTGCAAATATCCTGAGACCAGAATGTTCTGTGTATATTTGAGAAATAGCAAGAAAGCAAACAAGGCTAGAACACAGTCTGTACAGAAAAGAATGGGCAGTAGGCTGTATAAGGGTGGGAACTGTAGGGCCTTATTGGAAAAGACTTTGGATTTCATCCTGGGTGCATTGGGGAATTCGAAGCTGTTAAAGATGTTTAAGTAGGACAGTGACATAACCTGATTTATACCTTAAAATGTCTCTAGTTTCTGGGTGGAAAAATGGATCGTAACAGGCTAGAAATGCCGGGACATCAGTTAGAGGTCATTGTAGTATAAATTATATTTATCGAGGGCTTATTGTGTCATATATTATCATGTATTAATCCATGTAATCCCTACAGTAACAAAATATAGCTTTATTATCTCCACAGTTGAGGAACCAAGGCACAGAGAGGTTAAGCAAGTGAGAGACAGGTTCTGACCCAGGTCTGCCGCCTCTAACCTTCTACGCTATGTTGCTACTCTGCTGTAGTCTAGGCAAGAGATCATGGTGGCTTGGACAATGATGGTGGCCAACAGAGGTGGTGAGAAATGGCTGGATCTCAGTTATATGTTGCAGTAGGTATTGACAAGATTAACATCTTCATTAGATGGGAGATATGAAAAAAATATAGTTGTAAACCACTGCTTTGAGAAAGTGCTGATTTCGAAGTTGCAGTAAGAGCCTACCACAACCTCTAATTCAGTGGTTCATAAACCTGGAGACATGACAGAAATTTTTACAAGCACAGATTCTAGAACCTCATTCTCCAGGCAATGAAGGACATTCCAGAGGTAGGCCCAGGAACCTGCATTTTTAAATAATTTCCCAGGTGATTTTGAGGCCTTTGGCCCCTGGACTGGCATTGGAGGTCCCTGTACTTGGCCTTGGAACTTAACTTATGGAATGTGCTTGCTAAGAGGACCTGAGTGGTAACAGCACCACACCCCACCTGCAGATGAGGACCTCAAGGCCCTGAGAAGTGGCTTGACCCAGGTGATAAGGCATGGCACTAGAGACAGAATCTAGATCTTATGATTCCTGGACCAGAGCTGTGTCTACCACGCCAGGTTGACTCCTGACAGCACCACATTGCTAACCTACAACACTCCTTACTCAAGGACAGGCAAAGGACCCGGAATGGCCTCTATGCTATACTTGGGGTCGGAATATGTGGGTTCAGACCCAGACTCTGCCATCTACAAGCTGAGAAATGCTGAGGAAGTCACTTTACCTCTCTGTACTTCAATTTTCTTATTTGTAAAATCAGGACTCTAGGTCCTCATGCTATTGCTATTTTATTAAGTGACATAATACAAGTGAAACACTTAGTAAGACTTTAATGTTAGTTACTCTTTGCAGTTTTGTTCATCCAGATTTCCTAACTCCTAATAGAATGTCATTTTCCTACAGCATTTTCATAAGGATTTGATGTCTATGTGTCTCCAAGTTCAAATGCAAACACTCCAGGAGGAAAAAGCAACTCTAAATGTTACAAACCAATACCTTACAGGGTTTGGGAGCTAAGCATAGGAGGAGAGCCCAGGGAGCCAGTAATAACAGGGGAGGAGCGCTGACTGGCATCTACACCAGTCCTGCCATAAGTACAGGGAAGATCAATAATGGGGGAGGATGCTAAACAGCCTCCTGTGTTCTCAGGCATGGCTGAAACACAATAACCAGTTATAACTGTGTAACAACTTGCACCTCACAAAATGCTTTCAGTAGATTGTTTCATTTGAGTCTCAAAACAACTCTATCAATTAGCTGTTATCATTGTCCTCCCATTTTAGAAATGAAAAATTTAGTCTCAGTTAAATCATTTGCCCAGATAGCACATTAATAGGCAATCGATCTAATTTTAGACTCAGAATCTAACTCTTAACGAGACCAGTGCTATCCGATAGAAATATAATGTGAGTTATTTAACATGATTTTTAATTCTTTAATAGCTACATTCTAAGAAGAAGAAACACAAATAGTTCATTTTAAGCATATATTTAACCCAATATATCTAATATATTATCATTTTAACACGTAATCAATATAAAAATTTTAAATAGGACATTTTTAATTCTTTTTTTTCATACAGTTTTTGAAATCCAGTGTCTATTGTACAGTTACAGCACATCTCAATTTGCTACTCACATCTCAAGTGTGCAATAGCCACATTGGCTAGTGACTGTCATTGAACAGATCTAGACCAGGGGTTAACAAAAATTCTTCTATAAAGAATCAGATAAATATCTTGAGCTTTACAGGCCACATCCATACTCTGTTGCATCTTCTTTTCTGTCTCTCTCTGTCTCTGTATCTCTGTCGTCCTCTCTCTCTCTCTCTCAATCCTTTAAAAATGCTAAATTGCATTTTAGCTAATAGACTGTACAAAAACAGTCCACAGACTAGATGTGGCCTGTGGGTCACAGTTTGTCAGCTCCTGCTCTAGGCCCTAAGCTCACTGAGAGCAGGAACTGTGTCTAACGTGTGCACTACTACACACTCTAAAGCCCGGATTATAACAAGTATTTGAGAAACAGTTTGCAATAGATTAACTAAGGTAGATCAGGCAGGATTTATTATTCCCACTTGGAAGGTGACAAAAATGATACCAGAGAGCCAAAATGACTTATCCGAAGTCACGTAGTTAAATACAAACCCAAAGCTGTGTGGCTTCCAGCCGACTAGTCTTTCCTCAAGGTCAGGCTTCTCATAAATGATGACACCTGTTTCGCAGCTGCATGGGCGGTCACTCTCATTCCCAGTTCTTCCATCTCCTTTTGCCTCTGGATTTGATCTCAGGCTCTCAGGAGCCCCCATCCCCCGTCCCCCTCACCCTGCCCGGGAGGAGGAGTCGAGGGGACACATTTTAGGAGACACTGGCAGAGCTCCCAGCAGGCAACACTGTTCATGATGAAGAGCCCGTGTCCATTCCAGGATCTCTCCAGAAATGAATAGTCTTGTAAGGTTAGAAAAAATGCATTTTTATTCTCTCTTTCAGGCTAAACGCATCTGCCTCCTTCACAAAGAAGGTAGTGAACCAGTTATAATTGCACACCATACACTGGGAGCATGAAAGTGACATTTAGCAACACTTCAGCCTCGGATATGTGGCGGCTACACTAAACATTATATAATTGCTGCAGCATTGATCCCAACAATTAACGCCAAAAAGCAGAGACAAAATGGACCTTCTCCAAGAAACTGCCACAACCTGAGGGTAAAATGGAACCCCAATCTCTCTTGGAGACAGCTTGCCCTCCTCCAAATGTTAAAGATTTTTTTTTTTTTAAGTTTTCTGTCCAAACAATTTTTACAGTTTCCCCAGGGTCCAGGGGACCAGGGAGCAGACAGGCTGGTGGAGATGAAGATACCCAGAAGTTGTCTGATGGGGTGGTCTACTTCCTAGTCCCCTCTGGTCTAGCCCATGAACTCAGTGAATTTGGGTAACTGCAAGATCACTGTGGCTGGATCACAGAAGCAAGGCTTCAAGAAATGGCCTCAGAGATTAAGAGTCTGTCTTTCCTATAGGCAATTCAGAGTTACTGGGGGGGTTTATGATGAGAAGGAGTAGGGCCATTTTACATTTTGGAAAGAAGCAGAGGAGACAGGAAGAGAATGACAGTGGTTGGACTGTGGCAGTGGGGATAGGGAGAAGTGGACAGATCCAAGAGATATTTAAGAGGTGACGTTGATAGGACCTGATGAGTGATAAGATGTAGGAGAGTCAAGGATGATTTCCAGGCTTCCGGCTTTGACGACTTAAAAGATGGTAGTACTGAACCCTGAAAGGGGGGATGACAGGTTTGGAGGAAAGAGAGGATGTGTCAGAGTGTTGGGTACATTAATTATAAGGAGGACTCAGATAAAAGGGGAAAATATAAATACGATTCAAACACAGGCTGGGTGAAGATATTGAAATGTGGGGTGGCTCCATAGTGTAGTGGTTAGCATGTCTGTTTTATATGCAGAAGGTCCTGGGTTCGCACCCCAGGTGGAGCCACAGACCATAACCCAGGTGTGCTGGGTTCTGGGTGCGCACTGTGAGCGCGTGGGAAGAGACACCCTTCAGAGATCCAGTTCTTAAGGGGACACAGCAATATCCATAGGTCAGGGTTGGACGTTGGGGTGGGGGGAGAATTAAAAAGGGGGAAAAAAGGGGAAATATAGAAATGTGAGTCACCTTCATCTAGGAACTGATGACCACAGACGTGGGTGAGCTACCTGAGGAGAATACAGAGTAGTAGAAAAGAAGATAAGAGACCCACGAGTCAAGGGGTGGAGAAAGGACAAGGCTCCAACAATGGGGGCTGAGAAGAAACAAAGAAAGTAAAGGTGAAACAACAAGGGAGGGAGTCTTAGAAACCACACACATTCAACACGTATTCTCATTGAACGCTTACTATATACCTGGCACTATTCTAGACACTGAAGAAAAAGCAGTGAAGTACACATAACAGACAAAACTCCCTACCCTTGTGGAAATTTCAGACTAGTTGGAGAGAGATGGAATTTAAGTAAATAAGTAAGTAAATTTATTTGGTTTGTGCAGTGGGTTGAATAGTAGTCCCAAAAAAGATATTTCCAAGTCCTGACCCCTGATATGGTGAATATGATCTTATTTGGAAACAGGGTATCTGCAGATGGGATTAATTAAAGGATCTCTAGATATAATTATGCTGGATTTAAGTTGAGCCATAAACCTATGACTGGTGTTCTGGTAAGAAAAAGGGAAGGGATATTTGAGACAGACATACAGGGGAGAAGACCGTGTGAAATGGAGGCAACTTTTTCTCAACAAAGGTACAAAAGCAATTCAGTGAGGAAAAGATAGTCTTTCCCATAAATAATGCTGAAACAATTGTAAAAAAGAAAAAGAATCTCTAATTCTTACATCACATATAAAAATTAACTCAGAATAGATCATAGACCTAAATATAAAATCAAAAACTGTAAATCTATTCCATGAAAATGTAGGAAGAAATATTTGTGAACTTGGACTAGGGAAATATTTATTAGATATGACACTAGACTGATAAATTAAACTTCACCACAATTAAGAATGTCTGCCCTTCATAGGACCCTGTTACAAGAATGAAAAGATGAGCCACAGACTGAGAGAAAATATTTACAAATCTCAGAACTGATAAATAACTTGATACAGAATATATAAAAGAGTCTCAAAATTCAGCAATAAGAAAGCAAACAATCCAATTTTTGAATAGACACTAATATGGCAATAAGTACATGAAAAGATGTTCATCATCATTAGCCACTAGGGAAATACAAATTAAAACCATAAGATACCGCTACACATCTACGATAATGGCAAAGATAATTTTTTTAATTACCAAGCACTGGTGAGGATGCAGAGCAACTGGAACTCTCATTCACTGCTGGTGGGAATGCAAAATAGTAGTACAGCCACTTTGGAAAGCAGTTTAGCAGTTCCTTATAAAGCGAAACATGCTCCTACTACACAACCTACCAATCCACTCCCAGGTATTTACCCAAGTGAAATGGAAACACACTTACCAAAAAGTCCTGCAAGTGAATTCTTAGAGCAACTTCATTCATATTTCCCCCAAATTGGAAAATGCCAAATATCCCTCAACTGTGAAGTTGTAAAACAACTGTGTAATCTCCATACAATGGAATTCTACTCAGTCTTGAAAAGAAAAAAGCTACCAACACACGGCAATATGGATGAATCTCAAATGCACTGTGCTAAGTGAAAGAAGCCAGATTCAAAGGTATGTGCTACACGATTCTATCTACATGACATTCTGAAAAGGCAAAAGTATAGAGACAGAAAACAAATCAGTGGTTTCCAGGGGCTGGGTCGGGGAAGGGGTAGATATCTGGAGCGATAGAACTGTTCTCTATCTTGATTGCTGTGATGGTTAAACCACTGGATGTGTTTGCCAAAACATGCAGAATTGTATACTAGAGCAGGTAAATTTTATCATATATACATTATCCCTTAATGAAAACTAATAGAAAAAGATCATTTGGATGTTGGACTGAGAATAAGGGGCTGGGCCGGAAGCAAGGAGACCCTTAGGGGCCTGGACGAGAGATACAGTGGCTTAGACTGACAGTGGCCCTAGAATCTGTCAGTACATAGGTCATCAATGATCCTCGTGGACACATTTTCAATGAAGGAGAAAGAGGAGAGACAGGCTGTGAGGGTGAGGAGCAGAGATGAGCATGTATAGACAGTGCTGGATCCTGAGTCACTCACTGACTGTTCTTGTAATAAACCTGCTTGGACCTGTCTCGCTAGATGAGCCCTGGCTTGGAAACAGGCTTTGGCCTAGAGTAACCAATCATCCTGGTTTGCGTGGGACTTGCCCAATTTTAACACTGAAAGTCCTGCATCTAGGGAAACCCCACAGTCCCTGGCACACTAGGACAGTTAGTCACCTGAGTCTGGTCCCTAGGCAAAGAGCTGTGCTCAGTTCAAGGCCCAGCCAGCCCCTCTGGTCACCCTGCAGTTCTGCTTTCCCTGTGGGCTTGGTAACTCTGCCTTCCATCCCTCACAAGCCTCTGAGCTCCTTTTCTGATACCGCTCACACGTGAGGCGATGCAGGAATGCTGAAGAACAGAGTGACACTCTGCTACTCTTTGTGTCACCTTTTCTCAGCCTCTGGCATGAAGGCTGTTAGATGACTCTTGGTATCGGGAAGGAATTGAAGAGAGGTCTTGTCACTCCACCGCCAGGGGGTTGGGAGCACTGAGCTCAGAACATACCTTTTCCTCCCACCTCACTTTTGAAATGCCTCTCTTGAAACAGACTCTAAGGCTTGTGCTTTGGTCTTGTCCACCCTCAAGTCTCCACAGCTGTGGATATAGAAAAGCACTTCCTCCTTCTCAGTATTGCTCCTTTGGTCGCCACCACAGCCCTCTTTTCTGGATCTATCTCCTATCTCTTTTCTGCGCCTTCCCCATACACGCTAGGGAAGCAGTCTAGAGTAACATTTGAGTGTCGAGACTTTGACACTAAACAGAACCTGGGCTCAAACCCCAGCTTTGTCACTTTCTAGCAGCATGACCTTTGGCACATGATTCCTCTGTAAAACGGGTATGATGAATCCCACCTCATTGAATTGCTGTGAGAATTAAAGGAGATTATGTGTGAAGGAAGAAAACCTCAGCACAATACTTGGAACAGAGCAAGCATCAAATAAATGTAGCTCTTGATGTACAAAACGTTCCCAACAGTAATGCTCAGCAATAGGGAAGTGGTTAATAAGTTAGGCTACACCATGATTCATTTATAGCATACTGCATGGAGAAGCCATTAAAAATAATGTTCTGAAGAATATCTAATGGCACAGAAAAATGTTCATGATATAATTTTAAGAGAAAAAAATTGGGCTATAAAACTCAGGTCTCAAGTCTGTTCTTCAAAAAGTATGAGTGTGTGTGTGTGTGTGTGTGTATGTGTGTGTGTGTTTAGAAAAAATATATAGAAAATGTTGGCTGCTTATTTCTTTTTTATTTCTTTATATTATTCTGTATTTTCAAGTTTTCTCTAATGAACATGTATTACTCTCATAACAATAGATGTTATTTTAAAAATTCAGTCACCACTTTTTTCATTCAACAGAGATTTTTCTAGTACACACACGATGTGCCAAGCAATATTCTGGACTCTGGAGACACTGCGAGGGAAAAGTCGCCAGACAGGTTTTTCTGAGGACACCATCTAGCCTTACCTTTAATTCTCCTTAATTGTTTTATGCACTTATTTTGTCTCCACCAGTAAACTGTTAATTCCTCGGGAAGGAACCACACAGTCCTCTTTGCCTGTAGTCCTGCAACATCACACTCCATACTCATAGGAAGAACTCAGTAATGCATTTCACTTCAATGACTGAAAAGTGACCAGTTTCCTAAAACCAGTTATTATAGGAAGAATATATCCTTCCCCTACTTCCCTCATCCTAGGTGTGATAGGGCTGAACATTCAAGGCTGCCACCTTAAGTGGGTATTCCTGGAAGCCCAGGAGCCTTTTGGCTGGCCTAGCCTGATGTGAGAGGAGCTTCTCTTTCCAGCCTCTACCCCAATATACATCAAACCTACCTTTTTTCCCCATATAAGCAACCGTAGAACATGGTAGCTGATCATGTCCTTTAGATCAAGATTTCTTTACTGTTATCACACCATGGATCCCTTGGGCAGTCTGATGAAGCCTGATGGACCTTTCTTAAGATAATGTTTTTTCAATGTGTAAAATAAACACGCAAGATTACAAAAAAAAAAATTGAAATATACAGCAATACAATTACCAAGGTATTAGTTTTAAAATATATTTATTACGAAGTAATAGATTTGCTTCTTTGCCCTGCATTGAAAAAACTAATACATTACATATGAAATACAGTCATTAAAGTTAAATTTAGTTTTTTAAGACATCCTCATATAAAGACTGTTTTTGCTTACCTTAAATGAGAACATAAAATGGTGGAATGGTATTTGACAAGATAACCCGCATGTCCTGTTGGAAATCAATTGACTTTGATATATATTTACAGTAACAATGTTGAAAATCCAATCCTCAAAGATATAGTGTTGAAAATAGAATTAAAGCTTCCACAGCTTCTTCACATGGTAAAGATAAGTGTTTCCCAGGGAGCACCAAAACTCTCCAAGGCTATTTAGTGAATCACCAGTTAGAGTGTTATTTCGGTCCTGAGATCAATGAATTCATCTTTGGCTAGATCAACACCTTTGATACAGTTTATATAAGAAAGAAAAAGAATGCGATTCTAGGGTTCAATTTTGTTACCATCAAGATAGAAATGACTTTTGCAAGAGTTCTAAAGTATTTCCAGGTGCTTGCAGATTGCTTTTTTCAAATTTACAGAATTTTGTAAATTCCATTGAGGTAAAGCACTTCCTTCAGCATTTCAAAGTTTATAAAGATGCCAGCCTCTTATCAGCAGCTTACCCAAGAAAGCTTATGTTTTCATAATAGTGACATCAGGGCCTTGAGTTGAAACAGTCGACTCATTCACACGTTTAAAAAATGTCTGCCTATATGCTTACTTAATATATGGCAAAGGAGGTAAGAATATAAAATGGGATAAAGACAGTGTCTTCAATAAATGATGTTGGGAAAATCAGACAGATAGTGCAAAAAAAGAAGCTGGGCCATCTTCTTACACTGTACACAAGAATAGACTCAAAATGGACTAAAGATTTAAATGTAAGACCTGAAACCATAAAACTTTTAGAAGAAAACATAGGCAGTAAACTCTCTAATATTATTAACGGGAATTCCTTTTCAGATATATCTCCTTGAGTAAGGGAAACAAAAGAAAAAATAAAGAAATGGGACTACATCAAACTAAAAAGTTTTTATACAGCAAAGGAAACCATCAACAAAACAAAAAGACAACTGACTGGGAAAAGATATTCGCTAATGATACATATGATAAGGGGTTAATATCCAAAATTTATAAAGAACTTATATAACTCAACAACAACAAAAAAACAAACAGTCCAATTAAAAAATAGGCAGAAGACCTGAAAAGATATTTCTCCAAAGAGGAAATACAGATGGCTAACAGACATGTGAAAAGATGCTCAAGGTCGCTAATCAACAGAGAAATACAAATTAAAACCACAATAGGATATCACCTCATACTTGTCAGGATGGCTATTATCAATAAATCAAAAAACAGCAAGTGTTGGCAAGACTGCAAAGAAAAAGGAACCCTCATACATTGTTGGTGGGATTGCAAATTGGTACAGCCACTATGGAAAACAGCCTGGAGGTTTCTCAAAATTTAAAAATGGATATACATACCTTTTAACCCAGCATTTGCACTTCTGGGTATTTATCCAAAGAAAACCAAAACAATAATTCATAAAGATCTATGCAACCCAATATTCATAGCAGCACAATTTACATTAGCCAAGATATGGAAGCAACCTAAATGCCCATCAACAGACTATTGGATAAAGAAATTATGGTTCATATATACAATGGAATATTACTCAGCCATTAAAAAAGATGAAATCCTACCATTTGCAACAACATGGATAGACACAGAGGTTATTATGCTGAGTGAAATAAAACAAAGAAATACAGATGCCATCTGGTTTCACTTATATGCTGTATTTGAAGAACAAAAAGAACAAACTAATAATCAAAAAACAGACTCACAAATATTGTGGACAATTTGGTGATGGACAGAGGGGAGGGGGGTTGGGAGGCTGGGACAATGGGGTGAAGGGTTAAAGAAGTACAAATTAGTAGTTGATAGTTGGGTGCAGGGAGCATGAAAGAGGCAATGTAGTTAGCATTAATATTATGGCTAAGAGGAGGGAGAGAGCAATTGGGGGGATTGTTTTATGAATATTATAGATGTCTAACATCTATACTGTCTGTACTGTATACTTGAAACTAATTTATAAATAATTTATTTTAAAAAATATATATCTGCCAGGCAAATTTCTTTCAAAGTGTTACAAGAATGGGTTTTCTTGTTCTTTTAGAAAAAGTGAAACTTCCTTCTTGGAAGTCAATGAGCTTCTCTGTGGTAGAGAAACCCCTGGTTTTATGCCACTGTTCTTAACAAAACCTATAAAAATACTGATTTGGAGACTAGCTTTTGATAAAGTTGATGACTTTATGGCCATTGAAATAAACTTCTCTCGGGATTTTTGGAAAACCTGTGTTAAATGCAGCAACAGAAAACAACATGAAATGTTCCCTTTTTTACTAAAGTAACAACATCAGATGTGCAACCAAACATTACAAGAGCTCCTGAGCAAGGATATAAAGCTTTAAAAAAAAAAAAACTTTACACCATTTCCAAAATGTCAGCAGTCTTTGCAGTTTTCCAGAAAGAAGATTTATTATATAATGGTCTCTAGCCTCTTGCAAATAAGGTGTTTTTCTTTTGGTTTCCAGTAGGTGGCATCTAATGTCTTTTTTTCGCTGATAGATGTTTAATCATGCTGGCTACCCTCAATCTCAGTTCCTGTCAGTGTTAGTGACAGTTTCGGTAGTGTTTGCTCAGATTCTCCTAGGGCTTCATGGTGTTTGGTCTCAGAGGGTGTGGAGGGAAGGTCCCTCTGGATTGGGAGTTGGAGGCTGCAGCTCAGCCTCAAGTTTTGCAGCTGTGGCTGATTAAAATCAACTGTTGTTTCTCTACCATTGCCACTTTTCTCCCGTCCTTGTTTCTCTGCCTTCTGCCCTGATTATTGGACACTGCCACCGGCCATGTGGAGCTCACGGCACTCTCGGGCAGGGCTTTTCAGGGAAATCTCTGCACCTTCTCCCCTCCCCTTCCTCCTACAGGGAGCTCTGTCAGCTGCGAGAGGCAGTTTCTTTATTTCTCCCAGCCCACTGCCTGACGCCCAGGGTTCTGACCTGTGGTAGCTTTTATGCACAGACCTCATGCAGCTTGGGTGTTTTCTTTTGAGTTTTAGGTGTTCAGCTTATTGTTGCTTCAAGGGGAGAGACCTGGAGACGTCTCTCATGCAGCCATGTTTAATCCAATCCCCTTTGCAGTTTTCAAAGGCACCCACAAATCAAGAATTCCTATTTATTGACATTAGCAGGGTCATTGTGAACAAAACAAGGAGGTGATTTTATTGAAAGATGTATGTAGTTTTATCAAGTGACTTACTGAGGAGAATGGCAAGACTGCCAATTCGTCCATAACACACTTCAAAATATGAAAGCACTTCGTTTGACTAGAGAGCCACTTCCAGCCTGCTCCACATTTCCAGTGTGTGTGTGGCTTCAGGTAGTTTCTCCAGTAATGTGAGGCTTCTTTTGTTTGGCACTTGGTAAGAAACTTCAAGAATGCTTCCAGCAAAGATTTTCACGAAATGGCAAATGCACAGTTTTGAAGTATCCTAGCTTTCTTAAATTGAGCTTTCTCTCTTCGCATACACACAAAACCCTTCATTTTCTTTAGATGCATTCTCTAGGTAAACAGACATGAAGTACTCTTTCAGCCTTCCTGACTTCAAATCCCATTCTCAAGAATTTTTCCACAAAAGAAAAAAAGTCATTATGGCTTTTATATTCCATTGCTTCATTAATGGAAATGAAACCAGGTATGTAGTTTTCATTGGATCTTCCTTTTCTTTGCCAACTCAAGATAAATTGAGTTCGTAAAAAATAAATAATAAATAAAGGGAAAATAAAAATTTTTTTTTATTCCAGTGACATTCTTTAAAATGTAATACTTTGTGGTTCCTAAGTAATTTGTTTGATAAATCTACAGAGAAGGGAATAATTTATATGTTAATTAAGTAAAGTATGAAATATTCATTAAATTTTATGACAAATAAGTAAAACAAGGCAGGTTTTATACTTAGCCAAAGTTTTTGCACTATTAACATCTTTTAACCTATGTATAGATAGGAGGCTACAGCCATTGCTCAGGAGTCCTTTCCTCCCCCGAATTTAGCTATTGTTTCATGACTTTCCATGACTTTCTGGAAATAATGGTTTTCATTTTTCATATTGTCACTGTTCCACAATGATTTTTTTTTAACGTGTGGCAATTCACAGGGTTATAGTATAAGAACAATGCACGAAAAACATACTGTGCATGTAAGACTTTATTTCATAACAGACATGTAAAAGAGGAAACATAAGTCAAAGAGAGGACTATTACACAAAGTGTACCGCACTGTGCATGACCCGTGTCACCGTGCAATCTGGTAGCAATCACAAGAAGTTACTTTAAATATCACACTTGAACAGTTAGCTCAGCAATCAGACATATTTGAACTCTCCTGTGTCACCAAGGGTCGCATTGTAGATGGAAAGTGAAAAACCCACATTAGAGCGATTCAGATTTGCAAAACTTTAGCAAACTATGGAAATAATGCAACTCCTTCTGCATATTGATCCACAAGTGATTACCCTTGAGGAATATTGAAATGTCTGGGTCACCCCCATAAGAACACTCAAATCCACTGCTCGGTGGCCGACCCGACCCATGCAGAGTTGCCAGACAACAGCCAGCTACATCACAGGAGAGTCTGTGGGGAAGACTGATCCCAAGCTTCCAGCAGCCAGTCTAACAGCTTCTGTAGTTTCAAAATAGTGGTGGACAAAAATTCAATTTCCAGATATCTACAACAACTATAATATGACATAAAAATATTTGTGATGTCATGTTAATACACTGGTTTTTTGTCACATTTGTAACTGAAAGAAATGCTACATATCAAATAGAGGATAGTAAAAATGAAGGTATAGTTTTTCCCTACCCATGTTCATGGACCCTCTGACTTCTATTCCATAAACCCGATGGGCCTTTGGATCCTAGTTAGGAATGTCTGTTTTATGTGGTTCATAGTTGTCCAAAAGAGTGGTTCATAGTTGTCCAAAAGAGTGGTTCCCAAGTTTCAGATAAGAGAAATGAGAAAAAAGAGCAAGGTTTAATGATGCTAAACTTATTAAACTGATTTTTTTTCTTTGCTTTTAAAATGTTCTTTTGACGAAATAATAGAGACAGTGGATCACAATTTTTAAATGTCTTTACTAGGTAAAAATAAAAAATTGGCAATCCTACTGCCAGTTCCCCCATCCATTCCTTTTATTGTACTTATTAGTCTAAGAAGTTTAAAATCTGGGACTCGTTGGTTCAGGACACCATGACAAACTCAATGAGCACCAATATCTAGTCCCTTGTAACAAAACCACAGATTAGTCCACTTATCCACTCCTCTGACAAGATGGCTCCATTCCCAGTCCAGAGCGAAATCCTAAGTGACATAAGCCATCATGGTAACCCCATTGTCCGGGCAGAGGTTGATTCACAGGATGCAAATGTGACTCAGTCTGGCCACTCAAAACTGAAAAGGATGCAGTTGCGACTGAGTGTCTGATGTCTTGAAATGTCAAGGACATCATAACACCACAAGGGAAGCCAGCCTAGAAAGTCGGCAGAGTGAAGAAAAGCAAAGAACCTGTGTCCTTGATCACACCACAGAGCTGATCCCACCACCCGAGAACAGCGCCACCGCTGTGTGAGATAGCTCCTAATAGTTTACAGCTGTTGAGTAGGCTCACCTGTTTTGTGTTTACCTGCAGTCGAAGTCATCCTAACTGACCCAGCTAGGCACTTGGGGAAGCATTAGAAAGTGGCATTACCTCTTAAAAACAAGTTGCCACATCAGAGTACTAAATGAGCTTATTCATTCCGGATTATGCAACCCTAACTCAAGCCATTCCCCTATATTTTGCTGATTTTACTTCCTAAATATCCCCCTAATGCTTCCTTTTCTTTTTATTTCCACTGCCAACTCTAGCCCAGTTACTTTCAGCTCTTATTCAATCTACAAGATGGATGGGCATCAGCCCACCAACTGGTTTTCTGTTCCCACCTGGGCCTCTTCCAAACAGGAACCGAGTGATGATTTTGTTTAAATGCAAATCAGTTTACATCACTTTCCTGTTTAAAAAACCTTGCAATGGTTTTCCAGTGCACTTAGAATAAAGTGCAAACTTCTTAAGTTACCTACAAAACCCTATATATCTTGGCTCTCCATAACCCTCCATACCTCACCCCCTCATTCCTGCTGTTTCAACATTAGCCACACCAGCTTGGCCCACCCCTTCTTCTCCTTTGTCTAGTTGAAGTCTTCAGGTCCTTTAGATCTCAGCTCATTAATCACTTCCCCAAGGAAACCTTTAACAGCCATATCCTCCGCGAGGACCAGATCTGGCCTCCTAGGATGTATTCTCATAGCACAGCCTTTCCTAGTATTTAACACAATTTTCAATTAGATTTTTATTTGTGTGATTAGTTGGTTGACAACTTTTTTCCCTACTAGAATGCAAGCTCTCTGTCTAAATTTCCCAGACCCTGATAACAGTGTAGGTATTCAAAAAATATTTGTGGAATTGACGGATGGATGTTCACAAACTATCACAGATACTCCTGGAAAGTGGCTCGTGATCAGGGAGTATCTGGATTCATAAACATTACACAGGATCCTTGTTCACTCTTCCAGAGTCTTGCTAACAGACACAACAGCTTTGCACTTGACAACTCCCCGTGTGCCCTACGCAGAAGGTGAGGGAGCTATATGTTCTCCTACTGTGCTCCCAAGGTTAACTCAAGTCTCCACCTATATTCCAAATCATGGAAGGAGACATTATTGAATAATGCAGGTTATGGAATAAATGTTGTGTCCCCCCAGAATTCATATGTCGAAACCCTAATCTCCAATGAGATGGTACTAGGAGGTAGGGGCTTTTGGAGGTGATTAGGTTTAGATAAGGTTGTGAAGTAGGGCTCTTGTAATGAAATAAATGTCCTTATAAGAAGAGGAAAAGACTAGAACTCTGTCGTGTGAGGACACAGCAAGAAAGCAGCCATCTGCAAACCAGGAAGACAGCTCTCACCAGGCACTGATTCTGCTGGCACATTAATCTTGGACCTCACAGCCTCCAAATGGTGAGAAATAAATGTTATTTAAGCCATCCATTCTATGATAACTTGTTATAGCAGCCTGGACTAAGACAACACCTAACTAGCGTGGGCTACAGAATCAAAGACATGGACTCATTCCAGTTCTGCCATTTACCAGTTGTGTTTTCTGGAACTAGATACATAATATCTCTAAGCCTTAGTTCCTTATCTGTAAAATGGGATACTAAGAGTATGAACCTGTTAGCCTAAAAATAAAAGGCCTTTCAAAATGAGAGGAAACAAGCATTTATTTGAGATTTAAAAATTCAGGCAGAAGCCCAAATAACATTCTAATTAGAAGACAAAGCCAAGAAGTATCTATGAGAAAGAGAAAGAGACAATTACATCAATAGATAGGGGGCATTTCTATTGGTACAGATAATATAGCATAGTGATGTTCATTCTAAAGAATGTTTTAGATTTTCTGTCTAATAAACACTAGACTGGTAATTATAATATCTCTGTATTGTTATCCTTGCGATCAGTTCTTTGAGACACAGGTTGATTTAGGCCCAGTCTGAAGGTTATTTTGCCCTGTTTTAACATTCCAAAGGTTTGAGGTATAAAATGTGCAAGGCAGTTCCTCTGGGATGGCAGCTCCAGCTCCATTTTAAAGTGGCTCAATTTATTATATTTTACAAACCTCACAAAGTTGCTGTGAAGATTAAATGAGATAAAATATGTAAAGCTCTTAGAAGAGTGTCTAGCACACAGTGTAAATATTCAGCAACAGTGTCTTTATTCTTGTTTGAATTACTGTCATAGAGGTAAAACAGAGCCTTAGAGATCAACTAGTAAACTATCTGATTTCACAAATGAGGAAATGCTCTCCAAAGAGGCCCCATGGCAGAACCAGCAGGAGGAGCCAGGCTGGTGGCTCCCACTGGATGCCATTTCCATCACAGCCTATATCCACCCTGATTCTCTGTGCTCTGACAGCCCAGGGCCCTCCCAGGGATGAGAAAGTATGAAGAGGAAGCAGCCATGGGATACTCTCTTCTGGGCCCAGGATGAGTTGAGCTATCGAGTGAATGCAGAAAGGACCAGATGGGTGTTTCTCTGCCCCAAGAGAACAACCATTCTCCTGTGAGCACAAAGAGACACAATCCAGGAGAATGTCCTAATTAAACTTATTCTCTCCTCTTTCACCAGGCCTTCCTGGGGAGGCCATTCCAGACCATTTATTGGGCTCTGTTTAAATACCAGTAGTGTTCCTTCCTTCTGGAACCAACTTATGTAAATTTCCTTCTAATGACATTTTCATCATACCAATTCCCAAAGGTCGTTTTGTGAGGATGCATTTCAGAAACAGCCTCACATGCATATGAGGCATGATACCTGCTTGATGTTTCAGCTGAGCAGCTAGCTGCCTGACAACAACTGGAAAGAAGAGAAAAAGATAGAAAAGAAAGGGAGAGAGGGAGAAGCTGTAAGAAGTATATGTGCTCAGGGGGCAACACAATCAATCTCTTCGAAAGGGTGTACTTCCCCTGGAGAAAAGATTTAAGGAAATAGGCAAGCAGATTTAATGAAAAACTCTGAGTCTATTGATTGAAATCTGTTGTACTTTCTCACTATTGAGAACACATCATTTTTGCATTAGGCAATTGGTTTATACATTATGTAAATAGAACACAGAAAAACTTCTCAAGAAATGGGCAAGTGGAGCAGAGATGCCTCGTCCTGTTACACTGTGGGGCCCACATCTCCTTCTCTGTTGTGATCAGGCTCCTCCAGGCTCCTCCAAACTGAAGGCCCCTGGGTCCTTCTGCTGATAATAGCAGTCGCAATAAAGATAAGCACCTGCTCCCAGAATGCATCGCTCTCCCCTTTGTCTCCTGTCCCTGCAGAGGCAGCTACCTCCACCCAAAGCCCCTCCTCTGGCCTCTTTACCCACCCTTGTCCACCATTGTTCCCTGGATGGAGCCTTCCAGCACCATCTTCTGCTGAAGCCTTATCTGGTGTCCTTAGGCAGTTTCAAGAGCTTCCTCCAGTGGGTTCCAATGGCACCTTATACCCACTCCTATTGTGACAATGATCACACTGCTGTAACTACCACTTCCATGACACATTTTTTTCTCACATTTGAATGTTCACTGTACCCATTCCCATCATGTTAAGATTGCTCATATTGCTCAGTTCTAAAAGACACATTTTTTTTTTTAATCACATTTGAATGTTTCTAAAATCGGGATGTTTTGCAGCAATGTGTACATTTAGTGTGGTAGGGATTCTGATTTTTTTTCTTCTGAAAAGTTTTTATATAGAGAATGCACCTTAAAACCAAAGAAATAATGCACCTTATCTGAGTGTCTGATCTCCCCTCTCCGTTATGAGCGATGAGGAGCAGGATCTGTGTTCTGATCCTTCTTGTATCTCCGTCCCTTCCCAGACTGCCTGCTATGCAGCTATTTCTCTGTGAATATTGGGGAGAAGGAAGAATGAAGGATAAAGGAAGGAAGAAAAAAAAGAAAGAAGGGAAATCTCCTACATTCTGCAGTTCACAAAGCACCTTCACATCCTGCTCTCATTTAATTTGATTTCCCATCAGAGGGCACTGGGGTTTCTCCCCCAAAGGTTGTCCTTGAAGCTTGCCTCCTCACTACTGTCTAGGCACTCATGCCTGCAGTAGATTGTCAACACAACACAACAGTCATCAGCCACCTAGGGCACACACTATAAAGGGAGAAACCAATATGGAGGAAAGTCAGAGATCAGAGTCATTCTTCAATTTAGCTTCCCCAGCCAGGGGACCCTTTCATGGACTCTACACCCCACAGATAAGAGTTCACCTCAGCAATCTTCATCACATCTCAGCAACTTGTCTGTCCTGCCAAGCATGCCAAACTCTGGCCATACCCTTACATGTCCCACCTATTTCCTAAGGCTCAAGTTAGCTTATTTTCTCATTTTCCCCAACTCATGCTTTGCCTGAGACATCTTCCCTGGCCCCCAGCTCTCCCGTGACATATTCTTTGATCTCCCTGTCCTCATATATCTCACCAGCCTCTGGATAGCACTTGTGGTCTGAGCCGGACCAGTAAGCACTGTTCGTATTGTACCTAATGCTTTAAAGAACTTCCCACAGCAGAGAGCTAAGCACATATCAGTATTCAAACATACGATTGAAACAAATTAATACAAGAATTGGCTTTTGGAGGATTCTCCTCCCTTTATCATTTCCTTTACCCTTTCTTCTACTTCCAGCCCAAACAAATCCCTCTCTCTGAGGCCACCTTGTGGGTTGAGAATTATGTCCCTTGACTCTGGTTTTTCCAGATATGTTGTTGGAGATATGCCTGGACCCCTTCCCTGCAGGCCCCTGCAGCTCAGCCCTGTCTGACATCTCTCTGAACTGGCCTCTCCTTGGCTGCTGCACTTTTCTTATAAGTTTTTCTCTTTTCTGGTTGGATAATCACCTTCATGAGTTCCTCTGTAGTACTTCAAACATCAAGGTGGCACTAGAAGGAAGAGAAGGGGCAGCCACATGACACTGTTGATTTACCTGGAATTCACAGGCTAGCTGACTCTATTAAGTTCTGTTGAGATGAGCTGCTATTAAGCCAGGTTTTTTATCCTTTACATGAACAACTGATCTCATATACCTAAGGGGTGTTATTTACATTTGCCCTATTAAATTCCATTGTGTTTGGCCTTATCATTCCAGCTGGCAGTGATCATTTTGAGGCTTCAGTCTGTCCATTCAATTCCTCAGCAGGGTAGAAACAAACTTAATGTACAGGCTTTACAGGTGGCTCGAGGAAAGAATTAACACCATGTCTAAATCAGGGCTTTAATTCACATCTTAGCCCTGAGATAACACTAGGCCTGGCCAGCTATCTAGCCTTTTAGGGCTCATTGTTATAAGAGTGGGATACGCTCAGTAATTTTCGTCTTACCCCACCCCAACTCCACTCTTGCACTCTTCCCACAGTGCTCTCTGTCTCGGAAAATGGCATCATCGTCCATACCCCAACCAGGTGACCAAACCAGGTCCCAATAAGGCATTCCTGATTTCTCTTTCCTGTCGGCCCCCACAAAATCAGTTCCTTGCTCCTATCGATTTAAGCTCCCTGCTAAATAAAGTCAGCCACCACTCCCTCTCACATTTCTGCCATACCTTTTATACTCTTCTTTCTCCTTCACCTTTTTAACTTCCATATTTCAGGCCTCAGTTTAAACTTCACTTCCTCCAGGAAGGTTTCTTGTCCTGTAGATTAGTTTGGGGGACTCCTGTCACCACCTTCTCCAAGATGATGTTTTCTGTATCATATCACCTAATTCGCTGTTTGTTGTTGCTTCTTTAAGTCTCCCCAGTTACATCTAAGTTATGTGAGGATGGGAAGGAGTCGGTTTTGCTCATCATTATACTCCCGGAATATAATAGATACTCAATAAACATTTCTAGAATTATTGAATTAATTAATGGTACCATGACCTTTGTTGGGCAAGTGTTAAATCATTAGCAAGTGATTTGGTTCAATACCCATGAGGCGCCCTGGCATAAAGAGAAGAATAATAGCTTTGGACTCTAATGGGCAGTGAGAGTTATGTCACTTAAACCTCATGAGCCTTAGTTTCCTCGTCTGAAAAGAGGAGATAAAAAGTTATATGGGATTTTCACAATGCCCAAAGGGAATTATATGGGTGAATGTGCTCTCAAACTAAAAAGTATGGTTCAAGTACAAGTATAGTCATGGACACTAATCCCTTTGTGAGTGGCCCTGACTTAACTTCGGGGTTGTACCGAAGGCCCTCATGGGCTCAACCTTGAGCACTGGTATTCATCAGTTTGAGTTCAGTACTAAGTTCAGCAGGTCTCTTTTATTCCTTCTCCACCTTTCCTGCTGTCCTCACTCTCCCACACTCCTGGGCCACTTCCAGAAGCTTTCATAACCGCCACTTCTACTGCATTCCCTTGGTAGAGGGTTTAATGATCCTGAAGGCCCTAGAAATACTTGAATTAAAACACAAAATGGATAGCATTGTGCATTTTAGTGAAACAGCAATTAGAAGCAGCAGTCGCCAAGTACTCAGGAGGGCAAGAGAGCCGAGGAGAAAAGGAATAAAGTGACCTCATAAAGACACTTAATTTCATTACCACCAGACATAGTTTCCCATTATTGCTCTTGGTGTTTAATGGTTTTATGATTCCATCTATTGATGCTTAGCTAGTTCATTAACTGTGCTGCTCAAAATACAATTATCTTCAACAAAACCTTTATCACTAATAAAAAGGAGGGGAAAAAACCCTCCATCATTACCAGAAAGCCGTGGGATGGGCACACCTCTGTGTAGTAACTCTTTGGCCCCAAAGTATTCACGGAGATAGAGACTACAGCTACATAAGTTTCACGCAACCAGTTTGAAAGTCAACCAAGCAACTGCTCTATTATTTATTAGGCTCCAACTAACAAGTTGGAATGATTCTGTGCACCCAGTTGACATTGGCTTTGAATCAGCTAAATCGACATGTCACAATACTGGTGACAAATGAGAGAAATGAAGGTCTGCTTAACTATTCATTCATTCAAGGGATTTACTAAGCCCCTACTGGGTGCCAAGCACTAGTTAGGTAGGGCCCTGTTTTTAGGAAGCCAAAAGTCTAGTAGACAATGTGTATCCGTTGGGATCAGAGGAAGGCGAATCCCAGTTATTGAGCGAGGGATCCGGGTGGACCTCTACTTCTGATTTGGAACAGGGAGGAGAAAGTAGGTACTGAGCAGGGCAGAACATGAAAATGGCTTTCCATCTCACTTAGCATAAAAGCCATTATAGTGGCCTCCCAAGGCCCTGCAGGGTCTGTCTTTAAGCCCTACCCCTTTTGCCTCTCTTCTGAGCCCATAAGAGGTGGGAAGGAGGTCAGTGAAAATAGTCAGGAGGGGCTGGCTTAATAAAAACTTATGTAAAGATTTTTAGGCGGATCGCTTGTTCTAAGGGGTTCCCATTTTTCTCTTCTGAAAACCAAACTGCTCTTGGCAGCTGTCTCTCTGGCTTCATTTCCTAATACTTCTCTCCTTGCACTGTCTGCTATGACTTCTTTATTATTCCTTAAGCATGATAGGCCCCAGGACTTTTGCATTTGCTATATGTCTCTGCCTGTAATGACTCTTCCCCCAGATAGTGTCAGGCTCAGTCCCTCACTTCTCAGTAAAATACCCCTTCTAAATGAAATCTTTTCTGCTCACCCACCTACTCCCACCACTCCCAATCCCTTTCCCTGTTGTATTTTTTGTCTATAACCTTTACCACCATCTGAGATACTGTATACTTTACTTTTTTTATGTTTGTTGGCTATTTCTCCACTAAAATGTAGCTCTTAGCAGGCAGGGACTTTATGCTTGGTTCACTGCTGACTCCCCAGCACTATAACAGTGCCCTACATTTAGAACATACTTAATAAATTTCTGTCAAGTGCCTGAATGCACTTATTATTTACCTACTGTCTCTCACCCCAGACCACCTTCTGTGTACTGCACTGTAATGCCTAGGCTCCTCTGCCAGCTGACTTCTTAAGAAGTTTTCTCAATAAAGATGCTGGAGAACAGAAGGCAAGAGAAAGGGAATAATGTGACCTCATAAAGACACTTTGTCTCTTCCCTTCTTCTTTTGGTGATGTCTCTAAAATGTGTTGGTTCCATCATTCCAACTTCAGCTGCAACAGCCCCTCCTCCATGGAGCCTGCAACCCTTCCTCTGTATGCTCAGGTTTTAGTAATGTCCCCTCCTCCCTTTTGTTCCCCCAGCCCGGGCTGTGAAAGCTTCTCCCAGCAGCTGATAAATTCTGGGTCACTGTGCAATCTCCCTTTTGCTGTCCCAGCTTTCCAACACCTATGCATCCTAGAGCCTGTATTCAACCTCCTCTGTTTGATATACCTAGTGTGGCTTCTTTTTTCCTGACTAAATCTTGACAGATACAATGAACTTGAGAGGGGAAATCAAGGCACTGACACAGTCCTATAGACTAAGCCAACACAGAGAAAAAGGGAGAGCTCTGACAGGGGCTAGCCATCCTTCCCAAATATGAGAAGAACAAAAAAGATCTAAGAACAATGAGGAAGCCCAACAGTGGAGACTGGTCTGCCAGATGCCAGCTGACTCCACTTGATGGTAGACAGACACTGAGGATGTGCCTGGCCTTGATCACGGCTGGCTCTGGAAGGCCAAAACCACACACATAAAGCCCAGTGGATCCAGGCGAGAGTTCTTGACACTCTCTGTCCCAGGCCTGGGAGAGGCTGCAGTGCGGTCTTTTGGGTCTACCAGCATTATGGCGAACGGCAGGGTGATCATCGAGGTTGTCATCCAATTGCACTGGTGATTATTGCTTCTTACCTCATGTCCTCTTTCAGCAATTCATCTCTGTGACCAAAGTGGAGATAATTCATAGCTCGTTTATGCACTTTTTAATGAGTATGAGGTTAAGATGCATGAATTTAGTTGGTAATTGACACTCAAATTTTTCCTGAAAAGCTGTTATCTGTAGTTCATCTCATAATCGATGGCATTTTAAAATTGAAAAACTGTGGTAGTAAGAAAAACTGAATACCTTAACGTGTGCCAGGCCGCATCCCACTTAATGTGTTCCACTGCCTTATCATTTCATCCTAGAAGCAGTCCTATGAGGGAAGTGTTATTGCTCCCATTTTTACGACAAGGACACAAAAATCAGGGGATTGTAGCTGCTAGTGAAGGAGTTGCTGTGAAGCCATGTGCGTTCTCTCTGGCTAGTCATGCTACTCATCCTCACACTTATGACCAAGAGAAAGAGCTGAAGAGCAACTTCTAAAATAGTCTTTTAGTGTTAGGACCTTCTACCAGCCCAGGGGTCAGAGTCCAAGTGAGACCTAGAAGCAGAGAAGACCCCCGTGGAGATTCAGGCTCTTTCTGGGGTCTTCCCAATGGGGTCATGGTCCCTCTGGCCAAACTACCTAACGAGCATCCCCCCTTGCAAGGTCCCTGAAAGGTAGAAAGAGTGTTAGAGACAGCTCTCCCGTCAAGTTAGTTCAGTGCAGTTAGGAAGACAGATAGGTATATGGAATAAGATAAATGACAATAGGCGGTTCTGTCAAATGCCACAAAAATGAGATAAATATGTGGATAAGGTTCCAAGAGAGAGAGAGCTTTCCAGGAACAGCAAAGCATCCAGTGCTCAAATCACCTTTGGCGAGGAGAGTTTACGTGCAGGGAATTGTGCTGGCTCTTTGGCTCCCTTTGAAGCCTCACTATGAGCTCACGATGTAGGTCTTGTCATCCCCATTTTACAGACACACTGGATTGTACAGCTGGTGAGCAGTCACACTGGATTCGAACCTTAGTATGCCTGACCTCCAAATCCCTTAGCCCTTCAACTATACCCTGTCATCAGTGCATGTGCGCATGCATGCTCAGACATGCTCACTCACCAATGTGTGCATGCATGTACCTGCACGCACACCTCAATACTGTTTACAGAGGCAATTAATTTTTGAAAAAAGCAACATAGAACACATTGCCAGATGCATTCAAAGAAACCAACTGTTCTATAATCCTTCCTGCATATTTTGTTTGCCAAATTTAATAGATTTTTGTAGGGTTTTTTTTTTGTTTTGTTTTGCTGAGCAGTCTGGTTAGAAAGTCAAGCAAACAAGATGTAAAACTTGAGATTTATTCTTTACCTGGCAAGCAGCTTCATGCTGAAATGAGACTGCACCGAAAGTGTAATTTGGCCCCCAGCACTGGCCTCAGCGCCAGGGAGCCTGCTCGTCTGGCTTTGGGCTGGGCCACATGTGGAACAGCAGGTTAATAAATACCAATCTACAGGGACCCCCCACCTGGCTACCAAAGGCCTCAGGCACTCTTCATTCTTTAAACAGGCATGCATCTAACACCTACCACGTACTGGGCACTAGAGATAATAAAACAGCTCTGTTCTCAGGATGTTCTGTCTGATGAAAAAGAATGAACAAAACTTAATTATTATAATATCGTGTAAGATGTGACATAACACAGTCTGTGAGAGCATTCAGGAGGAAGCAGCTTATTCATTCTGCAGGAGTGGAGGGGGCCAAAAAAAAAGGTGTTAAGAAAACTGTAACAAAATTTGAGATATTGGGTTTTGAAGATTAAGGAAGATTTTTTTTCTCTCAGATAGATAAAGGGGGAAGAATTCTTGACAGAGAACATAATGTTATAAGCAAAATTAGGGAAAACTGAAGTCGTATGCTATGGTGAGTTGTATGATGAAATCGGAACAAAATTAATGTGAAGAGAAGGTGGGCCGTGAGTCTAACCTGAAAAATTAGTCCTAGATTGATGAGTTGCTGGGGTTTTTTTTGTTTGTTTTATTTTGTTTTGTTTTGTTTTAATTCATGCTCAAACACAGACTGATTCATTTCAGAACCTGGCTTAATTGATATTTTAATTACATGCTTACACCCTGCAACAATTTCAAACAAGAGCAGGTACACAAAATGAGATAATGTATGTGAAAGCACTTAGAGGACTGTGAAGTGCTGTACAAACTATTGTTAATGTTATTTGCATTGGTCTAAGATTCCTGAGGCCGAGTATCAAATAAATACTTATAGAGCCTCTGTTTCGCACACTGGATCTGAGAGGGTGGGGGCAGGGGGCAGAAAGGACACACAGTACCTCCCCAAACAGCTACCTTCAGGGCATGATTGCTCACCAGCTATCAATGTGGGAGAGTCAGCACTTCTCAGACCAATGAGGAGGCACTCAAATGCAACCTTTCCAGGACAGGACCCTCAGCACTGATTTGACAGTGTCATGTGACTGAAAGGTGATAAACTTAGTTTTTCACCCCAACCCTCCACCTGGATGGCTTTGGGCAGCCACAGACCTTGGGACCTCAGTGTCCTTATCTGAAACATTCAGAGATCATGGAGATGTCCCCACAGTTCTCTCAACTCTCTGGAGTCTTCCCACAGAATTCAGAAGCAGAAACTCTCTTCATATCTGCCTCATGTGGTTGTACCGGCTTCATCAGGCCAAGATGGTACAGGAGCAATGCGGAGACTGAAGGACAGAGGTATGGGCCCTGAGTTCCAATCTGGACTCTGCCTCATCGTCTGGGAGGTGTCATTCAACAGCACTTGACTGGCTTAGTTTCTTCTCTTGCCAAGAAAAAGACTGTTGAGGAAACCCCAAACCTCAGCTTACCCAATAGTTGATACCAAATGCTATATCTGTTCATTCATTCTTGCCTAGGCTACAAAGAATATTTTAAATAACAATTGTTTAATAAAATATTTTAAAAATAATAATAAGATACGGCCCTCAGAATTCATGCAGAATTCTAGCCAAGCTAAAAATATGAATATTTCCTTTTTAAAGTCAGTGGCTTATCTTGGGTCTTTCAAAGTAGACAATTACAGAACAATGATATAAGTGCTATCATGAATTTTAGAACAAGGTCCTAGAAGAGGACGAGGTATGCAGTCATTGTAGAATAAACACTTCTTGAACTAATAGAGGGCATAGGAACAGGGCACTGTGAAAGCATGTAGCAGAGGTACCCAGGCAGGCGGGATCAAGGAAAGCATCCTAGGGGAGAAACTTGTGATGCCACTTTGAAGGGAAATCCAGGCTGAGGGCCTGGCAAGATAGCTGCCCTCCAGGAAGTATGAGGCAAGAGAGCAATGGACTTATTCCCACCCTGCTTCCAACATACAAAGGAGACTGAGGTGATGTGGTAGCAACACTGCATTTGCCAAGAGATGCCCAGGTGGTTGTAAGAGGTTTTCAGGCCTGACGCAGTAGGAGCCAAGAAGGGGAATGATTATGAAAGCAGAACTAGCCCCCACTCAAACTGAAGTATTAATTAACATGGCCCTTTGGCCTTCACATACCTGCCAAGTGGATCCATTGCTGGCAGCTCATTCTCACTGAGTCATTGGCTACCTTGTTCGACAGAAGCACAGCAGAATCCAAGCCTAATTACTTATTATAACTCCTGCCTATAACTTCCTAATAGAATCATCTTGTCAGGCATTTATCTTCACACCAGAAGAAGGCCAGCTCCATCGATTCCAACTCACGCTTTTATCCATGCAGAATTCTAGTCAGGCTGAAGACTAGGATGATTTCATTTTTAACTGGTAGGAAGACAAGCTTGCAGAACTGAGAAAGGGCACCAGCTTTGGTGGGAACTGGAACTGGGGTTGACTCTGGGCTCAACCACTCACTAGCTCTGGAGCCTTGGACAAGTCACAGAACATCTGTGAGTCTCAATTTCCTGCCCCAGTGAAGCACTTGGAGAGGCAACGTGACCTCCAATAGAGGAGACAGACCACAGTGACGAGCGAGAACTTGTAAAGCAGCAGCGTAGCAGAAGCACTGCCCACATCCTCGGAGGTGCACACTGTTAGGTGATGCCAGTGGGGCATCTTTGAAGAGCCCATTGTTTTAGTTGGGGCCTAGCAGGAGAACTGGTGGCACTTAAGTCTGATAATCTGAGGACAGTTTAATAAAGAGATTATGAGTGACAGTGTGGGCAGGGTGGAAGAAGACCTCAGAGAATAGTGCAGTGTTATGCAACTAATAACAGCCTGGCCTGAAGGAAGGAGGGTGAGAATGGTTACCAGAGCCCAGACACAGAGAGCAGCATTTAAAGAGATCTTCCCAACAGTAGTTGCGACCTTCAGTGGAGGGATGCAGGCAGACAGTGGCAGCCCTACAGAGAAGGAATCAGGGGAACAAATACCCCAACCTCCTTCTCCTGCCTCTTTGCAGTCTCCTTCCAGTAAATGCTAAAAGGTAAAGGTAGCCCTTTGATATAGTGTATACAGGTCAGCCTTCTGCTGAGGCCAGAGCAGGTTGAAGGGCATAAAAGATTAGATCTGGAGGAACAAACAGAAGACATCGAGCACAACTCACAAAAGCAACCCACAGAGAAAAAGTCAACTTACCAAAACAACAAAAGCACAAAAACAGCAAGATCATGACAGTCCCAGTGAAGTAAGATCTTTCCTGTCTCAAACCTCTCCTCGGTACTCCTGCCAACCCCAGAGGAGTCAGAAACTACAGATGGTCAACAGAGTTGAGTGCAGTGAAAGGAGCCACAAACCAGCAAAAGAGAGCCTTTCCACGGCAGCCTGATGTGGACCTGAGCTAGAGAATATATTAGAGTAGCCTAGTCTGCAGCAACAAATAGACCCAAACATTTATTGACTAAACACAAAAGTTGGTTTCTTTCTCATATAACAGTCCAGGAAAGTTCCAGGGTTGGAGCAGTGCGGAAGGTAGGATGCACCATACAAATTATGCAGGGACCCTGGCTAATGGTACCTAATACACAGCTTCCAACAACGCCCTGGGGTCACTTCCATCTTAGTCAACTGGAAAGAGGAAACTGTATGGAGCATGTATGGGAAGTTTTTAAGGGACAGACCTAGAAATGAAACATATTCCACTAGCTAGAATTCAGTCACATAATTACCCCTAACTGCAAAGGAGACTGGGAAATATAGTAGTTGACCATCTAGATGATTAAAACTCTTATTATAAAGGAAAATGGGAGGAAAATGGATTTTGGTGGATAGTTGCCAGTCTCAGTTACAGAAAAACTTTAAATTAAATCCTGAATATTGCTATTACTCAGAATGGACATTTGAATTGTTGAAAGGTGTGTTTTGTGATTAGAAATTATAAGTGAATTTTATTATTTGACAATTTAGAAAGAGACATAAGGTCTGCCTTAGGGGTTATCAAAGGAACAAAAAAGTATATTAGCCATAGAGCAGGTTTGAACAAGCCTGAACAAGTTTGCACAACAGTTTCGAAGTTGTTTACATATACTCTAGAGATCACCTCTTGCTCCAGGTACCAATTTCTCTGTTATCCTTATATAATCAGAATGATTAATATTTTTTTTCTCTTTTTATTTCTGAGTTTTTTATATTTCTTATAATAAACATTACTTTTAAGTGAAAAACATACAAAATATACTTTCTTTAAGTGAAAAAAAGACTATGAAGTTACCCAATCTTTCTATTCTTGTTACATTTAGTTCTTTACTGGCTACTAGCACCTTCTGCTTTAAAAAATTATGTTCACCCCAATAGCCAATTGATGACTGTCTTAGTTCAGGCTGCTATAACAAATCACCATAGACTAGGTGGCTTGAGCAATAAGCATTGATTTCTCACCATTTTGAAGCAAGAAGTCTGAGATCAGGGTATGAGGATGGTCAAGTCCTGTTGAGAGCCCTCTTCTCGGTTGCAGCCAACTTTTCACTGAATCCTCACATGGCAGAAAAAAGGCAAGGCAGCTCCCTGGGGTCCCTCTTATAAAGGCACCAATCACCCTTATGAGGGCTCCACCACACTCATGACCTAAGCACATCCCAAAAGACCGCCTTCTAAGACCATCACATTGAGGGGTTTCAACATATGAATGGGGGAGGGAATAGAACATTCAGCCCATAACAGTGACCAAGACCTTGTTATGTATGAGGAAGTTGGTCAAGGCACCCATAGAAGAGAGTGGAGGGCAGCAGAACAGAGAATACTGGCTAAATCAAGGGCCCGTCAAGGTATAGATCTCATGGGCAGGATCCACCTGGAAGCACAAATGCTTCCATGGAAAATTACAGGAGAGCTCTGGGTCAAGATCTAGATAAAACTGGTAAGGAGTTTTTCAGCAATTATAAGGCTCATAGATATCCTCCAGAGACCAAGTTCAGGGGACAGTACTTTGGACTATATATGACTTAATCTTGCTTAGGTCCTAAGTAAATCTCCCCACCACTTACACACTCTCTTCTAACTCCAACTACACTATTACTATCATCTGCATTTGATGTCCAAACTATAAATAGAGGAGCCAGGATTTGAACCCAAGCAGTCACCACAAGGTTATAACCATGCTCTGGTAAGAATACTCTCTTTGCCTATTGACAAAATAACACATGTAAAGGTCTTACCCTAGCTATATTAATTTGCTAGGGTTGCTGTAACAAGACACCATACACAGGACAGTTTAAACAACAGAGATTTACTTTGTCACCATTCTGGAGGCTAGAAGTCTGAGAACAGCATGTCAACAGGGTTGATTGCTTCTGAGGGCTGTGAGGAAAGGATATGTTCCAGGACTCTCTCCTCGGCTTATAGATGGCCATCTTCTCCCTGTGTCTCTAGGTGTGTCTCTGTGAAAATCTCCCCTACTTATAAAGACACCAGTCATATTGGATTAGGTCCCACCCTAAAGACCTCATTTTACCTTAAGTACCTCTGTAAAGACCCTGTTTCCAAGCATTGTCACATTCTGAGGTATCGAGGGTTAGGTGTTTCAACACATGAATTTTGGGGAGACATAATTCAGCCCATAACACTAGCTAAGCGGTCATAATTATCACCATGATCTTGAATTTTAAGGACCCCCACAATCTCAACCCCTAACTCACCCTTCCATCCACCTTCATATCCCTTAACCCCATACCAATCAAATCGTTTCCATTAACCAAAACACCTTGCACTTTCCCTTCTCCAAGCTTTTCCATACTGCAGCCTACCTGTGACCACACACACATACACCAAATCCTCCTCTAAGTGTAAGACTCAACTCAAGCCCCCTTAGCCCTTGACCATTCTCACCACCCCAGCCACTTGAAAGGCAGAGAGAAAATTAACAGTTATGAAATACAGTATGTTTTCACAAGCACGATATTCTCTTTTCTCATATTCTCATCCTTCATGGCAGGTTAGGAAATTGAAGCTCGAAGTGGTTAAGCACTGTGTCCAAAGTCAGGAACATAATTCCATCTCTTGCTGTATGATTCCAAGTCCAATGGCCTCCCTGCCCTGAACTCCTAAAGCAATCCTGGCCTGAAGCATTCATCTGGCAGTTAAAATTGCAATGTCCCGATGCCAGCTCTTCATTATCACCTGGATCTTTTACTTTGAGCTTTTCATAAGTCTTTATTATAAATTTTCTATTTGCATGCATTTTTTCCCCCAACTATATTTTCTGGCATCTTAAGAACAGAAATGGATTTTTCACTTGTGCTGATCCCTTCATAGCCACAGGCAAGGCTCAACAAAATTGGCTGATGTTGTTTCAGGGCCAGGTTGGGGGTTATTCTCTAAATAGCCTAGCGGACACAGCCACTCCTTCAGGGAAGGACACACATGCCCCCAGAGGGCTGGGCTCCAGCCAACAGAACAGATGAGTCTCCTTCTCCTCCTTCAAATACAGTGGTTTTATAAACTAATTAATGCCAGAGATGGGTGTTCATCCAACCTCTCCCAGCCCCCGGCCCCTTGCAGACCTCATGCTTGGGTAGGGTGCTCCCAGAGATCAGCTTCTAGTAACAAGGCTAGATACCCACAACGACACATTTGCATCTGCCCTTACTGCTTTCCCCCTCCCTTTCCTGTCCCCAGTCTCCTCTCTCTCCTCCTTCTAGGGCTTCAGAATTGCTTGACTAGCCTCTATTATTTAGTAGTTACTGTAGGCCAGCCACTATTCTAAGCACTTTATAGCTATAACCACTATATTGAACAAGCAGGACTCAGGAAATGGTGTCATAAAGGTATTTTTACTTTGAGTCTCACAGTTTATTTTCACCTCCTCATTGGGGGTGGCCTTCTTGGATGAAAACTCAAATAGTCTACATCATTCCTTTGGTCACTCTTAGGTAATAAAAAGTTCTAGTCACTTTAAAATGCAAACAGTCCCAATTCAGTGATTACAATGGTCAGATCCCATGCAATAACCAAAACTTGAAACTTGAATCAGAGTTAAATTGTTCTCCCCTTTCCAGCTCTGCTGCACGTGGGTTCTTTGCAGCTTGTGTGACTGTTAGAGAGCAAGCAAGAGGGCATGGGGGAGTGTGGGCAGGGCTTACGGTGACTGTGGAGGTGATGCTCAAATCTTCAGGAGAATCTGCTGTGGGGGACAGAGTTGACTGACAGCCCAGTTGTTGCCCTTCATATGTGTACCAAGGCGACCCTCCCAGGGCTGCTTCCAGCTAAAAGCCAAGTATATGCAGCAGGGTGCTAGAACCAAGCCATTCCTGCCTGCAAGGGGACTCTTCCAATGGGGCAAACTTTGTTAGGAGACTAGCTAAAGGAATAACTATGGGACTAGCTGGTAACACTAAGGCACTATAGCTTGTGGACTAGCCAGCCTTACTCAGACTTGCTCCACATTGCGCTGTGGTCTGAGGTTCTTCCTACCCAATTCTCTTTCCTTTTTCCTCCTACATCATGGCCCAAAACCTCTCCTTCTGCCTAATATTGCCTCCTCCCTCTTTATTCTTCATACATATCTCCTTCAATAAATCTCCTTGGACACCAGAAGTGGTGCAAGGCCTTCTTTCTTCCTGCTTGGCAGTTTCTACTCCTCTCCAACCAAAAGGACCAGTGGCAGGTAATCTGGGAAACACATGTAGTCAGCTCCTCCTTCTCTCTCCCATGTCCTCCCATCTTACTTGGCTGCTCTTTTGCCTCACACCTTTCCCCACCCTCAGCCCTACCCCAACCCCCAGCATAACCAGGGGAAGAAGTAAATAAGGGAGTAGAAAATTAATTATATGACAGGTCCTAACTTAGGATGGTCTCTTACTTTCTGGACCTTCTAGGGCTTTAAAGCTGACAGTGTTTCTCATGTGGCACTTTCGTGGGTTCTTCAATGTAGCCAGTGACTTTTCTTCTGTCAGCCTTCCCTATCCTCCTCTTCAACCCCAGTCAAGGTTCTCCAGAAAAACAGAACCAAAAGGTTCTGGATGGATGGATGGATGGATTTATTATAAGGAATTGGTCCACGTGATTATAGAAGCTGAGAGATTCCAAGATCTGCCATCAGCAAGCTGGAGACCTACAAGAGTCAAGAGACATCCAGTTTAAATCCAAAGGCCTGAAAACCAGGAAATCCAGTAGCATAAGTTCAAGTCCAAAGCCAGCAGGTTTGAAACCCAAAGAGAATGAATGTCTTATTTCAAGTCTGAAGGGAAGAAGAGACCAATGTCCCAGCTCAAAGTAGGCAGGCCAAAGGAGTTCCTCCTTAATTTTTTTGTTCTATTCAAGTCTTTTGCTGATTGGGTGAGGCCCACTCACATTAGAGAGAACAATCTGCTTTATTCAATCTACCAATTCAAATGTTACTCTCATCCAGAAACACCCTAAATAAACACACTCAAAATAATGTTTGACCAAATGTCTGGTCATCTCATGACCTAATCAGGTTGGTTCATAAAATTAACTATTACACCTAACTACTGACCCCAAGGGAATTCAAAGCCTTGGTGCTAGTGCTGAGGACCCTCTCTTTGTAGGGTCCCTTTCAGGCCTGTTCTAACAGGAGTTCCATACCTGGCCCAGAATGCATATACCTTTAGCCTGCTGAAAAAGGAGAGTGTGACTGCTTCCAGATGCTGCCCTCTACTCTGCTGCCATAGGTGTGAGCCTGGCACCAATCCTCTTGTCCTCAGTGCCAGGAGTCTTTTCCACTCTCTCTTGGAATGGGTGAGGGTGTAGGAGGAGCCCCAGCCCACTAACAGCTCACTCAAAAAGTGATCTTCTCAATACCTCACTATCTTTTCATATCCTCACTATGGTGAGGGTTTCGAGAAGTGGTTAACCAGTGCCTGCCCCTCTAGTCCATAGTCCTGCATGTGACATAGCTTCTCCTTTGGATTTCAACCTCTGTTGCATCTTGGTGCCGTAGTAGAAACTTTTAAAACAATATATATATTGTTTTAAAGTAAATATGTGTGTGCGTGTGTGTGTGTGTGTGTATTCCTTTAAGACTCACAACAACCTTGTGAGGTAGGTATCATTATTATCCCCACTTTATAGGTGGGGAACCTGAGAGACAGAAAGGATAAATAATCCGTTCAATGTCACAAACTATTAAATGGTAAGACTGAGGTTTGAATTCCAAATGTCTAGTTCTTAACCCCTGCATGATATTTACAATAGTGCTATGGGGAAGAAGGGGGACAGCAATTACACATCATTTTTCTCCCTCAAGAAAGTGTTTGGCTTAATGAAGACATCTCAGTTTCCCTCATGTACTCATAGACAGTGTTGTCTACTAGTTAAGCCCATCCTGACCACAATAATTCTTAGTTTAATGTGGTCCTTTTTCTCCATTTGGTTGCCTTATCTGTCCTCTCCCCTTGGAGACTTGGTCTCCTCATTTATAATATGGGAATACTATCAGATCTACCTCACATAGTCATTGTAAGAATTAACCATCATCTATATTGCTGTATATAACTTGGCTTTGCTGACTTACACTTTGGTTAATACCCCAGAATAAGAAGTCCACCTCTAACTTTAACAGCTCATATTCCCACTTGGCTCCTGGAATCACCAAGTCATGCTTCTGGAGCAGGAAGCAGCACTGTGAGAGAATGGCTGTTTTTGTGGCTGTCTGAAATATCTGCACTTATTTTTTAAAGTCTCTCATTGACCGTAAATGAAGACCCAGAGTTAGCATATACCCCCAAAATGAGTTAGCCAAGCTTATAATGGGTTTCTCATGCACCACCAGAGGCTGGCTGAGAAGTCAGTACACCTCCCCAGGATTGATCACGTTGCACCCTTTCACCTGAGCAGGCTCAGCCTACAACTCAACACCAGTGCTTGCACCACCAGAGCTCCTGGACACTCTTCTCTCATCAAAGGTGATGCTGAATTCCAGACAGGACCTTTTGAAGAAGAAGTAAAGCCTCACATTGCTTGTGCTTTAGGACCCTCTGGCCTATTATAGAGACTGTGACCTCCATATGGTGAAACAACCAACCTGCTGGAGAACTCCACCTCACTTCCCTGTGCCCTCCTCCACAGCCTTTCAAGGCCAGGACTTCAGCCAGCTTCTAACCCCTGGGCCTCTGCAATGTATCTAGCACCTTGTCCTCACCTGTACTCCCATTGCCCCCAGTCATTCAGAGCTGCCACCTGCCTTACCTGGACTATGTACGTCAAGGAGCGCTCAGCTACAAGTCCCACTTTGGCTCTCATCCAACTAAACTCCTCCTTGACACCAAGGTTCCACTGATCTGCAGCTCTAAATAGCTCTAACCATCCTCTCCCCAGAAATCTTTCCCAGACCCTCAATGCCCATTAGAGGGGCAGATTGGTGGCCTTAGGTCAGTGTATAGACAGGTTTTGTTTGACCTACACGTTGTGTGTAAAATTTTTGAACAATATTTTAAAATCAGGAGTCACACATAAAAATTCAGATTTCTACCTTGTCTCAAACACCAGCAGGTCTGGCAAGCCCAGTATGATAGTTTTATGTGTCCACTTACCTAGATTAAGGATGTCCAGATAGATAAACAGTATTTCTGTGTTTGTCCATGAGGGTAGTTCCTGAAGTGATTAGGATTTTAGTTGGTGAACTGATGAGTGAAGACAGTCTCCAGTCTCCAATCCCAATGTGGGTAAACTTCGTCCAAGCCGATGAGTGCCTGAATGGAATAAAAAGCCAGAGGAAGGGTTAATTTGCTCTTGCTGCTTGAACTGAGACACTGTCTTCTCCTGTTGAACCAGGACATCAGAGTTCCTGGTTCTCAGAGTTTTGGATTCAGGCTGGTATATCCATTACTGCCCTGCCATGCCTCTAATTCTTGGGCTTGTGGAATTGGACTGAATTACACTGCCAGTTCTCCTGGGCCTTCAGCTTGCAGGTGGCAGATCATGAAACTTCTTAGTCTCCATAACCACAGGAGCCAATTCCTATAATAAATCTCTTTATTTATATGTGTTTATTTATATTTATATGTGTGTATATATAAATTTATAGTAAAATTTTCATATATCTGTAAACATAAATGCAGAGATTTAGAAATATCTGCTTTATAATTATTACTGCTTCTGTCTCTCTGGAGAACCCTGACGAATAACCTGGGTCCACATACTTACATGGCATCTATTGACTGGAGCTGTTTCATAGTAGCTGCCCACTCTGTCACTCATTATTCACTCATGTCATGGCCCCGCGGACACTGCAGTCTGAGGCCCTAGCCAGGAAACTAAAGTCCAAACTCTTTAGCTTCTTTCCTTAATCCTCCAAAAACAGTTCTTGTTGCCTCATCTCTCACTGGAGATAGAGTGAGCCCATGATGTATCTTTAAAACTAGGACCCTTTTGAAAGTAAAAGCAGAACAAAAAATAATTAATGGGTGTTCATTGATGAACAACAGGCATAAATTGAGACTTTTACTGGCACCCCTCTACGTATGGTCACCCAAGCTATTGACTCCAACTTGGGCATCACACAATCTCCAGCCAAACCACATCACTCATGTTTCCTTAACTTGGCCACCGCGTGCAGGTCAGTACTTTTGCCCCTGTTGTCTCTACTTCTGGGGACAGCCTCCCTCTCATCTCAGGTAGCTACGGGCACAGCGCCCCTGACACACCTGGTGACGCTATGACCATCTCACCTGGAAGTGCTTCCCAGGCCCAAGGTTAGTACCCAGCTCTCTGAAGTGCCTCTGTTCTTTACCAGGAAGGAGCATGGGTTGGGTTAAAAATCCCCACTGTCATGATTCCGGAAACCCCAGTCTGTGAGGCTGTGCTTCCTGTGTCAGTGAAGAGCCAACTCTCTCTAAATGTCTGCTGGCTTCTCTAATTACTTGGAGGAAATGTCATGTTTGTCACTGTGCTATTAGAGTAGCACACAAGCTAGGATGCAAACAACTGCATACCAATATAAATATTTTTAATGGCATCGTTCCAACTATCTGGTGCCTGTGCTTCTACGTGATCACAGGGGAAAATCAAAGAGAGGGAACCTCTGTTTTGAAATGTAGTCATTAGGAAGCTATATCTGAAGACAGATAGTTATCTTCTGGTGTGAAAATCTGGTCTGATCCCGCATTTGAAGCAACATTTACTCTCTCTTGCTTGAGACTGTATCACTATCTGATTTGATTACAAAATGAAAAGCTAAATATTTAAAGCAGTTTTCACAGAAATATCTAACAAAGGTACCACAGGGCCTGAAAAAGAAAAGAAGAAGACTGGCCTTGGACAAGTCACTGAAACTTACTGGGCCTCAGTTGCTCCATCTGTAAAATGGGGGTAAGACAATAATTATCCAAAGTGAGGCTGACTTTCTTATACTTCCTTCAAGCTCTGAGATCCATGATAAATTGAAGGCCTTACTCCATGCTAAAGTAATGTGCAAAGAAATGCCAGATGCCGTATGTTCCTGCTGACCCTAGGGATGTGCTCAGGCCTGCCCTGACATTTTCAGTACACAGGGCAAGTAGCCAGGGCACTATTACAAATGGAGGACCACATACCATATGTCATAATATTTATAAGTTATAAATCAAGATAATACACTCTTAAATAAAATGTTTTGTTCTCCTATCTTGATAAATATGCTTTCAAAATGACCCGGAAGGCCAGGTTGGACTTCGAAAGCCTTGAACTCCTCAGATTTCCATACCGCAACATGGCAATAGGAGAGCTAACCCCAGCCTCCCCACTTTTCTTCCCACTGCTGGCTCCATCTCATACTGCACGAGGCCTTGCATTCATGTTCATGACAACTCAGGCTACATGCTCATGCTTTGTACAAACACACACACACACACACACACACACACACACACACACACACACTGGGGCCCTGGGATGTGACAACCAGCAGCACAGTCTGCTCTCTGGAGAATGGACCTGGGAAAGAGGCCTGGTAATGGACTTGGGGCTGTTTGAGCAAGAAATCCAAGGGTCCTGTGTACCCATAGAATGGTCTAGCAGAGACAGCATTTCCTTTAGTGCTGCAGACTCCTCACCTGTAGGGCAGAGCACATCCACAAGAGGCCAGAGTGGAGCCAGGTGAGGATCCCTCTTGACTGGGTCTAAAGACAGTACTAGTGGTAGTGCGAATGATGTTACCATTGACATTGTGCTGATTTCCTCAATATATAAAGAACTCCTTCAAATCAAAGAGGAAAAAATCAGCATCTCCATAAAATAATGAATAGATAGTGCATTTAAAAGAATATGAATAGCTCCTAAAGATGAAAAAGACTCAGTCTCAGGCCAAAGCTTGGTAGCACATTGTGTTGGCTGGGTGTGCAAGGCAGGTACTCTCATCTATTGCTAGTGGGAGCGAAGGTGGCACAATTTCTGTGACACATGATATGGCAGCAGCTGTAAGAACTACAAATGTATATGTTCTTTGTCCCAACAATTTCACGGTTAGTTATGGAACCTCAGGAATACTTTAACAAGAAATGAGATTTATTGAAGCATGTTTTTGTAACTGCGAAATATTGGCAGCCACCTAAAAGTCGACCAGTGCAGAGCTGGTTAACTCCGTAAAGTCCTTCTACTGAAGAGAATGGTATGGCAGGTCTACATGAACCAGTGCACAGAATAAACTCCAACATACATTGCTGGAAAGTAAAAAAAAAAAAAAAAAAGAAAGCATCTGGGACAGTGGTGGTGTGTCACTATTTGCGTGAAAGGAAAGAGCACATATATACATATGTTCCATATGCAAATACTTTCTGGAAGGATACGCAAGAGACAATTACAGTGGCTGCATCCAGAGAGGGAATCTGTACGGCTGGGGACAGCTGTGGGAGAGAGGATTTCTCTCTCTTGTATTTTTTGTGTGTGAGGGCCTTTTGAATTTTCACCATGTGTATGATTTACTTATTTAAAAATATTCAAATGGTAAAGAAAGCTTAGCTTAACACACCATCTGTACCTTTCTTTATGGTACATATATTTTTCTATCTTATGTCATCACTATTTATATATAACTATTACAAATCTTCTATATTTTACAGTTTGAGAAGGCAGAATTTATGTCAAATAATAACATTTTTGAGCATTTATTATTTGTCAAGCCATAATCTTACTTATTTCTATATAATGGCCTCTGATAATAAGTACTATTATTATCCTCATTTTATGATCAAGGGATCTGAATGTCCTGCAGAGGTTAAAAAGTGTCCTAAGTCTGCCTAGCTGAACACTGGGGAAGCTGTCTGAGTCTAAGACTATTCAACTCCAGTCTTGACTGACTTCAAGGTGACTTTAACCACTATGCATAGATGCATAGTCTCTCTCTCTCTCTCTCTCTCTCTCTCTCTTTCACACACACACACACACACACACACACACACACACACAGCACCTAGAATTTAGGAAGAGCTCAATAGATGCTTGTTTAATGAGTGAATGAATGAGCGAATGAACAATGTATCTGCCACATTCACAGTTATCCTGCACATTGTACTTAATAGATCATTTGCATCCTGTTCCCAGATCTGGGGAGGGGTGGAGAAAAACAGGCCTCCTTGTAAATAGCCATATCACTCCTTTCCCCACTGGTGCCTGGAGGGTAATATGGAGAAGAGACTGACCAACTACAGAAGATGAAGAGGCAGGTAGTTTCACACAAGAGAAGGTGCTAGGACCTTTGGCCTGAGGGCGTATTCTGTCACTTCTGCATGAAGAATGGCTCATTTCTGGAAGCTCAGCAATGTCTACATACCAGGTACACAGTCCCTGGCTACACAGAGCCCACGGGTCCCTTCTAACTGCAAGTCAGCTTGCTAACAGGTCATCGTGCAGTCTGAGGGCAGAGAAGCAATGAATCCCACAAGGGACTGCACTACTCGAGTGAAGAAACAAAACTTGCTATACATCCCACTTCCCCAAAATAACTGATATGTTCATGTATCTGTTTGTTTTCCATACTAAAACGAAGCCCACTTGGGGTTTCCATAAGGCAATCTGAACCAAGCCCGTGATCCTTACACACAATTTTGTCTCCGATCTTTCATGATTTATACGGGGTTTAAATAATAAATTGCGTAGATGCTGTGGAATTTATAGTGCTCCAAGTAGGTCATTATATAAATCACTGTATAATTTATATAAATGAACCTAAATCATGTAGTAGGAGGATTTCATTAAAAATTCAATACTGTGAGTGGATAAACATGAAGAACTGGCAGGAACATGGTTGTTTTTGAAAAGTCTTTGTATCTGTGACCAAACGTGAAGGTGCTTCGTCCTGGAGGACACTTCACTCCCAACTTTCCACTCAGCCACACAGGTGCCCAGAAAGCTGGGTTCAGGCCCTCATTTTCCAAGAAGACCTGCCTCCGCCTCTGAGTTTCCTGGCTCTTCTAGTGGGAAGTCGGCACGCCACAGGGACTCAAGTCACCTCCAAGCCAACGGGGCTCTCACTGTCTCCACAGCAGAGTCAACATGAAAGAGAAGGTCGGGCGTGTTCTAAGTAAAGGAGCCTATGGGGTGCTCCGGCCAACCACAAGATAGCCGTGGGCTCAAACACAGGCCAAAAGACCAAACTGAGTTCCAGGTGGCAGAGCATTGGCCTTCGCAGGCAGACGTCTACCTGACGTTGTAGCCTACCTGCTGATGCTTCTCCCGCATCCCATGCAGAACTCATTCCAGCCTCCGCCAGGATCCCATTCTGGACAGGACCTAAAGGGTAAATTAATCCAAGGGGCAAGTCCAACTGGGGCAGCTTAAACCTCTCAAGTTCCTCCTCAGGTCCCACCCAGGCAGAGACAGGCACGTTATTAACAGCAGCGTTTGGCAGTGCTGCCAATTAAGGGTGGGAGGCCGGAGGCTGGCTCTATAAATGGCAGAGATGTTTCAGGGGAAGAAAATTTCAAGCAAGAGCAGGTCTTGTATTTTTAAAAACTGCTGCCTGAGAAAGATCAGCGAAATGAGGTTAAACAAGATACAAGATGAACAAAATGCTCTGATGAGCTCTCCGGAAGACATTACAGGCTCCAGGAGGTACCCAGAACACTTTGGGAAGCTAAAAGAATCATGAGTGACAGGGTACGCAGGAACACTCACTGTTTAGTCATTCTAAGAGTGTGATTTTAAAGACTCTAATGCCCTGACACCCAAGCACCCTCATTTCTTGGCATGCACAACCTGAAATGCTCCAGGTCCAGGGGTCAAGAGTAGCTCTTTGCTCTTGGTAAGGGTAGCAGAAAGCTGAGCCCCAGGAAGCATGTTCAGTCTCTCAGTCTTGAAGGTCTGAGGCCAATAGCTATAGAAGAAAAAACAATGTCCCTCACCTGAGCAGCCTACCATTCACCAGATTTTCCCACTACAATATCAAGATCACCAAGAAGCCTGGCAAAGGGGACCAGCTATGTACTTCTAAAACCTCTTTTAGGGTCACAACTGAGATTATCCTATTCTGAAAGTGAAAGGGCTGGCGGGTGTCTTAGTCGATGTGGGCTGCTATGAGAATAATACCACAGACTGGGTAACTCAAACAACAGATACATATTTCGTACAGTTCTGGAGGCTGCAAGTCCAAGAGCACGGCACCAACAGATTCAGTGTCTGGTGAGCGCTCTCTTCCTGGTTCATAGATAGCCATCTTCTTGCTGTGTCCTCACATGGCAGAGGGGGTCAGAGAGGACTTTGGGGTCTCTTTTACAAGGGCACTAATCACCCTCCAAAGGCACCGCTTCCTAATACTATTATATTGGGGGTTAGAATTTCAACATATACATTTTGGGAGGACACAAACATTCAGTCCAGAGAAGAGGGAGAGCAAGAAAGGGAAGGAGGGAAACAGGAAAGGAGAGAGATTTCTCTTGAATCCACTCACTGCAGTGGTCCCTGAAACTACTACCCTGTTTTTTCTTTCTTGCCTTCGTTGCCCAATTCATTTTTTCAAAAATAGGCTGCATTTGCTGCCTCAGTTGCTACTTGCTCCTAAACCCTTTGCCATTGGGCATCCATGTCCAATGCTCTCTGAGAAGTTGGCAGGGCCCTCCTCCCGTACGCTCTTGTTTCTCATGCATTTGGGCGGCACCCCCGCATCTGGAACAGCTGAACCCATGCCCAGCTGTAAGCCCTCCTCCAAACTGCACATCTCACATGGCTCTTCCTCTCTTTATCTCCAAGTTATCTGTGACTTCCTTCTCCCTTTATTTCTCCTCAACATCGGTATATCCTCTGGTTTCAAATACCATGCCTATGAGAGTGACTCTCGAATTTACATGTCTAACTGACCAAATGGTTTTTGATAAGTGACTATCTCTGGGTATTATCAGGTCTCTCAAATTGAACGCCTCACCACCTAAAGCTGGACTTGCCATTTTCTTTTCTGTAAATGGGCTTTCCTTCCTAGTGTCATTATCACTATGAGGAGAACCACCATCCTCCAGCTTCTAAGTCTTTTACTTTACATTCCACAACCAGTCATTCATCAATGCCTTCCAATTATCCCTATGATGTTTCTCTCATATCCACGTCATACCCACTGCCCTCACTGCAAACCAGGCCCTCATCATCTCATACATAGGCAAGAAAAACATTTTTTCAGAGCTGGGAAGAATTAATTAACCCAACTGTTCATGTGACAGATGATGAAACAAAGGCTCAGAAAAGAGGGACATGTGCCTAAGGTCACAAGCTGAACCCCGGTCTCCTGGCTCTCTGCCCTTTGCCTTTCTACTACACCGCAAGCAAACTCCACAACGGCAGCCTAACTCCTTTCATCTTCCCTTACAACCACTTAACAAGATACTTCTTAGGGTGTTTGCCCTGTTCACAGTACCCCTGTCCCTGTACCTCGCCCACAGTGGTAGACCAGCAGTCATGCTGTACCCTGGGACCACATTCCCCTGGTAGGATTTTTCTGTATTAGGAATAGTCATTCGATGGGTCAGGCCAATCAGATGTTTTCTCAGTATTTGGAATTGAGGATAAGAAAATTCTAATTTAGTCTGAATCTTTTTAAGGCGTCCTGCCATCTACCCTGTGGTCTGAGGTAAAAGGGGAGGAAGACTGCAGAGTGACACAAACAAATGCAAGGAGCAGAGATAATAGAGAGAGAGAAAAAGCCTAATGGCCTCCTGTTACTGGTTCCAGGCCGTCCCTGAAGCCCCAGTCTCTGCTGGGGGTCAAAGAGTAGCTTTCGGGGGGAGGCACTAGTGTCTTTATGTCTGCCATTATCCCCATCAATATTCCCAATCCACCCTCTAAAGAAACATATAATCTGAGTAAAAACTTCGCTTGCAATGCAAACAGCAAAAGTCTCCGAGATTTTAAACCTCATTTTGGTTTCTGTTGTCTGCAATCAAAGTTCTAAATGATTCACCACCCACCCCAATCAACACCCCCCCCATACACACACCCACAAATTTGCACAGGGGAGGGGATACTTTCTCTCAAGCACTCTGCCCACTGCTCTTCCTCAAGACAATTTCACAGACATAATCTCTTCTATTGCCCCAAAGAAGACCTGCCCTAGCCACATTAATGGGCTTATCTTCTGGCTATAGGTCCTGCTTCTACATCTTTGCAAATGCCATTGTCCCTTCCACAATGCCCTAGGCCAGTCCTCCCCAGCATTGTGTGTCCCTGGGTAGCTGGAAACCCTGCTCAAATTAATTTTCCCTGGAAAGTCTTTCCTGAGGAGCCTCATCCAACTTTAAACCACACTTCCCAGCCCCAGCTCAGCCTCCCTTCCCTGAAGAGACCTAGCTCATAAAAACACACCCAGTAACAAGAATTCTATATTTTTTCCGGTGTGTGTCCTAACTTCCTGATGGTCTGAAAGCTCTTCTGCAAGGCATACTGAACAATTTCTATTTCCTATCCCCTCCCTACAGCAACTGGTGCAATACTTTCCACACTGTAGACACTTAATAAATGTAACTGCCTGACTGACTGAAACAGGAAAAGTAATAATCCAACATCTAAACTTGCTCCCTGAAGGCCTCTAACTGCCTCCCTGAAAGTGGCAGGCGTCAGGAGCTCCCGGGGCCTCCACTCACTTCCAACCCCAAATTAAAATGTGGTGCTGCATGAATAACTCTAAGCCCTGTGGAAAGGTCTGAGCCGGGATCAGGTGGAAGGCAGAGCTGAAGGCTGCAGGGCCGGACTTTGGAAAGTGAGACCTGCCAAGGGGCTCATGAGTGTGAATACACACAATCAAATTTCCAGACCAGACGAGAGCTGCTGTGGGGTCAGCCCGGGAGCACTCAGTAGGACTGTGGACCACAAGCCCATTCCAAAACCTGCCCCTACAGCCTTCCTCTTCCAAAGTCCACAGTTAGCTTCAGTAATGGGTTAATTCAGGGTTTTTCCCCATTTCATACCTTACATCCCACTCACCACTCTTAACTATTCTTTGTAGATAGGGGACAAGAAAAATATGAATCTTTAGTATAATCCTTTCAAAAAGTACCTTCATTGACGGCTCTTCTTATATGCCAAGCATTGTGTAATCATCACAATAACTCTATTAGGTATTACCACTATCATTTCTACTTTACAGCAAGACCCTATATTATAAATTGAATCTTTCCAGGTCAACAGCAGGTCAGGAAGGTCAGCAGGGGAAACATGTCACATTGAAGGTCAAACTGAGCATGGAGGGAGGGTATGATCCAGGTGACCATCATGAGACCCTGTGGCCACCTAGAGGGAGAGCATTAATGAAGAACAGTGGGTTAGATAGCAAAGCTCCAGAAATGAGCTCTGAAAATGGCCATCTGTTTCCTGCAAGGAAGAGAAGAAGGATCAACAGATCTCCTCTTCTTTCCGACTATCACATGATACATTTGGTTTGTCATCATTATCAATTATCATTTCTTTTATGCTGCCTACTTGATTACCTTATCTCATTCAACCCTCACAACAACCCAGTGAGATGGGTACTTTCATTCCCTCTTCAGTAGATGAGGAGACTAAGGCACAGAGGGCTGCATCATTTTATCCAAGCTGCTCAGCAAGATTCCACTGGGAAGATTCCACTGGGAAGAAATCCATGACTGTCTACCTCTCGATCCTGAGCCCATCACCATGACCACAGCAGAGCTTTTCTGGCCATCACTATGAAAGGCACTTGGTTTTGGCTCTTGAGGTCCCCATACAGGCCCCAGATGTTGGGGCATGGGTATGCAATGCAGGAGCAGGGTGGCAGCCCCCTAAGGAGGCTAGAAGAGCAGGCCTATGTGAATAGTAGGAATGCTCAACTGTCAGCCCGGCAGCCTAGGGGCAGGAGAGCAGGAAGAAGAAAGCAGTCTCTAGGCCTAACCACAGCTTTGAGGCATCTGAGGAACCATCACCTCCTGGGAGTCAGAACCCTGGGGTCCTTTTACCACAATCTGCAGCATCCTGGTTTCATGAAGCTTAAAAGCTGTTCGTCCCACTTTCTGTCAGGAAGACTCCCCTTGAACGGTTGCTGTCACATGTGACCAGAGCCTTCTCAGAGCTATGGTTCTCTCAGGACCAAAACAAAGCCTGTTTGGGATTCCATCCAATGCTGTATAAAATACTTCATCTCCATTGTTTTTTGTTTGGGGGATTATTTGGTAGGGAATCTGAAAACACACAAAGGGAAAGGTGTAAGATTTATATCTTTTTTATTCCTTAAGAAGAATTGTTACTTTGGTAAAGAAGGCCTGCAGCAGTATTGATTGCGATACTGGGGGCTGGCAGGGTTTGATGGCTGCGCTAATGCAGTCCTTTTGCCTTAGAAGACAAGCATGTTAACCAGGATAGGTGCTGATGATGGCATAGAAATTACAGAGTAAAAATTCAGTCTAGAAAATGAGATTGTAATTGATCTCCATTTTCACATTCCTATTGGATATTGATATAACATAGTTATGAAAAATCCCATAAATACATATGGGAGATTTATGTATCAAATTATTGTGCTCATGTCTTATAAACAAACAAACCAGGTTTGTGGCCTTAAGTAAGTCACTGAGTCCATGCAGAGAGGCAGCAAGGCTTGAAGGACATGCATAGGCTGGGAAATTTCTAACACCTTAGAAATTTCTCAGGCTCTGCTCCACACTGAACCTATCTGCAAAATGGTGATGATACTAAGAACCTTTCTCATGGGTTATAACCGAGATAATATACTATATGTAAGATTGCCTGGCAGTGGTAGAGGCTTATAAACATGTTTCCTTCTTTTCGGCAAGGATCGTGATAGTCTTGAATTTTGCCTGAGCCCTGAGCTCCTGGAAAACAGCAAAGGTTAACCCTACCCCTCTACACACAACCTTTTGTATTCCATGAAATGGTGCACTGCAAAGAACCTCCCTTTTTCATACAACTTAGATAAGACTCACCGCCAGCCTTGTTTATGTATGACAAGGCCAAACGCAGCCCCTCCAAGTTCGCATTCTCGGTCTCATAAATGATCAGTTGAACTGCTTTGTCGCCAACGGTTCCATTGAAACAAAATGCTTGTTAACCAAATAGTTAGGTTTGTCTCTGTTGCCCCAGATGCCTGAACTTTGGCCCACGCTCAGCCTGAGCCAGGCTGGCCTCATGGTGTGGCATGATCTGGTCTACTATCCTGATCACTTGATTCCCCTGTTTCGCACTGGATTCTTTCCAGCTTTGTTTATCCCTCTTTCTATAAAAGAAAAGCCCCTTTTGCTTAACCTTTGAGACACTTGTAGATATTATGCTCCCTGCTGCAATAGTTTCTCCTCTCTACATCCCTTGGAATAATCGTATCAAGCAAAGTCTCTTCTTACTAAATCCAGATTTGGTTTTTATTTGACAGTTGCAAGCAATACTGACTGATGTTGGCCATGGGAAGACTCTCAGGAGCTCTCAGACTTTATAATTGTCCTCTAAAACTTATCTCCAGTCTTAGAAAGTGCCTAAGAACCCAGCAGTTAACAGGTGACACATTTATGTTATGGTAAAACTTTTTGTTAGGACTTCACTGCTCCTCCAGAACACAACCGCTCCTGGGTACAACTGTGACCATGGCTGAGTGGATGGATTCTGATTTTCCTCCCCGTCACCTTTTTACTCCCATCTTCGAGACCTTGGCGATAGACAGATTCAAAGTCCCGGGCGGGAGTATCTGATTGGCCCCATGCCGCATGCTGGTGTCCTGTGGTCAGGGCCATACACAGGGAGAATGTCTGGTTTCTGGGGAGGGAGGCAGGGCCCTGCATCCCACCAGTACCACACGCAATAGAGGAGAGAGTTTAATGTCAGGTAGTTGGGGAAAAATGATAAATGTCTACTACGTCTTTCTTTCTAGACTCCAGATTTTTTGTTTTTGTTTTTTGGGGGATTTAGGGTTTCTTGTTGTTAAATGACATTCTAAAAGTTGCTCTATCATTCAATAGAGTTGCTGTAAAACCCAGAAATGATGATATGTGCCTCAGGGCTGCACAAAGCAGAGTATGGATTCAAGGATGGTAGTCTCACACTCTCCTTCCCACGCACTGCCCCCTGCTCACCTTTGGCTTTGATTAATTGGCCCAGATGCTGCAGCAAGGATAGTGTTGCCAGCCACCATGATCTGGCTCTTACCTCTTCTCCTAAGCCTGAGCCACTTATCGCTAAAAAGGAGCCTGGGCCACACATGAAATGAGGAAGAGAAAGTGTCAGCATTAACCTGCTACCTGCTTCTGCTGGGGCCTCTGCCAAATGCCAGTGGGGAGCTGCAATCGATTGCCGCACGACATGCCAACATAACAGCTGGTGACCAGCCATTAGGGTAATCCACCAAGCATGGGAATTTCAAGAATCCCTCAGTACACACAGCAAATGAGAGTTATTGCAAAACCAGGTGTTGAGGTCTAATTGCATGAACCAGTTTGAAATGTTAATCTGCTCCCTTAGACTTCATTTTGCCTGTGAGGCACTGGAAGAAAGACTCCCAGCCAAGCTTATAGAGGAGAGCAAATATTGGTTCCCTCATTTATTTATTCCTTTGAGGTTGTTTTCAAGTCTTTGAGCAATAGAAGCACAGAGAAATGTAGCTAGAAATGACTTTGAGGGCATTGGTTCTGCCAAAGCACAGCAGCAGTCAACCTGTGCCAGCCTGGACCTCAGCAAGGTGAGCCCACACTGCCTACAAGCCAGCCTCACCTGCTTCTAGTTCACCCAGGGACACCCGTTGCTGCAGCATTAGTCAACTGCATCCTTTCTGGGAGGCAGCAAAACCTGGCCAGTAAGAGAACTTCAGAGGTGCACCTACCTTGCTTCAAGTCCCTGCTCTCCCCTGGCCAGCTGTGTGAACTGGAGCACATTTCTTAACCTTTCTGAGTTTCTTGGAGCCTGTTTCCTCCTCTCCAGAAACAGGGATAATGATATCTACTTCACAAACCGAGTTAAAAATTAGCTCAGTTGATGTGTGTAAAGCACTTAGCAAAATCTATGGCTCATGGTGAAGACTCAATAAAATAACTATTATTATTAATTCATCAGATTAGAGAATTTTATTCATCTTCAGGAATCTCAGAAATCTTCATCATGGCTCATATTTAAAGACAGCATGAATTTCCCACTAATCAATTCCTTTGTCCTTTTCTCTGCAGCCTCTCTGATGTTTAGGGCTTTGTTGGTTCTTCAAGTTTACCCGCCACAGTTCTGCAACCCTCATCCTTTGCCCCCACCTGTATGATACACTCTATCCAGTCCCTCATACCCCAGAAAGCTCCCCACCCTCCCAGACCCAATGCTCTTTCAAAGCCTAGCTCAAAATCCACCTTCTCCACAACACTTCTCTTGGCTTCTCCAGCTCATTCATTCAACAGCAAATAGTGACCGAGTACTAGCACTGGGTGAAGCCCTGTGCCTCATTGAGGCTGGGATGGACCATGGACAGGACAGAGTGCCCATACTTCAGTCAGCCCCTCCCATTACTACTTCCCTGAACCCAATGGCACCTTCCAGTGTATCACCACCAGTGTTCACGGCTGAGCCGGACGTCCTTCTCACCCTTTTTATGCTAACTTTTTCACAGAAATGAGGCAAGGCAGTGAAAGAACCCAGGCTCTAAGGTCAGAAGGTCCTGGATTTGAATCTCAGCTCTGCCTCTTGCTGGCTGTGTGATCCTGGCATGTACTCAAGCTCACTATAAGAGGTGATACCCAGACAGAATGAATGCTCTGTCACAGTATGAGGACCGCTGGAACAAATTGCTAGCAGTCTGACATCTTAGAATCATTATCTCTTAGCTTCTGTCAGGATGGAATATAAGGAATATCCTAGGCAGGTGCCAAACAGCCGTTCTCTAGACCGGACACCAGACACTGATGTCTACTCTCTCCTCACACTCTGTGCACAATATACAAGAAATAACATCAAGGTCTTTTTTTTCTAATCAGTTCCAAAAATAATTGATCCATCTTCTTTGCAGAGTTATTTTCCCCCCTTCTAAGCATAGTCATCTATGAGTATATCTTTGAATTGTTCCGAGAAACATACATACCTTGTTATTCCAAAGTTATGTTACCATAACTTTGACTTCTACTGGGGGAAGAATCTAGGAGAGAGTGAAATAGACTCTGGATGTCCTTTCAAACAAATTCTGCCAGTTCTGCATGATATTATTTGGCCACCCTCAACACAGTGAGAATGTAACAGAACCCAGCAAGTCTCCCTGGGCCACAGCTGTGCTCCCATGAGTTCTGCCATTTGCCACTTGTAAACAGAAAAGAGCAAAAGGACTCAAACCCTTGTTTGTCATTTATTCTTTATCCTATATTCTCTGTCTCTTTGTGGTTTGCAGGGTGCTTTGGGGTGATGGCAGTAAAGTATAAGATTGAATTGATTCACCTTTGGTCATAGAATCTTTGTTCTGACTACCTCAGTTCTAAGCCTAACATAAAAAAAAAAAAAGTGGGGCATTAAAAGGTGGTAGAAAAAGCAGACCACTCCAAAATCCAACCAAAAACATTTTTTACTTAAAAAAGTAAAAGTCTATCAATTTATTAAAATACTCAGGAAAGAAAGTAGGATAGGAAAGAACTAAATAAGTCACAGGATGAATTAAATCATACTGATTGCAAACAACACTGACAGAGGGCTGCAATAAGACAGGAGCCATTTTTCAAGGCAGAGACCCCCTCCTTGCCATCCTTCCCCACCTCCAAAATCAGCTGCTGGAGACCTGGAGTGAAAGGAGGAGCTGCTGGGAAGGTCACTGACGAGGTCTTTGAGGATCAACTCTCTAGCATTCTGCTCCCGGGGTGAAACTGAAAAAGCAGAAGAAATTGGGAGTTCTTCCTGGAAATGGGGAGGATTTCATAGTGGAACAGGCATCCCAAAGTAGGGCCATCCCAGTTTTTCCTACTGCTCCCCACTCATGCATCCTAAAATGAAGCTGGCCTGTACAAATGGCCCATTCACATTCATTCAGTCCTTTCCTGCAGGGGAAGGGTAACAGCAACGAAATTTATAGGCTACCTATGATAATCAAGCAGCTCCTTCCCTCATAAATATACAGGGAAAATCAAGGATCAGTAGACCCTTAAGGATAATACAAAGGAACAACAGCTTGAAGAAACAAACAGACCACAGAAGAAACTGAATAGAAGAAATAGGCATGACTCAAACAATTCAATTTAATAATCCCAAAGACATTTAAGAAGAAACCGCATCCATAAAGAATAGAGTGCTATGAAAATATAAGTATTGAAATATAAATATGAAAAAATACACTAACATGGAAAGCAAAAAGACAGAGATGGATATAATATGAGAGAAAAATTGAGAGACATAGAAGATTAATCAGGTCCAATATCCATCTCACAGAAGTCCAGAGAGACAGAACCAAGAAAAAGGAAGGGAGAAAAGCATCAAATAAATATTTCTAAGGGCTTTACTGCTGAAAAGCCCAGCAAGTACTGAGCGAGATGATTCTAAAAATCTCATTTTTTTTTTATATATCCTCATGTATTTTTAGAATATGGACTAAGAAAAGTTTCTAAAACCACCACTTCAGAAAAGAGTTTATCAACAAAGGATTGATAATCCTCTCAATAACAACTCTAAATGACAGGACAGTGGGGTAATTCCTCCAAATTTTTGAGTAAAGTTATTTTGAACCCAAAGCCAGCCAAACGAGAAGACAAAATAAAGATATTTGCAACCTGCAAAGATCCAGATGTTCTACTTGAAAAAAAAAAAAATCACCTGAGGATATATTCCAGAAAAGCAAACAAATAGGAAGAAACCTGTATAAATAACCAAAGACCAGCCAAGGTTATTTATTCAGGACAAGCCAAGGTTATTTATTCAGAGCTTACAAATGAGTCAGCCACCATCACCTGTGTTTGGCAGACTCATACAAGCAGAGGCCTGGGAAAGCTTTATAGTGGAAAAAAGGAAGGCTTCAGGTACACCCTGATTGGAAGCTGTTGGCATGGGGAAGCTGCAGGCAGTCTAACTAGAAGCAGGGTTGGTTGGTTGGGGGAGCATATTTGGCTTTCACTGGTTGGTCCTAAGTTGCAAGCAGAGACAAGAATTAGGGAAACTGTAAGATATTAATCATGTCCTGGCTGTGTGGGGACTATTGTTACAGCAGTTATTGTTTGGCTTCCTGGGCTGGTTGCTAGAGATAATAGTCTGACTTCTTACAAGTCTGACTTCCTACGAGGCTTTCTTCTGGGCTGGTTACTGTAGATAATAGGTTGGTGTCCTAGGTTGGTTGCTTACAGATTTTCGATCAGAGTTCAATTCTTTTAATATCTTCTGGCCATTGTTCATTTGTATATCCAATCTCTCAAACTTAAGAAAGAAAGACATGAGACCTGGCAAATAGTGGAACTAAGTCAGGATTGCACTGAAAAGGCCCAGAAAGAAGTCTTCCAAATTAGCCATTCTACAAGTAACACAATTAAGAAGTTGGCCATTCTTACTAATATAATAAGGAAGGTTTGTATTACTTCAGTCAACAAGAGACATATACAATTAGAAATTCCAGGATGAGAGCCATGTTCCAAATATAAGATAAATAAAAACGAGTTATTATTTTCAAGAACTGATAGAGTAGGGATCCATTTGACCTTGATACTTGGAACAACTTCCTTTGAGCAGCCATGATTTAGTCACATAGGATTACATCTCATTTATAGATCCACACACTCTACAGTGACTAATATTTATAATATTACAATTTGTGGGAGTTATGTATTGATTTTCAATTGCTTATATATAAACAAATCATGAGAGGACTAATTATGGTTACAGTATGAAATATACATGTTCCACCCTTTGACAAAGTAAAAGTAAAGTTAGCACTGACCAATATTGGGAGGAGGAGCAGGAAGAAGGAAATGTGGAACTAATTTCCTCATGTTACACAGTGGAGAAACAAGAGGTACTGATGAAGTTAATAAATCAAGGAATGAAAGTTTAAGCACCTTATTTTAAATCATAGAGGAAATAAATAGAGGAATAAAAATATAACAAAACTTGGCAGGAAGAAGTTAGAGGAAGATACATGCCTCATCTATCATAGCGGGGAGTCAATAGCTACTGCTTCAAGTTGATGAATCAAGAAATAGAAATGTAAGCATATTATCTGCGTTGTGGGCAAAACCACTACTGCATCCCCCAAAACAAAAGTCAAGCAACGGAGGAACAAGAAGTTTCGTGTCATGTCACACCTTTCTATACTATTTTAACTGCTATTTCCCTGGGCATACGTGGTTAATATTCCTTTCTTTCTTTTAAATTTAAAAGAAGTCAGGATTCAGAAGCAATGCTGGAATACTGCCACAGGGCTAACATCTTTTTCCTGTCCCCTAAAACAACCCCGGCTTTATTGTTTCATTCAGCCTCACCAGGGCTGTGATTTAATCTGCACTTTCTCAAACTTACTTCCCTCCAGACTCAGAAGAGACACTTAATACATATGTACCACATAGATGAGAAGACACTGATTCTTTCCTTCAGTGACTATTTATAGAGTACCTACTATGTGCTGGGTCCTAAGATTCAGGAGTGAATAAAACAGACAAAGTCTCCAACCTCAAGGAAAGTATTTATATTCTTGCAAGCAAGACAGACACAAAACAAGGAAAACCCCTCCTTCACCTGAGAGGCAAGAACACTGGCTTTGGAACTAAGCAAACCTAGTCCACATCTTTGATATCAATTATAAGACCCTGTGCCAATGACTAGATCTCTCTGAGCCTCAGAGTCCCCAACTATAAAACAGGGCCACCTGTCAAGGTTGTTGAAATAGTAAGAATGTATTCCAGCTCCCAAGGAGAGTTACACAGATGCAAAGTGGGGTTTGTTCTTTTTCGTTTTGTTTTGTTTTTGTTTTGTATTTTTTCTAATAAAATAGAAAAGAAATATATAATTAATTAAAATTTCAAAACCCTTTGAGAGGGGCTTATAACAATATGTGTCAATTTACTTCTGCTTTAATATGAGCCCAAAAAGTGGAGAAAATCCAGATTAAAATATACTTGAGAGATGTTTAGACTTTGAGCCTTTTGGTGTTGACAACTTTGAAAGTCAGTAGAATAATCTTCATTCAGGAAAGACTCTATTTCCCAAAATGTGTTTGGGCAAAAGACGTGCAACAAATGGTCTATAGACAAACAAATAGTAGGAAAACAGCCTACTATTGCTCTCTCTTAGAAAGTCACTTGGAAAGTAACAAACTGTTCAACCCATAGTTTCCCAGCTTACCATGGAAATCTTCCATCCACTCTTGGCCCCACCCCACCTGAGCATCCCCTGTTCACTCTAATTCTACTGAGCTAGTGCTGAAGTAGAGGGCTTGCTGATTCTGTTTAGCTGAAGCCAAGGCTAGTAGTCTTCATGAGTTCTCTCACACTAAAAATAGTTCACCAGAAATGAGCAAGGCCATGTGGCCAGCTGCAGATCTCACCGTGAACAACCAGATTCTTTCCTACAAGTCCTTAATATCCTGTGGGTGGCACACAAGTGGCAACAGAATCTATCTGAGCCCAGTGCCAACTTGTGCAGCCTGTGAACCCTCCTGAGGGAGCAGCAGAAAGAGAAACAGGTCCCTCTGGGCTCCTGCCATCCTGCCAGGTTCAACAGTGACCTTGAACCATCATTAATCTTTTGGTCTAACCAGAGCTGGGAAACCTACCCCAAAAACACCTGTTTCTCAAATAGCCAACTCACGCTGCAAACATCCTGGAACCCATTCCACAAACAGGTGTAAGGCAGCAGTTTCCAAAGATGCCACTGAATACGCCCCATCCCACATGTCTCCACCCCTTGGCTTCTCACACATGCAAAAAAAAGCTGTCCTTAGGACCCACTGGCTTGCCAAAAAAGAGTCTTGGAGACAAAACTGCTGCCGGGAAAAACTAGCAAATCAAATGACATGACTGGCATTTCCTTCTGTCTCCATGACATCTTCATTTTTAGCAGAGAGTGGAGTTTGGATAACACTGACAGCTGCTGATCCTCCTGCAGGAGGCCTGAAGCCCATCGTCCCTCCAAATGGCAAGTTCTGTTGCTCCCTCCTCCTACTCTATGTGCAGGCTGTCACCTGAAGCTTTGCCTGGCTTTGTTCCCCTCCACAGACACACTCACTAACAGCAAGGCTTGTGTTCTGCCTGACATTCACAACCTACTCTTTTCAAACTACATCAAGGAGTTAGGCAGTGATGCAAAGTGGAAGGGGGAGGAACAGACGACTCCCTACTGGGGGTGTTCTGAGCATGAAAAGTCCTCTCCCTCCAGAACATTCTCTCTCACCAGCTATAAGTGCCTCAAATATTAGAGTAAGGGTTTCATTCCTTTGGCCGAAAGCAGAGACAGTAAGAGGGAGGTACACGGCATGTCCTATGGCTCCTCCTCAGTGTTGGTGGCAGGCGTCCTACACAACCCAGGAATTCTTTCCTGCTGCATCCTGGTTGGACCCCGTTCATTCTCAACCGAGGCAGTCTCTAGCCTACTAAACTTCCCATGGGGTTTTAAGCCCACTAAATATACCTTTCCCTTCCATATTTTTGGATTAAATTAAAAACATTTAAATAATTTAGAGTAATTCATTAAAAATTATGCTGGGGAAAGACAGATAAAAATGGAAGCAAAAGTATCAGATGGACTTGTATGGATTCATTACACTATTCCTTCCCCTTTGCGAGGATTGAAAATTCTATAATAAAAATTTTAATGAAATATATGTATGCGCACACACACGCATGCGCACACACACACACACCCCTTCCTAGTTACCCATTTTTACTTGATATCACTTTAAACAGTTACTGACAATATCAGTTATAATGTGAACAACCTGAGTACTTTTTGTATCATTTTTGAGAGTATATGTCGATGATAGCAAAAAAAAAAAAAACAGAAAAATAGCTGAACTCTGAATGGACAGGAGAAGGCCAACAGTTGAGGTGGGATGGTTGGGAAAGAGAGGCAAACCTATTCGAGAGGCTGGGGTCCCTAAAAACATGGAAGTGTGCTTACTTTACAAACTGTTGAGGCTGGTGCTATTTAAGAACAATCACGATGAGGTTGGGAAGTTTGGTGAAGAAACTAAACGGCCATTTTTTCTGCCATTGTTGATTTCTAAAACTTAATCTTCAGTGTCAGCCACCTATGCTTTTTGCATCAACCAGCTTCAGTGTTAGAAGCTAAGGTTTTACTTTGAGGTATGACCTTTAAATATTTGTGGTCAGCCTACCTGCTGTTTCAATGGACCCAGTCTTTAAGTTAATGACTTTATTCTTTTCTCCAATCTCAAGGATCTGGTCTCATTCTCTAGAAAATTTAGAAGACCTCACTTGTCCACAATTTATTGAGCTCTTCCAGTTCAAGCTCCTCAGATAAAGCCACCTTTCAAAATATTGTGAGGTGAGAGAAGTTGGTCTTCTCAGTCCATGAACCCAATAGCTCCTTCTCCCATTACGGCTCCCTCTAAACCTTGTTCAAAAAAAAAAAAAAAAAAATCAATAAAGGTAAAGGTCAAATATATGGTGACAGAAGGAAATTTAACTTTGGGTGGTGAACCCAAAATGCAATATACGTATGACATATTGGACTGTACACATGTCACCACAATAAATGTAATTTTAAAAAATCAATTAAAAAAAAACCAATTCTGCTATAAGAACATCAATTCTTAAAGCATTCAGCAATCAGTGTCTGGTTAAATAAATTGGAGTTATCCACACAATGGAATATCTATGCAACTGTCAAAAAGGATGCATTAGATCCATAGGTGCTAATATGAGATGATCTCCAAGATATACTCTTTAGAGTGTGGCGAAAATCCAATTGCCCTATGAGCCTGAAAGGACAAATTTCATTCATTCCTGCATAGAGAGGAAGAGTCTTACCAGTTAAATCAGCAGAAGTGATCACTGACAAAGCCTACCCCACAGCAGAAAGCCAAAAGGTGAGCACAGTGGGATGGCAGAGTTTGAAATAGTATTGTGCTTTGTTCTAGGAAAAACTAAAGCTATTCTCCTCAGCATGGACACCTGACAGACAGCAGCTAAAAGGAACAAAGTTAGGCATGATATTTGCATATTTACATCTGCTTTTTGTGGGTGGAAAGCAGTTACCTTAAGATACAAATCTGCAAGTTTTAAGTCTCTGAGCATCAGGATTCACTTTATGTTCTTCTTTTTACACCTGAGTATTTAATAAAGATCTTTGAAAATGTCAGGAGATTACATTTATGCTAGGGACAAAGAAAGAAAGGAGGTGTATTTTCTGAGTTTAAATTTCAAAGTGGAAGTTCTCTGCCCTCAGGCAGGGTAAGTCAAGTAAGTGTGACAATACAGAACAGAAGGTGAAGCTCCAGGAGGCAAGATCTTTCTGTTCACACGCCCATCCGGATATTTTCTTTTTATAACTCTTCTCTAATGAAAGTTTGAGGTACCTTAGCAGGGTGGGACGGCCACACATATTCTCTGATCCTAGGCTGGGCAAATGTAAAATAAAGGCTACATTTCCCAACCTCCCTTGCCAGTTATGGCTAAGTAAGTCCTGGACAAAGAAAAGTAAAAGGATATTGCTAGTGCAATGGTTAAGTGTGATTTCTGGGCAGAGCCCTTAAAGAGAAAGATTCTGACTCCTCCTCCTGCTTTTTTCCTGCTCCATGAATGTGAGCATAATGGCTGGAGCTCGAGCAGCCATTTTGGACCATAGGTGGAAGCTTCACATTGAAGATAGAGGACAACCAGAGATAAGAAGCCTGGATCCTTGATGACTGAGAAACTGCCATGCCAGTTCAGGACAGCCTACATTTACATGAGAAATAAACTTCAAGTTAGTTTAAGTTACTTTTGTATCGAATTTTCTATCACTCGTAGCCAAGCTTAAACCTGGCTAATAGAGATAGAAAATCTTCTAAGTTCTTCTGCCTTAAAAGAGTCTAAGACCATTATCATATATGTGTGTGTAGAAATCTTTTCAGAGTCCTGAAATAGCTCAGCAGTCATTTTCGTGCTGCATGGGACTGGAATAAGAGTACCAAAGAGTTCCAGAGATGGGGAATGCACCTCCTCCACTATTTCTGTAGAAAAAAGTCTCATTCCTGGAGGTATCCTAGAAACTCCATTCCCTTTTTCTCCAGCCCATCCCTGGGATAGCCAGGCTGGAGAATCTGAGAAAAGGAGGTAAGAAGGCCGCTTTATTTCAGAGCAGCTCCAATTAATTCCTTTAAGAGTCCAAATGGCTAGATCAAGATAGTCCAATTATAGTGACCAGTGCTCCTCTGAGTCTTCAGGTCAGAACTCTAATTGCAATATTAGATTCCTTTTCCTCCCAGGTTTAAACTAGGCCAAGCTAAATTTGAGCAACATTTAATCAGAATTGATTCTTCCTTTCAGGTCTACTATCTCAGGTAAAACCACTGCCAAGATGCATATTTTCATGAAAGGTCTAACAGGAAAGACCATCATCATTCTCAAGGTTGGACCTATGGTTACAATAGAAATTGAAAGCCAAGATTCCTCCCAATAGCAGAGATTTTGCTGTAAAAGCAACTGGAAGATGGATGCACCAATGTCTGATTACAAAATTCAAAAAGAGATCATTTTGGTTGTTGAGACTTCATAGTGGTATTAAGAAAAAGAAGTCATTTTACATACTCCCAAGAATAAGCAAAAGAGAAAGGGGAACACAAAGCAGCTTTTTGGGGTGATTGGAACAGTTCTGTGCCCTGACATGTGTTGGTGATGGTTTCACAAATTTACATACATGTTAAAACTCATAAAACTATAAATCAAAAAAAATAATAATTCAAGCTTATTGAATGATAGTCTTTCAATTAGATTAAATTAAGCAGTCGAAAAATGAACAGACCCATAGGCGAGTTCATGAAGAAACTAACAGCAAATGTGTCTACACTGCCAGCGTCTAGGCACCAGTGTCGTGCTCTGCTTCTCACACAGAGGCCACCGCATCACTTGGAGATGGCCGCAAGGACGAGCTTTTAGATCACAGAGTACCAAGCCACTGGTGGAAGGACGGTGGGACAGTAACTATTCACAAAAGCTATCGCATCTTACAGAGAAACATTCTCTGTGCATGGTCAGTCACAGACCTCCAAAGTGTGCAAAATAGAGCAGCTTGCAGGAGAGAAAATGCTCAGCTAGCTCAACCTGACTAGTTAACCAAGAAAAGTTACCACCACCAAAACAAAACAAAAACAAAAACAAAAAAGCTCTATGTATGATGTAAGTATCACAGCCTTCTCTACAGAAAGCTGCACAAGCACAAAGCTTCCTTCCTTTCTAGAGACTTCCAAAGGCTCACAGAAACCCAGAACAAGTCTTGGAGCTGGGAAGGAGGTTGGCACACAGGGAAGAGAGCCCAAAATGAGATTAAATTTCCCACCAGCGCAGTACAATGGGAATGCAGAGTCAGAACCAGGTGAATTTATGAGCAAGTATAGAATTTGAGATTTCTTACTCATCTGAGCTTGGGGACTAATATTGGTGGCTGCCATGTCAACAAAACTCACACACTGGTCCCTTTCCATGACTAAGTAGTATTCCTTCACCTCCCCACTCCCTTCCTCCAGCAGTGACAGGGATGACATCTGTGCCCCATGCCGCTTCCCTCCAGCCCACCTGGGCTTTCAGCTGCAGCTGAGACAAACAGTTTCCATGCATCGGGCAGGGAACTTTTTTAAGTACCCTCCTTGTCTCGCTTGACAACCTCAGGACTTTTTTCTAGATCCCAGTTGTTAAGAGCAGCCTGAAGGTAAGAGATGAACACGCCAAAGGTACATCCTCAACCAACAAGGTTGGAAGTCTGTGGATAAATGCACCAGTCCCCCTTCCAGGGGGACAATTCTGACAGGTCCTTATCAGAATCGAGCCCAGCTGCCCACTGTGGTAACCAGCTAACTATCGACTTTTCCTCCTTCCCTGTCTCCCTCGCTCTTTTTCCTTGGATCACAACCAAATAAACTGCTTCCCAATCTTTGTTTTAGGCTCCTCTTTCAGCGAAACCCAAACTAAGACAAATGACTAGATTATCGCCCTCTATTCCGTCTCACTCATTCTGTGAGGTCCTAGAGCCAGCTCCTGGAACATAATTATACATTTTCATCTACTGTCAATGGCTGGAAAAACTTAAATCTCCTAATGTCAGTATATGAGCTAAGATGTTTTGGCTGTTTCTAATTAGAAAGCTGCAACTACCTTCCCTTTGGCTCAGTTGCCTTTAACTATTGCATGACTCTTACCCCAGCCCAAGATGCCCTGGCTGTAACCAGCAGATCCTGACAGTTTTGGTCTTTGCCCCCATTTGTGTAATGAGCCCCAGGAGGCTGGTGCTCTAAGCATATTGCTGCCAGCTAGAGGGCTTGCAACTTCTTCTCTAATTAGGAAGGTGAAAGGGCTGTGCAGAGGAGGCTCTGCTTCTGCATCTGACACCAGCTTTGCACCAGGTGGCATATACTTCTCCTCCTCCCTCATCAGTCTGTTCAACCCCATTGCCTTCCAGCCACAACTGCTTAGGTTAAGATGCATCAAGATGGAAAGTTGCCACTTGATTAAGATAAAAATAAATTAATCCAAATATATAACACATTCCTTTTTTGAACAGATGGCCAGGGAGCTTGCCTCATAACATTGAGCATCAAAAATGAATCAGAGGCTCATCTTCCTGCATAATCAAGAATTTGCTCACTGTTTGTAGTACAACCAGGCAGAGTTGGAGATGCCATTGGCAAAGGTGAGAAAAACAGAGAAACCACTGACTCCATTGTGAGCTTCTCCTCAGCCTTGTCCTCGGTCTGTCAGGGATACTAGTCTACATCACATGTTATGTCAGGGTGTACGTGGGGATGGAATGGGGGACACAAGGGGAGACAAGAGTGTGTAGAATAAATGAAAGACATGTCAGCTCATCCTTTCAAGAGGGCCTGCGGCTGCCCTTTGTCAGACTGTACCTGTTGACATTTTTTCCAAAGGAAAAGTATTCCAGCCACGTCACGTTTTTTATCTACTAGAGCTGTCCTAGTCCAGACATTGTCGCTTCACTACAGTTACAACATTTAGGCACATTGCATTATGATTTGTTTGTTTACCTGTCGTAGCTCCCTTGCACTATTTGAAGGCAAGGACCATTTCTTACGTGATTTGATATCACAGATCCCAGTAAAGACTTAAATAAATGTTCAGTGAATGAATTAAAAAAAAAATAATCAGAATTATTGGAAGAGCCACTCCATTGGTCTATTTTTATGCATTCTCTTTGCTCTATTGTGCATGGCCACTAGTTTAAATCCTTCTAAAACATTCAATGAAAGAGACCTATAGGTGCTATGAAATTATCACCAAGATGTATGGTGAGGTAAAAAAAAGATTCAGAACAATATATGTACAGTACATGTGTAATTGATTTAAAGAAGAGGAAGAACATGTATATATATATGGCTTATATATTCCTAAATATTTCCAAGATATGTAAGGAAATGAAAAAATGGTTGACTCTGGGGAGGTGGAGCTAGGAGCTGGGGACCTTGCTTTTTCTTACATATCCCTCTGTACTCTGAATTTTTACATTCACATATATATTTCTACTTTTTAAATTTAAATAACCAGTTAATAATAATTTCAAGACTTGATGGTTAAATTACTCTTTTGCTCAAAAATATTCATTAACTACATATTTCTTATAAGTCAATTAATCTCATAAGCCCCAACCTAACATTCTAACCAGTCCCTGATTAAAACCCTCTGCAGACTGTCTCACTAGTAAACAAGGCTCTATGCTATGGGATCATTTCTGTTAGTATCAGAGCCGTTCACAAATATCTCAGTTCTCCTTCCAGGCACATGCTTTTCTCTGCCTCTTCTAAAGTTAGGTGTGGTCATGGATCATGCCTCTAATGGGTGGGAATAGAAAATGGAAGTGTTAGGAGCTGGTAGCAGGCACCTCCTAAAATGGCTCCTGATGATCTTCGCCTCTTGGCATTTTCACACTTGTGTCTCCTTCCTTTGAAAGTGAACCTAGTGACTTGCTCCTAATGAATAGAATATGGCAAATATAATGAGATATCACTTCTAAGATTAAGTAATAAAAGACAATGGCTTCTGTCTTGCTGACAGTGTTTCTTTCTCTCTCTCTCTCTCTCTCTCTCTCTCTCTCTCTCTCTCTCTCTCCCTCTCTCTTGCTTGCCCTGATGAAGAAAGCCACCAATAAGAAACTAAAGATGGCCTCTGGCCCTCAGCCGCAACAACCATGTGAGTGAGCCTGGAAGTGGATCCTGGCCCAGTTAAACCTTGAGATGACTGCAGCCCCAGCTGACACCTTGACTGCAATCTGATGAGAGACACTGAGCTGAAAGATCCAGTTAAGGTCTACAGAAATGGTGACATAATAAATGCATGTTGGGGGTGATCTGTTATGCAGCAAACGATAACTAACGTAGAGCCACTGCACCATCCCCTTCCCCCTGCTATGGTGATCCTGAAAGCAAGGGTTGAGATGACCCTCATCCTTGAGTGGCTGTGATGAACAGAGTTCCCCACCAACCCACAGTGAACAAGTAGGGTGAACAAGATCTAAAACTGAATCCATTCAGGCTGTTTGTTACTATAGCACAACTTAGTCCATCCTAACTAATGCATCATGTATGTGAAAGGGCTGCGCAATTTTTAAGTACAGTCCAAATGTAAAGTATGACCAGTATCACCTTAACCTTCACTGTTCTTCTATCCTGACTTTTGGGCCCCATCTCTCCTTTCCAGCTGTTCATATCTACCATTCTTCAATCTGACCTTTCCCACAAACTACTAACAACCCCAAGCTATAGCTATCTCTCCCTCTCTTCTGAGCACTAATCACCCCCATTCTTCTCTTCCATATCGCTTATTATAAAAATAACTAATTATGTGTGTATCTATTTATTCAGTGTCTATCATCTTAATTAGAATATAAACTCCATGAAAACAGGAATCCTATTGGTTTTACTTATTTATTTATTCATTCATTTAATTTTATTTATCATTATATTCCCAGCATCTGGTACAATACCTAAAATAAACATTTAAATAAATATTTAAATGAATGAACAAATTCACACACACTTATCCTCCTCTGTATACTCATTTTGACACAATTATAGAATATTTTATTAGTGATTTTCACATTTCACATGTTTATGAATTGCATCTCTCAAGTACAAGCTGAACTCCTTGAAACATGAACTGCACTTTGCTTGGCCAGTAAACCCTGCATGATAACACAGTATGCCTTAAACATACTATATTGCCTAGTACAGTCAGTGCCTTGCTCATGGTTGGAACATGGTAACTGCTAAATTAATAATGTATCATGTGCTCAACAAATTACTGATGAATAAATTAACATAAAACAAGCGTTTATTGATATAATGGTATAAATACAATTCTTAAGGAAATAATAGAGCAAATGAGTGAGGAATATGAGTTGACAGCAGGCAATAAAGGCTTTCTGCAGGAGAGCTTGGGTACGAATTTGTTAGGGGTCAGAGAAATAACCTCACATTTAATGGGTACCGTGCCAGGCACCAGGCTAAATGCTGTGCATGTATCATTTTGTTTCACCTTCAAATCAGCCCTACATCATAGTTCTTTTATCCACACTTTACAAATGAGAAAACTGAGGCTCAGAGAGGTTAAGTGATTTGCCCAAGTTCACAGAGTTAACAGACGGCAGAAGGAACAACAAACCCAAATCTGCCTCTCTCCAATACTCATCTTTTTCTACCATGTCAGACATAACTTTAGACTTTAGCCTCACTCTGCTATTTACTGACTATACGGCCTTGGGCAATTTGCTGAACCTTCTTGCTTCAGTTTCCAAGTTGGGGTTAATCATAGTAATTACTTCACAGGATTGTCGTGAGCGTTAAATGAGATACACGTAAAATGCTTTGAATAGTTCCCGGATCAAGGTAGGTACTAATAAATGTTAGTCATTGTTTTAATTTTTTTTTTAAATGGATTTCAGGGGAAAAAGTTTTCCCTTCCCAAGAATCAAACTTCTATTCATGCTCCTTTCACCGACGTCTACTTTTATTTGGTATTCCTACAGCCTGAGTTTTAGGATTGCAAAAAAAAGGAAGCTTTGGGGACATAAAAAGCCATGTGAGAAACTCAAGGACAGACTGCATCTCGCTGTCCCCTAGTCACCCACTCACTTCTTGCCCATGCCACACATTACCCTCCTTAGCTTAGCGCGCAGCTTTAACTCAAGGAGTAGCCACTTCTGACAGATCCTCAAACAGCGCCAACTATAAAATTTGCAGGGCCCCGTGCAAAAAGAAAAAGTGGGGTCCCTTTTTCAAAAAGTAAGACTTTCAAGATAGAGTAGCACATTAAACCAAATACAGGGCCCTGTTGCTCATGGGGCCTGTACGACCACAGGTCACACCCCCATGAAGCTGTCCCTGTCCTCAAACCTCTCCAGAGGGACCAAAATGGCTGGAAGAGTCGGAGAGAAATAAGCCAGCCACCTCCCACCTTGGCTTCTCCACCAGACAAACCCTGATGTCCAAAACTCTTTACTGCAAATTAACTCAATATTTTGATTAAAAACCATGATAAACTTGAGTGCAACAAAAGAAGAAATTGATGTTTTAATATAACTCATTAGAGCACCTTTATTAACTCCAGAAATAGAAAGAGCATTTAAAACAGAAAGAATAGTTTAAAATCAACACTGCACTGGTAAGGGCGGCCACAATTTCAGGAACATTAATTGCTGGGTTGTCTCGTTACTGATTAAATAAGAAATCTCAAATACCATTAGACAATTGTGATTAAATATATGTCATTCTAATTGAATGTGTGGTTTATTGCCTTCCACTGAATCAGCAGGTCACCTTCTTGTTTTGTGCATTTGGAAAGGGCACATCTATGCAATGACAACACACAGCCATTATTTCTCAGACAGCCCTGAAACCCTCAGGGTTGTAGCCTAAAATACGGCTGTATTTGCAGGGTGGGGAGGAGTGTGCCATACAATAGGGGACCTGAGATGATGAAAATAAATCCCCCTTAATGTCACAGCTGGGCACTTTTCCCTCTCATCTCATTACCTGGCTCTGGGTTTTCTGATGCCGGAGTTGCTGGCAGTCTCTCTGGTTTTGGAGTTATTTGAGGACTAAGGGGAATTGAACTCTCTTCTTGGCTCAAAGAGAAAGCTCCAAGTCCTTGAAACTGGATCTGGCTGGGATCATGGGGAAATAAAAAGCCTTTAGTCTAATCTACCCCTCACTTCTACTAAGGAGCCTGGGCAGAAGAGTCTTCTAAGGCCCATTATTTTTGATTTCCCAAGGGAAAGGATACAAAATTAATTTTGTCATCACTCTGACTGGTTTTTGCTACCCACCTGTCCCATGGGACATAAGCTATAATCTCCCCACCCTTCTCTTTAGTTTCCTTGAATTAAGAGCCACGGTGAAGCGGGGCAAGCATCTGGCCATGTGCCCACGAGCTCTATCGCAAGAGACGGGACAGAACCAGTCCGAGGCCCACTCCAAGGGGTTATGCAGCAAGCAAGTTGTCCTTAGTAGCCTTTTGTTTGTTGCGTACACACACACACACACACACACACACACAGTTACAATGATCTTTCTAAACTCCATATCGGGTCACATCACTACTCTGCTTCAGGCGAAAGCTAGATTCGTCTTATTAGCTGACCTTCACAGTTCTTCACCACCTGGTCCAACCTTCCTCTCCCACCTGATCTCCCACTGACATCCTACACCAGTGCAGACTCTCAATAGACCCCACACAGTGTCACCTCTGTGTCTTTTCTTAGCCATCCGCTCTTCCAGGAATGTTCTTGTTACCATTACTGGGATATTACTTGATAGTCATGCTTCCTCTGAGTCACTGGAAAGTAATAAGAGAATTTCTCCCAACCATTATTCCTAAATTCCAGGCTCCCCTACCACCAGGAGGCAGTGACATGGGTTTATATTTCAGCTCAAAGATGGAAACAGAAGGGCTCCACTCAAATGCAGCCTGTTGGTGAGGGTTGAGATTTTGAAGGCTGGTGACAGTGTGGTGCCAGGGAAAATGCAGGCACCAAGCCCTGGCCTTGGCAGCTACAGTATGGTGTAGTGAGATTGGTGCCACCCGCAAAGCTGCTCATCATCTGGGGGACAGGCTGGCTGGTCTGGACAGGAAGCTGGGAAAAGATTGGTTCAGGAGGCGGCACAATGCTAGACAGATGGTGAAAGGCGCGCTTGTGAGAGCAGCCTCAGCTCCCTGCAGAGCTGAAACCACAGACGGAGACCCACATCGGTTCTGGGGTTCCCAGAAGACCATGGGGGAGAGGGGTTGCCCCAAATAATGATAGGTTTTTAAACTTCTCGTCTAGTTTGGATAGCAGTGACTCAGAGAGAGAGTTGATCTGATTAGATGCTTGTACTTAAATGTCATGGAGCATCTCATACCATATACTCTCTTCCCCTCCTTGCCCACGTGAGGGTTCTTCATCTCCCCTATGAAGTCTTCCACTGCTGCTCCCAAAGCAGCCTCAGGTCCATGCTGACCACACCGTGTGCCACCAAGTGTGTACTAGCATCTCCTAGGCTAAACTAAGCCCATTCTTGTACCCCAGTCCTTAGCAGCATGCCTAGCAGATATACGTGCTCAGTAAATATTGAAGGCAGAAAAAAAGGAGGGAGGGCAGGAAGATCAGGCTGCCCAGATTACCGCCAAGCTACCTCGTACATATCACCAAACCAAGCCCTCTCCAAATCCCCCGCCACCTCCGCCAGGCCCTGGCACATGTTCCTATAACACTCCGGGTATCTACTACCATAGTAGATGACTCACTGAGAGGTAGTAAAATATACTGGTCACAAGCTCTACCTCTGGATCCAGCTCCTCTGGATTCAAATCCTAGTTCTGCCACTTATCAGCTGTGAGACTTAGGTAAATTATTGAACCTCTCTGTGCTTCATCTATGGTAATGGGATATAACAGCACCTACTTCACAGAGTTATTGTAAAGGTTAAATGAATAGATCATGTAAAATATTTAGAAGGAGTGGCATGTAGTAAATGCTATCTTATTATTGCATTATGATTATCTATACAAAAACTTGTCTCCCACTAAACCAGGCGGGTAAGAACTGTGTTTAATTTATTTTTACATATCCTTTACTTAACACAATTTCTAGCCTGGTTTGGAATAAGCATCAATAAATGATTGATGGGTGAATAAATGAATGATGCAGATTTTTAGGGCAGGATATAGTGCTATAGCAAACCTATGGAAAAGAGGGCCCCCAAAGCTATGGATAATGTCAGCTTTAAGACTGCTTGGTAAGGGGCAAACAAGTTTGCAGTGGCAGGAGAGGCTGGGCCCAATATCTGGGAATGCTGGGGCCCCTGTGGAGGATTCACAGGCCTGAAAGTCTCAGGATTAAGATGGTAAAATTTTGGAAAGGGATAGAGACAGAAAGAGGTGCCTCCCCTTTCCTCCTGTTCTGCATTCACATCCCTCTCCTCTCTTTCCTCTTTCTCCAGCTAGTTACCTCTTCCTCCCCTCCCACACTCAGGAAGAGCAAGATCTAACAAGGCAAACAAGGGTCAATCACAGACAGAAAGATATGTACTAAAATACTCTTGCTGCTTCATTCAGCCACCCCTCCCAGCTGCCATTTCTGTGGGCAGAGAAGCCATCAGCACTTCTATGCAGCCTGAAATAAATGATGAGGGAAGTATAATCACCTGATTGACAGCCTGCCCACTAGATGCCAACACAGGAAGGCTTTCTTTTCTATTTTATCAACTCTTCTTTGGTACAAAACAAAAATCAATAACAGCTCACTTCAAATTTACAACATTCCCAGTTTGGAAGTCCAACTTTTAAATTGCTTTTAAATATGCTGTCCTAACTCAGGCCTCAGATCTGGAGCACAGAATCCCTCCACAAAGTCTATGAACAGCCAGGAGCGAGTCCATGGGAAGCAAAAGCTCCATCAACCTCTAAGAGGAGTTTCTCTTTATTAGAATTTGTAGTCAAAGACCCAAGCCGGCTCTGGAATCTTATTTCATTTCTGCTGTGCATTTTGCAGGCTGGTAGGTGTGACAAATCGTCTTATCTTTGTCTAACCTTTGTTGGACCCATGCTTGCTTCAGGGTTAAACTTTCATATACAGCTTCAGTTTAAGAGCAAAGTGGTTCTCCTAAAATGTCAGATTGTAAAATGCTGAGTCATTCACCAAGAAGAGGCTGGTCCTGAGTGAAAATCGGAATCACTGGGGCAGACAGACTAATATCACATATCTTCAATCTAAATAGAGGGAGATGGAGTTTAAGTTCAGATCAAATTTAGAAGGTGGTTCTGAGCTCCAAGGAGACTGTTTGCTCTGAAAGACAAGAATGAATCATATACAAGGATCAAGCTTCAGCTAAAATATTGTTACTTCTAATGGTACACATAGTGGCATAGATGTGACATTCAACCTTTTATGTGCTTAACAACTGACTAAGCTATACTAAAGGAGACAAAACTATGAAGACAACCAAGCCAACGTAGTTAGAGGTGTAAGAAGTAATGTTATTTTTGCTTTATAATTGTTTTGTCTTTATAATTATTTTAGGCAGAATCACTAATGAATCCTAAAACCAGTGGGTAATCAGGATATTTATAATATATCTCCTTTATAAATATATTATTATAAAAATGCTTATTGATTACAAAACTAAAAATAATAACTACAGTAGAGAAACCTGGCATCCTTCACCTTAAACAAGAGGTCAAAGTTAACATTACTGGTATTAATACAAAAAGAATCATATGCCTCCTGATATAATGATCTGAGAAGGACATAACATCACTTCTGTGGTATTCTTGCCAAAAATGCATAGCCTGAATTCAAATCACAAGGAAATATCACACAAACCCAAATTAAGATCATTTTAGAAGATAACTGGCCAGTACTTTTAAAAAGTGAAAAGGTCACAAGAGATGAATTAAAACTGAGCTGTCCCAGAGACAGGAGACTAAAGAGCCAGGACCATCAAACACAATGTCTGGTCCTGGATTGGATTCTGGACCTGAAAAGGGGCATGAGCAAAAAAGTGGGCAAAATTTGAATTAAGCTCACACATTAGATAATAGTAGTGTGTCAATGCTAATTTCCTGGGTTTGATCATTTTACTTTAGGTTATATGTTAATATTTGGAGAAATATGATGAGGGGTATATGGGAACTCTCTGTAGTATTTTTGTGCCTTTTTTTCTTAAGTCTAAAATTAATTCAGAATGAAAGTTAAAAAATAAATAAAACTTTAAGTGAATTAAAGGATCTAAATTTAACAATTATAAGGATGGAAAAAGGGCACCCTTGTTCTGCAAAGGCCCTACTCCATAGTCTTAGAGGAAAGTTTTTGGTAATTGTTGAAAATATAATAGTACTATCAAAAATATATGAAACTGGCTATGTAAATAATGAATCTTATATCATGGGTTTCCTTTTTCCTGTAATGGTGTAAATCTGCAAATTTTTCATTGGAATGGACAACATGAGCTTTGAAGCTAAAAGGGCTAGTGTGGAGTAGAGCAGAACAGTTCTCTGTTTTCCCACAGAGCAAAATGAAGCCAGCCAACACCACCATCTGGAAGCCAGGGAACATTGGCTCAGCTCCTCTTAGCTCCGTGTCCTCCATTAAATGGATCCATCTTAGTGTCTGTGCTAAGAGGTGCGAAAGGGCAGAACGTGACCCGTCAATGCTGCCACTGCTGCGCTGGGGAGCATCCTGGGTCACTGCGCTGTAGCTTGCGTGGCTAGAGGGTATAGCGGCCCAGGGAACCAGCCTCACTCCAGTAGTCTCTGCCCCAGTCTCCACGCCTCCTTCAAGGGTTTCCTCATCCTGCTGAGCAAGGCCTGGGATGAACAAGGGTCCTTTACACCAGCGGTCCCCAACCTTTTTGGCACCAGGGACAGGTGCTCCTATGAGAATCTAATGCCTGAAGATCTGAGGGGGAGCTAAGGTGGTGATGGGGGAGCGGCTGCAGATACAAATGAAGCTTTGCTCTCTCTCCTGCAGCTCACCTCCTGCTGTGCGGCCCGATTCCTAACAGACCACAGACTGTTATGGTCCATGGCCCAGGGGTTGAGAACCCCTGCTCTACAAGCCCCACACTCGCCATCACAGTTACATCATTTGGGACTTTGAGCTGCCACCCCCTGCAGCCTCCCCAATCCACTTCCACTTCCATTAGCATGCTCCCCGCAGCCAGGATGCTGTACTAGAGGTGTGATTTACATTTTACATCAACAACCTGGTTCCACATGTGGCAAAAGCAGAGATTCATGACAAGCAGGCTACTGGGTCTGGCAGGAGATGAGGAGACTGGCAGGCTTGGGTCCCACAGAGTTCTTTTACATGGAGACTGGGTAGGAGCCTGCCAGGGTGCCCCCATTCCACCAGGAGAGCTCTCATTTATTCCCCATTCACTGTACTCACACCTGCTGCCACCAGCTCATTCTCAACCTCCTAGAGCACACACAAAAAAATTGCTTTTCACTCTTGAGAAAGGCATAGAGGCCCACACTTCCTCCTGGCTTCACACTGCCTGGTTCACGGGGCAGGCCCAGGCAGGCAGCTTATGTTTGTATCTGCCCATTAAAGACACTTTCTGACCTGGCTGTTTTGCTTCTTAACCCCTGCTCCTTTTCACCAGCTTGTCCTTCGAGGGCAAATTGAGAGAGAGTGGCAAGACTGCTTCCCGGCCCTCCGGGTGTTACTCTCCCACTCCCCAAACAGCTAAGTGTGCACGTGTTTGTGGAGGCCCTCTTGTCTGTCAAACAAGCTATAACTGTTAATAGGGATCTGCAAAAGGCTTCAAAGTCAGCAAATCGGGACGCAAGTTCTGGCCTTAGAGCTTGCTAGACATGCATCCTCGATTGAGCCATTACCCTTTCTGATTTCAATCACCTCATCTGAGAAAATGATGGGTACCTTGCAGGGTTGTTCTGAGGCTCAAACGAGATGATGTCTACAAATCACCTAGTGCAAGTATGGCACACACCGGGCAGTCAGTAAATATTTAGCTCCAACCTCCTTGATAACGTAATCATTATTAATTGAACATACCAGTCTCGGATGTGGGCACTTTACCTATAACATCTTGCATAATCTCATCGTAAACTTATCAGGTAGCAACCTTCATTTCCTTACAGAGGTTAAGTAGTTTGCTCAAGGTCACACAGTCAGGCAGTGGCAGAGCCAGGACTCAATCCTTCTGATCCCAAACACAGGGCTTTTTGGTCTTCACAGCATGGGCTCCCTACTGGCTTGTCACACATCAGGAATGGGCTGACATCAATGGGCAAGTGGGAGGCACAAGAGCCCAAAACCAGAAGCAGGTGCAGGAAGGAAACCTGGTCCAAGATCCACATCTGCAGACCCCGAGGTGGAAGCTCAGAGTACAATCCCACAAACTGATGGAGTCTCTACCAACTTGGTTTGGCCAATAGCACAGCTGGGGAATTAGTGAGATGACTGGTTAGTTGGTATTAGGGAAGTATGCCAGGACCAGCAACATCACCTGGGAGCTTGTTAGAAATGCAGAACTCCTGGATCAGAACCTGATGCTTAACAGTATTCACAGGTGTTTCTTATGCACATGAAAGTTTGAGAAGCACTGGATCGGAAGGTAGCTGGTCCTCAGTCGCTAGATGGGGGAAAGCATAGAACAGTGGTTCTCCATCGTGGCTGGATATTGAACCTGGGGAGCTTTTAAAATTCCAAATGTCGGCACCCCAGATCACTTAAGTCAGAATCTGTGGGGACAGGATGGAGATATCAATGTTTTAAAACTCCCAAGCTGGGCATAAGAGTGTGGTTGTTAAGAGGAAAGAATCTGAAGTCATTTACAAATTCTGACATTTACTGACCATGTCACTTCGGGCACATCGCCTCATGTCACTGGGCTCTAGAGTCCTCAACGGGAAAGCAGTGTCAATAACGACATCCAGTCCACAGGTTGTTTGTAAGGATCTGTGACTCAGGAACCATGAAAGTGCTCAAACTGTGAAGTGCTATAATGGCGGTACTTACTCATTTTGCTTTTCATGTCACATTTCTTCTGCAGATCAGAACCAAAGGAAATGAGGCCTGGTTTCTTCTGGTTTTGTCATTTGATTTAACCCTAATTCATCCTCGCAAAGTCCCTAGAAGGCACAGAAGGAGAAAACCATCCACTTGGTGCTTACTGGGTCCACCGCCTTCCCCCCAGTATGTGACTCACTGAAGAAAGAGTAGAGAGAGCAACCAGGTCTGACCTCCCAAGTGTACAGCCTGACCAGTCAGCACTTTTAGCTCCAAAGTCTTGCCCAGGATGCTCACGGACATACTTGTCATGTGGACTGGGATTAAGAGCACTACTTCAATCTCAATATGAAGTCTCTTCCCTTTGGCCAGATCAAGATGAGTCAACTGCAGACTAAGACAGGAAGGTCTAGGAAGAACAGGGATGTGGAGGTCTGTATTCAAGTGAGCCTTCAGGGGGCTGAGGAGCAGGTCCGACATGTTTATGCTTAACATCAGCTCTGCCTCTAACTTCCCATGCCATTAGATAAATTATTTAACACTCTTTCTAAGTTCCTACCTCTCCTCCTTATGCTATGCTACAAATCTCTATTAACCATTGTAATATTGTTGAAAAGTTATGAATAGTCTATTCATTGTCAATTAATAAAGAACGCCTCATATTTAGAAATATTCGGTTATATTTAAAGCACTTGACAGATGGTAAACCGAGTATGACTATCCCCATTTTATAAGTTTAAAAACTGAGGTTTCAGTCTGTTGAGAAAACTTCCCAAAGTCTTGAAGTTTTATGCAAAAAGCAGTGTCAAGAATAAAATCTGACTTCTAATTCCTGAGCCAGTGCTTTCCCACACTGCTAACTCTAGCTAAATTCCATGAATGTATCTATGAGAAACACATTTCCATTTCTACCTCCACCCCCTACCCATCCGCCACAAAAAAAATAAAAGCAATGAAGGCCAGTGTGCCATGTCCAGTTGTGACTGGACCTGCTTTAGAGTTAAAAGAAAAGTTTGGTTTCCAAATAAAGTCACTGCTAAAAAGAAAGTTTGCAAAATGTGGATTTCATATTAAAGAGTCTATTTGATTAGAAGGGAGTGGGAATAATGCCAAGGAAAATAGAATGAGAGGCAGCTGGAAATGCAGGTGTGCAGACTTATAAATTACTCAGCAACTCCTCACAAGAGCCCCCAAGACCCACAGCTTAATGAGAAGACTGGTGCTCCATTCCACCCAAGTAACCCATTGGCCTGAGAAGAGGATCATGGCCAGACACTCCAGCTCCCTTCAGGACAGGACCTAATGGGTTTTATTCCAAAAGCTAAGAGTACTAGGTACCTTTAGAGAGTATGCCCATGTCACAATGAGCCTTTTTCTCTGAGAACTGCCTCCCACCCCTTAGGTGGAACCAGCAGTCATGCTTGTACCTTCTATAAATACCTATAAATACTCAACCACAGTTGACTGGACCAGGGTGGTCACCTGACCCAAGCCAGGCCCATCACATTCTCTCACTCCCTGGAGTCTAAGACTCCAGAGAGAGACATCTATCCATCTGAGTTGAATTACTTGAATAGATAAAATAAAAACTCAGGAGCTATGAGGCACCCATTTTATCCCATGTACATGGAGAAGCAGACAAACATGTATATTCTAACTGGGTCTTTGTTTCTTTCAGAAGGGAATAAGGGAAGAGAATGAATGAAGAGTCTGGGTTTCTAACAGCTTTAGCTCCTAGTACCAACTCTTAAAAGACTCAACTGTCCTTGGATTCTGTAAGACACTCCAACATCCCAATATATACTTTTTTCTTTCTCTTTTCCTTCTTTCTCTTCCACCCCCTTCCCCAACTCCTATCTCTACTGGCTGTACTTGGTTTCTGTTATTAACAAAAGAACCTTTAATAAAACTCCAGGAAAAAAGAAATCGCCCACAATTTGATGACTGACATGACTACATGCTACCAAGAGAAGTCTTACCCTTGTCTCCACCAAAGTCCCATGCAATGGAATTTAGAAAAGTATCTAAAGAAAACTTCAGACCCAGTAGATGCATCAAAAAGTGATTTAAGGCAAACAGAACATGATGAATAAGTAAAATGAACTAATTCCTAGACCTGATTTTAAAAAACAAATCAGATGATTTCATTATTAAAAAATGAAATCAATCCACTTAGGGTTTAAAATGACATTTGACTAGATGTTCCTAAAGAAGTGTCTCTAAACTTCTCCCTAAACTACTTATGACATAGAAAAAAAGACAAAAATTCACAGCAACATCACAAAAGAAGACCAACCAACAATCAGTTATCAGATTCTAGAAGAAATTTCTATTCCCCAAATAAAGCTAACAAAGCTAAGCTGCATGAAGACAGACAACCCATGCTTCATCTGGTAAAAGCGGATAGCCCCATCCACCTGAAAAATGATAGAAAGACTTTGCCTTTTTCCTACTTTCTAACTCCAGCTCAGGGACCCAGGATCAAACCAAACTACTGTGGGTACTACTCTTTGGATGGGCCAGAGAACTGTTCTGTCTCCCTCAATCTATCTACATCCATTCACAGAATACAATTCCTGGAAAACGATGGAGCAGGAAGTAGAAAAGGATTAGCAAGGGCACATCACATTTTGGAAGATATTTTTCCAACGTGTTGCTTCATAGGCAAGACAAAGGCAATTTATGCTGGTGAGATTTCATATAGTCCATGAGTTCTCAATGATAGAGAACAGGCAGAACTAGGAGGAGATCCCGCATCAGTTCAGCAGGGCTACACGAGATGAATCCCACCATTTCTGGGAACTGTTGAGGAGCTGCGCACTTCAACTGCCCCCCGCCCCCAGCCAAAGGCCTAAAGGATAGGAAACACAATCCACGCTTCCTCTATGTTAGCAGGCACCAAGTCTCCAGAGCTCTACTTGCTTAAAGGTAAATAAAGGGTAGGGGGGTGTGGCAGGAGGTGGGGTGCAGGACCCTCATGGAGTCTACGGAAAAACAACGCCACATACAGAAAAGAGAGAACCCAATACAGAAAACAGAGCACCCAGAAGACTAAAAAAAAATTAAAAATAAAAGAGCACACCTCTGAAGATGATTTTCTATAGAAACCAGAAGAAAATTTAAGGAAATTGGCATCTATAATATGAAAAACATAATATGCCTCTATGGAGTTGAAACTAAAAACCATATAGGAAACAAGCTGAGATAAACTGATACCAGGATAAGCTTCAAAGACTGCCACCTGAGATGACATTTTAGGTTATTACAAAATGTTATGAGGGAGGGCTCCTTTGTTTATGCTAAAGCTAATTGTGATTCTTTTAAAATAAAAAAAGTGAGACAGACTTGTTAGGACATAAGAGACAGCAGTTAGTTAAAACAGTGGAGTTTTTACAAATAATTCATCCAAAACAACATTAAACTATATTCAGTTATTATCCACTCAGGTGTCAATCTCTTGCTTGTGAGAGTTCTTTTATCAGATGTCTCAACAAAAAAAAACACCACACACTCACTGGGGAAAGATGGTATTCTGAAACTATTGGAGAGCAGGGGGAAGAAATAATGAGAATGTTAAAATCCAATAATAACTTCATTATCTCATTTGAGATAGCTTCTTTGTCCAAGTTACCCTCTTTTCTGTAGCAACAGTAAATAACTAAGAAAGCAAACTTCAGGGCAGTTCTCATAGAAATTTTGTAAGAATTTTGTGAAAATCTTTTAGAAAAGATAAATGCTGACTTCTATTGTTGTATAAATACACATGACATTTGTATATTGAAGAAATATAATAAAAGTTGATCTGTCACTTACAAAACAACCCAAGGCAAATGTTTCCAGTGACTGAGAACAACTCTCCGTCACTGAATACCCAAGACAATCAAAGTTCTGCCACCTTCATCATGCGGCCCCTAAGACTGTTGTCACTTCTTGGCACTCAGGAAGCGGGAAAAAGCGTGGTAGAGAGTTCCATGGGTGCTCTTATGGGGAAGTCCTGTCAGTAATACATTCACTTGGATTCACGTTTTATTGACTAGAACTCAATTGAATGGTAAACATCAAGGGGTTTCAGGCCTATAAAGAATTTTGGTCTCCAAGAAAACAAAGAAAGGAAATTGGTTTTGATAAGAAAAAAGTTTCCAAGAAAAAAAAATTATTAAAAAACAATTAAAAGGCATATGTAGGAAACAATAAATGAGTGGAACTGACATGGCGAAAATTCAAAAAAGTATTATGGATGGTAAATTTGAGAAACACTTTCAAAATGCAAAGAAAAAGAACAAAGAATTAAAATATCACATTTCACTGCTTCTAAGATATCCATCTTTCCACATGTTAACACTTTAGAAATTAAGTTAAGTCTTACACTCAGTGGCATCTTACAATCATTGTGGACCAGGGAGCAGTCACAGTGAGGTCGTCATGTCCTGAGCATGGGGAAACCTGGTCTCAGCTGTTCATGTTGTAAGCACTTAATTGAGTTATATACATTGTCATGATTATGTGTTAGTTTAATTGCCATTTAAAATGTCTTTTTAAAAGATTACATTGTGATTTGGCATTGATATAAGAAGTTATTGTGAATGCAGAAAGGCGTGGAATTAGAGCAGCAGGATGTAATTTGATATTACTGAAGCAAATGTTTGTTATTGGAGCAATGACTGCAATTCTCTCTCTTTTTTCTTTCTTTTTTTTTTTTTTTTAAGAAAAACCAAGTGCTTTACAGGACCCGAGAGAGGAAAAGGAAGTTATCCTTAAGCAGAAGTTGTGTTATGGTTTGTAATTGAGATGAATGCAAAATGGATTGCCTGTCACATGCCAGACAATGCCATCGAAGGCAGGAGAAACTACCAAATCTCTCAAAATAAATGAAATATTTCAAAATAAGAAAGAAACTAGTGTGATCAACTTAATAATTTCACAAGACCGTAATTATAGCATTCTTTCATTGTTTAATCAGCAACATTTTTTCCTCCTTGGTTATACATAAAATAATAGTGCTTCTTACGATCAATACTATCTTCAATTCAATAAAATACAGTAATTTAAAAAGAAGATGATATCTCTTAAAGGCCAGGAATAGAGACTGAGCCGAAGAATTATGTTTCTGAAGAATAATTCAGAATAATCAAAAAAGAATCATCAAAAAAGAAGCAGTCACTGAAGATATAATTAAAGAAAACTTTCTGAAAAGGGATGGGAAGAGAGGAAGCTGGGAAGAATGAAATGGGTTCACTACGTTCCAGGAAAAAGTAACTACGAAAGACTCATACCCAGAAATATCCTGACAGGATTTAAATTACAAATAAAAAACATGTTTTATTTATAAATCCAGACCCCCGAAAAAGGAGATGGAATATCTATTAGGGAATAAAAAACATGCTGACTTTGGTCTTCTTTTGTACAACCGTAGAGCAATGTCTACAGGGTTCTCACACAAAAGATTTAGACTCAAGTATTTTACTCACAAGTAAATTTTAGTTTTTAAGAGGAGACAACAAAAAGATATTCATGAGAGCTCAAAATGTCTGTTACTCACATATTCTTCTTTAAATCATTTTAAAATATATTCCAACTGCCCAAGTGGTGACAAAATTATGAGCTCAAGAAATTCAAAACATAAAAGCAGCAGCAGTGAGCACTGAAGCCAATTAAACAGAGATAGGTCTAAAATAGCTGTTTAAATATAGTTACAAGACAGAATACGTGTCAAAAATACTCTAGAACCAGGAGACAGACAACATCAAAAAAAATTTTTATAATAACCCAGATCTGAAGCCCATATGTAACTAATAAACTTTCAAGTAAGAAGGGGGAAACAGAGAAATGAAAGTATATAAAAGTCTTCATCCTATACAACTGTGAGCCTAAAAATACCATTTTATTCTTGACTTTACCAATTAGAGAAATACTGATTGGTGTTCATATACATTTCTTAGAAACACATTACATATAAGAGTAGGGGGCTTACTTTAAAAAGATAAGTAAAACTTTGCCCCTGCCTCAAGGTAGTCTGCAAACTTCTGACCAACAGACAGGGTAGAGTTTAATTATTAACAAGAATTAAAAAAATGTTAAAATCTTTGAAGACACCTGTGGAGAGCCAGTCTTTAAATGATGTTTAGAGGTTACTGCCTACCAAAATCTTTCATTCCTTCTTGTAAAAGATTCCTAAAGAATGCAGACATCTTGTTTACAGACTGGCTTTGTTCAATAGCATCCCTGGTGCCACCAAGAAATACAGAAATTCAGACCACAGAGAAGTCTCCATGGTTAACTATTGTCACACACAGCACTTAGGCTTGAAGTCAGTACATATACCAGGTGTTTCCATCCACTACTTAATACTCATGACAACCATCCAAGTAGGTACCATTTTTCTACTTCTACAGATGAAAAAAACAGGCTCAGAGAGACTTTTCCAGAATTACACGGACAGTAACTGGGTGGCAGAGAGGGATCTCCAAGTCAGGAATTTCTGGCTCTAAAGTTCATCACACCATTTCCCTAATACAAAGAGAGAAGGTAGAAGGAAAGGGGATGAAGAGATTAATTTTATAATTTATTAAAGCATTAGTAAAACTGATTCCTCTTTTTCTACAAAATAATAATGATGATGATAATGCTGCGATGCATTGAACTAATCGCTGTACTAATACCTCATTAGTCCTCTCTAAAATATTCGCAAAGTGGATATGGGGCTGCTTTTTCTCTAACATAAATGGTTCTGAGACATTCCCAGGAAGTGCCCTGGTCTCTGAGGCTTGATTAGCAAGTACCAATTAATGCGCTTTCAGTCCTATTTGTTTCTTGAGCATTCTAGGCTAATCTTTCTCTTGCCAGGAAGGAAGATTAGGTTAAGTCATCGATTTACCCTAAAGAGTTCAAGTTCTAATGCCCTGCTCCTTTCCAGGGCCTTGAAGAGGGAACACTGTTTAAGACAAAAGAATGTATCTCCATCTGTGTAATTTTATATTCCACCAACGAGTTATTTGTAATGCTCCTCCCACTACTCCCCCCCGCCCCGCCCCCCCCCCCCCCCACACACACACACAAATCTTCCCATCACACCGTATCGAGACAGCGGTTACTTGTGTGTATTGAGGGTCTTGGCTCATCTTGGTGTTAACTTAGTGTCTTGCTCCCCCACACATGTGTAGAGAAGAAAACAGGGCGTATCACGCCATGGAGACTGGTCCAACCCCAGCTCCCGGGCCAGCGAACCCCGGGAGCCATCCGGCCGCCGCTCCGAGAGCCCTGCGACTGCCTCCGCGCTCCGCGGTTCGAACCTCCTCTCGCGGGCCGGCCCCGCCAGCCTCGAGGTCCCCGCGATCCCCGCCCCGCTGGGAGGCGCCGCGGCGGCTGGCGGGCCGCTGCTGCCACCTTTCGGCCAGCTCTCTCCAGCTGCACTCAGCCGTCTTCCCACTCCCACCCCGCCCCAAAAACCCTCCCAGGCGTCTCGGCGTCTGTGGGCACTCCGCAGGGGGAGATACGTGATCACTGGGCCTGGGAGTGGGGGTGACCCTCCCCGCGGAGGCTTCCTACTGATAGAAGTGTCTTCTATTCGGGCCACTAGCGCTGCACACCCAGAACCGATGTGCGAGTGAGTGCCGCCAGCGCAGACGGCCCCCAGGGTTCTGCCCAGCAGATGCCGCGCCCCTCCCCCTCCTGGGAATCCCAAAACGCCACCGTTCCCCCGGGCACAGCCTGGACCCCACGTACGCCGGATAACTACTAGGACACCCTGGCTAGTCCACCCTGGCTGCCTACAGGAATAAGGGTTTAAGCAGAGGTTTTTAAACTCAAAATTCTGTCAGACCCACTGAATTGGCCTCTCCAGGGAGGAGACAGGAAACTTTTTGCAAAGTTCCCCGAGGTGATCTTGAAAGTCAGACAGGTGTATAATAATTAAAAAAAAAAAAAAAAAAGTCAGGCAGGCTGGAGACCCACCCAGTTAGAAAATCTACATGACCTTTACCGTTATCTGTGCGCATGCAATCGCACACTCTCAAGTCTGTGACAAGCAAACAGCCAATGTCAGGCCCAGCGCTTGGAATGAGAAAGATTTCACTGAGCTCATCACCTAGCCCAAGGTGGGTTTCCAGCCTTCTCTTTTCAGAGTTCCCTTAGTGGTTCTGTTGCGTTTTCAGAGTCCCCAGGGCCAAAAGAAATACCTAAGGGTTCTTCTGTTCATTGAATAGATCAAACAACGTAATCATTATTTATGTTCTAATAACTGAGTAGCTATTAGAAATACTACATATAAATGGGGGGAGGGGCGGTTTTCATTCTTAAATAGCCACAACTTCCTAAAAGGATGTGTGTGCCAGTTGGGCACCACACAGTTTCTCAAATCTTGAAACCAGAGTACACACCGCCTCCCTCATTTCTTATTCTATACTGGTTCTCCCAAGGTACTCGATTTTTATCACAGCAACCACTGTAAAACCAGCTTCCCAAAGACGTGATGTCATCAAAAAACATGTAAGGCAATCTAATGCTGAAACTGGCAAACGACCCCGAGTGAGTTAGTAGTTTGCATGGAGTCTGACATGTCAAGGGTCGCCTTAAACATTTATAAGTCCCATGGAGCCCTTGAGAATTCACTGCTGGGCCCTGGGACACGTTTGCAGACAGTTTGAGAACATGTGTGGACTTAGCTCCCACTCACTAACTCCTCTCCAACCACATATCCAGGGCTCAGAGTGCTCCAGCTGCAAGGACCCTCCTTCTTCCCTTGGATGTGCCAGGTGCTTTCTCTCCACAGCACATTTGGGCCTTGCTATTTTCTCTGCTTTACATGTTCTTCCTTCTCCAGATCCTGGCAAGGCAGACAGACTCCTTCTAAAAGGTCTCTGTTCAAATATCACCGTACTTCCTGAAGCCTTCTGGGGCCTCCAGCCAAATCTCTCCATTATAATCGGCCTGGTTCCTTGCCTTTGTAGCTCTTATCACTATCTGAAGTTATCCCGTTTATTTTATTGGTTTACTTACTTATTTTACAGCTGTTCTCTCAGAATGTGAGATTTATGAGAATGGGGAATTTTGTTCATTAGTTTACCCAGAACCCAGAACAATGCTTAGCAATGAGTAGACATCTACAAGTGGTTGAATGAATAAATGCAGCCACCGCCCTCGCCCAGAGAGATAAAGTTATGAAGAATGTGCTTTACGTGTGTTAGCCCCTTTGATTTTCACAACAGCTGTTAAAAAGTAGATACGATTAACCCCATTTTATAGATGAGGAAATCAAGATTCCAAAAAGTTAAACATTCAAGGTTGTACAGCTAAAATAGTACAGCTAAGACTCAAAATCAGGTCTAGCTGGCTTCAAGGCTGCTTTTGGTGAAACTATATTGCTTTCCATGGATTTTCATTATCTACCCAGAAAAGCTGAAGCCAGAGGTAAAGTCTGGAAACAGAGCCTGGGGTCTAATCTCCAGAGTCTTTGAAGAGAAACTGGCTCAGGTTGGAATTCATCCTCTAGAGGTCTTAGCTACTCACCGCAAGCAGAGACCAGCAGAGCTTTACCTCCCTAGGAAGGTCTTGCCTCTCGGATTCCTCCAGCTGGGCACAGAGAGGCCTTTTGAAGCCATATCTTCTAGCCTAGCTTGTGTTCCGCTGTAAACTTAATGGCACTTGTTAACTGGTGGCTGCCTGTAACTGCCAAGTTCCTATTGATCACCCTGACAAGTAGGGGTCTAACACACACAGCTGCAATCAAGGATTTAATGAGCACATACTCCCCCATGCTCCATGCTCTCTGCGCTGCACTGGGTACCAGGTGGCCCACATTTTAGACAGTCCCTGAATGAAGCAAAGATTATTAGGGCACACTCATCCACAGTCCCCAGGGAATTTTAGATTGCCATGATCCCCTACGAGGAACTGTGAAGGCGACATACAGGTCAGACGTCAGGTGGCTGGACACTGAGTTTGAGAACCTCATGTGAAGGAGAGGGCTCCTTCCCTTTGTACAAATTTGGACTATAAAGTCAAGGAACCTGTACTTTGTCATTTTCCTCTCTTCATGTGGGTTGCTTTTACCACGTTGCTATTAAACCGGTTGGCTAGGCAGGCAAATGATTCACCTTCCCGCTCCTCATCTTTGCACTCCCTTTGCCTGGCCCATCTAACTCCTGCTCATTCTCTAAGATTCAATTCCCTTGGTTCCTCTTCCAGAAAGCCCTCTCTAGCCCCTAAGACTGAACTAGGTACCTCTCCTCTCTGCTCAAAATACCCCACATATAACTGGATCCGGCTACTCTCTGAACTGCATTATAATTACCTGTGTGTGGTGGATCTGTCTCCCCAACCAAACTGTGAGCTGTTTTCAGGTGAGAGCTGTGACTATTCATTGTTGTATCTCCAGTCCTTAGCACCATGCCTGGCACATAGCAGGAGTTTAGTAAATATTTGTGAGTAAATATATATATTTACATGTTCTGACTGTGCTATCATAATTCTAGTTTCTGTGCTCTCAGCATTAATAGGATCTTGGAAAAGACCTTAGAGGTCATCTAGCCCGACAAACAGGTTTCTGCATCCTGAGGTCCCTGCACTGGTAGGGTGGCCTGCAAAAATCACAAGCAGCAAGAGAATATCACCCTAGGAAAGGCTTGGTCACAGGGTACTGCATCACTGACAATTTAGAAGAAATTGTTCATAACTTAACATCATTATCTTCTATACTGAATTGGAGCCCAGAGCTCTGCATCAGGTCACCATGACTGCCCCCTCTTGGGCTTGTGACATCATCTCCACATTAAGCAGCAACCCCAGGCTCCCTTACAACAAAACTACCTTGCCGCGAAAATTGTCAGAAAAGCAATTAACATGAGACTGGGTAACAATGAGAAAGAGATGGCACTTGATAGCAAAGTTTGCAATTGCCTGCCCTGGGAAGCCAGCACCTGGGGATTAGGGCTGTAGTCATTAGGCTCAGCCCCTGATGCTTTATCTCAGAAGTGCATAGCATCCCCTTTTCCTCATGAGGTGGAAGTTTGGCCAGTGTGGGAACTGCAGGGACCACCTGAAGCCAGTGATGAGAAAAAAGGCAGCAGCAGCTCAGGAGAGAGGCAGTCAGTCCCTCCACTGCCCATGGAGAAACGGAGCCTTCTCTGCAGCAGAACTCAGAGAGGCTAGAGAGAGAAGAAACATTTTGGAAATGTGAGGTGACTGCTGACAGGCAGGGTCATGTGGAGACAGAGAAAGAGAAAACAAGGTGAGAAGAAGAGAAAGAGAGACAACCTGAGAAACAGTTGAGAATTTAAAAAAAAAAAGAATTTTAAAAAAGAGTGTTCACAATCAATGAGAATTGTGAGAGTATGAGAGACTCCTTTGAGAAGTCGGAGGGGAGAAGATTATAAAGTTATAACTAAAATGTTCTAAACCTCATTGCTGGTAACTACAAGGCCAGATCACATTTACTTTCAACTTCCAAATTGTGATCACTGGAGGCTCAGGTTCTGGGCCCCAACCAACCTGTTAGCACATCCTGCAGGAGCCATGTCTGCCTCCCTGGGAATCAAGGAAAAGCCTTTGAAGTAAAAGTCCTTCCACTGTGACTTCCCCATCAGGCCACCACCATGTGCCCATGAGCTCACTGCTCTGGGAGGCGCAGAGGGCCTCCACCAGGGGCCACCACCACAACTGCCACTTCGGCATGATTCTGCTCTCACCCCCTTATTCCCAGTCCTTACTTTGGGGCCCGCTCCTCTCCAATACCTAACAGCATGCTTGAAACCAGCTACAGTTTCATGAATTTTCTGAAGGATTGGAGGTACAAAAGGGACCCACACATGCCCCAGTGCACCTAACGCCTCTTACCCACCTGCCTCCCACCTCACATCCACCTGCCTTCACAGGACCAGGTATCGCTCATCTCCCATCGCCAGAAACACGCCAGGCACCTCCATGCTCTGGACTCTGGGTCTGAGAGATGTTGACTCACCCCAGTCTAAGGCCTACTTCCAAATCCAATACATGCCCTGGATTGCCCCCCTTCCACACCCCTTCCCAGGGGACACCATTCCCACCCACGCTGCAGTCCGGATGTGTTGAAGCAAGAACATCTCACAATGTCATAAAACAATACATTTCCCAAAGCCTGGCTAATACTGTTCTTAAATAACCTCGTGTGGGAAATGCCAGAAGCTCAGCTCAGGTGAGCTAAAAATATCAGTCCAGATTCCTTTTAGTCTCTTTTCAATAAAGGTTAAAACTTGGGGGTCCAATCCCACCAAAGTTCCCTTTCACAAGTAGATGACAGTGGGTTCTTGCCTCAAAACTATACATTGAAAGTTAGTGCTCTTCAGTTTTATAACGAGTGTGTGTGGCCTGGCTATGCCATTCTCTCCTAGCCCACCTTCAGCCATGTGTTCACATTCAATCTTTCCCTCATCCTTGTCCCATCCACCTCTGAGCCTTTGCACAGCTGTCTTCTGCCTGGGGCATCTTCCTTTGCCATGCTTCTTCATCTTCAAAACTCAGGAATGTTCCCTGACTTAAAACATCTAACCTAGACATGCCTGCCCTGTGTCCCCATGCCCGTGCCTGCCAGACTCAAAGGAAGTGCTCAAAAATGCTTCTTGATTAGAAGAGTGATTGAAAGAGGGCACCAGGAATAAACTCCTTTGAGGGCTACCCAAACTGTCTTTATCTTTTATGGGAACAGAATTACGGCTGAGAATTGACTACCAGCAAAGGACTATATTTCCCAGCACCCCTTGTTTCTATGGGACTAAGTTCCCATAACTGGAAGAAGAGCAAAAGTGACATGTGTCACCTAAAAAACCTCCATGTTCTTTATGAATCCCAGTGTTTATCAGCAGTTCCAGTGCCATAGGGGACGATGCTGGCTTCCTGAACGCCCTTGTGGAATAAATGAGCTCATCTACTCATCGTAGACTGTTAAATGAGAGAAATAATTGTTGATATTCTTTAAGCCGCTATACTGTTGGTTGTTTTTCTTACAACGGCTTTGCCTTTTACCCTAACTAATAACAGGAGCAGGCAATTTCCTGGCATGACTCATATCTGGTTTCAGCTCTCAACGGTGATATCCTTTAAAGATCAACTCAATACAATGTGATGGCTAAGAGCATACTGAGCACTCCCAGTGAATAAGTGTCCCCCAGTGCCTCCCCCACACCATTTATGTCAAGAGACAGGTATGGCCTCTCTCTTTCTTCTAACGGTTCTCTCCTTCCTCTTGCCTCCCCTTTTCCCTACCTCTTTGAGGCACAACAGAAGATCCAACAGGAGCAACACACTCTCAGTAGCAACACTAACCAGCTGAGTAATCTTGAGCAAGTCATCCGCCTTTTCAGGGCACCTTCTCCCTCATTCTCTATGACGACAGGCCAGACTTGATCAGGGATTCCCAACCCTGGATATTCATTAGAATCAATCACCCAGGGAACTTTTAAAATCAAGATGCTCGTTCCCATGCCAGACCAATTTAAACCAAACTTCGGTGGGGTCACTAACTTGGGCATTAAATCCAGTCTTCAGATTGACTTCATCATACCCTCGAGCCACATGGTCCCAGTCACAATCCAGCCCAGTGCAGCCTTCAGTGGACTTGTGTATTATTGATATCCTGACGCCTAGGACAGTAGTAGGCGGCACACCTAGCAGATATTCACTTTTCCTTCTAGGAGGTCACTGTCATTTGGATAAAATTCCATGTTTCCTGCACTTGATTAGAATACATGAATGGAACTTTCTCTAAGGAGTGGGGGGGGGGGGGACTAAAGTCAGTTGCTTTTTACTCCTATCAGGTCTCCAACAGATTGGTGCAGCAGAAAGAACACGAGCTTTGAATCCCAGATCTGCCCTCCCTTGCTGTGCAGCTTGGGCCAGTGACCTGCAACCAGTGTGGCCGCTTTAACTACAGATTGAAGAGTATCTCCTGGGGTAATGCAAATATACAACTTGCAGCACCTTGGGCTGAACCTCTGAGCTCAGTTTCCTTAGCTATAAAATGGAAGTAATGATAGCTACAACACAAATTTGATGCAAAAATATGAAGACTGTATGTAAAATGGCATAGCACCTAGCATATAGAAAGTGCTCAATAAATGTTCGTTTTCTCCCACTTTATCCCCCCCAAATTTTCTATATCCCCAAACTTATGCATTTGTGTCCCCAAAATGGGAGGAGCCCCTATTTCATAGCCACATGAGATTCTTGTGAAGACACCACTAGACACAAGGCAGGCGGAGAGGCAGGTGATGCTCAGTGTGGTCCCAGCAAGGCAGCCACTAACGGCAGAGCAAGTTTTGCATTGCACAATTCCTGAGAGTTCCTTTCACCTCAAAGTCATCATAGGTTTGTCTGTTTACTACAACAGTTTTCTGGAACATGTCAGTGAAGTATCTTAAGGAAGTGGTGTCTTTTTCTAAATTCAAACAAATTAGCTCTATCAACTAGCAGCAGGGTGCCATCCCCACTCCCTATCTCCTCTGTCCCAATGTAACATTGTCCTTCATCAGCCAACCAATCAACCGGCCCACAAGGTAAGTCCTGACGGTGCCCATCCCAGGGACACACAAGCCTTTGTGCCCCTCAACACTGATCACACAGTGAGAATGGGAAGCACAGCAGGACGGATGGCGAAGATGAATCTCACCAAGAGGTGTCCTGAAGCTTCCGTTCTGTGGGGGCTCCCACCCCCTGCATCACAAACCAAAGCTCCCTACAAGGGCTTCCACTCACAGCAGCTACGCACGAGCTTCCAGATTGGACAGCTCAATGGTGTGCCACACCCACACACCCTTCTAAAGGAAACTGTCCACTCTTGGCCCCTGCTACAAAGGCACCCCCGGGCAGTTCTGTTTTGTATCACACTCTCCCCTGCCCAGGTGAGGGCAACAGAAAGCAGACCCCCAAATGGCCAATTCACTGTCTCGCCAACGTCAAAGGCATGGGCTGGGGGTGGGGAGGGTTGCCAATTGTCAATTAGATTCCTGCCTAAGGAAACAGAACTTGGAAATACCAAATACATAAATCAGTTGGTGGCGAGCACCAAGGATGAAATGTCTTGAGGTGGAGAGAGTAGAGAGAGAGATGCCTGAGGGACCACGTGAGCTAGGGGTAGCCAAAGTTATGAACAAGCAAAAGCTATAATATAGGAAAGAAGGCAAGTGTGGAATTCAGGTCCAGAGAGCTGGTCAGCAGCAAGTAGAGCGTGGAGGAGATCTGCAGAAAAAAGTTGGGTCACCTTTGGGGGCGGACAACTAGAACAAAGACCCATGGCTCCTGCTCTAGCGTGACTTCTATGGGCATTCTTCCATGTAATGCCACTGTCCTTTTAACTTCTTCCCCAACTTCACTTCAAATGATGTGAAAAAATCTGTTTACTTCAACTAAAAGGACTCAACTAAAACAGCAAGTAGAGATGGATGGAAAAACTCTTGAAAAAAGCCAATTAATAAAAAAAAAAAAAACACCTAAAAGAAGAATAACTATTCTAGAGTTTCTGGGAATAAGACTAATTAACATACGCATAACCATTTGCAAATTTGGGCTTGAGGAAATTATGAGAAATATAGATATTGAAGCCAAGCTTGCTTGTGTTCATGCTCTGTGCTTGCTTGCTCGCTCTCTCGCTCTCTCTCTCTCTCTCTCTCTCTCTCTCTCTCTCTCTCTCCACCCCCCCCCCCACCCTCCACCAGTCGCCACTGCGAAATAAATTCATTTTAGTTGGAAAGCCAGTTGGGGGCTTTGCAATCTACAGCTCTCCCACCCACATTTCAGCGGATCTTCTCGAGCTGGAAAGAAATCCTGGAGCAAAGAGCTAGGGAAGGGATGAAAGTATCTTGAAATACACCCTGATGGCCACTGGAGGGAGATGCTTCCTTGTGAATCATGCCACAGCCAGTTACCCACCAGGGAAGATTCTTAGCTGACACCAGAAGATGTGAGGGGACCTCTTCCCCTTCTTCCTCTTTTAGAGATGTGAGAAGGCAGCAACCTCTCAGGAGCCAAATGGAGTCTTTCTCTGCCTTGGCCAAAATAAGGCCGTGTTTTACAACTGGTTATGAGGCCCTGATAACCAGAGTTCGTACAGAGCAAGCAAGGCAGCAGGAGTGGAGGGTGGAGGTTGAAAGAAGGAACCAGAAGAAAAGTCTAATGCTGCCCTCCAACAGCTGAGAGGAAGTGGAGAGGAGGCACACCAACTCAGTGCTGCTTCAAATGGCAGAATAGGACCAGTGAGAGCTACAGGGAGGAACTGAGATGCTCAGTATAAGAAGGGCTCCTTGAGAACAGGGCTGTCCAACCTGTGAAGTGGGTTGCTCAACAGGGAGCTATTCAAGCTGAGCTGGACCATCTTCTAGATGTGATGTAGATGGGACATCTGCACTGTGTGGGAAGTTGGTTTCGTGGTCTCTTAAATTGCTTTCAACTCTGAGTCTACAGGAGAAAAGAAGTGGCCTGTTTCCCCCTGCCCTCTGGGTGGCTCTTTTTCACCCATTCTACTACATGCCACCAGTGGGTGTGGCTGCTCTCCAAGAAGCCATACCAGTGAGGTTTTCAGAGCCACAGCCTGAGAGCTAACTGCCCGTCTTGGACAAGAAGACAACCTGTTATGCTGTTAGGTCAGGATGGCACAGTGGGTCTGGCTCCAAACACATTGCAAGGGCAGGTAAGATAAAAAAAAAAAAAAAGGGAAAACCAAAAAATATAATATCTTCAATCACCAGCCACCAGTATAAGGCCAGTTTCCAGAGCAGGGGTTTAGGGGGCCAAGAGGAAACAACTCTAGACGGGGAAAGTTAAACATATAGGAAGAAAAAGAAAGAAAAAATCCAAAGTTTTCACATTCTAAATAAGCCAGCAAATCCAAAATTACAAAACTCATGAAGAAATCGAATGCTGAAAAACAATAGCCAAAAAACATTAATGATCTGAACATAAAGCAATCCAGATGAAATTAGTTTTAGGAAACAGTATAACAGACATACAAATGTATGTTGAGGATGTTCCAGAGAGAAATGAAGGCATAACGTCTGCTGTGCAAATAAGGGCAATGACCAAGCAGCACATGCAGCTGGCCCACAGGGTGCTCACAGGGAGGAGCGAGAGAGCGTGTGCAGGGCCCCGTGTCCAGGGCCCTGTGGCCCTTTTCTCCTAGGGCAGCACACAGAGGTCTAGCAAGGTCAGACATCAGACATCAGCAGAATGCTGACTCTCAGACTGGGGTGCTTTGAAGATGTTGATTACGGAAGAGCTGGTCTCTGCCTGGAACAATCATGCTAGGATGTGACAGCAGTAGGATGTGGCAGAACCTGAGCTCAGTGTTCTTGGTGGGAGACAAGCCAGGATTCCCGCATATGATTGAGAGGAGGGCCAAACCTGCAAGTGCATGGCTTAGCAACCCGGTGGCAGGGACTCATGGTTGGAGAAGCACCAGCCCCCTGTCTGGGCATCATGGGGCCCAGGGCTGGTACTCAGTCCTTGCTGTTGATGCTGTTGATCAGGATTGTCATAAACACTGAGTCAGTTCCTGGGGATTCCTGCAAGAAGCCTACTCCTCTTCTGGGAGGACCGCCTGTAGGGAATCAGTCCTAGAGAAGTCAACACTTACCTTCAGTACACATTTCAAAAGAAACAAAAAAAAACAACAACAGGTGGACATAAAAAAACAATTTGTTTTAATCTTGAAAATGAAAAATATAATAAGTAAATTTAAAAACTCAAGTCACAAAAATCTCTATGCTAATCACCGTCAGAGGGAATTAGTAACTGAAAAAAGGCACTTGAAATTCACCCAGAATGCAACCAGAGCACAAAGAGATCAAAGGTGTGAAAGATCAGTTGAGATGGCAGATGGACTAGGAGGATCTAACAAACACCCAACAGAAGTGGGTGTTTAGGAAGAAGAAAATGAAGGGAAGATGAGGAAATCTTAACTTTATTCCTCTCTTTCTCTCACACCCACATCCAATCCATCAGCACATTCTTGTGACTTAAGCTTATAAATACACTCTTAATCTGACAACTTCTACCTTCCCTGTCCCTACCACCATGATCCAAGCCACCATCCATCATCTCTCATCTTCTAACTGACATCTAGCCACCTTCCGATTTAGTCCCACGCGGGAGCCACCGTGAGCACTATAAAACATAAATCTGCTCAGGTCATTCCCTGCTCTAAGCCCTCCAGTAGCTGCAATCACATTTAGAGCAAAGTCCAAAGCCCTTACTTACTATGTCCTGCAAGTCCCTTCATGATCTGGCCTGCAAAAATATATATCCCAAAATTAGAAGGAGCCTGCAATGCTGTGATATAAGAATGTCATGGCCAGTGCTACCTCTCACCCTAGCCTCCTCACTCCTCTCCACTGCACTAATCTCCTGGCTGGTTCTCCAACACTGAGGCACTCAACCTCAGGACATTTGCCCTCGTTTTTCCCTCTGCCTAGTAGAAACATCTTCCGGATAACTGCATGGTTCTCTCACTCCCTCGTGTCATTCAGCTCTCTGCTCAAATATTCCCTCATGGGAGATGGCTTCCCCTTCCCTCTAATGCTCTGCCCCACCCCCTATCACCAGCCTTACAGATCCATGAAGAAAAATATTCCCTCTTCAGTGAATGGCATTGATGTAATTGCTTATCTATATGGGGGGAAAAATGGGTTCTTATCTCCCACAGTCACTAAATTAATCCCCGGTAAATTCAAAACCTAAGTGTGACACACAAAACATCCAAAGTTTAAAAGAAAACATAGAGGGATATTTTTTTAAACCTCATGGAAGGAGAGATTTCTTAAATAAGACACACACATACACACACAAACCAAAACCCACTGATCATAAAAGGGAAGATTATAAATGTGACTGTGCTAAAATTAAACATGTGTGCTCAGCAAAACATGCCACAAAGAAAAGGTAAAAGGCAAGCCGTATTTTGAGGAAAGATATAACATTATACAACCAACGAACATTTAGTCTCCAGTATTATAAAGAACCCCTACAAATCAGTAAGAAAATGGCAAACAACTAAACGGAGAAATGAGCAAAGTATATGAAGAGGTGCTTCATGGAACAGGAAGCCAAAATAGCTACACGATAAATGTGAGAGAACACATTGAAAGTTTATATTCACCGATATAAGGGAAATATGCCTTGAAAAAAGTGTGCTACTGATTCACACCAGATTTGCAAAAATTAAAGGCTGACAATTTGAAGTATCAGCAAGGCCGTGGAGCACTTCCAGTCACTACTGAGAGGAGGGATAGTTAAGCTGAGACCTGAGAAAATTAGGAGCCTGTGGTGCAATGCAGTGCGAGGAGTTAAGGAAAGAACTTCCAGGCTGAAGTATGTGCGAAGCCTCGAGCTGGGAAAGAATCTGGAGAAACCGAGAGGAAGGTGGTGTGACTAAGGTACAGCTGCAAGAGGAAGAGGGAGAATCCCTGCGTCAAGTGCTTCGGCAATGTAAAGTAAAAGGTGACAGGTCAGAGTTTGTAGGGAAAGGGTGCCGGCCTGGGTGTGCTGAGCAGCAAGGGAGTGAGATTCACAGTGCTCTGCCCATCTCAGCAGGCTTCCTCCCCGACTCCTGATTCTGTCTCATAGCTCCAGGCACTTTCAAGTTTTATGGGGCCTGAAGCTTATACAATAGGGAAGGCCATCTTTAAAAAAAAAAAAAAAGATTACAAAATCACAAATTTAAAACAGTTGGGCCTGTGCAAGTGAAGGACATTGAAGGTAGGCACCATTAGGTTGATGATATCCACTTCTGCCTACATGTATCAAAGTTTGCAATTAATTTGGTTACTTTTTAATTGCCTGTCTGAACCACTAAACTGTTCATGGGGACAGGGGCCATTTTGCTCACCATCTAGCCCCATACTTATCACAGAGTAGTGCTCAGTGAATCTCACGGACTGAATTCAATATATAGTGCCACTAGCCCCAAAGAGTGCAAACAGTGTCCTTGGGATCTTCTCAGCCCTGCTGCTCAGAACTGTGGCCCCTCTGACCCTGGGCTCTGCAGTTGAGAAGCCTCCCCACCCCCAAGGCCCATACCAGACTTCCTTTCCTCTGTCTCCCACCATCACCCTCTTCTCTCCCACAAGGCTTAACTCTTCCCTGCATATCCCCTGGGCCTTTCTTCCACTGTGCCTTCACATTTGGAATTCTCTTCCTTTTCCCAGTATGTGCAAATCTTACACTGCCCTCAAGGTCCAGATCAAAGGCTGCCTCTCCTCTTCGAAGCCCACAGTAGAACCCGTAGAATGAACCTCCCTTCATCTCAATTCCCACAACCCACTAGCTATTCTTTGCTTATGGTGACCACACTTTTCTACCTGACTGCATTGCTGTTGATGTTCCTTGAACACTCTCCCAAGGAGAAACTCCCAAGAGCAGTTTGGCTCATCTTTATCTTTCCTCCCAACTGCTATCCACATGGAGCGTGCCTGGTGCTGACAGGTACTGACTGAATGAATGCCAGTTGTTCATGGGCTACATCAGCAAGACTTAACAACCAATCAATAAGGGGTTAGAAGGAGGAAGTGCAGAGAATGACATCCTGGATTCAGGTACAGCCATTTTCCAAGGCAGAATGCAGGAGGAGAAACAAGTTTCGAGGGGTGGGGGGCAATAATTCCATTTTGGACTGTGCGATATCCACATCAGGGTGACTAAATGGGTCTGGGACCCAGGAAGCAGAGCTGGGCTGGAAATTATGCCAAAGATTTCCAGTGATAACACCATCTCAATTTAATAAATAAGAAAAAAAAATAATAGAATTTGGAGAAGGAACTTGTTTAAACATATATAGTAGAAAGTAAATTCTAGTAGTGGATTCTGTCTACTACTGTCCTGCCTAGGGAGAGGAAAGGAGGCAGAAGTCTCTTCCTGGGAGGTTCAGGAGGGGATTCAGGAGACAGAATTCTACTGGTGACCCCAGTAGTTTAGGGAACATGCAGGTCGAAAGCAGGCCCTCTCTTTGGCACCACATCCTCAAAGACAGGATAGTAGAGTTGCAAAAGCACTGACTCAGGAAATGTGAAACCTGTGACTAATTTATTTATTACCTTAGGCAAGTCACTTCCTCTCAATGCCTCTGTATCCTCAACTATGAAAGGAAGTTAAACAAGTGATTTTTAAGATTGTTTGCAATTCTAACACAGACAGGTCAATAATTCATCTCTTTAATTATTTTATCTTTTAATATAAGCCTGACCATTTCTTTTCTAAGTACTTTGTTTCTAATTATATAATTAATATAATATTAAAATCACTTCTATGTTTATTGTAAAAAATCTAGCAGAAGGGAAAACCCAAAGAAGGAAAGATAAATCACTATAATATCTCTAGTCAGAGACAACATTGCTAATATTTTGCTGTAATTTCTACTGGTCTTTCTATTGCGTGCAAATATACATGTCCTTTTTTTTTTTTTTTTTTTTTTTTTTTACAGAATTGGGTAATAATATCCACTACTGAGTATCTGATAGACATCAGGCTCAGAACCAAGAGCTCTAAATAAATATTACCCATCCTTCTAGCATCCCTGCAGGGAAGATAGCAATGCTCCCATTTTACAGGGGGTAGGGGAGGGGGAGTGGAATAAGGGCCAAAAATTCCAGAATTCCTACCAGACTAGATTTCCAAGTTGGTGTGTGTGTGTGTGTGTGTGTGTGTGTGTGTGTGTGTCATTTTTTTTTTCATTTAATTCACCTTTAACATGTTCCTAGTTTTCAAATACTTTTCTACCACATTAAGTTGCTTCCAGATACTAAATCTCACAATCCCTTACTGTTGGCATTTAAGATAGTCTCCATTCTCACTATCATGGACAATTCTATGATTATCTTCCTTCCATGTAATTTTTTCCACTCAGCCATAATTATTTTCGTAGGGAAAACTGATGGAGGTTAAATATCTAGGTCAAAGGATATGGGCATTCTTTTTTTAAAAAATTTATTTATTTTAATTAGTTTCAAGTATACAGTACATTGATTGGACATCTATATAGTTCATTAAATGATCCCCCCAATTGCTCCCTCCCTCCCCTGACCCTCCACCTAGCCAATGTATTAATGGTAGCTGCATTCCCTAGGCTGTGCTCCCCATCTTCGTGACCATCCATCAGCTACTAATTTGTATTACTTTAACCCTTCGCCCTATTTTCCCAGCCTCCCAAATCTCCCTCCTCTCTGTCTGTCACCAAATTGTCCACTATATTTGTGAGTCTGTTTTTGATTAGTTTGTTCTTTTTATTAAAGAAGTCCAACGTTTTCTGTAATACTGGCTTGGTGGTGATAAATTCCTTCAGCTTATTTTTGTCTGGGAAGCTCTTGATCTGTCTTTTAACTCTAAATGACAGCTTTACTGGATAAAGTATTCTTGGTTGTAGAGCCTAGGTCTTCATCCTGTCAAATGTTTTTTGACAAGCCCTTCTGTCCTTATTTGAGAAATTAGCTGCCAGTCTTATGGGTGTTCCCTTGTAGGTAACTACCTGCTTCTCTCTTGCTGCTTTTAAGATTCTCTTTGTATTTAACCTTTGTCATTTTAATAATGACGTGTGTTGGTGTGGGCCTCTTTGGATCCCTGATTTTTGGAATTCTCTGAGCTTCCTGAGGTTTTATGTCCATTTCCTTCACCAGGTTAGGGAAGTTTTCCATCATTGTTTCTTCAAACGGCTGTTCAACATCTTGTTTTCCTTCAGGTATGCCGATCAGACAGATATTTTGACCCTTAATAATATCCCATATGCTCCTTAAATTATTTTTATAGTTACGGCATCTTTTTCCTCGACATTCTGATTGAGTGTCCTTGGCTTTCCCATCCTCTAGATAGGTCATTTGATCCTTTTCCTTATTCACTTTGTTTATTCCTTTGTTTATTCCATTTAATATACTTCTCATCTCAGATAATGTGTTCTTCATTTCAAACTGGTTCTCTTTTATAATTTCCATTTCTATTTTTATGTTTTTTATCTCTTTGTTGAAGTTCTCACTGAATTTGTGAAGTTCATTGAGCATCTTTACAACCAGTGTTTTGAACTCTGCATCTGTTAGATTGCTTGACTCCATTATATCTGGATCTCCATTCTGTTCTCTCATGTGGTTTCTGCTTCTTTGTCTTCCCATTTTGGCTGCCTTCCCGTGTCCATGTCTATGTACTAAGTAAGCAAAGCTCCTAAGTCTCCTGGTCTTATTAGTGTAGATTTGTGAAGTAGGTGTCTAGTGGCACAGTCCTGAGAGGGGTTCAGCTGCAGGCCAAGTTTAGCCCCAGCCTGTGCCTCTCCAAGGCCACCTGTTAATATTCAGCAAGCAATCCACAGATGCTGTGCTTATAGTTGCCTCAAAAGGCCACACCAGAAACCAAGGCCATCTGCCTCAAATGTGAGTCTAGGCGCTGCTCAGCAAGGAGCACCTGACTCGCTGAGGATATAGCTAGATGTGGCTTGGGTGGGGCCAGGAGTTGGGGGAAGTGGGGTTTCAGGGAATTCTCTGGGCAGAGCAACCTCTTTATCCCGTTAGATGATGTCAAGGCTATGGTGGCGTTGTGTCCAGCGCACCAGTAGTGGGGAGGGCTCAATAGGGGACAATGGAAATCACTAGCACTTCTATACAGGGCGAGTCTCACCTTGGCCCTCACTCCAATACCTCCCTGCAAATCCCTGATGCTCCCTGCGCATAGCTGAATTGGCACTGGTGCTCAGAGGAAGCAGGTCCGTCACTGTGAAAATCTGTTCGCGGAAATAGGAACCCTCATACACTGCTGGTGGGACTGCAAATTGGTACAGCCACTATGGAAAACAGTATGGAGGTTCCTCAGAAAACTAAGAATTGATCTACCGTATGATCCAGCAATCCCTCTACTGGGCATTTACCCCAAAGACTTGAAAACTCATATCTGAAAAGATATTTGCACACCAATGTTCATAGCAGCATTATTCACAGTGGCCAGGACATGGAAGCAACCGAAGTGTCCTACAATAAATGATTGAATAAAGAAGCTGTGGTACATATATACAATGGAACATTACTCAGCCATAAGAAGAGATGAAATACTGCCATTTGTGACAACATGGATGGACCTCGAGATAATCATGCTAAGCGAAATATGCCAGATGGAAAAAGTTGAAAATCACATGATATCACTTATATGTGAGATATAAACCTAAAAGCAATAAATGAACAGGACAAACAAACAAAGACTCATGGACATGGACAATGGAGTAGTGGTTACCAGAGGGTAGGGGAGAGGGGAGGAGGTAGACCAGGGCAAAAAAAAATTTAATCATTTCTATAAATTTAAATCATTTCTATAAATAAATACATACAGACATACATATATACATAAAAATTTTTTAATTTAATTAAAAAAAGGTTAGGAGGATAAAAAAGAAAAGAAATAAAAAATAAAAGAAAATCTGCTCATGGACGCGGCCCTTTCAAGAGGCTGCTGCCGTAGCCGCCGCAGCCGCTGCAGCCTCCGTCTCATTCAGCCACTCCAGACCGGGCAGCCCCACATCCTTGTCCCGTCCTACTTTCTGCCACTGCAGGGTGCTTCTTGGACTTCTCCCTAGTCGTATGGCTTGTTCCTCAAGATCCCAGGCGATTTTTCCCTGCTGCTGCTTCTTGTTTTTGTCAGACTTTGGTTTGGTCACCAGAGGGATGAACAGAGCCTCTATCGTCCACACCATTTTTTTTTCTCCCTAGATAGGAGCATTCTTAAGGCTATTGACAAATAGTATCAGGATGCCTTCTTCCAAAATTTAACAATTATTTTCCCTTTAACAACTTATAAAACTTCTAATTACCTGTAAATTCATTAATGTTGAGAATTATCTCTTTTTATTAATCTCTGATGTTATAAATGAAATTGATCAAATCAACCATTACATGATTCATTTTAATAAGCATTTATTATATAAATCCTTGGAAGACAGGAGAAAAAGGAAGTAATGGGATGAAAAAGAGGGAAAGTTAATTTTACTCATTTAACAAAAACCAAATACTTAACATATACAGAGCATGTTATAAGCACTGCAGGCATTAAAATGAATAAGAGTGAGCAAATATTGAGCACCTACTGTCTGCTCAACACTAAGCATGCTAAATATTGTGAGAGACACAAAAGAAGGTACAATATTTATCCTCCAAAAACTTGCAATCTAGTTGGGAAGGGACAGAAACCAACACACCAGAAGGTGTTTTGAACTTAATTCTTCCTTTCTCTGTTCTTTCACAGAACTAACTGCCTTTCTATCTCCATTATGGCTTTTTGAGTAAACCTTAAACCATCATTACTTGTTTACATGCCTCTTCCTGGATCACCTAAGAGCACCCAAAGGGCAGGGATGGTGCCTTACTCATAGTCCTGCCACATCGTGTCACACGTAGGCTGAATGACTTCATAATTCCTTCACAATCATTCAGTATTGTAAAACAGTGGCAGTTTTAGCCACTGCCCATTCCCCACCCCACACCCCCAACCCATTAGTCCACCACATGCCTGAGAGTGTCAAAAACAGACAGGCACTCGAAAGCAAGGTTTCAGGAATACACATTAAATTAACAGTAATAACATTAACTTATTAGGTTTAAACAACCACCACACTCTCTTCAACTACCAGAGTCCTAAGATTTTCAGTTCAATTCATTCATATGGCCAAACTTGTAGGAAGATTCTAAAGTTTAGAGTCTGTTTACTTTTTACTCTTTCTCGTACCTTACTGATGTTCACATGGTCTTCCTGCCCTCCCAGGACCTTCAGGCCTCATGATTATCTCCTGAAAACCTCATGATTATCTCCTGCCACTCCATCTGAGGGTCTGACTCAAGTCGCACACGCATACACTGAACAAGGTTCAGGTTGCATGAGGCTGTCATCTGGCTTTTTCCCTTTCACCTGCTGTACTTTTTCCAGCCCGTTCTGCAGCCTTGTTCCTTAGCCATGCTCATTGCAGTTTCACAGCCGGTCCCACCCTGCAGGTCTTCTTTCTCGTCTCTCAAGGAATGTTCTCCGAGTTTTCTCTTTACTATTCATTGATATATTTTATCTATATTGCCCAAAGCATCTAGGCCCAGCTCAGCTAAATATACATTTGCTTCATTCACATTCTGATTAGGACTTCAAGAGAATTTCAAATTGGTGCGAGCTAGAGAGGTTGACTACCAAAGGTGGGACATGAACCTACCTAAAGTACAAGTAAGATTTCAGTGACAAAAATCTTTGTCCCCTTGCCTATCCCTTTCTTTCCTTTTTCCCTCCACCCACTTCTTAGGAGTCTTCAGTAAGACAGAGAAAAGAGGTCAATTGTTAGCAAAATACTGAAGGAAGTAAGGAGAGGCAGTTCGTACTGTCTATTCATGGTCTACACACAAGCCTCCAGGATGACCCTTGCTCTTGGATGTGCAGCAGGGCCCTGAGAAAGGCTGGCAGATAGAAAAAACTGTGAAGCTTGTGGAAGAGAAAAAGGAGACCAGAGCAAGAAAGGGATTCCCAGAACTGTAACTGTGGGGGAAAATGAAGCCATATTTGCCACATCCTCTGGGATGGCATGTGTAACAGCTAATAATAAACTCTTCCTGGTGTGGACCCTGAAAAGGAATTCAGCTGCTGAGATGGACTCCCCATGGTCAACCAAGAGCTGAAATTTTACAAATAATAAGAGCCTAGCAGCCATCTGCTGACAAGGGCTTCTCGCCTACTCTGTACGCGGGGAAGAAACTCAGACTGAACTCTCAGCTTCCCACACTGTGCCCCACTTGTTTAGGCTGTCTGAGTCAACCACTGCAGAAAAACTCTGGATTCTTTTTGTACCAACAGACTGAGATCTGCCCTGTTCGATCAGAATCGTACAATGTGGATACCTCATTTACATAAAGAGGACCAAACTGAGAACCTGGGTGGGAACTTTTGCTATAAATGGCAGTCTCCCCTATTTGTCTCAGTGGAATACTACCTAAATCTGTGTCTCCTGGCCTACAGATCCTTTTTGCCCAAATAAATGCTTTTTATTCTCTATTACAGTCTTAAATTAATTTTTGTTTATACTGGTAATGGACTGTGCCTATACCTACACATCCTCCCATATGTCACTGATATGATCGAGAAGTTGCAGTGTGTATAATAACTATCACTGACCAGTCAGGCTCTGTATTGGATTCTGTATCTATGTTAACTCATTAGATGACACCAGCTACATGCCCAAGACCACTAAGACACCCAGTAATGGGTTCCCAAACTTCAGGGTGCATAAGAATCACCACGAAGCTGATTAAAAAGGTACACAGAGGTGCCATTTCCTTAAATCTGCGGTGGGGCCCAGGAACATTCACTTTTAATGAACATCCTATGACAGTGATTCAGACATCTAAGGACCACAGTAGTCTACCCAAATGGGATAATTCTGGAGCTCCAGCCTTGCCTGGGGAGGTAGTGGCTTCCCTTTGAAAACTTAGAATCAGCCAGTCTATTAATGCCTCAGGGCCTGCCATCCCCAATCACTGACCCCAGTGACAGCCCCTCTAGGCATCTCTCCTCCACAAGGCACTTCAGTGCCGTCCACTTTCTCCCTCCCCTTCTCTCACCAGCCTTCCCTCTGTGCCACGTGAAGCCCCCACTGGCTGATAAACTCCCCTAATATCTTTGGCCCTTCCCCGGTACTCTATGATGTTAGATGTAACCCATCTCTACTGAGGACATCACTTCCCGGGGCCACCATTAGTCTCTATGGTGACTTGGGCAAATTAAAAAAAGGTGGCCCCTCTGGGAGGGGAGGTCACACTGGTCCCTGAGGACCCAAGTTCAGATTTCAGTGCACAAACCATACAAATTCCAGCCTGACCGCTTCCTTGTAACCTTCCATGGAGATAGCTCAATCTCCCACTCCCCACTGCTGATTAGGTCAAGAGGAGTTTGCTGTCCTCTTCACTCCCCAGTGCCATTCCACATGTTTACTCTTCCCCTTCTTTTAAAAGCTTCTGCCACTCTGAGACTCAGCCAAGTTGTTATATCAGCCTCCAATGTCCCTCATGACAATTGATTTCCAACCTCGTCACTGAAGACTGATGGGTCTTCCTCTCCTCCCAAGTTCTGCCATCTGCCATCTTGCTGTGTAACTTGGATGCTCATAACTTGCCCGACACTGGAGTCTCACAGCTCACCCACCTCCTCAATCCAGTAGTCTTCATCTTCACTCCCTTCAGATTCCCTCACATCCAGCAACCTTGTTAGAATCACCCCACAGTGGAAATCTCCAACTCCAGTAGCCCAGCCCCAAACAGCAATCCACTTCTCGAGCAACTCTCTCCTGTGCTCACTCTTGCTACATCTGCTCCTCAGCATCACGGAGAGTCCAGACCCCTCAGTCCATTTTCTGCCCCTCCAGCATAGACCACACAGTTGACCACCTGAACCATTCTCTTATAAGCATCTACCTTCATTCTCATTTTTCTGTGAAAATTCAACTCTTAAGAGTCCCATGATCCACCTCCTACCCTCCTCTGCCCAGGCTGTGACTGCTGAAGAAAAGCACATAATTCCGCCTTGGCACCATGGTCTCCCGACTCAGCTGGGTCTCAGTGCCACAGATCAAAGAACCTTTTGCTTGTGCATTGTAGGCCATCTCTCCCACTCTCTTCAAGAACCGATCCAATCTCCACAGCCCTCTTCAAACTCCCCAGCCCACCCAACCCCAAAGCCCTTCCATCTGGGCAGACAACATCTCTTCCTATTTTAATGAGAAAATCGAACCCATAAAATGAGAACCACCTTAACTTTCCAGTTGCCACCTCCACCATCTGGCAATCTTTGGCCCTTCCTATTTCCTTCTCTCTAGTCTCCCAGGATGAGGGGCCTTCCTCCTACCACATGCCAGACCCTCCTTCGGTATTCTCCATCCTTGGTACCTCTTCACCAGTTTTCACTCTTTATCTTGCAACCTCTCGTTCTCTAGTGTTTCCTGCCTCTTAAGCCTATAAATATGCTCAAGTTTTGCAGCATTTAAAAACAAACAAAAACTGTCCTTTCCTTGGTTCTCTCGGCCCCACCTTATCTCCTTCCTTTTTTCTCTACTAAAATCTATACTGTTCTCCCCACTTCCTCACTCCCTCTTCCCAATTCGACCCACTGCAGTCTCTGATCCCCCTATTCACTATTTCTCAGTCAAGAATCAGCAATACTTTCCAACTGGCAAATCTAGTGGATAATTTTCTACACTTTTCTTACTATTGCATTTGACCCTATTGCTCACTCTGGCTTTCTCAAACTGTCTACTCCCTGTGACTGTGATGCCATGCTCTCTGTCAGTGTATCTCCACCTTGACTCCTCCTCCACACACCACTTAATCGTCAGGGTATTCTTGAACAAAAGCATCCACTGTTGAAGTTTTCACTAACACCTATATTCTGATAACTCACAAGTTTATACCCTAGCCTGGATTTCCTTCCTGAACATTAGATTTGTATATACAACTGTGCATTGAATATCTCCATTGAGACATTACACAGGCACCTCAAACTAGACCTATCTAAAACTGAACTCATCATCTCCACTCTTTCCCCCAAACTTGTTCCTCCTGTGATCTCTATCTTAGTCACTGTCACCATCATCCACCTATCCAGGCAAGTCAGACACCTGGAGTCATCCTTAACTCCTCAGCAATCTACCTCTAGGATCTGCTCTTTTTACTGCCCTAGTTTTTTAAATCTGTCTCCTCTCTTCTAGCCCTACACCTGCTGACTCTTCAGTGATAACTCATCCTCACTCACCTGGACTATTGCAACAGCCTCCTAATTGAACTCCTGGTTTATCACTCTTATATCTATTTCCCATGTAATCGCTAAAATGACTGATCTAAACCCAGATATGGCCATGACGCTCTCCTGCTATAAAATCATATATTGCCTATAAGATAGAGTTTTAAATTCTTGACATGACATACAAGGCCCCTTGTGACTAGGCCCTTATCCTCTCTCAACAACAGCTCCCCCACTTTTTGTCTTGAACATTACACTTGAGTAATTCCCTGCTCACATCATGTTGTTTCACACCTCCACACTTCTGCCCTCTAGGAGCCTGCACCCCAAACTCCCCCTACTCGTGTTGGTCATCTCCCCCAATTCTTCAAAACAGCTCATCCATTATTTACTACAAAAAGCATTCTTGCCCTTCCTTTGTACTCCTAAGGCACCTTTCCTTACCTCTACTTTAGCATTTATCAATCATTTTGAAGTGATCTGTTTATGGGCCTACTGCCCAACACTTAACAAATTCAAAAGCAGGGATCAAGTACTAGGTCTTTGTGTTCTCTCCCACAACCCCCAATGCTGAGCACAACATTTGACATATATTGGGTACTCGAAAAATAACTATTGAATTGATTGTCGTAACAGGGCTACGAGGCAGATAATATAAATGAAAAAACTCAGATTCAAAAAGCAGGTTAGACACTAGTGGATGGAAGAGCAGCAACTTGAAACCAACTCTAAGGCCTATGCTCTTTCAGGTACAACCTGAAAAAAACAAGCTAAGCATGAATGTGGAGATGAGAATGGCATGTCAGGACACCAGCCTCAGGGTGATGGTGTATGTGAGCAATCCAGGGAAACGAAGGTGGGCAAGGTTCTGGAGGTTAGAAGAATAGGGGCTTAAGGCCTGGGCATTGTTGGTTCTAAGCAGAACCCTGATATGAAAGACTGCTGTCAGCGCCAAGCCTGAGCTGCCTACTAGCTAAATCTAGATGCTGGGCCTGAGGCAGGCAGTGTCCCCACAAATCCTCACAATTCCTCTTCACAACCATCTTCTGAGACTTGTACTTATTCCTCCCCAGGAAACAGACCTTTAGGAAGTTCGTAGTGTAGCTCAAGACATGAAATATCCAAAGGATATTAGAAGAGAAATAAATATGAACCTGTGTGAACAAAAGCAGCCACATCCCTTGGCCTCACCTGGGAGGTCCCCAGCCTTCCCCCACAACCTGAAATGCAGAAGGAGCCAACAAAAGGCAGAGGCATTACATAGCCAAGGAAAGCTTGGGAGTCCACAACATGAAGGGAATATTCTGAGACATCAGCAAAAGAGGGGACTGTAGGTATAGCCAGAGGCCCCATACCTGCATGCATCAGAACATGGCCCTTCCCTGCACACATCCCTCTGGGGCTGGTAAGCTAGAAGATGATATTTCTAGACAAGAAAGGCACAAGGACATATGGTTGAACTAATAATACCAGGGAAAGAAAATTAAAAATACCATCCTGTGTTGACGAAACAGGAAAAGGCGTCTAGGTGTGGTAACAAAGGATAAAGATAGGGTGCCCTGCTCTGGTAAACTCCCTGTCAAACAAAATAGCCAGAATGACCTCATTGACAGAGAATCTGGCAGGTTTCTAGGACAAGAACACTCCCACCCTCTGTCCTCACCAGAATCTCCCGGGGCCAAGCCAACCTATTACCTCTCCTAAAGGGTTCTAGGAACAAGATAGCATACTTCCTGCCTGGGGAACGGGGCTGGAGCTGAGGACTGCTGGAGACTTCCAGCGGCGTCAGCTATAAATCATATTTTCAATTCACAAATAGAGACTTTCATACACATGCTCACCACTGTTTCTGCTCTACACACTGAAATAAAGGACTTCGGTTTACAAAGATTCACAAGAAAAAGGAATTTGCTATCCTCCTTTCCCACCTCCCCTTAGTCAACCAAGTCCAGCTCCACACCAACTCAGCTGTAAGGAAGGGCTCATTACCAGCTGGACAGGCCATGTTCTGGAGCCCGAGTGAAGCCTTGTGGCCTTGACTCGCCTTTCATTGCTTATGTAGGGGAGAAGCGTGGGCATCTTAGAATTCCCCTCTGAAGGTGTAGGCAGCTCCCAGGTACCACCTCCTTAGAATCTCTCCAATAATAATAAAAACAAGAAAAACAAGCATTTATTGAGTTCTTTATGCTTTGTGCTTTAGGTATTGTGCTTTAATGTGCTCTCTCATTTAAATCTCCCATCAACTTTATGAGGTGGGTGCTAACATTATCCCCATTTTATGGACAAGAAAATAGAGCAGTTCAATATATTGGTCTGAGGTCACGTGGGTAGCAAATGGAGAAGCAGGGAAGATAACATAGATCTTTCTTCCTGACTTCAGTGATCCTGTTCTCAACCACCCACAGAGAAGGCGCCATGTTCCTTGCCTCTGTGCATATCTCTTTCTCATCGTATGTACTATAATTTTTCCCATTTCGAATTTCCAGAGCCATCATGGTTTCCCATTGGAGTGTAAGCTTCCTGAGGTTAGAAATCATTTTTAAGGGTGCTTTGGGAGAGATATCAAGAACAGAAATGTTGATTGACCAATTAAAGGTTCGAAATACCATAAATGTTTAATAAATGCCATTTATTGGTTCTTATTAAAACATTAATGTTGCATATCCCAGATAATTCAATTCCTTTCTTCTAGAGCAGGGTTTCACAACCTCAGCACTGTGGACGTTTGGGGCTGGATAATCCTTTGTCATGGGGTGTCCTGTGCATCATAGGACGTTTTGCAGCAGCCCTGGTCTTTCCTCGCTGGACGGCCAGTGGCAAACCCCACCAGTTGTGGAAACCAAAAATGCCTCCAGACATGGCCAAATACCCCATGCATGGTGAAATCACTCCGAGTAAGCAAATAAAAATGATAGTACTTATTCCCCCAGAGTAAAACAGCAAGAAAACTTATTTCCACCTATAATAAAACAGTACTCTTATTACTAATAGTTAATAAATATGAGAGTTCCTGAGAATTACTTATAAAAGCTCCAGAACACTAATATCACAAAATTAAGACAATATTCCTGTTCTGCCTGAATCAAACCACTTTCTGCTTATAGAACTTTTTTGTAGAGTGATGTCATAGCCTGGCAGGAGCCCATAGCCAAAAAGGGAAGGCCTGGGTTCAAAACCCAGCTCATGGCCCCCAAAAATCACTGCTTATAACAGGATGGAGCAGACATAAATATTTTTTTAATTTCATCTCCCTTACTTACGAGCTTTTGGTCAATTCGATCAATATCACTGGGTCTCAGTTTCTGTAAAATGGGGATGATAGTATGTAGCTCAGGACTGTTGTAAGGATTAACTACAACAACCACAACTACAACTATCTAGCAAGGTCTGGCTGAAGAGGGCTCAGAAATAGTCATTCTTTTCCCCATCCCCACTTGTCACCAGGCCCTTGCCAGCATCATAGATGTCTGATTTATTTTTTTCTCCACACCCTCCAGCAGAGAAGTTCTCAACCCCAGCTATACCTGAAAACATCTGCAGTGCTTTCAAAATGCTGATGGCTGGGCCCCCACTACACACCAACCAGATCAGACTCTCTGGCTTGAAAGTATGTCATTATTCAAATATTTATTCATGATAAAGGTAATGTATATTATCTTTCCCATAACTTTATTGATGCCAAAAATAAAAAAGTAATATTTGTACCAGTTCTTAGATGACTATATTAATCACTAATAATCAATACATTATAAATAATTTAAATAAATCAGCATATCTCCAAATATCATCTATTGTATTCTTAGGATCCACAAGCTCCATTAAAATGTTTCTCAAAATTTCAGGAAATAGTGCTACTAGTAACTCTGAAATGACTATATTGATAACAAATAATATAAGTGATAAATAACAGAAGCGATAAAATGGCATTTATACACAGGCTAAAAATAGAGCCTATTTGTTATTGGGAGAGTAGATACTGTCATTTGTTTTATTTTTAGTAAGACGCTATAGTATACAGTAAGAATATTTAAATGCTACTACATAATATCAAATCAGTACAAAAGGAAAAATCACAGGTCACGGTTAATGGCACAAGTTAGTAGCATCTAAGGAAATTAAATGATGAGTCACAGGATATTCCTGTGGCTCAACTAATGGAATGATATTGAAAAGGGAAAGGTACGGTGCTGGATTCAGGGTTGTGTTTCAGTAGCCCTGTCATAACAGATGAGCATCCCCCACCCCCGGAAATGTACCCTACATGAGCGCATCATAAAACTCCATGGGAGCAGGAGTTCACCTCATTCTCCTAGTGCCTACAGTAGCACCAAACCTGCAGAGACACTCAGCAAAACATTTCTGAAATAATGAACCTACTGTTCTTTTAACTTATTTTACCTCTATCCTTATTTTCTCTATGTCCTTAATTTCTCACTTTTTAAGTCTTGTATTTCTGTAAGCTAACCGAAGTCCTATGCATAAAGTATGATATTAGAAAACCAATATACTTTTAAAGAATTGGATGTAAGAGGATTCCCATGAGTGGCATATTTCCTTGACTTTGCCCTTGGAGAAGCATCTCCATCATTTTCTGCTCTGAGCACCACACTGATGACAGCTAATCCTGGGGGTTCCAACTCATGCCCCACTGATTAAACTATATTATTTCACTACTGAGCCACCCAGTTAAACAGTAAGGAAAATGCATTTGAATTGCTTGATAAAACGGTACGCCCTCCAAAGAAATTTCAAAGTGCAGCAAACGGGAACTAAAGAGCTACTTTTTCCAGAAGTAACTGAACTGGACTTGCTAAACTCTCCTCAGTTGCCCTGTGATGCACTTCCTCTCAGGCAGAGAGTGCTTTCTCTCCAGGAAGGAACCCTCATGGCCAGCTGGCCTTGTGTAGAGGGTGTCCAAACCTTCCTCTTCCCTTTGCTGGGAAGGCCTTTTCTAGTTCCTCTTCTACTGGGGGATTGGGAAGCACTGAGCCCTGACATCCCTCCTTGTCTCTTCACTTCCTTACCCACCAAATCAGTCTCTGACCAGACCACTAAGGGCCCTCCACACTTTTATTTCTGCCTAAAAGTGAATGGAATCAATTCCATTGGGGGTGGGGGTGGGGGTGGAGGGGGCAGGGAGGGACCACAGATTCTAACATTAGAAGGAAGAGCTTAAAAGGTCTGACCTCTCACTTGATAAGAAAGGGGTCCTCGAACACTCTTCCTGAGTCGACTTTCCACCTCTACTTAAATGCAAGTATCCCTGCTTCCTGCTACAGCAATAAAAGGCATTTCTGGAAGTTGTGATATAAAGTAAATCTTCACGGATCACTCATTTCCAGACTTTGGATTTCAGGGACCTAGACAGGGTGACAATTTTTCATTTTGCCAAATAAGGACACTAAAAAAATAAACGAGTTTGGGGAAGAGAAGCTACTATCTATAATCTACAATGACCATAATTTCATAAGAGAAATGATATTTTACAAATAAGATGTCAAAAAACTATATGTCAGGATAAAAGTCAGGCCTTTGGCTTGGAAATACTTTTGCTTTCTTTTTCAAAACCTCACAATTTTTCTCTCATTTCTCTCATTCCATGAAGACAAGTGAGCAGTCGATCAAGACCATCACCAGGATGGAATGTGGCAACAACTGACTGTAAAGCAGGTGTCATTTTCCCCTACAGCTTTGGGCCCTTGAGCAGTTTACATGACTCCCCCCAACCCAAATCCACTGACCACTGCATGCAAACGAGGCCCTGTGGGTAAAGCATTGTGCCAGTCTAACTGCAGTCCTGACACAATTTAAGATTAAACAAAGCCACAGACATAATGAACAAGAAGTCTTGAGCAAAGCTATAACAATTAGCTATTGCAGTAGTAAACTTCTCTCCAAGTTTTGTAATATGCAAATAGACTAGGCAAGAATCCCAAATGCACTATGGAATATACACATGGCATGGTAAAATTAAAATGTACTGTACTTTGACTTTGATTCATCTGAATCTAAAATGCTAAGTCAAGCAAGTACGTATTAACTGAATAGTAGGGATGTACAGTGGAGAATATACCCAGCCGGGAGGAAGGAAGCTTGGGGCTAGTCTCGAATTTGCCACGAAGATTAAACTTACCTATAGTTTAATCTTCCCGTGTTTGGTGTTTGCAAATGTAAATAAGGGAATTCTATTAAAATGATCTCTTAGGGCCCGCTCAGCTTAAAAATTCTTAATGTCATATTAAATAGTGTCTCATCTCTCAGAATTTATAAGGTCTCAGGGAATAAGAAGGATGGCCCATATCTTCTAAAAAGCTGACCACTAGATTATTGTCTAAAGCATAAAGATCCACACTACGGGATCTTGAAAAGTATAACACCCACCACCCTGAACCAGAGAACCAAAGGGTACAACCCAATTAGTCCCTAAATCAACACATGTTGACTTAAATCGCATCCACTGTGGGGAAACAAATGAGAATAAACATTCTTGGGGCCCTTCCCTCTCCTTGGTCACCCTTCCTCCTAGAGTTGCACCATTTCTTGCCATTAGCAGGTAAGAACTACCACCTGTGACAGGCATGTTACCTGTCATCTCTTTGACACCATTCTGCGAGGCTGGTATTGTTACCTTCATAATATGGATAAGAGAACTAAGGATCAGACCAGTTAAGTCCAATCCAAGGTTATAACGTGAGGGGTGGGATTCAAATGCAGGCTTCTGTGGCTCTAAAGCTCGTGCTGTTTTCCCCATGGCCATGCTGTATCCCTCACAACTTTGACACACCTAGGGGAATGGAACAAAAACCTGAGGCGCCTCAACTTGATGATCCCTGTGTTCACCAGTGGTCACTTCTGGTGAATTTCAGGAACCTTTCCTTTAGACTTTGACCGTAGGAAGACCAGCTGCTCTCTCCTCTCTGATAGTTCTCCTTCCTAAAGAGACCAACAAGGTATTAAAGTGCCCACCAGACTTTCAACAGCTTGAAGGGTATCAATCAGCACATACGCTTTCAGCAGACTGGCAAGTCTGTGGGGCAGGTCAGGGCCTGCTACTTAAAGCTAGGCACTCTGGGATGCTGAGAGAGAAAACTCACCCAAGTTCACTCAATGCAAAGTGGGGAGTCAGTGAGGCACAAAGGACCTTTGTTGGTACCTAGCACCGGGTCTGGGTCTGCAGTGTGGTCTTAGGTGGGCTTCTTTGAAATCATGCCAATTATGCCAAGTAAATATTGACATAAGAACAACCGAACCTGTAGTGAATTTTTATAAGAATTCAATACTTGAGCCAAAACTAATGACAATGCTGGGAAGAAAAATCTCAAGTGTTCTGGGAAATGATAGTTTTGCAGTTTCTTTTCTACATTCAGAATTAAAGCGGGAACACCAGGAAGATTACATGAAGGTGGGAGAAAGCAAGGCAAGGACTGGGTCACAGGGTAGTTAACAAGATTATGTGCTCTCTGGAAGGTGGCTATGCTTCTGAGAGGTCTGAAAAAGAGGCATTTCAAAAGTATGTTAACCTAGATGAACAAAAAAGTGAACAGGGCTTGCTTAATACAAAGATAAACCTCTTACTAAAAAAGTTATATGCCTGGGGCATGACTTCCCACCAAGACCTGCCCAGTTAGGAATTTATAATCAGATCATCCTGTGAGGCTACTTTCTGTTAGATTTCTTACAACACCCACTTTTTGTTCACAGAACCTAGTTTTTCCAACTTTACCGAGTCTGACATTCGATTCCTACCTGGTGTACTCAGATCAGCTGCTAAACCCTTACTCTTTAAGGTATTACCTGGAAGTCTGTTAGAACGAGGACTCACAGGCCTCACACCAGACCTGCTGAATCAGCAACTGCATGTCAGCAAGGTGTTCCAGGTGATTTGAATGCATATTAAAGTTTAAAAAGTACTGTTCTAGAATCACCTAAGAGCTTTTTTAAAATATGAATTTCCAGGAACTAGAGTCCAGAGAAGGGGATGGAGGAGTAGAGGGAATCCCTCTACTAAAATATGTGTATTTTTAAAAATTAATATTCTTGTAGTCCCCTGTCCTCAAGAAAAATCAAGTCCTTTCTGGCTGTAATCAAATAACTATGTTTTGTCAACAGCTGTTCCTGAGACCAACAGTTTCCTTCCTAGAGGTATACTGATGACTTCATACAGGCCTTCTTATGCTGAGCTCAACATTGCAGTGAATGAATAAAACAATTCTGCTTAAAAAGGGTTTCCCCTCCAAGGTATTCCCCATTCCCCAAATTTCTGCTCTCAGTTCATAAGGAGGTATAGACTCCATATCAACAACAGGACTCCTATATTTTCTTTTCTCCTGATCCACTGTCTTAATCTGGTATAAACTAGGAAGGAAGGAAGGAAAGAAGGAAGGAAGGAAGGAAGGAAGGAAGGAAGGAAGGAAGGAAGGAAGGGAGGGAGGGAGGGAGGGAGGGAGGGAGGGAGGGAGGGAGGGAGGGAGGAAGGAAGGGAGGGAATTAACGTGTTATAAATTGACTGTGTCCAATCCACCCCATCCCCCAAAACAGTTTACATATATATCTCATTTAATATACATACAAATACGTAAGATTGATATTAATGCCCCAATTTTCAGAATTGGAGACTAAAGTTCAGATAGGTTAAAACTCTCTCAAAGGCTGGATTCTAAACCAAATCTAATACTCATGTTACACTGCATTCTACTATCCTAACTTGCCTACAAAGGTTATATAAATAAAATTTTTATTGAGATATAATTCATATACCATAAAATTCAATTCAGTGGTTTTTAGTATATTTGCAAGATTATGAAACTATCACCACTATATAATTCCAGAACATTTCCATCACCCCAAAAAGAAACCCCAAACCAATCAGCAGGTACTTTCCATTCTCCCTTCTCCCCAAGTCTCTGGCAAGCACTTTCCGTCTCTATAAATTTTCCTGTTCTGGATATTTTAAATAAGTGAAATTATAGGTGGTCTTTTGTGTCTGGCTTTTTTTGCTTAGAAGAATGTTTTCAACATTTATCCATATTGTAGCATCTATCAGTACTTCATTCCTTTTCGTAGTTGGATATTCCATTGAATGGATATGTCATATTTTTATCCATTCAGGAATTGATGGGCATTTGAGCTGTTTCCACTTTTTGACTATTATGAATAACTCTCCTATAAACATTTATATATGTTTTAGTGTGAACATACATTTTTAATTCTCTTGAGTACATACTTAGGAGTAGAGTTGCTGGGTCATATAATAGGAGTTCTATATTTAATTTTTTGAAGAAGTATCCAACTCTTTTCCAAAGTGGCTGCATTATTTTACATCCCCACCAGCAATGCATGAGGGCTCCAATTTCCTCATATTCTTGCCAACACTCATTATCGTTTGTCATTTTGATCATAGCCATCCTAGTGGCTATAAATTGATATCTCCTTATAATTTTGATTTACATTTTCCCAATGACTAATGATGTTGAGCATTTTTTCATATATGGACTGGCCATTTATACATATTCTTTGAAGAAATTATTCAAATCATTTGTCCATTTCAAATTGGAATATTTGTCCTTTTATTGTTGAGTTGGAAGTGTTCTTTATATATTCTAGATTGTAGGCTCTAGTCTATAATTTGCTAAATTTTTTCTATTATTTGGGTTATCTTTGCACTTCTCGATAGTGCCCTTAGAAGAAAAAAAATTTCAATACTGATGAAATCCAACTTACTTATTTTTTTATTTGGTTGCTTTTGCTTTAGGCATGACATCTGTTAAACTACTGCCGAATCTGAGGCAATGAAAATTTATACTTATGTGTTCTTCTAAGAGTTTTATAGTTTAAATTCTTACATTTAGATCCTGATCCATTCTAAGTAAATTTTTATATGGTGTGAGGTAGAGGTCTAATTTAATTCTTTTGCATGTGGACATCCAGTTGCCCCAGCACCATTTGTTTAAAAGACCATTCTTTTCTCCCATCAGAAATTGGTTGATCTAAATGTATGGGTTTTTTTCTGAGTTATCATATCTATTCCATTGATCTATATGCCTATTCTCATGCCAATACCATACTGTCTTCATTACTATAGCTTTGTAGAGAGTTTTGATAGTTTGTAAGTGTGAGTCTTCCAACTTCATTGGTGCTCTTTTTCAAGAGCATTTTGATTATTCTGGGTCCCTTGTTGTAGTCTTTAGTACCAGTCTGGCATTTCTTTTGTTAAATTTATTCAACATCTTTATTGAATATCTTCACATTTACTGATACTCTTTATTAATATTCTTTATTTGGTGGGACATCATTCTCATACTTTCATTCATTAGAATGTTTTCTTTTAGTTCTTTGAACATATTTCTAATATTTGAGTTAATGTCTTTGTCTAATAAGTCCAACATCTGCGCTTCCTCGGGGACAATCGCGTCTCTTTGTATGTCTTGTAATTTTTGTTGAAAACTAAGCATTTAAAAGTTATAACGTGGCCATTCTGGACACCAGATTCCCTCCCAGGGTCTATTGCAGTTCCCATTGGTTGTTATTGTTTGTTGTTATTCTTGTTGTTGTTGTTGCTACTTCTGTTTATTTACCAACTTTTCTGGGTTAATTCTGTAAAGCCTGTATTCTTCTTTACCATGTGTGGCCACTGAAGACTCTGCTCAGTTAGCTTAGTAGGCAGCTAATGAATAGACAGAGATTTCTTTTAATTCCTTGAACCAATAAGTCTCCTGACCTTTGCCAAATTCCTCTGTGTGCGTGTTTTGTGGCATGCCTTCACTGATCAGATAGGCAGTTTACAACACTGCTTTAGCCTTCATTTCCTGTTTGTGCAGAGCCAAAAATGAGAGATTAGGGCTTTCTTGGGTCTTTCTTGGATACGTACATAGTCCTGTACATGTACATGTCCTTCTAGATTCCCAGGACTTTGTCAGAGCTTTTCAAAGGCCCCAAACAACATTTTATTCTCCAGTTTTTTCTTTCACATTTTTTTCTCAGTTCCTTGGTAGTCTCAATTAAAACCACTGCCTCAGAAAACTACTATGTTAAAAAAAAATCTCACTATTTTTAATAAGGCTGTTTGCACTGAGAACATTCTGAGTCAGGTCAAATAACAAGCCCTGAGATTGCAGCTTTACAGGCAATTTCCAGATAGTGACAATTCCCTGGGCATAAAGTCTTTATAAAGAGTTCCAAACCCTTTCTGTCCCCTTACACTGATTGCCAGTTTGTTGGTCTTCATGGCTACCATAGTTGCAAAGCTTTTGGTTTCTAAAGCTACCACAGAGGTAGGGTGACAGTTGTGGGAACAGGGCGAGTTGAAATGCCATAATGGTCACTGTGCTTAATGAGATTCCACCATTTTTCTTAAACAAATGCTCCTCAGATTGTTGCGAGCTTTTAGGTAATTTCTAGAGTTGAGGGAAAGTTTATTTTTGACCACTTTTGCTAGTATTCTCACTACTTTCCTGGAGGAGTACATTTTTTAGAGGTCCTTATGCCACCATTCTGTCAATGCTACTCTTGAAAAAAAAAATTTATAAATATTACCTTGATTCAATTCTACATTTTTTGTTTCATTTCTATTCACACAGTAGAATTATTTCTTCCTTCTTTTCTCCTTCATTGAGTAAATCATAAATATCAGAGGAGAGATAGGAAAAATATGTTTTTCCAATTTTTTAGTAGTTTGCTTGTTCTATGATGCTATAGAGGAAAGTGTCAGGAGAAAGATGGACCAAAGCTGTTTCTTTTCAAAGAAATAAATAAATCCAGATGCACAGTGTTTCTAGTTCTATGCTAGTCACAAAACAAACTGGGACTGGAGACATGTTTGATTAAAGAGGTTTGGAAATGGGTATGAAATATTCCAAAAAAAAGTGGGCTTTTATGCCTGAGTTGCCTGTAGAGAGAAGAGTGGGGATTCTAAATGAGCCAGGTATGTGATGATTATTCAACTCTGAATTTCACTTTGCCAGTCTTAAACCTTTCTCAACAGTTTTCTTTTAATGGCAGATACTGAGGTGGATGAGATTCAAAATAAATCCATGACCAATTCATTCCCCTTCTTGAGCAAAACTGGAATTGATAAAGGATCACAGTGGCAAATTCCAGAAGCCAGTTAATTTAAGGGAGGAGTGAGAGGAGAATTTGCATGGATGACCTCACCCAGAAGCTCCAGCCCTGGAGCATATAAACAAGTGAGGTAGGTAGGTCTACTCAGTTCCAGGCGCAGCAGTTTCCAAACAAATCAGGACCATGGCAGTCCTCCGTTCCACACTGCTGCCACGTGGGCTGTTTCTGTGCCTCGGAATGCTGTTTATTTCTGCCATCTCTGCAAATTACACCAACAACTCCGCCAATTACGGCCCCGCAACTTACATTAAAAGCTCCACGGTTACCGCTAAAATCAAACCCGACACTCCTCCAAAAATCCAGGTCCATCCAGATGTCTATGAAAGCAACACAGTCTACACAGGTAAGTAGAAGCCATTCTTTCTGCCTTTTTCTCTAAGGGGAGTTAACCAGAACTTCACAACATAACTCTCCATCTTTGCTCTCAATTACAAAACATGTGTTTAGACCTGGATGGGAAGTAGGGACAGAAAGAATGAGAACGTGTAAGAGAGTGGATTGGACGGGACTATTTCTGCATGTTTCCTGTGCCACCCTGAGCCACAGGAGTCATTAAGTCCCAAAACCCAGGTTAAGAGAGCTATGGCAAGTTCTCTGACTTAATAAAATTGGCGTTTTTATTATTTTAAGGGTCTCACTGCTCAAGATCTCACTACTAGTAAGTGGAAAAACTAGCTCTTAAGTCTTGTTCTTTTCATTCCTAATCCAATGGTTTTCTTAGAGGTACCTAGTAATATTTTATAAATATCCCTTTTGAGATCAGCCAAACTTACAAGTCAAGTGCTTTCTTATTACTTTCATAACAACAAAAATATGTAAAACAGTGGTTTACATGTATTAATGCATTTAGCTCTCATAACAGCCCATTAGGTAGAGACCACTGTCATTCCTAAATTGTACATGAGAAAAAAGGGATAAGGATGTTATTGACTTGGTTAGGTCACAGAGCTACTTAAATGGTGGAGCTGGGATACAAGCCAGAGCAGTCTATCTTCATCGACTCTGCCCTTAACCAGTACCCTATATGCCTCTCCGTTATAGTAATGAGAGCTGATATTCCTTATTATGTGCTGGGTATTGTTCTAAGGGTCAATTCCATTATCTTCCCATTTTACAGATGAGAACTGAGGCACAGGGAAGTTAAAGTTTTAACCAAGGTCACCAGTTAGTAAAATACTAATATTTGAACCGAAATAACAGTTCAGCTTTGTACAGTCAGGCTGTCCAGCTTCAGAGCCTGTCTTATCTACTATATTATCCTGCCTCTCTTAGACCTCTAACCAAGTTTTGCAGAGATCACCGGGTGAAATCCACACCAGTGATATACAGATTCCAAGCTTCAGCAGGAGAATGACTATAGCCTGCTTTTACACACCCATGCCAACTTGTACTTTTTTCTATTTTTTTCCATGAGGACTGTCACTAAGTGCTTCACTAAGGGCTCACGACTCAGGCAGTAGACCTTGTCCAACAAGGGAGGGAGGATAATCTTGTAATTCAAAATGAAAACCAGGAGGGCATATGTGTGACCTTGTATAGGGGAAAGGACCTGGGGTGGAGGGGAGAAGGGAGCCAGAGAGACAATTGCAAAAGAAAGTACAGACCCCTAACTTAAGCTACATCTCAAGGTGAAAGATTTTGCCATTGAAATGGAAGGAACAGAACCCTATCTTGTGAAGATGGGGAAGGGATAGGAAGGTGGGGAAATTAGGAGACTTTTGAAAGTAAGAAGACAGAAGAAAGAAGAGTCAAAAGATGATTCATAAGACCCCTTAAAAGGATTCCCTCGAAATGGAACATGCTGTGTAAAAGGGGAATCACAGCATTTAGAGACAGTAGACGAGACAGAGAGAAAAGGAAGGGTCGTGGAATGCCTACTACATGCAAAACACTTCCCCAAATGTCATCCGATTTTATCAATGAAAAAAAATGTACTATAGTTCTATGATACACTGACTCACTATAGGAATGATTTAAGTTGAGATTAAAATCCTGTGCCCACAGGTGTGAAGTGACAGATTCCACACCTAGGATGACAAAACAGTCTCCAGAATGTCTGTGTAAAGTGTCATTGTAAGACTCAGCTAGGACTCAGGACTTGTAGGGAGGCTGAGTAAATTCCCACACAGACTAACTACTTCTCCTTATTTTGATTTTGAAATTTTTTTAATTTCAGGGTTTGTGTCAACATTGGTAAGTCAGGGCTGAATGGCTTGGCAGACACTTGCAGGTCAGGGAATATCTTAGAACAAGTTCCTTGGGTTTATCTTCTTATCATTGAAAGAAACGCATAATGCAGTGACACATGTTAAGACTATGCTGGGTAAGCATCTGTCTCCACTTTTAGTTCTATGGACAAGAAGGACGTAACTTGCCTGCCTTTTTACCTGAACTTTCTGCTTTAAGGGCACTATACAACACTGGATGCACAACTTTTTAAATCAATCAGTTAGTAGTTACGTAGGGCCTTCCAAGTTCCCAGCACTGGGCTGGCCAGATACTGACACAGAGGAAACCACAGTATACATAGAGTACAAGCCAGAATGTAACTGAGCACTCAAGTCCATAGTAAAAAATATAAATATTTCAGGAACGAGAGGGAAAGAAGGCTGAACTGGCCTGGAGGTGGGACATAAGTAGGATCCTGGAGAGTAAGTGAGGATGAGACGTATGATGAGAACTGCATGCAGGCAGCCAGACATGAGCAAAGGCCAGCTGTGAGCTGTGTGCCTGCAGACCCAGAGGAAGACCCCTAGAGTTGGGATGCACACAGCACCGTGAGCTACAGCTTATGCAGGTCGTAAAAGACACATGCTGGGTACTGTAACTGACAGAACAGAAGCAGAGATATAAAAGCAGAAATGTTTAGATGCTCTAGAAGAAGGGCACTTTGAAGATTTTGGAGAAGAGTGTCTCCTGATGGAAGTGTTGTATGTGGAAGTCTGTGCTGGCCGCAGCCTGAACGGAGAACATGGAGACCAGAAATTCAAATGATACAGATGTCTGGGAGAGAGGAAAAGAGGATATAAGCCAGAGTAAGACAGGGAAAACAGAAAAAAGGACAGAGATAAGAGCATGTCCATGAAAGAGATGGCAGACTTGATGAGTCTGTGGGTGACACCATCACTTGTCACAGTAGACCTCACCATCATGCACACATCTAGGACAAATGCCTGGTTCTCACTGAACAAGCTGGGACCTGTGGGAGCTGGTTCAGCATACCTTAACTGGCAAAAACAAACCGAACAGAGAAGTGTTTTGTGCTAAAAATATAACAAGTGCAATTTGTCTAACACTCATCATGTATTAAAGTCTTTGCATTCTTTTTACTCCTCCGAGGAACTTTTCAAGATAAGGTATCATGATCTCCATATAATAAGGGATAATGTCATTATCCCCAGACCTACAACCAGGCCTGGTACAAAGTGGGCATTTAATGAATATTTGTGGAGTGAATAATGAAGAATAAGAAAACTGAGGATCAGAGGTGAAACGACTTCGTCTTCAATGTTAGAGCTAGAATTCAGAACTAGGACTGTCAGATCCTATGATGCTACATGATGGTTTTTTTTTTTTTTTTTTTTTTTTTTGCTTTGTGAAGAAGTCTTTGGAGGAATTCTGGGTAGCTGAGAGGGCCCTGGAGAACAGCTTAGCATTGAGGAATTCATTCAGAAGGGATCTTCTAAGAGAGGAAATGGACCAACTAAAATATTCTCTTGAAATTCCCTCCCCACTACACATCAGAATTCTGAAAATAATAAGAGGAATTAACAAGTGTCATTGGGGTTCCCTGTGAGTGCCTGCTAGTTAAGTCATGGCATAAGACTTGCCTGAGCGGAGATGGTCAGGAAACTCTAAGGGGCTATAGGACAGGTTCCTGGATTAGGGCTCCTGGGGCTCAGAGGCTCCTGTTACCTCACCCTCAACAATAGAAACCAAGAGCCCAGTCAGCATTTCTAGTACCAGGAAATGGGCTTCGCTTTGACTTAACAGTAACATTCCCAATTTTCAGGAAGCATTTCCTAAGGGGCACTTCTGACCCTTCCTTCCATGCACATCAACCCCTAGTCTCCGCACACGCTACTCCCCCTGAGAGAAGAAGGGCAGAATGGGTTTATCCTTCCCTTTCCATCTGACAGATGAGAACAAGGTTCCAGAAGTTAAGAGCCAGCCTGGAATCTGACCCCAGGTACGAAGCAAAACCAGGGGCAGAGTACGGGTCTCCTCTTGCCTACCTTTTGCTGCAGAAAATCTAGAAAACACCAAAAAGCACTAGGAAGAAAATAAAAACCATCTGTAATCCCGCTATCAAGAAATCACTGCAGTTAATATTTTGATGTCCTTCCTTTCAGACTTTTTTCAACTTCTTTTACAAAAATGAGACCATACTATATTTACATGCTATTTGTAACCTTTTTTCACATTTAGTTTTGGTTTCATAACTCATCCCTTGTCTTACTGTATAGATGGCTGATTGCTTCCCTATCATTTCTTCCTAGTTTGGATTCCTGTGACTACAGATATCACCCATTTGGTCTTGCGAGCACTGGATATAAACGACAATGCAATAGGCTACTGGCGTAAAGCGAACTGGTATTCCGCACAAAGTGTCTTGTATAATGTGACAAAACCATACAACAAAATCTTCACGGCCAAGTGGGAATCTGCTAATTCCACGAACATAACGACAGTCGAGATACAGTAAGAACCTATCTAACATATGATTTGTTTTGGGCTTTTACAGTTTCACATCGGGTTTATGCAGTTTGACACTGATCTTGGAGGACTCAAAATACAATCCAGATATGATGTGGAGAACTCAGTACTTGCACTCCTTTTCTGCCTTGCCATTCTTTGGCTTACTTTTTATCTACAGCAGTTCACGCACACACGCACACACACACACACAATCAGATATGCTCATCATAAACACAAAGAACTAGTATGTTAAAGAAAACCAGAGCTATATGGTAATTAAAGCAAAATGAATGAGTGAATGAATGAATGCATGCACACATACATACATACATACAGACAGATAGACAGACAGACTGTTGCTGAAGGCAAGCCAGGGTGATCAGACATCACCTGGGAGATGGTGAAGATGAGAAGCTCAGACATTAAGGGTGCTCAGATAGCGAGGGTGAGAGGTTCTTGCTAAATTGACTTAGCAAGGTTTTTGCTAAAACTAGATTATACAAGGAAGTGCACATATGGGCATAGGAAAAGATTCCAGAACCTGACCAAAGTTTGGCTAAACGAATAATCTTTGTCACTGGGAACCCTGTTTGCTTCAGATTCTCTGTATTCGAACTGGAGAATCATTTTTTAAAACATAGATTCATTTTAGAAATGGCTTGCTAACAGAAAGTGTGATGACTGTGTAATAAACGTGGATTCCTAGTGTCACACCAAATGGACACACTCTCATTCCGAGGTGAGCTCAGCCAGGGGCTCACATTACACTCTCACCAAAAACAAACAAACAAACAAACAAAAAACCTTTCTTCCAGCTAAGGATTTGTTATCAAGTTTACTTTAGAAACCAAACGTTGAGAGGCGCTTACCCTTTTGGACTCTGCCATTTTGTGCTGAAAGAACAGGTCTGACCATCAGGCCATGTCCACTATAAATTGCTCTGTGGACAGCAGTGGTGACGTTGCTGCCAAGCCACTCCATCCTCACCTGCCATGCCCTGAGCCTGCTTGGACCTGGCTGGCTCCCACAGAGTGACTTGCTAGAATCCAAAAGGTGCTACAATCCAGCCTCACTGCAGCAGTCTCTTAAAGGCCAAGCAAGACTAATTCGGGCAATAACTTCTCTTTAATCCCACCTCATTAAAACCTCGACTCCATGCAACAACAGATAAAAGACCAAGTAGTGGCAATCTGCAATAGAAATAGCATATTCCCTCTGATGTGTGGTCTCCTGACCATTCCTAATTCTCACCTTGCTATGATGCACACTGGCTTCTCCACTTGTTTGCAATGTACACACATGGTCTTGATCAACGAGGCTGACAAGGAGAGGGGAGCAGCTCATATGATGGGGCATACAGAAAGCAGAGAACTCCACTGTGTTGGGTAGGGCACAAAAGGGATATGAAGAGCTCCCTGGCCATGAACTTTACAGTGAGGTTTAGTAAGGCCAGGCCTATACAAAAATAATTACTGAGGTTAAAGATCCCTACACTCCCAAGGAAGCGTTCCCTACACTCCCAAGGAAGTTCTGGCTCTCTGTTATTTACTCCCACAACTTCCACTGCTTTGTCAAAGCACATATCATCACTGTGATCAATTACTTAATTCATTAGTCGATTATTCATTTAAAATCTCTCTCTCCCTAGAGAACTGTAAGTGCCACATGGATAAGAACCTGGCCTGTCTGGTTCACTACCATCCCCTCAGCACCAAGCACAGTGATTGGCATGTAGTATATTCTTATTAATTGTTGAATATATGAACAAGAGACTAAAATAATAATGGACTCACTAATATAAGAACAACAGACTAAGCTCTACCAATCATTTAATGAACTTTAAGCACTGACTCTGTGTCAGTTATTGTTAACAGAACCTGCTCTCAAGGAGCTGGCCTTCCAGTTGCGGGGAGAGGCTCATAGCAAGACAATGCAGAAGAGAGACATGTCTCTCTGATGGAAATCTATTGAGGTTAATGATAATAGGGAGAACAACTTCATAGAGTTACTGTTAAATCTGTGGGCAGATGTGACCCAGGTGGATATTACAGGCAGAAGGACTGGCTTGAATGAAGATCATCCTGTGGGGAGTTAGGGATAGTGAAGTTGGTTGCAGTAGGGGGTGGACATTATCTTCTCTGGAGGAGGATCATGGAAGATCTTAGTTAAGACAATATAGAGCAGACTAGTATTTAATTATCTGCTAATTGGGTAAGTAAGCACAAAAGGAATGAAGAGGTTGGGATCCTCTGGGAAGACAGAACTGTGAGCTAAAGTGTGAATCCCACAGCTGAGGTCCTCACCATTCTCTCTCATTGATTTATCCTCCACAGAGCCTTCTCTTTCCATCTCGAAACACTGCATGCATTTTCTCGTGTGAAAATTAATAAACGAGGTAAGTTCCTCTGTAGCCCATTTACATATCTGGCAGTGAACTCGATCAGCCTGGAAAATTACTTTGTGGGGGCCCTAGAAAAAAAGTCTTCTAATCATGTGTTACCCAAATATCAGGTGAGCCTTCTAGCTCATATGAGACCTACATAAGATTAGCTCAACCTCTTATCCTATACCCTGTAGAAAATAAAAGCCATCTCCAAGATTTCTGCCAATTCCCAAGGGCCTTATATTTTCACAATCACTTGCGGCTCCAGAATCCTTCTTCCTAGGGAGCTGTTTCTATTCAATATCACATAGACACCAATATGAAAGTCAGCTCCTTCCTCAATTTCCACAAAGACTTTCCATTCACACAAAGCCTTCACAGGTATAGAGACTCTGTAGGGAGGAAGGGGAAGATTTGCACAGAGAAGGGTTGATAGCATGGAAATACCAAACATTTCATTAGTTCTCAGAGTGGCCGTTGGCCACCATCCACCACCAGGAATTTCCATTGGTCTTTCGCAGGCTGTAGTCCTCAACCTCAACCCATCCTGAGGCTCCTTGCCCTTCTTTTCCCTCCTCTGCCCCCTTCCTTCCCTCATCTCCCTTTAGGGAGTTAAAATAAATTCAAGAAACTGAAGTTCAGAAAAGATATGTAACTTGTCTAAGACCACATGGAAAGTAAATGGCAAAACTAGGATTCAAATTCCACATCTTGTACTTTTTACACTTTACAATCTTTTTTTAAATGAATTTTTAAATACAAGTTTCAACCAACAACAAGACACATTAGTCTTTCTCAATGTCCAGATAACAGGACTTCCCCAAGTACCCCAAAACACTGACATACATTGACTATGCTACCCATTTCCCCACCAGTCTTGGTCAAAAGGGATATCCATTTTCAACAAGTTTTAAAGTAATTACGCCTAATGAAACTATTATATGAAAGTCTTAACTGTTTCCTTGGTATTTTCCGCCCTGTGAAAAGACTGGGTATTATTTTCTTTCTCAGAAAACGTTTTCAAGATAAATACTGGTATAAATGCTAAGAAAGAAAAAAATATTGTTTCTAGTCAGAACTCCTTAGCTCCATGCTAATAAAATCCAGTTGAAAAAAGAAAAAGAAAGTGGTCGAATCAGACTTTCTGGCTCAGTGAGCTGCTAGAGAAACCTTTGCCCTGGGGAAATGCTAAATGAGATAAGACAATGCCACAGAACTTATAGGCACCCTCCAGGCAGGCAGAAGAATGCATGGGTCTATGCAAATCCCTGAACATTTCTCTTCATTATAGTTCCCTCTGTGGTCCACTCAGACCCTCGGAGATATCACTGCCAAGCCCCAGTTTTTCCAGGATCAGACATCCCACCTACCACCCACCACCCACCACCCACCACCCCGGGCTACAGGCCTGGCTTTCTCTGCTTCTTAGCAAGGCAACCTGGAAGAACTAATGTGTGGTCAGATCCCTGCACAGGGAAATGACCAGTGCCACAGAAACTACAGAGATTAAGGGGTTTGGACAGTGCATCTTTCCACTTACTTTAAAGCAGGAATAGCCGTCCTCCAGTATGGATGCTATCTAGTTCTTATAAGCTTTACATGCAGTCTTTGAAATCAGCAAGAAAAAATAAAATTCTGTCATTCTGGATCGTATTTGCACTGATTCATCTAATACATTAAGGACAGTTGAGGGACGAGCCCACCCAATAACATGCTCAGTAGTTACGTAAGTTGAAAATAAATTCATTCCCTGGTTGGACTGTGTAGACCTTAAGAGTAGAGAGTTTTCTTATTTATTTTTTATTCCTTGATATTCTGTACCCCATAGCTTTAACCCTCCTCTACACACACTTGGCCCTTGAGACATCTTTATTGAATTGTACTCATGAACTCTGGCTTCAGTGTTCCATTAGATTAGCTTTGTTCTCTAGCGCCCATCCACCACCCAAAAGAAGTTCTGATGCCTTTTTTTTTTTCAGCAATGACCACGATGTCACCCTACAAGACCACGATGTCACCCTACAAGACCACGATGTCACCCTACAATGCCACGATGTCACCCTACGATGCCACGATGTCACCCTACAACGCCACGATGTCACCCTACAACACTACGATGTCACCCTACAACACCACGATGTCGCCCTACAACACCACGATGTCACCCTACAACACCACGATGTCACCCTACAACACTTCCAGAAGTTTGGGCAACAGAATCTTCCTCAGCCCCATCGAAGATGCCATTCAGATCACACTCGTCTTTCTCATCACCAAACTCCTCCTCTTCTAGAAGGACACTAAGGGAACAATTGTTCCTGCCTCCACTGTACCTCCTACATTCAATTCCAAGCCAGCTCCGACATGTATGTAAACGAAGCTTTATGTTCTCAAATGTACGACTCTACTGCCACTGCTTTGGATCAAAAAGGAGACTAGGTTGAGGGTAACCAGCCCACTCACTGGTGAACTTGGGGCACACAGATATTCAATTGGACCTTTCAGGATACAAATTAGGCTTTTTATAACTACTTAGAACTGGTCTGGGTGTAACCTGGAATTCCAGCTCTAGGTTTAGCATGTTGACAGCCAATTCTATAGCCAATCTAAACTTCTGTTAATTGCCAAGTGATTTATCTGTGTCTCTGAGTCTCTGTGGGAAAAACCTTTCCTCACTTTCAAGATGATCTCAGATTTCTGACCAAACCCACTCAGGTTACACAGAGCTTCTATGACTCATATGACTCAACAAGGAAAGGAGAAAGGAAAAATAGCCCTCGTGCTACTGGCAACACCAGCAGCATTGGAAGGGCAAGGAAATAGGAATGCACCATATCTGAGAAGCCAAAAATAGGGGAAAATGGTGGCATAAAGGCACTATTTCCTATGTCCAACCAAATAAACTATATTTCAAACAAGAATAATGGATATGTTAAATTCAAATATGTCTTTAATGAGTGACTAACTCACGATACAGAGTATTTTATATCTAATTTTATTCATTTACATGAGCATTAAAAATTAATAGAATAGTGAGAGAGTGTAGGTTTTCAGGCCAGATCTAAGGGTAAAATTTTCTCAATTTTAATTTTCTTCAAGTGCAAATGGATCATTTTTCCACTAATGGTAATTTCCACTACAGGAAACAAGCAAAATATTTATCATATACATAATACATTATAAAACCAAAAGAAAGCATGGTATTTCCAGTAATAACCAACAAAGGTTCCTTTTAATAATGATGCTATATTCCAGGACACCAACATCAAGTGACTGGCCTCCCTCAGAGACAATTTGTCTATTTCTTCTTCTTCCCTATAAATACAGCATACTTTCCTGTTTTGTAGGTTTTATTCTTTTGAAAAATAGACATTTTAAATATTGTAATGTGGTAACTCTGGAAGTCAGATTCTCCCTTCTTCCCCTGGTATGTTGTTATGGTTTGTTGAAGGGTGCCATTGTACATTTGTTTAGCGACTTTTCTAAACTGTTTTTGCAAAGACCTCATTCTTGCTGTATGCGGTCACTGAAGTCTCTTTTCTGTTATTATGGCAGTCAGCCAGTGACTCGACAGATTTTCTTAAATGTAAAAATTTAGCATCATCTTTCTTCATTAAACACTCCCTAATAGATGCGAGGTTTCTTCATTTGTTTGCTTTTAGATTCTAGAGTTCTGAAAAGATTGATTATGACAGTTTTTGCCAGCGTAATGTTGCTTCAGTGGAGGAACCAAGTCTCGAAGCTCCTTGTTCCACCATTTTCTGTGACGTCATTCAGTGTCCACTATTAGTATCTGCCAGGCACTGTGCTAATCGCTTAACATGGATTGCCTCATTTAATCCTCAAAACAACCTTTGAGATATACCCATTTCACAGATGAGGATACTCAGACAGAGAGAGAAAAATAATTTTCCCCAAGTCACTCAGCGTAGAAGTGAAGCTGAGATTTGAAAAGTGGTCTATACGACTTCAGAGCCTGCACTCTTAACCAGAACACCCTAAGGGCTTCCTGAGTGGCTCCTGCATCACCTGAAATCCCCAAGAACAACTGGCCACCCTGGGTTATAGGACAAAGAGAGGGTGTAGGTGTCCCCTGAGAATACAACAAGTAGGCTGCATGCTCCAAGCAGAGCTCCTGCATGCCCCACCTGTCAGCTGCCTTCTCCAAGATAAACTGCAATGAGTCCTGACCCAACAAGCTGGGAACAAGTTTCATATTTAGTTTTCCTGGTCCAATCTGGCCCCATCTCAGGTTCAATGTGGAAGGTGCGACAAATATTAAAGCCCCGGCAAAGATACTCTCTAAAGCTGGAAAACTTTAAGACTCAAAGAAATCTGGGTAACTGAATACAGGCAAACAGTACAGAGGAGGCTGAACAGGAATACTGGGTTAGGAGGCAGGAAACCTGTTAAATTCCAGGTCTGCTGTAAAGTAGAAAAGTGACTTTAAACAAGTGGCTTTACCTTCTTCCACCTCAGTTTTTGCATCCATTAGGTGAAGTCAGCCCAGGTATTTCAGCCCTCTTCCAGGTCTCAATTTTGATTTCTCTGTCATAGCCGGACCTAGTTTTAAGGGTGTAGTCAGAGGTAATAAGTAGGTATGATCTTAACAGTCTATCTGACTGACTGACACAGGCTGCTGGGAGCACAGTTAAGAAGGATTCCAAAGCAAAATCCCGGCTCAGAAACGGAGTGTCCTACTCGATAAGTGGTATCTTCCTTGGGCTCAGGAGGCAGGAATTCAAGCAGCACAGGTTCCAGGTATTTGTCATCCTTCGTCATTCCTTAAATGAATCCAATAAGTGGCAAGCAGGATGGGTGGCAGACTAAGAGTAAAGGGCTACAGAAGTACACATTCGGACTCTCAGGAATAGCAAATCCTGATCCCCATATTTGTAATCAACCTCCTGATCCTAATAGGAAAGTGATACACCAAAAGACCAAAAAATAAAAAAAAAAAATAACACACACACACACACACACACACACACACACACACACACACGGAACTGCAAAGAAGCCCACAGGCTATAACCTCATGCACGGTAAAAAGAGATGAACACAAGATTAACTGTTTCTCTCTCCCACACTCACTTGCCCAACCTTGTTCTTCTACCTTTATGTTCTCTTGTTTGCAGCTCCACATTTTGTAAATGAAATGCATACTTAATGTGTGTTAGAAACAGTAATTGCCTACCTGCCATAAGTCATTCTGAGAAAGTAGAAAACTGATGTCTTGCAAATCTCATTACCTCAAAGATCTTCACATACCAAAAAAAGCCCAACCCGGTCAATGATCCAAACATAATACCAACCACTTGGACCAGGAAACAATTTCAGAAAATTAAGACAGTATCTTATTGTCTATCAACACTCACATTACTTAGTAAAGCAAATGCTGAAAATATTAATAATTAAGTAAAGCTTTAATATTGCATAAGATAGTTTGCTAATTATCTTAAAGCGTAAACTCTAAAGCTAGACTGCCTGGGTTAAATTTCATTTTATATTGTCCCTTATTAGTTGTGCGACTTTATACAAGTTATTTAACTTTTCTGTGCCTTGGTTTCCTCGTCTATAAAACAAGGAGAAAAACAGTAAGTACTTCATAGGTTGTTGGGTTGATATTAAATTAGTTAATATATATAAAGCACCTCAAGCAGCAACTGGAACAAAGTAAGCACTTTTAATGCCTAAATAAAGCATCATAAATGATACATGGATGTATAAGAAAGCCAAGTAATATGACAATATAAATAAAGCCAAGTATTATGACAATATAAATAATGCCAATAAGGACTAAAATTACTAATTTGTAACTGTTATAAGAAATGGCTGATGTTTGACTTCTCATAATCTTTTTCCCTCCAGCCCTACCTTCACCTCCACCCTTCAAGCTTCTAAGTAGAATGTCTTCTAGTCTTCAAGGTCAGCTCCGAGGCTCTCTCTTTTTCCCAGAGAATCTAAATAGTGGCTAACAGGATAAAACTATTCTACAGAATAAAGAGCTGAGTCGGGGAGTGGGTGAGAGGAGCAAGAGCAAAAGCAAGGTTTGGGTTGAGTGTTATGGGGTTGAGATAGAAGCTTCAGCCTCTGCAGACTGCAAGGAGAGACTAGGGGATTTCCCAAGCACAGCTGTCGGTTACAAACTGGTTCTCTCTTAATGTTCTACAAGGTATACAAATGAAAATTAGAATTATTTTACTTCTGATTGCTGAACTATATTTCTTTGAATGTGGCTCAGCAGTGAAACAAGGATGCATGGATGGACCACCCCTACCCAGCTTTTATGTAAGTTACATCCATATAAATAATGAATATATATGTTACACATAATATATATTATATATTCATTATACACACCTGATATTTAACACGTGCAAAAATATATATATATGCATCTATGCATACATATATAAGCTATATTCAAAAATAACTTTAGACCACATGCTTGAATCCAATAAACTCAAAAGGCCTTTGGCTAAAATAACTAAATATGTAGACAAAGTACATTTAAAGAGCTTGAGAAAATTTTTGAAATTGTTATTTCAATTGTTGAGCCTGGTTTTCTTTTTAAGCCAAACAGACCAACAAGGTTCAAATCCCAGCTCTGCCACCTACTGAGTGACTTTGAACAAGATTCGAAATCTTAAACCCCAGATTCCTCGCCCGTGACCAGCGCTAACTCCTGCCTTAAACAACGTGACTGAGACACCGAGCACAAAGTGGCTGGCATAATATTAATTCACAATAAGCCAACAAATGTCCCAAGCCAGTAGTTAATTGCACAGACATCAACGCAATCTCAAATGAGTGTGTAATACATTATATCCCACTGGTTAATCTGATTAGGGTGTATTATTTTTCTAAACACAGTTTTCTCCTTTAAGAATGTAGCTTTGACTCTCCTGCTAGTACTTTGGAAATTATTAAGGGTTAATGTGGCAACAAATCAGGCTCTTGTTTGCTAAAAATCATGTATTGCCACAATGTCGCCATCACAGATCTGTTTAGTTTTATGTTCCACAAGAAACTGGGTTCTCAGAGGCCAGATGTTTGCAAGACCAGCTAAGTGCCTCTCTGCCTGGGTCAAACCTACTCCTCACGAGCAGGGACAATAACCATGCACCAATCTTTACTGTTTATCCTGCTGTAAAGGGAGTGCTGGTCAGTGAGCCCGAGTCAGGGCTGCTAACAAACAGTGATGTGGTCCTGAGGACCACAGTTTACTGAAAGACTCTTGATTCAGAATTCTAGTTTCTACTTAAATTGGTGGTCATGGACTAAAATAACTTTTACCCACAAAAGGAAATGGAAGATTCCCAGGAAGATAAAGTTAGCCAGAAAAAAGTGCAATACCTGGATTTTATTTTATGTTGTATGGTTATTCTCTAAGCTGAAGCACATAGAGAAAAATACCGACCTGAAGTCTGCTCAAAAAGTTTGGTATTAAATCTCAAAAATTTTACCAAACCAAGTTGAACCAGTTCTTTAGAATTGGCAGGCACTTCCATTCATTCAATAACTAATTGTTTAGCACCTGCTGTGTAGCCGGCACTGGGCTAGGTCCTGGAGGAACTAGAATAAATCAGACAGACAGGGCTCTGGCCCTCATGAAGTTCGCATCCTTGTGGTTGGGACAGACGATAAACTAGTAAGAAATAAATAAGACAAAAAGATATATAATTTTAACTGCGAGCTAGGGGAGTGTATAGGTATTATAATGGAAAATAACAGAGGATTTCTATCTATACAGGGTGATCAAGAGGGTGACATTTAGACTGAGATCTGAAGAATGATAAGTTTTATGAAGGGGATGGGGCAAGAGATAGGAACAGTATTCCAGGCAGAAGGGCATGGCGAGAGAAAATTTCTTAGATGTCCTCAATTAAATTACAGCAGTCTGGAGGAAGAGACAAGGCAGATGAATCAGTTAACAGCTGCAGATTGAACTAACAAGAGACTCACATTCCCGAATGTGTGTTCAACTTCAGGCAGTTATCGAGAAAGAACAACAGCCTACCATCCCACCACATCTTACTTATACAGGAACTTTCCAGACTGTTGCCCATAACCAATAGACGCATCAAATACTTTTTCCTGACAGGCTATCCACCTATGCCAGAACTTCACCCCCTTTACCTTTTCTTGTCCCCTTTATATACAGCAATGTAAATTCTTTCAAAACTTACATCTCTCCTCCCCAAACTCATCGTATAAGAGCCCCATCAACCCCAGGATGGAGGACATGTTAGTCTTCTCCTGCTGCTCGTTTAGACTGCACGCTCCAGGACCTGGACCTTTTTCTGGCTAGCTTGTGGCTCAATAAACCCTTTCTTTCAAGACAACGTGTGGCCTTAAAGGTCTTTGTTTCACAGGCAGAAAATGCAAAGACCTTGAAGCAGGAAAGAAATTGGCGTGCTTTAGGACTTGAGAAAAGTGTGACCAAAACATAGTGAACAGCTTGAGGTTGGCAAGTAGGCAGTGGGCGGGTCATATAGGGCTTGGCAGGCTGGTGTGAAGAGTTTGGGTTATATTTTTAAAGCAAGAGGAAGCTTTTCAAGGGGTAACGTGGTAGGGGTAGGAGAGGTGGTGACAGGAATGTGGGAGAGAACCAAATTGGAAACAGACCAGTTAAGAGGCCGTGTCAGCAACGCAGGCAAGAAATGGGGGTGGTTTGGACTAGAGTGGTGGCATTGGAAATGTAATGATAGAAAAAATCATTATATATTTTAAAGGTAGAACCAGTAAAATTCTCTGATAGGTTAGACGTTAAGAGGTAGGAATCAAGGAATGAAGCCCAGATTTCTGGCTTGAAAAAAATGAATGAATGGTAGTGGCATTTTTAGGGAAATGGCATTTTTGAAGAAGAAATCAGAAATTCACTTTGGAAATGAGATGCCTATGACACACTCAACTACCCATCTATGGTTCTATCTGCGGGCAAATAAAACTTTAAATGGTAGAAGACACTACTAGCCCTTCTATTCCTTCAGGTTATTATTGGCCATAGTGGTCATATTTAGTAAGAGATCTGTGAAAAGGGTTTTTCGACTTAGTTCATACTTATTATCATACTAAATAATACACTGGTTGGATGAAGGTGAACTTGAGCTGAAGTATTGAGGACTTGTTTCTTGGGCATCTTTACGAATATAAGCCTGGGATATTATTTCTTTAGCTAACCACCAGGGAAAAAAGTGTTCTACTTCATTTTTTAACGATAATATTCCTCTTTCAATAGTGACAGGATATTGCTAGGAGCAGATGGATGGATTTTGAAGAACATAAACCAACTACGGAGCTACTTGAAAGCGTAACTGCAGCTTGAAAATCCTCTCATGTCAAGAATCACCTTCTCCTACTTCACTTCTGTGGCGATAGCGGTTCTCCCTGCAGCTATGTGGAAATGGTGTTTATCTGGGACATTTTCCAAGTGCCTTGCAACAGAGTCTTGGTATAAAGTTAAATTGTGTGAAACTAACAATGATTTTTGTAGTGCAAGGGAGGTTAGCAATATCCCAGACATAACAAAAGCAAAATGAGCACAATCTGTTTCTCATCTTTAAGATAATTCCATTTCCAGGAGGAATGTAAAAGTCCAGAGTTTAATAAACAAAATAAACTTATCATAGACCTAGTCTATTAGTGGTCGCATGAACACAGCTGATAATATTATTCTGGACATTTTTATGATCCATTAGTGGTGACTACATCAACTTAGGCAAAACGAATGATTGCTGAGGTCTGGTTATTCTGTTCATAGCGATATGGTCAATATTTTTCCTAACTTCTCACCTTAGAGTTGGTTTTAATTTCAAGAATCATGCTACAAAGATTTATATTTATCTAGCTACGAACCACACCATTCCTATAGGAAACAACCACTGCTCTCTGATATTCCACTCCCACAAAATAAAATGTGCTTTACTCCGCTGGGGTCAAAAAGGACATGATATATATACTCTCTTCCTACCTCTCCAGCTTCATCTCCTGCTCTTCTCCACATCACATTTTACACACTAGCAGTACATGTGTAAGATGGATCTAGTGACTTGCTTCTAAAGAACAAAGCACACCAAAGTGATTAGGTTACAAGACTGTAACTTCCATCTTGCCAGCGCATTTGTGTACATGCTCTCTCTTTCTCCCCTTCTCTCTCTCTCACTGGCACTCTCCCTTGCCCTCTTACTTGCTCACTCTGATGAAGCAAGCTGCCATATTGTGAGCTGCTCTATGAAGAGGCCTACAGGGCAAGAATGGGAGGGGAAAACTGAGGCCTCAGTCCAACAACCCCACGAGGAACTCAGTCCTGCCAACAACCACATGAGTGGGCCAGGAAGATGATCCTTCCCAGTCAAACCTTGAGATGACTGCAACCTTTGAGTGACCCTGAGCAGAGGTCCCAGCTAAGCCACATTCAGATTTCTGGCACACTAAAACTGTGAGATCATAAATGTGGTTGTTTTAAGCCACCATGTTTGGGGTAATTTGTTATGCAACAGTAGATGATAACCAATACACTCACCCTGCAATGTGGTTATAGGGGTAAAGCGAGGTAATATAAAAAGTACTTTGCAAAATGCCGGACACCAACAGCAGGCACTATGCGAGGTGAGTTCTACTCTCCTCCCTGTTGCTGCATTTCCATTGCACCACGTGCTCCTGGCACCCAGACCTTCACGTCTAGATCCCCGCAATGGCTTTGCCACTGGTTTCCTTGCTTCCCTTTGTCTAACTGATTATCTTCCTTAAAAAGCAAACAGACAAAACTTCAACAACTCCCTATTCCTTAAAGGATAAAAACCAAACTAATATTCAAGACCCTCTAGGCTCTCCCCATCCTATATTTCCAAGCTAACTTCCATTACACACTCATACCTCATCACTACTCTATTAAGATTAATCTATTCACTATATACTTTGTACATTCCCACCCTAGTAACCTCACTCATAAAATTTTACCCTTTCAGTATTTATTCTTTCTTCTTGAATTCCAAAACACCACCCTCCCTACCCCATCACTTGAAGTTCCATTCAGGACTTACCTCCTCCACGAAGCTTTCCAAACCTTACCACCCCCTAATAATCTTTTTCCTTCTCTAAATTAATATTTACTCATTTGGTATTTAAAATCATTGTGATAAAAATCTGAGAACAGGCAGCAGCAACTTCAGAAAGCATGTAGTCCAAGCATTCATCTCTGAGGCTCTGAGAAGAAAGTGACACGACTGAACAGTAATAGCACTAGGACTAGAATTCAGGCCTCCATACTTTCATGTTATTCCATTTTAAAAATATTTACCTATGTAGGAAGCACTATAAAACTTCAGCAGTTTCCATTCATACACCACTCATTTATTTAATCGACAAAATTATTGAGTACTATTTACCAGATACTCTGCTTAGAATACCTTGACCACAAGGAATTCAGGGTGGTGGACAAAAAACGTAAAGCAACAATTACAATATAGCATGATAAGATCTCTATGGCAGGTTCTAGGGAGACTTAGAAGAAAATCTTTGGTCCTTCACTCATCTATGAGAGCGTGGGGGGAGGGAAGAATTCTCACTTTCCTACAGAAAGCAAGTAGAAAAAAACTTATCTTGAAGCAACCCATGAAAAATCATGTTTTCTAATATGATATCGGATTTGCAAAATTTGGAATTAAAAAAAGTACTGAACTATATATACATTATCCTTTTTTTAGAGTCTGTGTTTGGGAGTCTAACAGACTCCAAGTGTGAAACACTCAGTTTGCTGTCTATTGACTGAGTGATCTTGGAGAAGTAGCTTAAGCTCGCCCAATTTTTATATTCTCATCTGCAAAATGGAAATAATGCCCAACTTGTATGGTATTTGTGGGAATTAAAACAAAAAGTGCCTTAATAAAATATGGCTATGCTGACTTTCAAGTAATCAATACAAAATATACATAAGTAACATAAAAATTGTTTGATAACTAAAGCAGATTAAAATATAATTAAGTATGCATTGTATCACTGTGAAAATTTATCATAAAATTCCTGCAGTTACTAACTCTCCAAAATAGAAGTGTGCCCCTTTGAAATTTTTTCTAGTATAGTAATCACTATGCATGGCCTTTTACTATTTTCAGGCGGCAACATTCTGAGATTCTATTGGTACCAGTTGCCAATGTGAAGAGTAAAACAAAATCCTATATTTAATAAGTTCAGAATACTAATGAGAACACGAGAGAGAACAGTTCCTTGTCCAAAGCAAGCAAATACATTCTTGTGGATTTGGTCCTGAGGAAAAGATACCAGAGATAAATGCCAAGCATATAGTTCAACTTAAGCAGGTAAGTTTAATGATCAGAACAAAATGAAATCGAATAGAGAAAACTGTATACAAGAGATGCTTTACAGTGTAATAGATCCTTTTCACATTGATTACTTTAACACAGTTTAATAAAAGTGATTATTCTTCAGTCTTCTCAGTTAAAACTGTTCAAGTGGCCATAAAGTCTGGAAACATACACAAATACATTTAATTGGTAGTTGACTAATATTCTATGACATGTTCAATGTGCTATTTCTCACTAGCAATTCACGTTCAATAATAAGCTGAGCGAAACTGCAATAGGCAATGTGCACTAAAGCCGCATTTCCATCAATCCTTGCACATCCATCTACAAACGCTGCCTCAGGTGATTTGTGTTTCTAATTTTCCCTGAACAAACTTATGCCTAGAGCACACCCTAGAAGAAGTAGCTCAACCTATTAAGAAATACATGTAGTCTATGCTTCTAGATTTTGTGGTCACCTATATTTTAATTTTTTATAAGATTCACCTACTGTAATTTTTATAAATATTCGTCTTTTATTATATCAGAAAAAAATGAATACTAAAAATGAGCTAACGAAAAAACAAAAATAGATTGCTATTGCTTTCAATTAGTTCAACACCAAAACATTTAGCTGAAATAAAGTAATTTTTAATCTCGCAAAAGACACTTTAAATGATACTCAGGATACATTACAAATTTTGTTTTAAAATAGATTTGAATTTAAAACAAGTTTTACTCACAGTGTTTTCAATAAATCATGCACTCCAGAACACAATGTGGAGGTGCAATAAATATGTGATGACTTAGTAGTCTAAGGGGATAAAGCTATTTTTCAAATATGGAAATTAAATCTTTCTAAAATATTAACCCCTATGGGCTATTCTCCTTTATAGACTACAATATTATTGTCAGTTTCATATACTTTTACTTTATAAAGAATTCCCACAGGAAGAAATTTCTGGAGGTTTTCCCAGATATATACGGCTACATTTTCTGTCGTGCTGTAGAAAAAAAGAAGATAAAAAAAAAAAAAAAACAGTAAAATTTCGTGTTTAATATTTACAGAGAACAGAAATTCTACTTTTAAAAGACATCAATAGTTAAACTAAAACCAGAAATCACACAGCAATCAGATAAAATGTTAAAATCAATTCTTCTTTCTTATTATCTATATGAGGTAAGACAGTTACACTCACCTTACAACATCTGTGAAGTATGGCACATCTAGATCCAGGTTCTTATGATCAAGGGGCTTCATAATTGCCTCCTACAGACAAAACAAAGGAAAAACCTAATGCCATTTATGATTCATATTCCAAAATGTTCCACCTTTGCCTCTAAAACATCATTTAGCCACTAACTCAGTATTTTAAGTACTTTATCTGTGTCTTACAATGCAATCTCATTCTCAGTAAGCATTCCATGACAATATCCTCTCACTGAATGTAAAAAGGTTAAGAAACCAAAAAGTAGAGAATTCACTGGAGCTTTCTTATAACAAGCCTTGTAATTCAGAATTTAGTTTAACACTTCCTGCATTCTGTCCAAAAAGTTACCAGAAATACTTGTCCTTAACGGTCTCACTACCTTCAAGAAAATATTATGACAAAGATCAAATGAGTACCACACTTTTCACAGCAGACTAAGACTGAAACAATGTTAGTAGTAAATTTCTGCTATAAGTAGTATTTTAAGAATGATCTTGGGCTCTTGGAAAAAAATATATAAACACTTAAACACTATTGCTTCCTAATGCTTATATATATTAACATAATGTTTTCATTTGTCAATTAGCAAGAACTGTAATTGCCTTATTCTAAGTTTTTACTTTTCGCTATATTGTAAAAGATCTAAGCATTTGTGCAACAATCTCATTTTCCATGTGGTATAGTTCCAAGAAGAGTACATTAATAGCAGTAATAGCAATCATGTTCTGAGCAAAACCAGTATCACCTAAACCAAACAACCTTCAAAACAGATCAAATGATAACCACATGAATATCAAGAAAATAAATATCTTTGTTTTATCTTCGATTCCAGGTCCCAACTTTTCCATTGAAGTCTCTTCAACAAGGCTCTTTCTAACTTTACTCTGCTGCCATGATGAGCCACTCTTACTGATGGGAGCATGTGGTGTCCTTCAAAGTGGTATACAAAGGTATATTTAATCATATTGCTTGCTTGGGACATCTCGTAGTTCTCACATTGTTGTCCTGTACAACACCCTGTATAAATATAGTTTATGTCCCCAGTAAATGCAAGAACTCTGTCTTTACAGCTTTCCTAAAGTACTTTGAGCACAGTGCTGTCTGTTTATTACCTCATTCTCTTATTTATTCAACCAACTTACTGGGCACTTATTATTCTTTACCTCTGAGAAAAAGTAATGTGAGCACTCTGTGAGTAAGGGCTATGTCTCATTCCCCTATGCATTCCTAGTGCTTAGCTTGAACACTGACATAAAGTAGGCAAACTTGCTGAATACATGGGTGATAAGTAATGTGAAAGAAGTAATGATTATTAATAAAAGCATTTTTATGAAACAAATGTCAAATTTTAGAATAAAAGTGAGGGCAGAGTTGAAGCAAAAAACTAAATAAACAAGTAAAACAATGGCATAATAAAAACTAAGCTGGATAGAAGGAAATTTATTCCCAACTTTGTAAAGGACTAACACTATGACCTACGGCAAGTTGGTTAACTGTTCAGCATCTCTCAAACTTAATCTATGGCACGAGGAAATGGATTTAGATAATCTCTTAAGGTCTCTTAGAGTGCAAGAATTCTCAAATGATATAATCAGTGAGTCCTTTATCAAACACATTCTTTTGTGTTATCTTTATGATGAACTGCTTCAGTGAGTTTATAATAAAGCTAGAGTGAATAAAATGGGGTAGTATTAAAATCTTGAACAAAGGCACAAGGAAAATTCACAGAAGGTAAAGAAAGCTTCAAGGTGAAAGCTGGATCTTGAAAGAACGGTAGAATTTTTAAACATAGGAAATCAAGATATGCCAGCAATAAAATTAAGATGAGCAGGCTGCATGCATTTCCATCGTTGTAATACAATTGTGACTAATTTCCATTAAGTCATCCAACATGAAAGTAGTTCCTCCAACTACTCCCCTACTCCCACACCCAATTCCACTCACACAGTCATGGCATCCCTGTAGATACTTGGTTCAGGAAGTGAAAGGGGGCTGTCAAATATTATACTTAGAGGACAGCACATAATGAGTACCAAACATGCCATTACCTCCATATAACCTTTGAGGTCAGTCAAATTTATAACCATTCCCGTAACAGGATCAATCTAAAAAATAAACAAAGGTGAATATTACTATAATATGCTCTTCACATTTAAACCTCTGGTAAATTTTTAAAGGCTGTACAAGGTGCGGAAATTGTGCCCACATTTGCCTTCATCCCCAACACAATCATCGGTCTCAGCACAGAAACACCAAGTGCTCCAGGCATCCTTTTCATTGTACTGCTCTTCTACCTATCCACATGTAGCACATTAAAGATGACACTGTGGGAGAGGAAAGGCCTGAAGGGAAGCAGCTCACCATAATCAAAGGCCAACAATGAAGCAATACTAATTTGAAAAGAATCTTTCAACACGGAATCTATCACGTTGGCGGAAAGAAGGCCCAGCAATCTATACAAACCACATAGATATATTCAGCACGTACCTCTCCATGTACTGTCACCACAACTATGGGAAAGAAAAGAAATACCAAAAACCAGCATGACTTTCAATAAATTAACATCAAGCACAGGTTAGCAACATAAATTATTAGATCTCTGTCCCATAAAGATATATTTGTATTTTCCCCAAAACATCTGTCCTCTTAGCTAAGATCTTTTCATCAACCAAAGCAAGAGTCGACCAAGACAAGGGAGCATGGTAGGAGCCCTGACTAAGCAGAAGAGCTTAGCCAAGGCCAAGAAGGGTGTAAATTCTGCTCATAATGCTGATGCACTAATTTGGAATCTCCACCAGGCAGGATCGAGATGCTGCTCAATATCTGCCTGTAAAAGTAGAAAACGAACAGGAAAAAGTCCAGCTACACATCAGTCTGGTCCAATTTGGGGCAGTACCTTTCTAAGAATGCAAAACTGCTGGGCCTAAAACTCTTATCCCTTTACTCACATGGATGTAAACAGTTCACAGTAATGCTTTATAAATTAACAAGTGCTTGTATGGAGCATTTGAAAAATCTTGATGATCAGAATGCTTTACGAGTTGACAACTTTTACATTTTTTTCAACATCAAACAAACGTCATTACATATTATGTGATAAGTGAATAAACTAAGAATGAGAGCTATCATAGGTTGAGTTAAGATGCAGTAACTAAACTAGAAATCCTGATCTCCTGACACTTTTTTTCTGGTCTTTACTCCACACCATATGCTGTGATACTCCATGGCTTTTAGAGCTGTTTTTTGAAACATTAGCTGTATCTCAAAGAATCGAGTCTCTTATTCTTACATAAATTAATTATGTTCTTGGAACTCTGGGCAAAGTTGTAGACACGACATATTTTCCTGTCAGACAGCATATTCCTAGCCAATGTTCCCCTTTTGTCAGTCATCATTTACTCAAAGACCACAATCTAATTTTAACATTAGCCTTGGCAATATCTAATTAGAATGAAACATGGTGCCAAAACAATCTCATTATGTACTCTAAGGCCAAGGAAAAAATTATTTAAACCGTTCATTGTTTTGGACTATCTGTAACAGAGCAGACATTTACAAGATAAAACTTAAGACACATCCAACCAAGGCAACAGCTCTTTTCATTGTGAACTTCCACTTAACATCTCGTTCAAGGCTCAAAGCATTACTGCTCAGTAGATAAGGTTTTTACTCATTAAGACTATATTTGCTAAACACTCTTACTCTTAATTAAAAGGGCTAAATTTTCATCAGTTTTTCTCTCACCTTTATAATTGTGCCCATGGCCATTTGGATTGTTGCATTTCCCAAACAGTTTCAAGTTCTCTTCATTACTCAGAGATTTGCTGACACAAAAAAAAAAAAAAAAAAAAAAAAAAGTCAACATGACAAAGTCAGACACCTCCTCTGTTCCCTACATTTATTATTTGTTCTAGCTTTTGAAAAGCTTCACAATTCATTATTACTTTAGCTTACCAGAGAATCATAAATCAACTTGATTTCATTATTCAGCTTTATGTCAGGATCCAGTGTATACCCCCTAATTAGGCTACTGTACCATACAAATTAGCATAAACAAATTCGATACCTTTGTTCCACAGCAAGATTCCAAAATCTGATCTGCTCAAGGCTCTTCCATTTTTCAACTCAAACATTTACAGAGTACCTACTACATATTAGGCATGGGCTGAACGAAGCAAGGGCATACAGTGATAAAATAGGCTTGTCCTCAAGTGGCTTAAAATCCCATTCCTCCTGAAAAATAACTACATGACCTAGCAGTCTCTTCTTTAACCATTTTGCTTTATTATGCCTCAACTACTGCCTACTGATAACTTCAATCTACTGAGGGGCAGTCAAATCAGGTGAAACTTTAAAATTACAATATTAGGCTATTGGTCCAGGCAGCAAACACTTCTCTTAATAGATTTTTATACCTATACCTATTCCTGTCTAATCTTTGCATCTTTAGTGAGTCCTTACTGCCCTCATACATTGCAGCTTTCCATCATATAACCCCTTTCTTTTTGAAATACTCTTCACTATTTCCTCTACCCTCTCCCATTCATCCACTTCTTACATTTAGAGTGCCACAGTTCACAAAGCTTTTGCACAAAATTATCTCACTGTACCTTCCACAATATTAGCCAGACTGTACGCTCCAGACAGATGGCAGTGACACAGGTACCGCTGATCACTGCTGCATCCCTGTTACCTAGCACAAGACCTGACAGGCACACAACAAATACCTGTCAAGTGAATGAGCTGATGGATCTTGTTGGGTAGAATTATGCTCATTTTACAGAGGAGGAAAAGGATGCTCGGAGAGGAGCTTGCAGATGAGTGGCAAAATTCTCCTCAAAAGCAACTCTTCAGTGTCATCAGATAGTCTGAGGGTTCTGAGTTGAAATTCCAAATGTTGCTTGTTCTCAGAGCTGCCTTAGGAAAGCGAACATCTCAGTTCATTTTATCTTGGGTAAAAAGGGGATAAAAGTTGCCAGGCTGTAATTACATTAGGTACGGTAGGTAATATTCCTGGCATATATAAGAGTATCTAACATTTATTGAGTGTTCACGAATGTGCCTGTCACTGTGTAATCTGGGCAAGTTTAACACCTTTGAACATTGCAGCAACCCTTTGAGCTGCACGAGGGGAATTCGACAAAGAAGTTGCTTCAGATCACAGAGCCGACACCCAAGACCGTCTCTCTCCGCAGTCCGCTCCGTTACCCCACACACTTCACCGCCTCCTGTGGAGCCTGGCCAACTCCAGCTGCCAGTGTTACAGTGTGGTCAGTGAGCCCTGCGGCCACAGGAAGGAACAGGACGCGCCCCGCCCACTCCGCGGTGCGCTCACCTGCCCCTCCCGCACCTGGCCGCGCCCCCAGGCTCGAAGGCCCCGCCCTGCACCGTTGGCACTGCAGGCACAACCCACCTGTGGAGCCGGTGCGTCGCGCTGAAGGAGACCAGGCGGGACACTCGCGCCTGGCGGCGACAGCCAGAGGCCCCAGCACTCATCGCCTCCGAGTCCCGCGCGCGGAGTCACCACCACCTCCCTTGGCCCCAGGGCGGGAACTGGGGTGGACAAAGACTCTCTCCGCGGCTGCGCAGGGCAAGCTACGCCGCCCTGGAAGCGCTCTCCGCTTCACCCTGCGGCTGGGCTCCCTCTGCCGGCCTGGAGGCGGTAATCAGCGTCCCTTACTATCCGGGTCTCGGGATAGCAAGTTTGGATAGCTAGGCAACACCTAGACGGGGTCAGATAAGGTGGATGGGGTTTTACTGTCCATTTTTATGTCTCCTCCGCCTGAGGTTACATCACGCAGTTAGGGTCAGACTAGGAACACTTTGGGTCCGGGAGGGACTTCTTTGAGCCATCCTTTCCATTCACTTCTAGAAAGCCCAGGTTACCATAGAAACCTCCAGTCACAGTTACTCAGATAAGCCCCAAGGCCAGTCTACCTATTGCATAAAGAGCAGGAATTTGAGGGCACGTGTAGGACCACGTGGCTTTCAGAGAGGATACTACCTTTAGACTGTTTGTAAAGATTCTAACTGAGGATAAGTCTCAAGCTCTCCTTATCCACACACATGCATGAATCCATTTATCACTCTGGGTCTGGCACAATGTGAATACATGTACTCATGAACACATATTAGCAATTCCATGTCCACCGTAGACACCTCCAGAGTCAAAAGATCTTTCTCCTCACATCTACTCATAAGAAACGTCTAAACTACTCAGTTCCAAGTTGCGAGTCACCTCTTGCTTCCATTCATGCTTTTATTAAATATTTACTGAACAATGTGGGGAGAAGGCAAAAGAGTTAAAAATGTCAATCAAGAGACTGCAATATGCTGATCAGCTCTGCAGCCAGGCCAGGAGAACACCTGCAGAACAAAGGAAGATTTCTGCTGGGAATGCTAATAACCTATTTCCCACACCTGTGGAAAGGGAACAAGGAACAACAGTCTTTAAGTGGCTGCCCTACACAAATGAAACTGTTCATTCCCTAAGCTAAAACCCTGGGGAACCTATGGATTAAAGGCTGGGAAAGGCCAGCAGGCCTTTCGGGCTGCTTACTCTTCCCCCTCTCCTTCCTCACTGTATGTCCATATTAAAGGAAATGGGAACCAATGACAAGTAAACTGAATTCCCTGAACAGTGGGTCCCCTACTTATTGCCTTTACATGTCCCTCTTGGTCCCTTTCATTCTCTGCCTCTGAGAGGAGACCACGCTCTGTGGAGTGTTATCCCTTTTCTAATAAACTTTCCTTTTGACCCTAACTTTGGTGTGTGTGTTGAATTCTTTCTACACTCTCTGCCAAAGGACCCTCTTCTCTTGGCGCAGGGCTTGGTCTCCCTCACAACTCGGAGAAATCTGCCCTGTCCCGCATCATATCTACTATGAGGTTGGCACTGTTCCAGGCACTGGGAAAGATAGATAAAATCGTGAGAATAGCAGAAATATAAGTCCCAATCGTAATTTCTCTCAAATCTCTCTGGACTCCAGCTATATATTCTGTTTGTGCTACATTAAATTATTATGTTATATAGCAAACATTCTTCACACATTTTTCAAATATTTTCTCATTTCCCTTTTGTGCTGTAAAGAAAGAACTTCAAAGAATTACAACCTTCAGAGATTTTTTGCAATAGAGACTATCTAGTTCAGTGCTCTCACTTTATAGATAAGAAAGCATAGGCCCAGATACGTGAATTACCTAACCAAGATCACTTATAATATAAAAACTATTTCCCAGACATTGACTACATCAAAGATAGTCAGTGGTCACACAAACATTTCACTCATTCCAAAAACAGTTTTTAAAAAATCAAGACAGACAAAAAGTAAAAAATAGAAATTTCTGAGAAGTTATTTTACCTTTACAGAATTCATGCTCTAAAGTTTTTATAAAAGCTAATTCTGTATAAAGGTACTCACCCAATTCACCCTCAGTGATTCAGTTATGGGTTGAACTGTGTCCCCACAAAACAAATGCGTTGAAGTCCTAACCCCCAGTACCTCAGAATATAACTGTATTTGGAAATAGGATCTTTGCAGATGTAATTAGTGGAGACAAGGTCATTAGGGCAGGCCCTAATCTCTTTTTCCATCACTTGTGGACCACATCCCTCTGTCCTTGTGTCTGGACACTGGCCAGTGATAAGCTGAGTTTAGGGAGAAGAAGAGGCCCTGCCCAAGCTTTGAGCCTTAATCACATGCTCACTCAATTTTACCAAAACGTTCTGCACTGGACTACCAGGCACATGCACCTAGATTATAAAATATTATTGATCCATTTTTGTCTTCTCCTTTAAAAACCTTACAGATGGCAGGCCCAAAGCAGGATTCAGGCAACCTTGCGTCAAAATCTTACAATTATACTACTAACCTTAATATGTTTGAACTTCGCTCGCTGTGAATTAGGATGGAATAAAGATCTATAAAGAGAGGAAAGACACAATCAGATCTGCGTACTTGCCAGATGTAAACTAGTCTCCTTCACTCTTCAGATCCAGATTAGATCTCAATCAAACCTCCAGGTCTTTTCTGGGAGAGTACCATGTCTTTTTAAAGAATCCTGTAAAATATCAGGGGATCTATGTTCTCATGGTTACCTCAGCCTCTAAGCTCCCACATCTGCTGTATCAGTTCTGGTTAGACAACTTCTTGCCATTCTGTACCTGATCTGTTGTTCTGTATCTCACCAACCCAAACACAAAACTTAGAACTTTTACTTCATTGACATGATGTAAACTCTCACATGTGGCATCTGTATGTATGGAACACTTCACTTAAAAAGAAAGGGTTTGTGATATTTATAATAACTCCTAAGGAAAACTGAGAAAAAAACTGACTGCTCTGTGCAGCGAGCCTAATCATGAATTCACAGTTCCCCCCAAAAGGCATGTTTCAGGACTTCTCCAGAAATATTCAACACACAGGGAGAATGGAAGGTTTAACTGGCCCAGGGTGGGAGTTCAGTGGAGGGAAGAGATATAACTGAAGGAAAGGGGAACAAAGGATTTTGAAGGTGTTAACAAGAATGTGGTTTAAGTGACAGACCTAGGCTGATTCCGGCTATAGGTAAAAACTGGTGGGTTAAGAACTGTAGCGATTAAATGGCCTCTAGTGCCACCTGTTGCCCAACTAAATGAAGAACTACCAATTTTGCATTAATGCCTGAGAAACTATATACACCTGGAGATTAGAAGAAATGCCTGATTTTAGCAATGTCCCTCAAAGCAACAACCTCCCAAGGCTGAGCTGGGGGCAGGGTAGGAGGTGATAGTGGATGGTCCAACTGCAGTGACATCTGCTATGGACAGTAGAGAAACATCCAGTTTAAAAGAAACCTCCAGGTATGACATAGTCGGCTTCTGTCCTCTGTGAGTACGTGAGGATGGGTGGTAACAGGCTGTGATGGGGGGGGGGGGGGAGAAAAAAGGTGCTTTTCAGACCTATATTCTTATTCTACTACTATGATTATTTGTATTTATTTTCCCAAGTGTGAGTATCTCTGTCGCCCATATATCTGGTGGTGGCAATAACCCAGTTCTAGTTTTTCTTTCATGTATTCTTATTACCTAAAGGAAGATACATCCAGTAAATGTAAATTGAAAACTCTCCTCAAAAGGTTGTACCAACACTTGCTTAATCTTTTCAAGGAAGAGCCTTAAGAAAACATAAAATCATATCACAAATTGTTTTTAATAGAAATTTAAAAACCATGTCTACAGCTTGGAAGGTAAGGCATCTCTCTTTTGTACAGAGCACATTCATTTTAAACTCAGTTCCCAGACCTTGCAGCCCTTCTCTCAGATAGTTACGAAGGTGCCATGAAACCCATAAGGCATTTGCACAGGAGGTACCTCTGCTCGGCCCAATTCTTCAAAGTTCCTGGCATCCAAGACTAGAAGAAAGTTGCTTTTATTCTAGAAAAAAAGAAAGACAATACTGAAAATTCTTTTTTTTCTACAAAAATCTGTCTCTCTCCTCAACTGGGCTATAAAATTCCTAAGGGAAAAAGTCTTATGATCTTCATGTCTAACCCCAACACTTCACACATTAAATATTTGCTGAATTACTGAATTGGACTTAAAAAAGGAAATTATGGCTGAAGAAGTTCATACCTAGAGTGAAAATGTTGTTCTTTACACCAATCACCTTCATAGGATCTCTCTGAGTTTAAGCATCTTTTGCCTGCCCCTTTATAATTTCTTCAGAGACAAAGAAATTATTTCTTCCAAATTAGAAATGTCTCCATTCTGTGTCACTTTCAAGTTGTTCAAAAGGTAGCAGCACTTCAAGGCACACCGAGATTTGCTTTGGTATAATTTCAAGGGTTATCAATCAGTACATGGTATGAGGACTAAGTCATCCTAAGCCCATTACTACTTTATCATAGCACATTTCTCATTAAGCCTTAAAAAGGCTCAGAATCCTACACCCCAAGCAGCCCCAATAATTGATCGACACTGGTACTCACAGTGAACCTATTTGCCACAAGAATGCCCTAGACAAGAAGTTAGATATCAGCATTATTGAGACACTACGTCAGGCCTTACCACATTAGACTTTTGGGTCACTCGATTGAAACTGGCAGTATAGGTGGTGGTATGAATATTAGACTAGAGGGCTGAAGATTGGGATTTAAGTACTGTGTTTACCATTATGAAATCTAGGGCAAATCTCTTTCAACTTCTTTAAGTTACAAATTCCATACGTGTAAATGGTATCCCGCAGAGTTGTTTTGATGACTAAATAAGATGATATGTATGAAAGTAGTTTGTAAATACATTTCTATGTAAATATAAATGATTAGTAGTATTATAGTTCTAATAGAAATTTTAAAAAATAATAAAGTATGGATTTTGATTTTTAAAATGTTCATAAATAGTAAGGAGAGAAAGAAAAGAGAAAGTGCCACACAGGAATCAAAAAAAAAACCTATCAATTGCATCACTAATTATAACCTTCAGAAGGCTCAGTGCTACTTTTCTTTCTGACTAGTAACAGGGAAATATATTTACCTGGTTGGGGGTGATCGCTACATAAAAAATAACCCCACAATCTTCTTCACTAGTTCCCAGTACTGGAACAAAAACAGGTTTTGAGGGATAAAAGCCATCTTCTCTCCAAACCTGTAAGTCCCCAAAAAAGTAATTGATAGAAGGTTAGTTATGAGCTGGAAGAGCTCTATAGCCATTCTCCCTCCCAGCATGAATTTGGCTGTCAACATAATATCCCAATAGTAAAAGAATCAGGTTCACTGAGTTGAATAGGAGAGAAAGAGGACACTTCTGCAGCCACAGATTCCATCATCATCATTTTCACAATTTGTGAAGTTATAATTTTCCATCAACCTGAAATATAGATATCCCAACACCCTTAACCCTGTGATTTCTCTCAAAATAACATCAAGCATTGCATTATTTTTCTGGGTTTCTGGTTCATTTAGATTCCCTAGAAGGTACATACCCCTAACCTAGGTTAGGGTTCTCAAACTGAATAAAAGTGGCTGAGTTGCTTAAATACTAAAGAATCTCAAAAGCTACCCTAAAAGAGAACAAAAATTAATTCAAAGGACAGAGCAGGTCTTTGGAAGGTTTGAAAAGGGAAGAGATTTTCATTACCATCAGTGTCTTGTTCACCACGTCAACCTTGATCAAGGAATCCCCCACCAAATGCCAAAGGCCACAGCCGTAGAAGAAACAATACTTTTTGCCACTGAATTGACCATAGTTGATCTGGTGAAATTCAACACCTCCTTCCTTCTCTAAGTCCTCCGGATGTAGATTTTCATAAGAGCACCAAATCTAAAAGAGGTCCCAAAAGGATCTGTAATGATTGCTTAATTCTCACTTATTTTCTTCAGTGTAGGTCAGTGAGGAGGCTAATACTCTATAAGAGTTTGTGAGAGGGCTTGGAAACTGAGGTTGTTTTTTCATTCTGTGTATGAATGCATAAAAGATTATTGGGTTTTGTGACTAAGCTGTCAAATGACATAGCAGGTAGAAGTGGGCTTTTAATTCTCCTAAAGCTAAGACATTGATGTGCTACACAATGATATGCCTGGGTTAAGCACAAATTACGTAAAAGGTAGGGATGGTTAATAACAATCTCAAAGGTTTAGATATTTCACAACCATTAGAAAGTTTCACGTATCTGTTTCAAAACACAAGAGGGATAGGTAAACACAGTGCTCACTCATACCCAGAATTCTGCGGTTCTTGTGCAAGCAATGTTCCATGACCTTCCCCTGCTGACCTGAATGTTACGAAACTCATTGTGCACCAAACATCATGGAGAACAGCCAATGAAGAAAGTAACACCACTAAAGTTCAAGTCTTAGTCTAATGTCCGTTCATAGCATACCTTTCCATCGGCCTGTTTCACAGCACTGGCTGAAGAATAGGAGAGTGGGCTGAGGTTCTCTCCTTCAGGGGCATCTAAACTGATATGTAAGGGCAAAACAAACCTTCGAGGGAAAGTTTTGGCTACTGAATTATAGGCCTGTTCAAGAGAGAAAAATAAACAGATGAGAAGATTGCCATTCATAGAATAACAGCATGTCCTAATAAATTAGATCCAGTCAAATTTTTGGTATTCCTAAGTAATTGCATAAATAATTTTCATTCATTCATTTATTCTACAAATATAGTACCAACTATAAATGAAGCACTGTTTTAGACACTGGGAATATAGCAGTGAACAAAACAAAGTCTCTAACCTCACGCAACTTATATTCTAGAGGAGAAAGAATGCTAAGAAATAAGAAATAAAATGTTATGTAATTTGTGCCAAATAAAAAAATGATTAGATAGTGCAAGGTCTGATTAGTTATAAATGCCATTAAGAAACATATTGCAGGGTGAGGGACTACAGAGTAACTAGGGGTGCTTCCTTCTTCAGGTTTGGTCAGGATAAAACTTTTGTGTGGAAAAGGGTTGATTTAGCAGGTCTAAGTTGCTCAAACCCTGCACATTACCAAGACTTATTTTCATGACTGGCCCTTGTCTGGCACTTGGAACTGAGCTCTTCCTTGAACTGTTCTGTCAGTATTTTTGCATGCCTGCGGCCTTGAGTCACACTGCACTAATTTGTCCAGAGAGTTTATGCTACCAATGTGGTTTATAATGAATACTTCCTTCCATAATGGGGTGTTGGAGCTTTAGTAACTGAGGTTACACAGATAGAGACTACACATCTATGTGCAGATCCTCAACAAAAACCCTGGACAACAAACTTGGGTGAGTTTTCCTGTCAGGCAACATTTCACACATACTGTCACAATGACTGGCTGTAGAAATTGTTTGTCCTGTGTGACTCTACTGGAAGATACTCTTGGAAGCATACACCTGGTTTCCTTCAGACTTCATTCTCTGCACCTTTTCCATTTGCTGATTGTTCTGGGACTTGTGGGTCTTCCTACTGAATCATCAAAGGGTGCCCTTGGGGACTCCCAATACAGCCTCTATGCGGAGATGATATTTAAGCATGAGATCCTAATAAAATTAGCGTATTTTTTCCAATAATAAAAATATTTTAAGCACATTTTCCTCTCTTAAAATATTGTAAGATGAAGAACAAACTACCATTTCCCCCATATACCTAGCCCATATTATCTCAATCTCATCCAAAAATGTTTTTACTGAGTAAAACCTTTAGTGCTATTTTTAAGTTTCATTAAAACTTAGGTTTTAAAAACTTACTTTTAAATTTAAATAATTTTTTTTCTTTTGCAAAACCACAGCTGAACCAAGAGACTTTCAAAATCATAGGTTAGGTTATGTGGATCAACTGCCCCATTGAGAATAACTAGAAAAGCTAGAAAAAAAGTTTTTCTTGTTGCTCTTTGTTTGTTTTGTTTTGTTTGTTTTATTATGGTAACATTGGTTAATGAAATCCAGTAAGTTTCAGGTGTACAATTATATATATATATATATATATATATATATATATATATATATATATAGCATTCTGTATTCACCACCCAAAGGTGGATTTCTTTCTGTCACCACATATTTGACCCCTTTTACCCCATCTACCTCCCTTCCCTCCGTCGCCTCTATCCTCTGGTAACCACTACTCTATTGTCCATGTCCATAAGTCTCTGTTTGTCCTGTTTGTCTGCTGCTTTTAGGTTTATATCCCACATATAAGTGATATGTGTTTTTCAACTTTTTCTGTCTGGCTTATTTCGCTTAGCATGATTATCTCGAAGTTCATCCAGGTTGTCACAAATGGCAGTATTTCATCTCTTCTTATGGCTAGTATTCCATTGTATATATATACCATAGCTTCTTTAGCCAATCATCTATTGTAGGACACTTTAGTTGCTTCAATGTCCTGGCCACTGTGAAGAATGCTGCCATGAACATCAGTGTTCAAATATTTTGGGGGTATATGTTTTCAAGTTTTTGTGGTGAATAGCCAGAAGAGGGATTCCTGGATCATATGGTAGATCAAATCTTAGGTTTTTGAGGAAACTTCATACTGTTTCCTACAGTGGCTATACCAATTTGCACTCTCACCAGCAGTGTATGAGGGTTCCTTTTTCTCTGCACACTCTCCAACACTTCTTGTTATTTGTCTTGTTGATAACAGCTATTCTAACAGATATGTGAGATGGTAACTCATTGTGATTTTGATTTCCATTTTCCTAATAGCTAGTGAGGTTGAGATCCTTTCATATGTTTGTTGGCCATTTTATGCCTTCTGGGGAGAAGTGTCTGTTCAGGTCTTCTGCTCTCTTTTTTAATGGGATTGTTTGGTTTTTTTGTTGCTGTTGTTATTGAGTTGTATAAACTCTTTGCATGGTTTGGATATTAGGCCCTTATTGAAGCATTGCTTGCAAATATATTTTCCCATTCATATGGTTGTCTCTTATCCTTGTTGATGGTTTCCTTTGCATTAAATCCGTATAATGGTTTAGGTAATAAGGTTATTTTAACTTTGCTGTGCAGAAGCTTTTTAGTTTGATGTAGTACCATTCATTTATTTTTGCTTTTACACTCCATGCCTATGAGGTCAAATTCCTAAAATCCTCTTTAAGTCCATTGTCTTTGAGCTCAGTTCCTATGTTTTCTTCCATGCATTTTATTGTTTCAGGTCTTATATTCAGGTCCTTAATCCATTTTGAGTTAATTTTGGCATATAGTGGTAGACAACAGTCTAGTTTCATTCTTTTGTAGGTGGCTTTACAGTTTTCCCAGCACCAATTATTGAAGAGGCTTTCCTTTCTCCATTGTATGTTCTTAGATTTTTGCCAAAAATTATTTGCCCATATAAAAGTGAGTTTACTTCTGTACTCTCGATTCTGTCCCACTGGTCTGTGTGTCTGTTTCTCTGCCAACACCATGCCATTTTGATTATTGTCACTTCGCAGTATAATTTGAAGTTGGGCAGCCTTGTTCTTTTTCCTCAGAATGGTTTTGGCGATTTAGGCTCTTTGGTGCTTCCATTAAAATCTGATGATTTTTTTGTTCTATTTTTTTTTAAAAAATGCTGTTGGGATTTTGATGGGGATTGCATTAAATCTGCATAATGCTTTAGGTAATACAGTTGTTTTAACTATATTGATTCTTCTGATCTAAGAACATGGAATATCTTCATTTCTTGGTATCTTCTTTGATTTCTTTCCATTTCTTTGTATCTTCTTCTATTTCTTTTCTTGTAGTTTTCATTTATAGGTCTTTCACATGTTTCATTATATTTATTCGTAGGTATTTTATTCTTTTTGTTGCAATTGCAAAAGGAATCATTTTTTCCACTTCTTTTTCTGATGCTTCATTATTAGAGCATAGGAATGCTATGGAGTTTTGAACATTGATTTTGTATCCATGAAATTTTATTGTGTTTCCTTATTGTTTCTAGTAGTGTTCTTGTGGAGTCTTTAGGGTTTTCTATATAGAAGATCATGTCATCTGCAAATAGTGACAGTTTGACTTCTTCGTTTCCTATTTGGATGCCTTTTATATCTTTCTTTTATCTGGTTGCACTCCCTAGAACCTCCAATGTTATACTGAATAACAGTGGCAATAGTAGACAGGCTTGCCTTGTTCCTGATCTTAGAGGGAAGGTTTTTAGTTTTTCATCATTAAATATAATGTTCCCTGAGGGTTTGTCATAGATGGTCTTTATTATGGTAAGGTATTTTCCTTCTATACCAATTTTGTTAAGTGTTTGATCATAAATGGATGCTGTATTTGTCGAAGGCTTTTTCTGCATCTATTGATATGATCGTGTAATTCTTATTTTTTAATTTGTTTATGTGGTATATCACATTAATCGACAGATGAACAGATAAGCAATATGCAGTATGTATATATGTATATATAATATAGATTATTAGTCAGCCTTTAAAAGAAATGAGATTCTGATACATATTACAACATGGATGACCCTTGAAAAGATTATGCTAAACAAAAAGCAGACACAAAAGAACAAATTTTGTATGACTCTGCTTACATGAGTTACCTAGAACAGGCAAATTTGCAGAAACAGAAAGTAGGATAGAGGCTACCAAGGACTGGGGAGAGAGTAAATAGGGAGTTGTTACTTAATGGGTATAGAGTTTCTGTCTGTGATGATTAAAAATCTCTGGGAATGGATAGTGGTGGTGGTTGTACAACATTGTAATATACTTAATGCCACTGAACTGTACATCTAGAAATGATTAAATAGTAAATATCATGTATATTTTACCACATAAAAAAGGGAAATAATGCAGAAAGATCCCATATATCCTTCATCCAGTTTCACCAATGAGAATGTCTTACATAACTACAGTACAATATCACAACTAGGAAATTTACATCAATCCACCAACTTTATTCAGATTTCACCAAGTTAACATGCATTTGTGTATTTAGTTGTATGTAATTTTGTCATGTGTAAATTCATGAAAGACTACCACACTCAAGATACGGAACAGTCCTGTCACTGCAAGGATCCTTCATACTACCCTGTTATAAGGATACAGCTACACCAACTCCCCCACTACTTGACCCTAATGAGAAAATATTTTTATAGTTTTGGAAAGCTATAGAGAGAAAGGTTAATATTCAAGATCTGACTAATAAACCTCTAGCTCTGTCTGTACCACAGTGAAAGAGAGAGAAAAAGAAGAAATAATCCATCCCTTACAGGAACTGTACCATACTTCAAGTGATCTCAGTCCCTATAACGAGAGTAAGAGTATCTGGGATTGATAATGCACCATAGCCATCTGCCAGAAGTAAATGAAAATCTTCTCTAGATTAGAAGAAAATAACATCAACCTGGGTCTCAGAATATCTCTATAATTTTTTAAACACAATATACTGTTTATAATAAAAATTAACCAGCACATGGTTAAGAGAGCAAGATAGTATGATTTTAAAAAATGAGATAAACAACAGATGATAGAAACGAAGCCACAAGGGATCTAGAGAACAGAGTTCTCAGTCTTTAACTACTCTAAATATATTGAAGAAAATTCTCTCAAATTAAGAATTATAGCAGAGAACTAGAAAGTATGAAAGATAACCAAATCAAAATTCTAGAACTGAAAAATGCAATGAGTTCAAGAACTTAGTGACTAGGTTTAACAACAGAATAGACACAACTGAAACCTGCACATAAATGTTTACAGCAGTTTTATTCATAATTACCAAAAATTGAAAACAATCAAGATACCCTTAGATAAGATAAATGAAGCGTACTACATACAACAGAATATTATTTAGCGATGAAAAGAAATGAGCTTTTACACCACTAAAAGACATGAAGTAAACTTAAACCCATATTGCTAAGTGTAAGAAGCCAGTTTGAAAAGGCTACATACTATAAAATTCCAACGATATGACATTCTGGAAAAGAAAAAACTATAGAGACAGTAAAAACACTAGCAGTTTCCAGGAGTTAGGGGAAGTGGAGAGGTAAGAATAGGTGGAACACAGTATTTTTAGGGCAGTGAAATGATCTGTATGATACTATAATGCTGGATACATGACATTATACATTTGTCAAAATCCATAGAACTGTGTACAACACAAACAGTGAACCATAATGTAAACTATGGCCTTTAGTTGGTAATAATGTACAATTATCGGTTCATAAATTATAACAAACATACCACACACACTAAGACAAAATGTTAATAATAGGAGAAACTGGGGAGAATGGGGAAGAGAATATATGTGAACTCTGTACTTTCTGCCTGATTTTCCTTTAAATCTAGAACTTCTGTAGTAAACAAAGTCTATTAGTTTTTTTTTAACCTATGCAGCAAATAGCATACTTCACGATACAATGTTTAAAATTTTTCCTGTCACACCAGGAACCAGATAAGGATGTCAACTATCACCATTTACATTTAATACTGTACTAGAAGTCCAATAAATAAGGCAAGAAAAAGAAAACCAAATACTCTAGAAAGGAAGAAAAGAAACTGTCATTACTTGCATATGATATAATTGTAAGTGTACAAAATCTAAAAGAATCTAGAAATTATTAGAATTTAAAGTGTAATTACAGCATTACTAAATATAAAATCAACAAACAAAAAGCAATTGTATTGCTGTATAGCAGTAGCAACATAAATGAAAGCAAAAGTAAAGAATAATGTCAAAAAATCAAATACCTAGGAATAAATTTAACAAAAGTTATATAAAACTTGTACCCAGAAAGCTATATAACGCTTAAAAAAATTATAGAAGTCCCAAATATATGGATAAAAGGATATACTGTATTTATGTACTAGAAGATGCAACATTGTATAAAGACATTAATTTTCTCTCAAAATGATGTATAGATTCAGTGCAAATGCATTAAAATCTGACAGGTATTTTGTTTTTGTTTTGGGGGGTGGGAAGGACTGACAAGCTGACTCTAGAATTTATATAAAAATGTAAAGGGCCAGGAATGGACATGACACTCACTGCAGAAGAAAAATTAGGAGGACGTGATCCGCTAAGCATTAAGATTTTTTATACAGTGATAATAATTAGAATACTGTGATACTGCCACAAGTTTATATAAGTAGACCAATGTGACGAAATATAGAGTCTAGAAACAATAATACATACATAGATAACTAATTTTTAGAATTAAAAATATAGATAATATAGAAGAATATTTTCATGACTTTAGTATGGGAAGATGTCTAAAACAAGATACACAATGTTTTGAGGATACTCAGAAAAATGGTGCAGTAGAGATGTCCTCGGGTCTCTCTCCTTGAAACAACAATAAGCTAAACATCTAAAACTGAACAAAAAACACCCAAACTGCACACCAGCATGTCTGAGCATGGGATCTGCAAATAAGAGCTACCACAGGACAGAACCCTGGGTATCAGGCAGTGGACTAGGAGAAATAAAGAAGCTGCCTCTAGCAGCCACCTGAGCTCCTTGCAGGAGGAGTAGGAGGGGTGAAGTTGTGGCGACTTCCCTGATCATCCTGTCTGAAAGTGCTGGAACTTCTAGTAGCTGGCAGCAGGGCCCAGTCATCTGGACAGAAAGCAGAAAAGTGGGAAGGGACCACAGAAGAACAACAGTTGATTTTTATAGGCCCTGGTAAACCAGGCTGAACTGCAGCCCCCAACTCCCAACACAGAGGGCCCCTCCACCCATACCCTCTGAGAACGATCACCACAAAGCCCCAGGGGAATCTGAACAAATGCTACCGAAACTGTTGCTAACAGTGACAGGGACTGAAACTGAGAGCAGCAACTGTGATTAAATATCTACAAGAAAATAAGACAGACATTTAGGCTTTATATAAAGCAGGAATACAAGAACCTTAGACACCACTTACTGGAAACCAAAAGAAAAGTGCCTTATTTTCAGCAGTCTAAGGAGAGACCTTTATATAATAAATCTTCATTCTGGAAAAACAACAAATTACACTTCCATTAATTACCAGGCAGGGAAATAATTTATTAAACACCATGAACATCACCAACATGACAAGGCATTGCAGAAAGAAAGAGAAAAATCTCCAGAAAATAAGCTTACAGATATAGAAATATGTGACTTAAATGATAGAGAATTCAGGATGGTACTTCTGAAAAAACATAATAAGATCCAAGATAAATCAACAATTTCAGGAATTGAAACAAACAACTGGATGAGCAGAGCAAGGAGAAATGAAACTCTCAAAAGGAACCAAATAGAATTTCTAGAGATGAAGAACTCACTACGAGAATGGAAAAAGGAAATAGCAAGTTTAGGAAGAAGAGTCGACCAAATGGGGGAAAAGATCAGTAATATCAAAGACAGAAATCTAGAAATTATGCAGGAAAAAAAAAAAAAGAGTGAAACCGAAGAATGAAAAATAACAAAAGAGAAATACAAGAACCAGTTGATAGCATCAGGAGAGGAAATAAAAGAATAATCGGCATTACCAAAGGTGAGGAAAAGGAGCAGGGACTAGAAAGCATTTTCAGACAAAGAGTGGACCAGAATTTCCCAAATCTAAGGAATGAACTGAAGCATGGAATTCAAGAAGTCAACAGAACACCCAATAATCTCAACCCAAAAAGGTCTTCACCAAGACACATTGTATTAAAGTTATTGAAAATCAATGACAACGACAGAATTCTCAGGGAAGCCAGGAAAAAGAAGATGGTAAATTATAATGGAAAACTCATTAGATTATCATCAGATTTCTCAGCGCAAACCTTACAAGGCAGAAAGGAATGGGATCAAATATTTAAACTATTAAGTGAAAGAACTACCAGCCTAGAAGAATGTTTCCAGCTAAGCTCTCCTTTACATATGAAGAAGAAATTAAGACCTTTGCACACATACAAAAATTGAGGGAATTCTCCACTATGAGGCCTACACTACAGGAAATACTGAAAGGTGTCAGCTCATCTAAAACAAAATAACAAAACAAAACAAAAAATACATAATTAGGAGTAAAGTGACTATCAGACAAATAGAAGCAGAAGAGTGCAACCCTTACTAAGAACAGGGCATTATAAGCTTAAATGATAAGGAGAGAATTGCTATAGCAAGATAGTAATGAATGTTCAGCATACATTGGGACAAACAGAGACAACAATGACTGGAGAAGGGAAGATTCAAAGATCCAAATTCGCAGAGGGAAATGGAGATAAGGCACACGCAGAAGAAAATAGACGACTATAAAAAAATATATATGTGTGTGTATACACACACACACACACACACACATAACTATCCTTTACATATTCATAATGGTGACTACACACTAAAGATTGAGAACCAAAGTATATAACATAAAACAAGAAGAACCAGCGGCAAAAGCCACAAAAGCCAACCAAAATAAAGAAAACAAAAATACAAGGATGAGGAAGCAATAGAAACACCAAGCTACCAGAAAGCAAAAGATAAAATGGCTATAAGACCTCATATTTCAATAATCACCCGAAATGTAAATGGACTGAACTCACCAATAAAAAGGCACAGAGTTGCAGAATGGATCAAGAAACAAAACCCAACCATATAACGCTTTCAAAAGACACATCTCATCTCCAAAGACAAATATAGACTCAAAGTGAAAGGGTGGAAAATGATATTTCAAGCAAATGGCATTCAGAGAAAAATGAGAGTGGCAGTACTAATACCGGACGAAATAGACTTCAAAATAAAAAAGGTAAAGAAAGATACTGAGGGACCTTCATAATGATAAAGAAAATCTTGCACCAAGTATACTTATTAATAACTTATTAATAACTGTGTTCCCCATCTGGGGCCTCAAAATATATAAAGCAGTTACTAACAGAACTAAAGGGAGAAACAGACCAAAACACTATCATAGTAGGGGACCTAAATACCCCACTGTCGCATATGGAAAGATCATCCAAACAGAAAATCAATAAGGAAATAACATCTTTAAATAACACATTAGACCAACTGAACATAATTGACATTTACAGAGCCCTCCATCCCAAAACAGCTGCTTATATATTCTTCTCTAGTGCATATGGATCATTCTCAAGAATCAACCACATACTGGAACACAGAAATAGCCTCAACAAATATAAGGGGGTTGAAATCACGCCAACCATATTCTCTGATCATATGCTTTGAAGCTAGAGATCAACTGCAAAAAGAAATCAGGAAGAACCACAAACACGTGGAGATTAAAAAACATGCTACTGAAGAATAACTGGGTCAGTGAAGAAATAAAAAGGGAGATCAAGAGATACATAGAAATGAATGACAATGATTGTACAACATATCAAAACTTTGCAGTTGTGGCAACACCAATAATAAAAGGAAAGTGCATGTCATTACAGGCCTACCACCAAAAGCAAGAACAAGCCCAAATAAACAACCTAACACTTCATCTTAAAAACTACAAACGGAAGAACAAATGAGGCCTAAAGTTAACAGAAGGAAAGAAAGCGTCAAAATTAGAGCAGAAATAAATGAAATGGAAAACACAAAAAAAAAAGCAATAGAAAAAATAAATGCAACAAAGAGCTGGTTCTTTGAGACGGTTAATAAAATTGACAAACCCCTGGCTAGACTCACTAAGGAAAAAAGAGAAAAAACACAAATAAACAAAATCAGAGATGAAAGAGGGGAAATTACAACTGACATCACAGAAATACAAAGGATCATGCAGGAATACTATGAAAAATTATATAATAACAAATTTAATAACCTAGAAGAAATGGATCTTAGAAAAATATAATCTTCCTTGACTGAACCAAGAAGAGCTGGAAAATCTAAATAGACTGATCAGCAGTATGGAAATTGAAATGATCATCAAAAAACAACCGAAAAGTCAAAGTCCAAGGCCAGACGGCTTCACCAGTGAATTCCATCAAACATTCAAAGATTTAATACCCGTTTTTCTCAAACTCTTCCAAAAAATTGAAGAGGAGGCAATACTTCCCAACTCATTTTATGAGACCAATATTACTTTGATACCAAAACCTGGTAAAGATAACACAAAAAAAGAAAACTACAAACCAATATCTCTCATGAACACAGATGCAAAAATCCTAAATAAGATACTAGTGAACTGAATACAGCAACATATTGAAAAGATAATACACCACGATCGAGCGGGCTTCGTCCCAGAGGCACAGGGGTGGTTCAACATACACAAATCAATTAATGTGATACACTACATAAACAAATTAAAAAAGAAGGATAACATGATCATATCAATAGATGCAGAAAAAAGCCTTCGACAAGGTAAAATATCTATTTATGATCAAAACACTTAATAAAATTGGTATAGAAGGAAAGTACCCTAACATAATAAAGGTCATCTATGTCAAACCCTCAGCCAACATTATACTTAATGGTGAAAAACTAAAACCTTCCTTCTAAGAAGAGGAACAAGGCAAAGCTGTCTATTATCGCCACTGTTATTCAATATAACATTGGAGGTCCTAGCGACTGCAATCAGACAAGAGAAAGATATAAAAGGCATGCGAATAGGAAACAAAGAAGTCAAACTGTCACTATTGGCAAATGATATGATTTTCTATTTAGAAAACCCTAAAGACTCCACAAGAACACTACTAGAAACAATAAGCAAACACAGTAAAGTCTCTGGGTACAAAATCAACTTTCAAAAATCCATAGCATCCCTATACTCTAATAATGAAGTATCAGAAAAAGAAGTGGAAAATAATTCCTTTTGCAATTGCAACGAAAAGAATAAAGTACCTAGGAATAAATCTAACAAAACATATGAAGGACCTATATGATGAAAACTACAAGACTCTATTAAAAGAAATTGGAAAAGATACCAAGAAATGGAAAGATATTCCATGTTCTTAGATTGAAAGAATCAACATAGTTAAAATGACCTTATTACCTAAAGCGTTATACAGATTTAATGCAATCCCCATCAAAATCCCAACAGCATTTTTTTAAAGAAAGACAACAAAAAAAGTATCAGATTTGTATGGAAACACAAAAAACCCTGAATTGCCAAAGCCATCCTAAGAAAAAAGAATGAGGCTGGAGGCATCTCTCTGCCCCACTTCAAATCATAATACAAAGGAACAGCAATCAAAACGGCATGGTATTGACAGCAAAACAGAAACACAGACCAGTGGAACAGATTCGAGAGTCCAGAAATAAACCCTTATATATATGGGCATATAATTTTTGACAAAAAAGCCAAAAACATACAGTGAAGATAGGAAAGCCTCTTCAATAAATGGTGCAGGGAAAATTGGAAGACCAGCTGCAAAAGAATGAAACTAGACTGTTATCTATTACCACACACCAAATTTAACTCCAAATGGATTAAGAACCTGAATATAAGACCTGAAACAATAAAATGTATAGAAGAAAACATAGGAACCAAGCTCAAAGACATTGGACTTAAAGAGGATTTTATGAATTTGACCTCAAAGGCAAGGGAAGTATAAGCTAAAATAAATGAATGGGACTAGATCAAACTAAAACTCTTCTGCTCTGCGAAAGAAACCGTCAACAAGGACAAGAGACAACCATCCAAATGGAAAAATATATTTGTAAGCAACACCTCCAATAAGGGTCTAATATTGAAAAATATACAAAAAAAAAAAAAACTCATACGACTGAATAACAACAAAAAAACAAACGATTCAATCAAAAAATGGGCAGAGGACCTAAACAGACATTTCTCCCTAGAGGACATACAAATGGCCAACAAATATATGAAAAGATACTCAACATTGCTAGCATTAGGGTAATGCAAATCAAAATCACAGTGAGATACCGTCTCACACCTGTTAGAATAGCTAAATCAAAAGAATGAGTAATAACAAATGTTGAGAGTATGTGGAGTAAAAGGAACCCTCATACACTGCAGGTGGGACTGCAAATTGGTACAGCCACTATGGAAAACAGTATGGATGTTCCTCATAAAACTAAGAATTGATCTGCCATATGATCCAGCAATCTGTCTACTGGGTATTTACTCCAAAGACCTGAAAACCCATATTCAAAAAGATATTTGCGCACCAATGTTCATAGCAGCATTATTCACAGTGGCCAGGACATGGAAGCAACCGAAGTGTCCTACGATAAATGATTGGCTAAAGAAGCTGTGGTACATATACACAATGGAATATTAGCCATAAGAAGAGATGAAATACTGCCATTTGCAACAGCATGGATGGACCTCGAGATAATCATGCTAAGTGATATAAGCCAGACTGAAAAAGTTGAAAATAACATGATATCACTTATATGTGGGATATAAACCTAAAAGCAACAAATGAATAGGACAAACGGAGACTCAGGGACATGGACAAAAACTAGTGGCTACAAGAGGGTAGGGGGTGGGGAAGGAGGGAAGATGGGTAAAGAGGGTTTAGGGAGGGTGAAGTGGGTAAAGGGGATCAAATAAATATATGATAGCCGAGGGAAACTGGGCTCTGTGTGGTAATCACACAATAGAATATATAGATGTCAAATTATAACATACACATGAAAATTATGTAATTGTATTAACAAATGTTATCCCAATAATCTTAAAAAAAATAAAATAAAATAAAAATAAATTTTAAAAAATAAGTAAATAAAATAAAATAAAGATACATAATGTTTTATTCATAAAGGAAGAAACCGATATATTGGACCATGTCTGTTTATCGAAAGGCACCATTAAGATAATCTGATAAAGGTATCTATAAAAATACCTGCAGCAATTTCATACTTAATGGTGAATTAGTAAACATTTTCCATATAGAATGAAGAAAATTATTACTGCTATCAGCACTTCCTCTCAAACTGAGGTCCAAGCTAGTACAATAAGACAGGAAAGATAAATAAAAGGCATAAATATTGGAAAGAAAAAAAACTTGTAATCATTTTCATATAACATAATTGTATGTGTACGAAATCCAAAATAATCTATGGATCAACTCTTTCAACTAATAAGTGAATTTAGCATGATCTCTAAATATAAGATCAGTATACAAAATCAATTATATTTCTAAATACCACCAAAACAGAAAATTAAAGTTTAAAGGATACCATTAACGATAATTTCAAAGCACTGTAAATGCCTAGGGATACATTTAACAAAAGATATGTAACATTCCTATACTAAAATCTATAAATATTACTGAGAGAAATTTTTAAAAACTTAAGTAAATGGAAAGATATTCCACAGTCATGGGAGGACCCAGTATTTCTCACTATTAAGATATCAATTATCTTCAAATTGATCCATAGTTGCAACATGATCTCAATAAAGTTTTTTTTCTTTGCAAAAATTGACAAGTCAATTCTATAATTTATGGAAATGCAAAAAGGCCAATCAAAACCCAGGTAATCTTAAAAAAAAAAAATTAGCTAAAAGACTTATACTGTAGGTATTGAGACTTACCATAGTTATAATAGCATTTGTAAGCTTAGTAATTATAGTAAACTTTAAAAAGCAATGTTTTAAAAATATTTAAAAACAAAACTATAGCTAAAAACAACTTACATTATATAATCCAAGAAAAATTTTTACCTTGGGTTCAATATCAGAAAAAAGTGAAATCCTTCAACTAGATAAACTGATACACTTTCTTTATCAAAGAATTAAGAATTTTGCTATCCCTTCCAGTAAATTTAAGTACATTTAGTTCTCAAGTGTAAAAAGCAACTAATCACAAGTGCTTCGAAATACACATTTTGTCTTTTCCTTAACATGCTTTTTAATTATAAAGGTATTAATAAGTACTTCAAATTATTATTAAGTATTAAATAAATAAGTGACAAAATTGTGTCTTCAGTGCTTTAAAACCATTCTCCCTCCTTTGCTAAAGAGGCAAGAGAATCTGCTAATTCAAAGCCAAAGCAAGAACTCAGTTAATTCAAAATTATTCTGACAGATCCTGACAATCAAAGATATTTACCTGATCAAGCCCTTCGCCAGCTTTCCTAAGATTCTGTAGTTGGTAAACTTCTAGGTGTTCTCCATTATCTTGACAGCACAAATCAATTACAACACAGCCCTGATCCTCAAAGGCATTGATTTGATGAAAAGTAGCAGAAGGTTTACTGTAGCACATCCCTGGAAGAAGCTGCAGGAGAAAATACAAACAATGAAAAGAGACATTTTATTTTATTTTTTTTCCTTTAGGGAACAGATCCACCAAGCACAAATTAAGATTTCCCCCTATTACATGATAGGCCTGGTAGATGCAAAAAGTAAAATTTAGAATAAGCAGCATATATGCTTTGATTTAAGCTTTGCTTGTTTAAGTCATCTCATCTCATACTAATCAACAATCTGAGCTATTTGATATAGATTTATCAACTGTTATAGCTAACTTAAAAATTCCTTATGAAATATGGCACAATGTTTTGAAGATAAATAATTGCTGTACTCTATATGGTTAAATAGAAAATAGGGTTATTAACTAACTTATGATAAATTTAAGTGACCAATTCTTAGAAAAATACACTCATTATTAAGGTGAAATTTTTGTAATAATATCATGGTACGGTAAATTTAGGATACTATCTCTTTAGAGAGGTAAAAAGTAGACAAATACAATAGCACTATTAATCAGGAGTATAGAAAAGTATCTACCAATGAGCTTTGGACTTCAGTAGTATTATCATATTTACATATTAATATATTGTAGAAGAAACTAATTAAATTCTCATTGCAAAAGTTACAGAAGACCTCTGGATGAACATCATTTTTGCAAATATTATATGAAAAAAAAAAACCATACTAAGAGGGTTTCTAGATGTCATTTTAATTGAATCAGATAATTAAAAGGACAAAGCCATTTCCTACAATTTTCTAATATGCAAAATCCACCAAATTAATTAATAACTAGCTAGCCCCATCCATGGAAGAAGGTAATATCCTTAAGAGTCATGGAAGTACTGCCCAGTGAAGATAAAAATCAACCATATGGAAGTTTGCCTTTATTTCCAATCATTTTCATGATAAATATACTCAGAATATTCTACCTGTCCAGTGTGCTTATCCACGATATGAAACCGTGTATTATACTGCGGTTTTCAGCTTATTGCATCTGAAAAGGCCTTTCCCCGAATTTTAGAAGTGACCTTTTTCCACAGATTCAACTTTAGAGGCTGTTCAATGAAGATTATGTAGTTCTTTGTCATTCCTAAAAGGTTCCAGAAAAGAATACAATATTACTTGGTAAACTAGAATTGTTTGAAATGTGACAGTTAGGACGGTGTGTCTAAGTGCTTGCCTGTATTATTGCTGATCTAAACAACAAAGACCAGCCAAAAATAATTCTCCACTGTTTCCCAGCTTTGTTATACATATTTCCTGTTCCTACATAAAAAAGGGAACTGCTCAGAACAGCTTAGATCGAATGCCCTCAACTTGCTCTTTATCTTTTTTTTTTAAATCATTTTGATTTAGGAAGAAAGTAAAGAAGCATAATATTAAAGTATGATTTTGATCCGGACCTTTATTTCTTAATTCTTTTGCTATTTATACTGAGGGTAAGGATCCAGGAGCAGACTATCAAGAGTTAGAATGCAGAAAATAAGTGTTCTAAGGAAAAAGCTGAAGAAATCTATGTAGAATGTGAATTTCCCCAAAAAAAGATAGTCAAAATTTTTTCACAGATGATTATTTGTGATCTTTAAAGTTACCTAAAATTTTAAATCCTGTCAATTAATTGTTTATGGTCAAATGGTTTTGTTCATTAAACTTTACCTTTGTAGAACAATTTTAAGTCCACAATTAAATTGAGGAGAAAGTACAGAGATTTCCCTTATACCTCCTGTCCTCACGCATGCAGGGTCTCTCTCTGCATTGTCCACATTCCCCACCAGAGTGGTACATTTCTTAGAACCGATGAACCTACACTGATATATCATAATAACCCCAAGCCCATAGTTTACATTACAGTTCACTATTGGTGCTGACAATTTTTTAGTGATTGCTTATACTAAAATAATTATATCTTTTTAAGCAGTCAGTTGGCTTAGGGTAAGAAGTATGTGACTAACCAGAATAAACTTAACTGGCATTAAAATGCAAGTTTGGTATTGTTATCACAATATTCTGATAAACTGTATTAATAATGCTTATCAAAGCTAGTCCCTCTGCTACAGTAACATTAAGGCAGGCCTCATTGCAATTTGCCTCATCTCTGGGTTCACCAAAGCTATGGTAGTAAGAAGGTTTCATCCTCTCTGCAGAAGCAATAGAACATATCACCTGGGCTCCATGGATTGTATCCCCAAGGTCCACCTTCTCTGGAGGAACCCGAATAACATTATAGCAAGAACCTGAAAAATGAAAAGTTCTGTCTTGTTTTACACATATTCTAAGAATACTAGATAACCCTTCCAGTTGTAGACTAGGCAAAAGTAGTTTAGAGATTTATACAATCTGCAGGACATCCATATTTCATGAAGAGTTACTTGAAATAGACTAGGATGTTAAAAATAGATGAACTTCATGAAAGTCATTGGTTAAAGTTCTGAAACAACACACACAAAGTAATCAACCAATAGTTTATTATATTTTAATGCTCTTGAATGGTTATTCTCTCGCTCCCTGAAGATAAAATCAATTTCTATTTCATATGAAAAGACAGGGTAGCAGTCAGCAATATCCTCAAACTGTATTTGTTCCTCTCCCCTCTCCCCAATTCCAACAACTACAATCCATCTGTATCCTTCCCTTTGGTCCTCTTAGTCCCCGGAGTTGCTTTGGGTCCCATCTCATCCTATCTCATCAACATTCATTCATTCATGCAATCATTTACCTATTATCACTTAAGAACCAACTCAGCTATCCATCCAATTGTCAAATAGCCTTCCGTGAGTCTTCCTCACCTTGAAAGCATTTGGTGTCCCTCCTATATGTCCTGATTATCTTCTACACAGTCATAACACTTATCTCATTATACTATAATTATAATGAGTATATTTATAATTATAATTATAGTTGACTGGGAAGCAGATAAACAAGTAGAGCTTTTCAAGAGTAGATATATCTGATTCATCTTTGCATCCTTAGTACCAAACAGGGACTTAGCATTTAGTAGGTACACTATAAACAGCTACTGATAGATTTACTACCAACATGTTTGTTAAATTATCTGATAAATGAACAAATATTGAGGTCATATTAAATTATCTTCCTGATATTAGAATTGCCAATATAGGTCCTGAAGAACTTGGTAACTTACAGAATTTTGCAATCACTAAGCTTCTTTTGGAACAAAAGTTCTCTATTCATTTATTCAATAACTACTTATTAAGTACCAACTATATTCCACACACTCTCCCAAGTATCATAAGTACCATATTCTAGAACAGTGTACAAAATAGACAAAAGGCTCTTCTTTTCTAAAGCTCAAATTCTAATAAATTATATAATAAATAAAAATATAATGCATCAGATGATGATAAGAACTGTATTGGAAAATAAACCAGGGAATGGGGATTGTAGGTAAGTATATAAAAATAGGGGCTATTATTTGCAATTTTAAATATGGGTGGTCTGGGAAGGCTTCACTAAGAAGAGACATTTGAGAAAAGACCTGAAGGAGCTAAGAATCTCAGAGAGTCCTGAGGATATCTGGGAGAAATGCATTCCAGAGGGAGAAAAGAACAAATGCAAAAATTCTCAGCCAAGAGTAAGTTCAGAATGTTCAAGTATATAATAGCAAAAAGGCTAGCGTGGCCCTGTCGTTGTGAGCAAGGAGAAAAGTCTAGCAGATGGGGTGAGTAAAAAAGATAAAAGTCTAGAGGTGGGGTGAGTAAAAAAGATAACTGCCTGATACGCTGAGAATCAACTTAAGTGGGTCAAGGGCAGAAGCAAGGAGGCTAGTTATGAAGCTACTACAATAATTCAAATGCGAGAGATGGTGGCTCAGACCAGAGTTGTGGCAGTGGAGGTGATATGAGGTGGTTGGGTTTTGGATACATTTTGAAGGAATTGTCGAAATTACTTTTTGACCAATTGGATGTGGATGTGAGAGAGGGGTGTAAAGGATGGTTCCAAAGTTATCATCTTGAGCATCTAGAAAGATGGAGTTACCATCAACTGAGGTGAGAAATATTTTAAGCAGAAAAAGTTTAGGGGGAAAGATCAGGAGTTTGTTTTTAGACAAGTTAGTTTTGTAATACCTATTAGATATCCTAATAAAAACGGTGAGTAAACAATTAGATATAAAATACTTGGGAGGTCTAGGTTGTGGGTACAGATGTGTTTTTGAGAGCCCATGATATATAAAACATTATGCTTTACACAGTGATGAGTTACAAAAGAATGAAAAAAAAACAAGCTCCGTAGTTCCAAGAACACTATATCACTATCTTACTGATTACATATTTTACGTTAGTACTAAAAACTAGTTGGATTGATTAATGTTTTAGAAGATTTTTGTTAATTTTAAAAAGCCTTTTTAAAATATCTGGAAAAGCTGAAACAATTAAAAGTCTTTTATTACTAAAGTTAGAAATTACTTGCAAAGACTTCATTATAATGAGAATCACTAAATTTTCCCCAAAATGCATCCTAGGCTGTGAAGTTCCTTGCAGCTACATGTACATTTCAGTTCCATTTCAAAAACTCTTCACTGAACCAAATAACCAAGCAATAAAAATGAAGTAATTCCGGTTCTAGTTGAGATTATAAACTAAAGAGAAGAATTTCCTATCTTAGCAACTGAATAATTGACAATTATTCAATTCATTAAATTTAAATGCTATCAGACCTGTTCTAACTGCAAGCCTTAAACGCATGAACTTGGCAGAGAGACACCCAGGAAACACCCAGCAGAGGAATGCCCAGAGGAATGACCTGCCCAATACTGTAAGTCTAACTCTGGGAGATTCTTCAGGACTCTATAACAGCAAATTAAGGCAAAGAAACAGGCACAGTCTCTGATCATTGGTGGTAGGGTTTCTTAAAGATCCAGGGGCCACTTGGGCCAAAATCACCTGGGAACCTCATTTAAATGCCCCAGGGGTAAGAGAATAGTTAAATTCTTGGCCCCTTTTCGGGTCTACCTCTGAAGATGAAACACAGTAACCTACATGGCTAGGAAGCATTCCTGATGATTCTTAGGCACACTAAAGGCTGAGAATCACTGATCTAATGACTATTTTACAGTATGTAATTCAGAATACTTAAACAGCATTCCTCATAACGAACTAGTTACAAAGCTGTCTACTTGCTTAACAGAGTTAATACTGAGAAATGAATTTTTATAATAATCAAAATAGATGAACAAAAAACTGCTGAGTCAATTTACCCATTTGCTGAAACATTTTATCTAAACGGATGTTTGCTGTTTCCCATAACAGCTTTGAAGAATACATTCCTACCGGAGATCAGGTAATAAAGAAGAGGAGAGAGAGCTACGTGATGAAGTTTCCAGGGCTCTCTCTCTCTATTTGAGCCAACAAAAAATAACCCTGCAGTATTCATTTTCATATACACTCAAAATATGGAGAGGTAGAAATGAACAACCCACGAAGCCAAGTACTCACCAGTTATATACATAAAGCTACAAAAAATTTCATAGGTCATAGATGAAAGATTGATTGACAGCTAAGATACTCAAAAATATAAAATGTTTACATTTACACATTCCTTTCAAACAGAGACATGTGTACTTAGATATAGGAACATGAATTTGCACGTCCTGAGAGGCTTCTATACTCAGAGATGAATAATTATTAAGGTGATCTAACAGAGTGACTAATAGCAGCCTTTGGATATGATTCAAGCTCGATGCCAAGTCTGGTTTTAGACACTTAGAAACTTACCTAAGCAAGTATCTTAAACCTTATCAAGGTTCACTAACCTTGTCTGTGTAATGAGGTATTAATAGCACCTTTCTCAGAGAGGTGTTAGTTATAAAGATTAAATGGGAAGACATATATATAAATGCTTAACACCAGCTTGGCACTGAATAGATGTTAACTATCATTATTAGCTATTAGAACTTTCTGATTGGTAGGCAGATGGGTAGGCAGCTAGGAAAGTATGTGGACGACCAGGAAAGAGATGCGATGTGAGTGGCTGTGAATGCAACTGCACTATAACTGTAACTTACTTTGTAGTGTATTACTCCCATGACAAAAATAAATTTCTTCCCGTGTGATAGATAATGTACTGCCCCTAGATCTTTGCTGCAGCATTCTAAATCTCTTATACTTGCAATATGGTACTTCTTAAAAATTTAGGTTGGAGAGATATATACATGTTTGCAAGCCAAAAAGCACAATGGAACATTAAAATGTGAGTAATGCTGAAAGGCTCAAACAGAAAATCAGGTGCTAAGCATATGTGCAAAAGGCCCATAGACATACTTAATGAAAAATTATATACTTTAAGTTCAGTAATGCCACTTCAGAGATTTCTTTCTGACATTTCAAATTAAGTTTCATACGTTTGCATCTTAACCATAACGGAACCCCAGGAAGATAGTTAACTCTCTATCATTTTTATAAAGATTTCCATCCCAACTTTACCACGTGACCCACAAGAGTTACCCATGTTGTATGTTGTTCCATCTGGGTCATAATGAGGATGTGCAGTTGCTCCATTCACAGCAATAAATTTGCTCCAGTCTACCTGCAAATTTAAGACCATCAAAGACTTTTAAATGTTACATGGGCATATCTCTATTTAGATGCATAGACAGTAGAAATGTATCAATTATCTTTAAAATAAGATTTGAAAGCTACAATCTAAGCCTGAAAGTAGTACCTCTGAGAAATCAAAATCATTTTTCTTACCTAAGTACACACACAGGGAAATTTGCAAGTGGGGAAGAGAAAAGTTGAAGGAGCCCAAATCCAGTAGCCGGTTGTGAAGTAGGCGGTTTCTCTGTTGAGAGTGAAAGGGACAGGGAGAATAAAGGAGGATTCAGGAAAGAAACTCTGTGAGAGGCTGGAAAGAACAATGACTGCTAAAGATTTCCCGGTGGCACCAGGACTCAATAGGGGCAGAAATCATAATTCTGTAACTGAATTAATCAGCAGGGTTATGTGACTCCCTCTAGAAGTGTTCAGCAGACCTGAGCCATGAGTGGAAGAAACTAAGAATGGGCTCATCTAGGACTGGAAGTAGTCAGAGGAGAAGCAGCAATCACCAGGACAAAGGGAGTGAGGACGGCGGTGAGAGTGTATTTGAAGTGACTGCTCATGGAATCTGTACCAGGGAGAAGAAATTAAAGGAGAGCTGACAAACTGAGAGGACAGAGAAGAGTAAGGAGAGGAGAACTTGATGCAATTGAACATAAGTTTATTGCGAATGAAGGACTGTGGAAATTGGGGTTTGAAGTGGAGAGTAGGGTTTCAGAGTTCAAGATTTCAAGGGTAGAATTCAGTGGAATAAGTTCCGGGAGAGACAGCCTTGGTGTGTGGCATTGCTGTGGTGGCACAGAGGGGGACACTCATTGCAGTGGGTTTGGTCAAGGAACTGGGAGGCTTGCCTACCTTCATCATGAACTGGGAGGCTTGCCTACCTTCATCATGAATCCTGAAACTCTGGGATTGGGGCCCAGCAATCCATTTTCTGCTAAACTGTTCAGATAATACTGATGCATGTTAACTTTTGACATCTACTTTCCTAGAGAATCCATGAGAGTAACTCAGGAGTCACAGTGGCTGGGGAAGGAGTCCTGTAAGGAGGCTCTGGGCAGGAAAGAAGAGATTCCAGGCCTACCAGCTATTTTAGACAAAAACAACCTATTCTTTTTCTTTTGTATAAATTTCCACCTAAGATACCATTTGTGTAAGGTATGAGGTTTAATCAAGTTTATTTTTTTTTTTCCCCTTATGGATGGCAAATTGTTTCATCACCATTTGTTGAAAAGGCTATCATTCCAGGAGAGTGGTAGATAGGAAAGTGCTGAGGATATTCACTATTCTGCCAAGATTCGTGCAGTTTAAAAACTAATAAGTATGTCTTCAATAAAATCACTGATAAAAAATTTTAATGAAGGAAGTCCTGTGTCATGTCACTACTATGTATGCTGACAGAGACCTATTAAGTAGCATCTAACAAAAAGATCAGAGATTCACAACTGAGTGGGGCTACACTTATCCACAGGTTAAAGGTTATGCTGACTTTAGGTCTCTGCCCACTCTATAAGTCTAATCTTGGGAGTCAACCACTAAACTAGGTCTCACTTTGACCTAAAGATATCTACCTGTACTTCTCACATAGGAGGCAGGCAAGACTCTGGTTCTTGGTATAAAGGCCTACTGCTGGCTCTGAAAAAAATTGATTTGAAAGACAAAGTGAACACTCATGAGAACCAGCCATACCACCCATGCCCCTTACAAAGATGTTTATCCTAAAAGAGGCCTCTAGTGCAAGCCTAGGCCCTAAGTAGCTCTGCTGATTAGTTTTTAGATTTTACTAGAGCTACTTCTGTAGCAGATGAAATACCATATGCTTTTTGCCAGACAGAGGCTGTTACTCTCTTGGGATTAAAATAGCAGTTTTCTTTTTCTTTCCTTCCTCCTTCTCCTTCTCTTTTCACCTCATAATCTTTTTTCAAATTATAACATATGAAACTCAGATATGTAAAATAGAGGAAAGCAGAGCTTCTCTGGTTAGGGGCAGGGTGGGCATCCATGGCCCAGCTCACTCACTCTTTTTCTCTACCTTCAAACCACCTCCCCAGACTCCCAGTCATCCCCAGTCCCAACCCCAGGTATCTAGAATAAATTCTTAAGGCTTTCTTATAGCAGCTATCGGGCTAGGGGACCATTGCATTTTATTTCCTTTTAGCACTATCATTTTATAAGTTTATTGTTCAATGAACACAAGATGCAACAGGTTCAGAAAATTAAAATATCTGAAACATTAAAAAATTATCTTGAGCATATGCCTAATTCTTAATCTGTTTCCAACAACAGCTAGGAAAGAATAGTAGGATCATGGTTAGATTACCACTAGGCCCACAGGAATTGTGTAGCTAACAGAAAATAGAATAGATGGTTACTAGGGGCTCAGGGAAGGTAAGTTATTATTTATTGGATACAGAGTTTCAGTTTGGAAAATAAAAAGTAGATAGATGGAAGTCATGATAGCACATCAATGAACATCAGTACTTAATGCTACTGAACTGTGTACTTAAAAATAGTTAGGATGGTAAATTTTATTTTATGTGTATTTTATCACATTTTTTTTCAAAAGGCCATAGTTCCTGGAATATCATCCTGCCACTAAAAGTAACTGTCATTCAGATTTCACAGCAATATGAATAAAAAACCTGATAATAAACATATATATAAACTCTTACAATTCAATAGCAAAAAAAAAAAAATCTGATTAAAAAATGGTCAGAAGACCTAAATAGACATTTTCCCAAAGAAGACATGTAGATGGCCAACAGGTATATGAAAAGATGTTCAACATCATTAATTATCAGGAAAATGAAAATCAAAACCACAATGAGACATCACTTCACACTTGTTAGAATGGATAGTATCAAAAAGACAAGAGATAATAAGTGTTGAAGAGGATGTGGAGAAAAGAGAACCCCTGTGCACTACTGGTGAGAACTTAAATTGGTGTAACCACTATGGAAAACAGTACAGAAATTCCTCAAAAAATTAAAAGTAGAACTTCTATATGATCTAGCAATCCACTTCTGGATATTTATCTGAAAAAAAACAAAAACACTAACTCAAAAGGATTTATGCACCCAATGTTCATTGTAGCATTATTTACAATAGCAAAGACATGGAAACAACCTAAGTGTCCATCAACAGATGAATGGATAAAGAAATGTGGCATATAAATACATACATACATACATACACACACACACACACACACTCACACACACACACAATGCAATATTATTCAGACATAAAAAGAAGGAATTCTTGCCATTTGTGACAACATGGATGGACCTTGATATTATGCTAAATGAAATAAGTTAGACAAAGACAAATGACATATAGATGATCTCACTTCTATGTAAAATCTAAAACAAATTTAAAAAACAAACAAATGAAAAAATGAGTTCACTGATGGAGAACTTATTGCTGGTTGCAAGAGGTGGAGGGGTGTAAAATGAATTATGGGGCAAAAGGTACAAACTTCCAGTTAAAAAATAAACAAGTCATGGGGATGTTGTGTACAGCACGGTGACTTTGGTTAATAATACTGCATTGCATATTTGAAAGAGAGCAAAGTCCTCATCAAAATAAAAAATGTTTTTTGTAACTATGTATGATGATGGATGTTAAATAAACTTATTGTGGTGATCATTTCACAATTTACAAAAATATCGAATAACTATATTATATACCCAAAACTAATATAATGATACAGGTCAATTACACTTCAATAAAAAATTCTATGTATAATATTGAAATTATTTAAAACAAACCTATAGAAATGGGAGGAAGACTAGTAGGAAATACACAAAAGTGCTAACAGAGTATGTGATACATACATACATTGCCACCCCCTGCCCACCACTTGATTCTATATTTCAAAACATTTCGTATAGATGAAAACATTGAAATGAAAAAAAGTTTCTAACATTTAAAAATGTTTAAAGCAAAGCAGATTCCCTCCTTACCATAGTGGTTTGTTCATATCACTTTATGTCCCTAGTAGATACACAGAGAAATGATACACTAAAAAGTTATTGGGGTTTTTGGGTTTTTTTTTTCCTTTCATTTATTTACACATTTTTATTGAGTGCTATTTAAGTACAGGGCACTGTCCTAGATATTGGGGATATGAGGTGAACAAGAAAAATCTCTTCCCTCACAGAACTGACTTTCTAGGGGAGGAACACACCTACTAAACAAATGAACGAACAAACAAAAATCTAGACGTTGATACTGCTGGCAAATAATTAAAATACATATTATAGGTAATATAATAAATAATAGCATTTTTAGATTGGGAAATTGGGAAAGGCTCAAGCAACACAAGATTCATGCTGATATCTAAATGACAAGAAACAGACTTGGGAAGATAGATGAGAGAGCCAAAGCCAAGAGCCTGAACAAAAATAAATGTGCCTAGTTTGAGGAACTGAAAGAGCCACTGTGTCTGGGAAATGCTGGGTGAGGCAGCAGTGTGAGGTGAAGACGCTACCCCTTCCTTCAGGAACTTGTGGTGAAATAAAGCTCAGTACAGACGGTTTCTAACACTTCTCTTTTGGCATAAACCTTCAGAGGACTACAAATTCATAATGTTCTGCAGAGCAGAAATGTCAAAACTTTTTAAAAAGAATTGTTTCCATTTTTCCCTATAAAGTTTCCTCATCTTGAACCAAAGAGATTGCATAACCATGTTAGCCTCAGAGAGGAAGCATATATTAATTCCATAGAACCAGTCCATGCTAAGAAATCCAAATTGTTCTCTAAAAATCAAGGCTTACTTATCCTTCCCAAATTCGAATTTCCCAGGTCCAGTTCGAAGTAGACAGCCATTGAGCCACTTAGGAAAATGCCCTCGAACTTGAGCAGAGATGATCTGTGCAGTCTCCTCCACTGTGGTGAGTAGTGGCGCAATACATGGAAGACTCTCCCGCTTACTGAAGACTGCTTTCCTTCGATAAGTATTTTCCATGTACTTCTTCAAAACTGAGGAGGAAAGAAGAAGCACAAAAAAATTTACCGATTTTCTATGACCACACCTGTTTCTCCACTGCTCAGGGAAATGTAAACCTAATGCCAGATATAGTCTCCAAATTCTTCTCTCTTCTTCCTCATTCTCAGACCATCGACTCTTTGGTTCTCCATTTTTGAACAACAATCCTATTTGTATTCTTGCAGTCCAAATATGCATTAGTATTAACTCAGGACTTTATTATTATCATTCTGCATAGTTTAACAATGCTCATCTTTTCAGAAGATGAACTCTACACACTAACCCTAGATGTGTTAATAGCAACTTCATTACTTTGGTAAAAAATGACCAACATTCAATATTATCATAATTAAATTACATTGACCTCAGTATTTTATATATACCAAAACATGATCCTAAAGATTTTATACCAATTTATGGAGCATTTGTAAGATGTAATTTCATTTCTTCTATTTTAATGGCATACACATGAATGTACGTGGCATTTTCTAGAACAGTGTCATAAATTAAATTATGCAGTGATACCTGAAGTTCAAAACCACAAGAAAAAAAAATCATTATTAGAAAGAGCATAAAAATGTCCCTATTATTTCGTACTTACTTAGTGTTAACAAGGCATTATTGCCTAACACGAGGGGTGGTCAAATACATAACTAGGTACTATTAAATACGGTTCTTTCTTTTATTCCACAAAACTTTGAACAGTGATGTAGAAGTTTAAACTAGAAGAACTAACACAGAAACACTATTCCTCTGAAAAAGTAAAATTTGCATTCTTGTAGCAAAATATTTTTACAGTATTATATCTATTATGTCATTTCATTCAAATCCTTCAAAAATTTAAAGCACAAGACTTTCTACTTTCCTATATGTAACAATTCAGTCAAATCCAACAATTTCCTGATTTTCCAAATGAAACACTTTTACCCTAACTGCCCTTCCCACTAACAATCTATCCCTAAGGAAATTTTATCTACTGTTCAAAGTCTAACTAAGATAATACTTCCTTTTAAAGGCAGTATGGTGTAATACTTAGGAGTATGAGCCCAGGCTCTGCCTGACACAATCCTTGGGTTCAAATCTTGGCCTACCATTTTCCAAATAAATAGCTTTGGGCAAGGCAATTAACTTCTCTGTTCTGTTCCCTCTTTTCTTAGATGAGAATAATAATAATAATAATAATAATTCTTATTGCTCCTAAGGCTATAAATAACTCCATTAGGCTATGTAAAGTTTTTAGAAATTGTAATTATTCAAAAATGCTATTACTTATGTAGCATTTAATAATCAAACCCAGCAAAATGCAATATCTTCTTTCTTTAAGTTGTTCATTCAACAAAGTGTAAGGCATTGCTGAAGGATAAAAGGTATTAGAACCCTGATGTAATAGAATTCACTGCCCAGTAAACAGGCATACAGACTGATCATTTACACTGTAATCAGTGTTTTGTCTGAACATTATTTCTCAAAGTATGGTCTGAGGACTATTTGAAACAGAAATATCTGATGCTATTGCTAAAATGAAGATTCATGGACTCTACTCTGGACCTAACAAATCAGAACCTGTGAGGTAGGCCAAGTAGATATTCTTGGCATTCTAAAATTTGAGAACCACAATGTTAGAGGTATAAAAAAGATGCTTCGAAAACTTAGGAGGAAACCCTCAGGTCTTTATTTTACTATTTGTATTAACATTACACATAGTGAATGTGTCTTACTCTCTTAGATTAAAATAAATTTCCTGAGGTGTTATTTTACTCCTCTTACTTAAGTAGAATTAAACTGAACACCCTGATAGTGTATTTATATGAATATTCATGAATTTAAACATTTTACATTTAGAAAATATTAAATGTATGTATGTCTTATACTCCAGAGCATAATGTTGGCAGTTTATTATATGCTTTTGAAATTTTCTGTAGTACTTGATATTGTAGTTGACAACTCCTTAAACCCCTATTCTTGGCTTCTGAGACGTTGCGCTTTTCCTGCTTCAAAATCTCTGTGGGCCTTGAATTTGCCTTCTTCACTGTCCCCTCACATTCACTAAGTGGTTAAATTCTGCTGACTATACCCAAAGAAAGCTAGAAAGAGGATGCTAAGGGGATGCTATAGGGTAGCCAGTATAAATTACTTAGGGTTCAGAAGTTCACAAGTGTGCCTGGGACAAATCCTTTACAAAGATTTTTACCTGTCCACCCCTACTGGACAATGACCCCTCCCCTCCCCCCCAACAATTTTTCTTCTAGCTTGAACTTGTCTTCATTAGCATTGATGCTTCAACTTCTCCTGCCTATCAGTTACTTCCTTTTACTGTCCTAATTTAGGCCCTCACAAACTGTTATATGGATATTATCACAGCCTCTTATTTGGAAAGAGAAACTAGATAAGGGAAACTCTCTTCTAAACCAGAGCCTCCTAATTGGTGGGCCTCTTGATCCCCTTAGCCCTTGAGATGGCCAGAATCCCCAGGCCAATTGCCTCCAGCCCTAAGCAACTTACTGGGGCTCCAGATCTCATCTAATTTACTCCAGTGTGAGGTAAAAATGTCATTTTCTATATGTGCCATGATGTGAAAAAGGTTGGAAAACACTGCTACTAAATGAATCTAAGTACAGATCTGATCGTATCACATATTCCTCCATAAAATCTTCACAAATGACTCTTAATTGTCTACCAAGCAAAGGCTAAACTGCTTGACCAGGCTCTGATGAAGGCTCTGTACTGTCTCACACCAACTTACCTGTCTAGTTCTGCCTCTCGCTAATGCCTTCCACTGCAGCCAATCTGGACCACTCCCATTCTCTTCTTTTCTCATCATAAATGTACCTTTCTCTTTACCTAGGGTATTTCCCATCTCCTTCAAGTGAAATTCACTTACTTTATGCATCCTTCAAGATCCAGTGCCCATGTCCCCTGCTTTGTAAACACGTTTCTATTTCTTGTAGCAAGAACTGATTCTCCTTAGTCTGAACTCACACAGCATCTGTTTTAGCTCTCTTGTGGCACTTATCTGTCTTGCAAAATAAAAATTAATATACACTATAACCTCTTCTACCAATACTCCTTGAGTACAGGTTCTTATTTTTGTCCCCACCCCAGTACCTAACCTATTGCCTCACATTATTGAATTAAATGATTTTAAAGTTTATAGTACGTATCAGTATGATTTCTGGTACCTCCATATCAGTTGATTTCAAGAAAATCATGTAACAATAAGTTATAATCAAAAGATACAAAACAATAAACAGAGGTTTTAAGACAGTCCTCAAAATGCTAGTAGATGAAACAAACATTTACATTAGAATGTGTAGATGTAATTTTCACTTGAGAAAGTTCTAAATAATGTATATTCTTCCTATTACAGATCCAAAAGAAACTCTGAATCCCGACCTTGTATGACTTACAAAACATACAAATGGAAAGGCTATTTAAAGATATTTTATGCTCCCCGATGTCAAGTAAACAAATCTTGTCTTCTTTAACTTCTGGCTTTGTGGTGTTGTTACCTGTATCTGCTCCACAAAGAGTACAAAACGTCAGAAGTCCCCTGTATTCTTCAGGAAAGAGGCAGAGAATTTTAAGTTCAAGCTGGTAGGAAGAAGAAGTGGAAGGGGCAAACCCCTACCTGAGATCCAGTGTACCATCACAGAAAGGAATCCCCCTTCAATGGTAGAAAGATTGCTGACAAAACAGAGAAATTATTGGAAAAACCACCCATGATTTCCAAATCCTCACACTGGACTGTGCCTGGCTCATGGAGAGAATAGGAGGGAAATGGGCGAGGCAGGAGAGAGCAGGAGAAGGGGAGGGACCTCAAAACGTTGGCAATCTCTCTTAATAGAATTTCCACAAGTATCCCAACAACCTATTTATAATAAGCAGCTGTTTGAAATACTGAAATTGGACCACCAATAGTGGTCTCCCTCCCTAAACCCTCTTCTTTCAAATCTGTCTTCACATTACATGTCGGTTGATCTATGGGATCAATTTCATGCCATTCTTCTACTCTGAAAGATTCAGATCTCCTCTGTCCTTACAGATTAAAGTACAAAGTTAATCTGTCAACAAGGACTCTATAATCTGGCCACAACCTACTTTTCATTCTTTGTCTGTCTTTCTAGCATTTCATCCTACATTTTCTATTAATTTCATGTACAGTGTCTAACCATCTAGTATGAATAAGGCTGTGTGAAGGTATGCCCTTAAAAAACTTGTAACGATATATAATTTTATTATTTAACAAACATTTTTAAACACCGATGTGTCAAATACTGTGCTACAAGTTGATATATCAAGAAACAAGATTCATTTCCTGCTCTCTAGCAGTTCAGATGATGATACATTATTCCCTTTTGTGAATTCTCAGTCCTGTAAAATGATTATAAACACACCATGTGTTTTTGTTCTTCTGAGCTTTAAACAAACTTTTCCCTGCCTGAAATATGCTCCCTCTTTCCTTTTCAAAAATCCATTTCAAATCTAGCTCTCTGATCCCCTTGCCAAAGGCCTAGTAATTCCCACTAGAAAGTTTCTAGCACTGCCACAGGGAAACTTTTAACAGTTCCATAAGTTGTCTTCCCAGCAAAGACATGTAAGTATATGTCAAGAAAGAAGTGGTTACGATTGTCAGAAGGGAGGACAGAAAGTATCTTAAACTATTCTGCGTTCCCCCATAGTGCCTAGCAGAGTGTATAATGTACAGAGATATTCAATATACATTTTTATTTTTAGTCAGTGAAAATAATTTATAAAATTGTGAACTTTTATTGAAATGCAAGAGTGGCATTAGAACTGTAAACAAAAGGGTGATGGTATTACTGCAGCAGATCTCTGCTAAGATAATTAGTGGTGAGATAATTATTCTTGTTACATGAATAACAAGACATCAAAATTTGAATTAAAAAATACACCTTAATTAGGCATTCAGGAACTTTTACCCTAGGAGGTACCTGTTCTGACCAGTAAATATATTTTTTGACTAAAAATCAGTTCCCTAGTCTTAATCATACCAAATGAAATAATCAGATCAACTCTCTGAACCTGCATAGGGAAGTTATTTGATGCTGAACAACAGTGACACCATCAAGATATAACAAGTGTATTATGAAATCCATTCTAAAGCAACCTTTTAGCCTTAGCTTTCACAGTAACAATAAATGCTTAGAAATTTTAAATAACTCAAGAACATTTCTTAACGGTGATGGGCCAGTAGTGTCATCTTTGTTATTTAGAAAATTCAAGAACTCTATAAGGTGACAGCAGAACTCAAAATCTAGGTGACATGGCATATCAACTACAGTATAGTCTACTGGTTGCATTTAATATTTAAAAATCTCATTTTTAATAGTTAGTTCATTGACCTCCAACTGATCCTGTGCCATTAGCATGTATTTCTACAAACCTAATAATTTTTTCACTTACTAACCAATATTTCTAGTAAATATTATTTTACTATTTTCATTCCTTTCCTGTATGAGGATTTATATTATGTAGTATATTATATGCCTTAGAATAGTAATTTGATGAAATGACATTTTAACATTTAGAAGGCAGCAAGGCAAACATGCTGTCTACCTAAGACCAAATTTCTTGTGGTACTATTTGTAAATATGTCTAAAATTTGCAATTGCATATATCGGCAAAATATACATATAATAGATTGAATTACCTGTTTGATTAAAAAATGGGTGCTGTGGTTTTATCTTATTAATGTAGTTATCACATATATGACATATTGAAAATTTTCAGTAAAATCATAGCAGTACCTTCCATCAAAGGAAGGATTTTTTTTTTTAGGTGAGGCAACCCTTGGTTGACCTCACAGATTGCAAGGGACCTTGTCGGTTTACAATCCCTTATATATTTTATTTATTTATATATTTATTTATTTTTTACACCTACAGCACCTAGTCTTCGTAGGTGGTCTCCCATCCAAATACTAACCAGGCCCAACCCTGCTTAGCTTCAGAGATCAGATAGCACAGGGCCTGTTCAGGGGTAGCATAACCATAGACAAAGAAAGGATTTTTTTTTTTTTTTTTTTTAGCTATAAGTAATAGAGATCCACTAGTTCTATTTCTGAATTATAATAGAATTGAAATGACTCAGCAAGTTCACCTTGTCGTTTAGCTAATCTCTTTACTTCTGGATTCCTAATATTTATCTCATACTACACAGCTGCTAAGGCTTCTAAGTACAATTCTTTAACTGTAACATTGATATGGTTATATAAAAAAAGCCAACTCATATAAAGTTCTGGTTAGTAATTTCCGATTTTTATTTTACCACTTTTACCACAAGAAAATAATTCTAAAGAACTTTTATTAGCCATGTATAATAGTGAAAATAATCAAATGGTAATATTAAATAGCAACAGCAGAGTTATAGTTTATTACATTTTGAGAAACTGGGCAAATCACCTTTAAGTTTTAATTTTTTTATGATACTGATCACCAAAAACATTTTAAAACAATTTCCAAAGCTATCTGCTATTTAAACAAAATATTCTAGAAGAAAAAGTTCAGTATTGTTAAACATTATCAAATTAATTCATTGAATCCTCTTTTAGAAGTTGAAGAAAGGCAAAGGGGTTCAAGAAAAAAAAAGAAAGAATCCATATATAATTTAAATAATTTACACTTTTATAAAATAATGCCAAATATCTGACCCACAAAAGAAAAGCTACATTCTTCATATTAATTACTGTTTAAAGCCCCTTATAAATCTAGAAAAGAAACTGGCAAAGTTTCCTCTTCTATGTTTAAGGTATACATTTTCTTTAATAACTAGAAAGCTTTCAGAGTATCAATGTCATTCTTTCACTACAACAATAATGGATTTAAATTCTCAGCTTATTTTAAGTACACAATTTTATCTGTGCAGTGTGTTTGCAATCACTGTAAACCTCTGTTTCAGAAGCTCTCTTTTTTGTATTAGAAAGTTTTCAATTGTATTGGCTTCTTTGAAGAGTCCATCTATCTCATCAATATAAGATGCATCCACTGCTGCTCTCTCACTAATGGAGAAAAAAAAAGTTTTATGTTAAACTAAACAGTTATAATGTCTAAACACACTATCATAGTGATGTTCTTTATTATTCTATAGTTGTTAGCTATTTCATTTAAATAGTTTTGTACATTGGAAAGCTTCAGTAATTTACTCTTCAGTAAAAGTTAAATTAGCCCCACAAATATTTTTGACTACTCAATGTCTCCCGACAAAACATCATATGTATCAAATACATTAAAATTCTAATATTAAACTATCTACAGTTGTACTTTGCTTAACGACAGGGATTTGTTTAGAGAAATGTGTCATCACGCAATTTTGTCATTGTGCAAATGTCACAAAGTGCACTTATACAAACCTAGATGATATAGTCTACTATATACCTCGGCTATATGGTATAGCCTATTGTTCCTAGGCTACAAACCTGTACAGCATACTACTGTACTGAATACTACAGGCAATTATAACACAAAGTACTTATTTATATAAACACAGAAAAGGCACATGAACGCAGTAAAAATACAATATAAAAGATTAAAAAATGGTACACCTGTATAGGGTGCTTACCATAAATGGAGCTTGCAGGACTGAAAGTTGCTCTGGGTGAGTCAGTGAGTGAGTGCTGAGTGAATGTGAAGACCTAAGACATTACTGTACACTACTGTATACTTCGTACTCCCCCACTTCCTTCTGACAGGGTCAGAAATAGAACATTGAAGCTACCAATGCTGTTCCATGAACAGGACAGAAAGAGGGCTGGATTGACTAGAAATACTGAAAGGAAGTGGCTAAGTAAGGGATAAGTTACCATAACAATGACTGTTAGGAGGGAGCAAAATGTGGCCTGAGGAGTAGTAGGAATAAGAAATCAAAATGAAGAGAAAAAGAAACACAGGGGATTGTCATGGCAATATAGTTTGGCTCATGCACGATGGAGCAATGGTCATTTTAAGGAATTTTGTGGTATTCATAAAAAAAAAAAAAAAGGGAAAGTATTTAACACAATGAGGGTATAGAACTGAGGACTCAATATTTTGACTTTAGAAATTTGTTTTCGGTTCCATTGATTTTATCTGGCACAAAGGGCTCTGTTTAGCATTAAACTGATGGACGAAATAAAGTTTATCTATGCTTTACATCGTTACAACCTGAAAATATTTCCAAAGTACAGGGACAGGCTGGCTCCACACTACCACAGAAAGATTTTACTGAAGTTGCAGCAGCACTTAATACTTGTTAAGGTAGCTCCTGCAGAACTGTGTTCTTGTACAGGATATCAGGTCCTTAATAAAGAATTTACAGCAAAATACTCTGAAGACCATCAACCTAGATCTGGGAGGGCTGTAGCACCCTCCAAATATGTAATGCTGGGGGAACCGGCTCCTCTGTGCTGAAACAGATCAGTGGCTGACCAACTAGGATGTAATCGGTGCACTCGAAATTGAGGTGCTGGGAGTAAGAAAGAATCTATTACCAAGTCTCACAGATACTGCTCCCATCACAGAAAACAACTTCCTCCTGAACCACAAATCCTTCCATTTCATATAGGAAATTTAGCTCCATTATAATCTTATGAGACCACCACTGTATATGCAGTCTGTTGTTGACTGAAACATCATTACATCGCTCATGGCTATACATTATTTTAACAGCCACACAAACCATTATTCAAATACAATGACTGTCCAGTAATTTTTAAAAACATTTTATAAAACATGATAATGTCAGGCCAATAAAATATTTAAATTCAGCCTTCAAATATAAACTATTTAAATATTTCACAAATATATTTGTCTTATCTTTAACATCATTATTAGTTTCACCAAATGGTACTTTTCTCAAAGAGGTTTTTGCATAAAATTTTAAATGTTATATTATCTAATTAGAGACCAAAATATATCCAGTCTATTATTAGTTCTAGTAATAGCAAAAACAAAGGGTATTTTTGTGGAAAAGTTGGGGATATTCCTTGAAAATAACCAACTAATCTATTATAAGAAATTAGGGTAGAATAAAAAACTCTGAAATTATAATTACTGGATAGGTTCTATAGCCACTAAACTGAAGTTCCCATTATGGAATTTCCAGGAGAAAACTTCTGTTTCTAAAATAAAGACTCAAGGAAATATACTATAGGTACTTGCCTTAAGATCTTTGCATATGTAGACAACATAAGATTAATTTCCTTGCTCATATCTATGAAAAAAAAATCAGAGCTGTTATGAAACATAATGAATATTATATTATAAAATGTATAGAAATATAAGTATTTTATACATTACCATTCAAATCTTTCCCCAGGGCTTCATCTTTATAAAATAGCACAGAGCTTTCAGAGAAAGAGGAATCTGATTTTCCAAGAGAGGACAGTTGTGGACTATCTGGCATTTGAGGCTAATAGGAGGAAGTAAAGAAAATAGGTAAATGGTCAACAAGAATCTTAGGACATACATATTCCATAAAAAAAAAAAACTTTCAGAAAAAAGCAAACATGCTAGAAATTATATGCTTGTGTCCTGTTCTGTCATTTGAAATTTTATTACCAAGGAAACTTTTAGTCCCAACAAGCACCTTGTTCAATATACTAAATTTTATTCAGACTTTTTAAATTGGACTTTGAATACGGTATGTCCCTGCCAATGAAAAAATAAAACTTATCTAAGTATCCTAAACCATAGCAATATAGCAAAACTTTCATTTAGACAATAGCCAAATGCTTGAAAAATTTTGCAAGACAGCATAATCTTTAAGGGATCAAATAATGTCTCAAATGCAAACAGATCAATTGGTGGGGATAGTAGTGAAGGAGGACAGGATAGTGTTCTTCTTTAAAAATGTCAGCAACTCCAATACCTAGGTATCCTACTTATTATAGCAAAATAATTATTTAAAGACCTAGATATCATAAAGGCATGAACTCACTTTTCTCTAAATTACAAATTACCCCAAAGAAATCTTTCAAGGAATCTTTCTTGGAGGCTTTCTCATATACTTAGTAAAAAAGCTTATGGAGTCAACATAGCTCTACCTGTGACAAACCAGCTCTGGAAATATAAAAACTTAAATTCCATTTATCAATAGAAATTTTTCAAATGGAATAAATTTAAGAAGCATAAAAAATAAAACAAAAGATTAAGGCTCCAGGAGCATATACATTACCTCCAAATCTCTTGGTCTCTTGTAATTTCTATTATCAGATTTTATAAGGTGATTTGCCATCATATTCTGGAGGCAAGAGCTGCAAATTTTAGAGCAATGCCATATTTAAGTACAAACCCCCCATGCTACAGATCTCTTAAAACCTTCCCTTTCCACTCCTACTGCCATTTTAAATTTAGGCTCTCATTATCTGTCACTTACATAAATTACCCGATTTCTCCCTTCTCTATTTCCTCTTATGAACCACTACTTGGTCAGTCTTTCAAACCTCTGGTTATTATATTCCCTTAACCTTTCAAAACTTTAATTACTGCATTCCCTTATATCAAAAACTTTCCTTTGACTGTTCATTGCTCCAGAATAAATTCAAATTCCATCCAAAGTCCTGCATCACCTGGGGCCAACCTACCAGTCCCATGATTTTCATCTACTCCCCTACTATAGTTAGCCACACTAGTCTCTTTGGCATTTCTGACTTGTTTCAGGATTCATTTAAGATTCTTCTACTTTCGCAATATCTTAACGTTGAAATAGATTTATTGTTCATTTAAGTCAATTTCATTTTTTATAGACATGAAAACAGGGACAGAGACAGCTGACCAAGTTCAAACAAATAAAACTAGGCCAGACTAGAACCAAGATCTCTTCTAGCCTGAGGTTATTTCCACTGTTCTGTCTTACTTTCATGTAGTATCGAAATTACTTTTACTTTCCTTTAAATTTTGAAGATAATTTCCTTGAGCCCGAAAAATTAAGTTTAAACTTAAAGAAAGTATGTTGAAACCTAGAATGGTATAGTCTCTACATCTTAAGAGATGAGGAGCCCTGTCTACACTCAAGTTATTGATTTACTTAGCTCGTTTTTTTGAGAAACTATGCTGACCTGGATAACTTCAATGAATGTTTGATTAGTCACGTTTTATATATATATAAAAGAAAAACAGCAACAAATAAAGATGTTTGTTTAGTAAATGCTGTATAGTGCTTCTCTACATTTGTCAGTACCTTTCTAGTACCTAAGTTTAAGTGCCATAATAGTGATATGTACAAATATCACACATGCACTGTCGTGCTCACTTTGCCTTGGGATGTTTGAAAATGTTTCAGAGAAGCCAGCATGAAAGTTGTTCTCTTCTCCCCTTTCCTTTCTCTTTTCTCTTCCACGTCTTCTCTCCTCTCTCAAAGTAACTACATGGGCACATATTGCAAATTATAACTTTTATAATTAGGTAATTGTGTTTCTGTAAAAAATAATTTTTCTGTCACAACTCAGGGCCTCAGATGAATCCAGGCCGGGTCAGGAGACTGGGCCTTTTCCTGTGACAAACACCGTTCACAGAACTGACTCCAGCTACACAATCTAAGGCCTTGGTGACTTGGTCATAACCAAGCACTACTCCTTTGCCTTATATAACTTTTCTCTTCTAGTTGTCTCTTTCTCCTCAACACCACCTCAGGCCCTCAAGCCATTTCACCTACCTTGTTTCTCACTTCCCGCCCCCCTCTTTCCTCCCTACTTGCGGTTACGTCCCACTAAAAACCCCGAGAGAAACCATCCATTCTCCCTCCCTGCCTTCTTTCACACTCTCACAGGAGTCACCCCCCTCTATCCCGACCCCAAGACCAGACTACTACTTGGTGTCGTCAGGAGCTTCCTCGTCAGCGAGCGCGCGGGAAAAAAAAGCTGGGCGAATTCGACTGCGCAGACTCCGTGGGCGGAGCGGAGGCGGGGGAGGTGCACGACGTTCCCAGCAATCAGTGCGCGCGCGCACACGCACAAGTCACGTGACGAGGCGCACGCAGCCTTGCAGACACCCATACTGAGTCAAGCCTGGAGTTGACTTCGTTCCTATTCTTCCTTTCGACTTGGACTGTTCGTGAAACCAAAATCTCTCCCTGCGTCCCAGTGTGTGTTTGGGAAAGAAGGGGAAAATCTAAGACTGGTCTCTCCGGAAAGAACATGGAAGAATTGCCAGAGCAAGGCCAGACCGTGTCCCAGCCTCTTGGAATCTCAGTAAATGAACACAAAATAGTACACCACCACTTTTCAAGTACAGTTTCATCCTATTCCAGATGGTTTGTGTGAAAGAAGGGTTTATACCTGAGTTCCCCTGGTCTGCAAGCAAGACTTCTAGATCAGGGCCTCCATTCTATAACCTCTTTTTTTCTGTTCACACCCTTTTAGAAACTTAATTGGCAGCTTTCAAAAAATATTTTGTAGCGCGCGTCATCCACATACTTAAAGCTTAGCCTTATTGGGTGGTTTAATGTAGTGACTTTGACCTGCAATTTCAAAGATAGACATTCTAAACTTACGCCTGTTTAGCTGATGTGGAGAAAAAAAATAAAGGATATTAGCTCATAAAACAAAGGTCAATGAATCCCCCCCTGCCCATAAGTTCCAACTACACAAATGTTGTGATAGAAACCTTAATCTAGACTGGAAAAGGGAGGGCCTATGGGAGGAGTTCTCATACCCTATGTCCTAGAAAAGCTCTACAGGAAGAACTCTTTATAATAGAGCTCTATGATTATAACAGCCCCTCCCCCTTGCTCTTCCCTCTCTAAAGTCTCTTCCATTTTTATCAGGCACGAAGCTCCAGGTCACTCACCAGGTCTGCATATTTTGACTTCTGATCGTTTATTTTTACCGTATAAATTCTTTTTGGTGACTGAATACCAGCTAAACTTTTGTTTACAGTTTACACATCTTAGCAAATTATATTTAACATATAGCATTTAATGTTTTCCCCTTTGGCTTATTAAATGTTAGTTGTCATAAAGACTTGTAAATATTGTGTATATGTTTATTAGCTGTTTGTGAAAAAAAATCAGTTGTTTTAAATAAGTTCCTAGAAAACTGGTATTTAATTTGTTTAACTTAATTTGCTAATATTGTGAAATATCAGTCACTTAATAAAACGAGGCTAGATAATTGTGCAGTTACTGACAGTCTTTAAATGATCCCAGTCATTGTCTGAGGCTTGAGAGCAATGTGTGTTGTGATTGTCACCATCTGTGGTAAAATGAGGGGAAAAAAATGAAAATGTAATAAAGCATTTTTAAAGAATTGTCATTTCTTCTGATACTTTGTCCTTCCTCTTTTTTTTTTTTTTTGGTGTCAAAGAGTACTTCCATGAAATAAAGATATAAAGACTTTAAGTTTTTAATGTTCTTAGTAAAATATAAAATTGTTTACTCAGTGTTTATACTTTATAATTATTATAATTAATTTTATGGTCATTAAATCCAAAAGTGTGGGAAATACTGATCTAATTTCCTCACTCAGCCTTCACATTGTATGATCTCTAAGCAGGTAGTAAATAGCTCTTAAAATATTTTGAGGGAAAATGATTCCACCTACTACATAAATGTTTATATCAGATTAAGAGAGCATTTCGGATATTTTAGCCTATTTTAAAAATCTTATCTCCATTGTATAAGCTAAATGAGTAAGAATAAGTGAAAAGGCATGAAGGGTTATAGATGTCCAGTCCTTTAAAATATTCAAAAGTTTATCATCGTCTCATTTAATCTTCACCAAAATAACTCCTAAGAAGTAGGCAGGACATGGAGACATTTGGGTTGCTCTATATCAAAGGAAAAAAATATTTGTTCCAAATTTAAGAAAGGGGTTAAATTATGCATTCTACATCTTTATAGCTGGAGAAAAGTAATTGGCAATGGGCATTTAAAATTACATTCTTTGGTGCGCTGCTACTGATCACTGTATGACTCCATGCTTTCACATTAATTGGCCCAATTGGACACTACAGCTAGAGAAAAACTTGTTCTTTCAATTTCAATCGTGTGTATTCTAAGAAACTTTGTTTCTGCTAATTATTTTCAAGGCTGTGATATTTATACTCTGCTATTAAAAAGTTTAAAAAGCATTTTAGGTGTTATGATTAGGAATTATTCTAATAGAGCTAATTATTCATCATTGTTGAATAAGAAAGTGTTGTGCTCAAGTGTGAGCAGAAAGTCTCAAAAAGATTAATGTGAGAAAGATGCTTCTAAGTGACCAAGCAGGTGCCTCTTTTCTTTTCTTTCTTTTTTTTTTTTCTTTTTTTTTTTCTTTTTTTTTTTTTCTTTTTTTTTTTTTAAGTTGCTTGGATGTTCTTCTGAAAGAGATACAAGCTTTGGATGATCAGAACTCCAACTTTTACATTAGAAATAATTTCATAAAAATTGTGATTTTACATTTAAAATATACCTATATTCTCTGTCAATTCATTTCAAGTTCTGTTTCCCTAAGAGCCCATGTTTGAAGGCGGTTCCAAGGCGTGTCAGAACAGTCTCCTCCCTCCAACCTTCTTCCTGATTCCTCACTAGGGCTTGACCCCCTGCTCCTCAAACGGCTGCTGGATCCGGGACTAGCAGCAAGGAGTTTAATTCATTCATTCCTGCGTGCCTGCTTCTGCTGCTGAAGAGGCTGCTATCTTCTACCACCTACACAGCCTCGGGAAAAGAAAGGGACCTCAAATCTTCCAAATCGCTTTCTCTCCTAGGCATCTATTGAGCACAGGTAAGAAATCATTCGTTTTTATTTAGAAACCAGAGAAATAAACTAGAAAAGCGATTGAGAGGAATTTAAGTTATCTGACATCAGTATGACGGGCAGTCAGTAACAACATAAGTAACACAGCAAAGTGGGAGTAGAAACTTTTTTTTTCTTTTAGCCAACATTGTATAGTACCAGTTTCGAGTAAATATTTTCAAACTTTTTGGTCTCATGACTTCTATACATTCCTAAAAATTATTGAGGACCCAGAAGAATTTTTGTTTCTCTAGCTTATTTACTATATTATTGTCATTTTGCTACATTAAAAATTAAAACTGAGAAATTTAAAAAATAGTGACCTGTTTTATTTTTAAAAAACAATAAGCACTTCACATGTTTGTATAAGTAACACTTTTAATTAAAGATAACTATACTCCCAAAAAATCTTTGAAGAGTGACGTTGTTTTTTTATTTTTACAAATCTCTTTGATGTCTAGCTTAATAAAAGACAGCTGCATTCTCATCTGCTTCTGATATGTAATATGGTACAGAGGTAGCCTCTGGTAAACTCTATTGTACAATGTGAGAAAATGAGAATGAAAAAGACAAATTACATCTTAGAATTATTATGAAAATAGCTTTGACCTTGTGAACCCCCTGAGAATCACTGGTTTAGAATGATAAAATAAATAAGCTTTTCTTTAAATGAAGTCTCAACTCATTCATTTTAAAAGCAAACAAAAAAATTGCCAAAGGTTGATAATCTTGATAGAATCTGCATCGGTATCCTATAGATGAACAATATTATAGCATTCTCCAGGAGAATTTTATTTCACAAGAAGGAAGGGGCTGAATAAATTTCTGTTTTGAGGTATGAATAAAAAATTAGAACACCCTTAAAATCTTTTATTTTTGCGTATATCCAGCTATTTCAAGTTCTAGTAAGGCTTCCTCCAAAATATCTTATTTAATCTGGCTCGTTCGTGCAATCTCTACATGAACATTATGAATTCTTACTTGAATTCCTACATGAATTCCTATCGTAGTTTCATAGCCTATCTCTAATCTTTTTCATAAAGCACTTACTAGCTCAATAACTCGCTTTTCTATTGCCCGTGAGATTAAATTCAAATGTATTTACATGACTTCCAAAGCCCTCCATAATTTAACCCCACCCTACCTTGTGTTTTCTGCAGGGAAGTTGGATTGTTCCGCTATGGTAAAAAAAAAAAAAAAAAAAGCCGCATTCAGTGCACCTCCCACCACAATGTTGTTTTAATTATCACATAAGTGCTTTTCCATCTATTTAAATCTTTAAATCTTAAGCATTCTTTAACATTAAATTCAATTTTCCTTTTCACACAAGGCAATTCCAACTACATCAGTTCCATTTTGGCTTTTTGCTTTGAGTTTGTATTTAGCAGTTGATTTTATATATTTTTATATATATATCTTTTATCATTAATTATTCACCTAAATTTTTACCTAAGTTGTCTTCCACCCCCATCTCTGCCACACACACATACATACATTAATAAGATGGCAAAATTTTCAAGGACAAAATGATTTACAGAACTGAAAATTTAGGTTTCGATCTTGTGGCTGTCAAGATGATTACAATCTGATTTTAGGGAATTAGTTAGGTAATACCTTTCCTCATTTCATCCCATACTATTCCACAGAATTGGAATTCCATAGCAAGGATGAACATGATAGTTGTTTTTCAAGTTCAAGGCATTTTTACTTTTAATCTAATACTATGTTCTTAAACTCCTACTAGCTTAACAATGCTGGCTATAGAATAAGTATTCAATCAATACATGTCATTTTAGAATTATGAGGAAATTGTTATAGGGCATTTGCCACAAATGGTCCTCTCCTTGCACCCTTATCTAGAATCTAGAATTACAGAAAGTTGGAGCTGGAAAAGACCTTAAAAATTGACCGTTCAACTCTCTGCTTATCTAAATAAGCAGAAACTTAGACCCTCAGAATTAAATGACTAGCCCCAGACAAGACTGGAACACGTATGACCTGATTTCTGTCATAATTTTCTACCATCTACTAGCGTCCCGCAAGTTTCAAAGGCTTATATAACTAAAACTTTTTTTTTTTCCCCCCCAAAGAACTAATCGTCACTGCATATTCCTGAAAGGATCTTTCTGAGGTAGTTTATAACCCTTTTAAAAAGTCAATAATCTGAGAATCTTAGATAAAATATTTTTAAGCATTTTTATCCAATGGGAACTATAATTTTCATAGATTAGAGATAAGAAAACAAAGGAACACAGATGAGAAAGAAAAAGGAAAATTGGAGTAAGGAAAGGATAGGGACACAATACTAGTAATCATATGATGGATGTATTGAGATCTAACAAAAAGAGTGGTAAGAGTCCTTTTTTTCATCCACAATATGAATTAAGCATACATTGACCCCAAAAAAGTGGTAAGAGAATAAAGAATTCAAAATAAAAACTTACATGAAGTAAAAAAGAAACTACCAGAAGAAAAGAGGAAGAATATTATAAAAAAGATTTTATTTTTTAAAATCTGTTTTCAGACTTTCCTCATTTTCTTTCTTTTTCTTATTGGCTTTCAGATGGAGTGAAAGCTTTAAGACAGAAAAAAAATCTACCAGGCCTTTACACATCGTTGTAATGAGGAAAGATTTTATCATAGCAAACATTTATTCATTTACTGTGTATAAATTCTTCCAGTGTTGAGAATTTAAGTTTAATTTTTTTAAAAAAGGACAATTCATCTTAAAGAAACTCATATTGAAGCTGGGCGGACCTATTTATCATCTAATTCAGTGTAAGAGCTATTTCAGAAGAGTGAAGGAGGGAGGTGGATACTGAGAAGAGAATAATTAGCTAGGAATGGAGGAGGCAGAGAAGTCTTCCGAGAGGAGATGTTTGAGTTGAGACTTAAAGGATGAAGAAGGGCTTGCTAGGCAAAAAAAAAAAAAAAAAAAAAAAAAAAAAGGGCAGGGGAACTTGTGGCCTGGCAGGAGAACTAACTGGCAACAGTGTGGAGTGTAGGGGGAAATGTGGAAGCTAGAAAACCAAGAGGAGCATTCAAGTAGTAGATGCCTGAAGTGATGAGTGCTTGATTTAAAACAACGCTGGTAGAGATGGAGAGGTGATACCAAACTAGAAAGACATTGTGAGTTGTAATCTACAGTATTTATGAGACAGAGAAAAGGTTAGGTAAAGGAGCCAAGGACTTCTAGGTTTCAGTTTTGAACAGGCTGTTTGGAAAAGTAATTCATTAATATATCTTACAGATGGAACCGTGGATCTGAAGCCAGAAATTGAAATGTGCATGTTATATATACCCCAATAAATACCACCCTCTCTCTTCACTTTATAGCCAAACTTCTGAAAGAATAGTTTGTATTCATTGTCTTTACTTTTTCCTATCCCATTCTGTCCTAGATCTTTGTCAATCTGCCTTCTGCTATCTCCACTTTCCCCAAACTGTCCTACCAAAACTTCCTAATTGCCAAATTTAATGAACAAGTTTGAGCTTGTATCTAAGTTATGGGCTCTGCAATATCTGATTTCAAGCAGCTCCTCCTTGAAGCTCCTTTCCCCCTTGACATCCGTGACACTTCTCTCTTAGATTTGCAAAACTGAACTAATTATTTTCCACTGGAGCTTTTCTTTCATTCTCTTTCTTAGTTAATGAGGTAACACTCACTAAATTGCTCAAAATAGAAACTTCTGAGTCATCCTCAGTTCCTCCTTGTTCTTTTTAACCCCCAAACCAATAGGCTAAAACATCTCTCTTGAATCTCTGCAGCCACTACCTTAGTGTATTTAGCATCTTCAACTCTTACTTAACTATTAAACTTCCTTGTAAAGTTGTTTTCTGACCTCTGTCCTGTCTACCCTATCAAATCCGCTCTCTACCCTGATGCCAGAGTACACTTTTAAAAAATATAAATGGGTGGTGAACACACAACGCGATATACAAATGATGTATTGTTGAACTTTATCCTAGAAACCTATGTAATTTTATTAATCAATGTTACCCCATAAGTTGAATAAAAAAAAATACAAAGATAAAATGTAAATTTGCCCGTATCTTTCTCTTACTTAAAGTAAGACAATATTTTTTCAAAGAAATATTTCAAACTCCTTAGCCTACTTAAACAAGCAAGGTCTTTATAATCTGACTCTCCTTTACAAACTTTTGTTAAACAAAATTACATTGCAAGTCACATTTTATGTGACTTGAAGTAGGCAAAATCAAACGAATGTAAAATAAAAAAATGGAAATATAGGCAAAATGGAAATATGTGATTTCTAAATTAACTCATCTAAAATGACATAGTTTCAAAGCTGGTAGGCCAGATGAGTTGCCCACTGTTAACACTATTGCCACATGGAAGCATCTCTTATACCTGGTGGAATGATCTGCTTCCAGGTCAGTATTATATAAGCAAGGCTATTCTTTAAATATCTCTGAAATTCTTGAGATGTACACGTTATTGCTGTGCTATTAATTTTTTATCATACACTCCTATTATAATTTAAAATATGTTCATATATGATAGCAATGTTATTGAAATGCTAAAGGTTATGATTACTGATTGTGCTGAAAAACATCTCTAGAGAAATAAGGTAAAACAAAATTTAGATGCAAGAAAACAATATTAAAAAGGCCAAAGTACCACCATGATAAGTTGTGTGGAGAGAGCATTCTACAAAACATTAGTAATAATGCTGAGAAAGCTGAAAAATGAGAAAGCAAGAATACACTTTGATTGTTATAGATTTGTGAACTCCAAAGATGTCTCCTCACATACTTTTATATTTATTCCCAAGGAAAATTTAGTCTTAAACTATGTGAGATCTTCAGAAATGCATTCATTCTTCCTATAAAATGTGACTGCATTTGATAGGAGGAGGGAATTGGGGGGAGGGGGGATAAAAAAAATAAAATGTTAAAAAATATGTATATATAGTATGAAAAAATAAATAAACTGGCATTTAAAAAAATAAAATAAAACGCGACTGCATTTGTATTAATTATAATAAAAACGATGAGGCTCCAAACAAGCCATGTTCTCTCAGCTGCCCTGCTTCCTGCCTTCCACTCACATTGTTCCCTCTTTGTGGAATGCTCTTCCCTAGCCTTGAAAATACCTGCCTCTCTTTCAAGGCAGCACAATCATCACTTCCTCTGAGAAGCCTTCTTCGCCACCGCCAGGCAGAGAGAGAGTATCTCTTGGAAATCCAGTTCTTACAACATTCATTATACCATTTTGTAATTGTTTATATATTTGTCTCTCCCACTATACTCTGACTAATTAATTGGTGGGTAAGAACTAAGTCTCATGCATGTGTGTTTCGTCAGCTTTCTAGCCCTGTGCCTAATACATAGTTGATAATAAATGAATGAATTCAAATATTGTATAGTATTATTGTTTTTTAAGATAACTGTATCTTTCTCTAAATCCACTCACTCATTGACTAACTACTTACTGTAGTAAACACTAGTAATTTCATCCAATTTCTACACACACTACATAGTACTTTTCAGGTGAATTATTTTCATCAAAAATATGTGTGCGTTACACAATATTAACGTTTGTAGAGAAAACTACCCTAGCCATTATTGATAAATGTGTGTGTGTATGTGTGTATAATTTAATAACTAGCCACATTTGTATGTGTGTAGGGGACCAAACCTAGGTAAACCTAGCCACCAACTAAAAAGTATTTTGGGTTAGCTTAATTTGGATTAAGTTTTTGCAACTGGATTTTAATTTTCTGCTTCCCCTACCATATATGTTTGGCCTCGGCACTATGCTAGAAAAATTTGAGTCAATTTTCTACCTATGAGCATAGACTTATAAATGCCCCTGTATATACCAGTGACAACCACATTCCTTGGAGCCCCCAACCATAACTGCCCTCAGGGATACAAAGTACTACTAAACCGTAGTGTAGGGCCTCTTAATCTTTTCTGTGGCATAGACTCACCCATGGGCACTGTAGTGACATCTGTAGATCCCTTCTCAGAATGTTTTTACATGCATAAAATTAAATACTTAGGATTATGAAGGAAACATGTTGTATTAAGATAGAATTGTCAAAAATTTTTAAAATAAATTTTGATATAGTATATATGTGCTTCTTTATTAACACATTAAATAACAAGATCTACTGGTGGAACTAGTAACTTCCATACATTTCAAAGTAGTAATGAGTTTAAACAATATTTCAAGATCTCTGCAATAATTATGACACAATAGGAAATATGTATTACTATCAGTGACAGTTACAGGTACTGCTAATAATACTGTGTTCTATTTCCTATACCATAAAGAAAGGAACAGCTAAAGTTCATTTAGAAGTTGGTCAAAATAAATACATAACTTTTTTCCCATCCAAGTTCACAGACCTACCAGATTTAGAAGCCTGCTCCAAAGGAAAAGGTCTAGAAAGATAAACACCATATTAGAGTGGAGCAGGGTAGGCAAGGGCAGAGGAAAAGGGAAAAACAATTTTTTAACATTTTCAAATCCTGTATTTAATTCTTTTCACAAAAAGATTGCATTTATGTATTACTTGTGTAAAAAAAAAAAAAAAAAACATAACGTCTGTTACCTAGATCAAAAAATTGCTGCTTCTCAGGGAGCAAGAGAGCCATCATATGCTGGAGCCCTTCAGCCTCCATCCACTCTGCCTAACTCCCAGGTAGAAACACCATGTTGATCATTTTCTCACCTTTAGCACTTAGAAAATGCAGTCACAAACCTTCAGTCTCTCACACACAGGAACCCACTGGTTTTAAGACAGAACCAATCTATAGTTAAAGGACATGATTTAGGTGTGTTTCTGGAATATCATATTGATAATATAATTCGGTTCAAAGTGGGCCATTTATCCACCCTTTGTAACATTATTTAATGAGAAAATGCTTTCTAGGTTTCAGATATCTAATGATTTGCAAAAGAACACTTGAACATGTATATTCATAAGCTGAAGACACCCGGCATTTATTAAATGTCCAGAGTGTTCGTCAGCATACTGGATGATATGCTGACTTTTGAGTTTGAAGGCAGTACAAGGCAGTAAGGAGTAAAATATCCCTCTTGTGTAAAAGGAACAATCATTACCTTTTAACAGATGACTCTTTGCCTTCATTAGGAATAAAGATGGCTACTGAACCAGTAGAAGACAATTGCATCAGCTTTGTGGAAATGAAGTTTATTGACAATACACTTTACTTTGTAGGTAAGTCTAAAGCAATAGGCCAAATACAGGGCTCAGATAAATGTATTCACCTAGAAAAGATGTTATGAGATGAACTGTTAAGTGACTCCTTATTGTCACCAAATTCCGTTGTAATGCTAATGGATTCTTCTCTGGAAAAACATTATTGGGCCTCTAGGAATTAACCATAGTATATCCAAGGTCCCAGGCCCTTGTCCCACTACATGTCCTGTCACTTTAGTTAGCCCACCTGTAAGGTGGCAACAGGTGTACATCAAGAAAATTCCACAAAATTGGATACATTCAGCGAATACAATTTCCCAAAGCAAATTGGCAAATCTAGAGTTCTGTGAGTGAGTTATACCATTTAATGTAAATATATATTACAAATGAAAACTGGTTCTTATGATTAATCTCCATGGGCAGTTTGGCTTCATTTGAAATCTTTATAGAAAGTGACCTTCCATTGAAGCAATAAATTTAAGAGTAAAATCTACCACTTTATAAATTTATTTTAGCTACAAATTTATATTTATAAACCCTAGATTTAGGCTTTATATCTAACTTATCTGAGAACACACTAAGTCTGATGAGCTTCATTCTATGGGACCTTTTGGATGATTATATAATATTTCTAATGGAGGCCAACAAAAGCCATCACCAGTAAGATAGGGGTTAAATAATGAGGAGCGACAGAAAAGAGTAACAAAAGGGTAGGATGAGAGGAGATTCTGAGTTGAAAGGTAGAATTTAACCTATTTTGTTTCTCTTTTTTTCCTTTCAGCTGAAAATGATGGTAAAGTATAAATTTATTTCTCTTTGTTTGCAGAAGTAAAATAGCTACTTGAGTAAGCTTTCCACAGACACATCCTGATCACCATTATCAGCTGAGGGAAGGTGGTACCAATCCATCTGATAAGTTAATCTTCCCTCAAAGTAATGTGGACCCAATAGCATAGCCATAGAGTAAAGATGACCATAAGGGATAAAAAAAGAACCTCAAACAAAGTTGCGTCTCTACGCTTGAGGAAATCCTCCAGTTCTTAGAATCTACAAAACAGACCTTGCCTGTTACATAGTTTCTGAGATTAGCAGGAAGTCACACATTCTCTAGAGTACATAGGAAAAGGGGATTGAAGCGAGACTTGCTGTCCATAATCAAGTACATCTTTCTTCTTCAACCCTCTCTCTTAGAAATACTTTGGGAAGAAGTGTGGGAGGCTCCTAAGGGAAAGAAATTTTCTCAAAGTAGAGGAGATGGGAGAGATTGAAGCAAGCAGAAATATGTGGTTAAGTCATTAAGTCTTCTCAAGAAGTGGATGTACCCAGCCCTGGTCCTTCTGACATTCAGGGAGGGTTATACCCATATCTAGCCTGTGATACTCTTAACCGATGTCCAGATCATTAAAGGCCATTAGTTTCTCATTCCTTTCCATAAAAAAAGCACTCTCCCCATTCTTAAGGTGATCCTTAGTGGCTTAGAAATAGAAAACAGCAACTTTTTAAAAAATACTGTTCCTTTATGTTTCTTTTTTCCAGTTTATTGAGAAATAATTGACATGTAACCCTTCATATTTCTTAAAGATTGCCCAACTCTCTATTGATTAATCTATACTGGCATCTATATCACAGTCATTGTTAGGCACTAGAACACAGTCCCTCTAGGGAGAAGCAGGCACATAAGGAAGGCAATTGGCATATGGTTATGTTAAGGCACAGGATGCTATGGGAGCACATATAACAGCTATGTAATTCAGTCCACTACATTCTGGGAAGGCACTTTGAAGGAGGGACATAGTTGAAGAATAAATAGGAGTTAGCCAAGAGGAGGTATTTTCAGCAGAAAGAAGACCACATGCAAAGGCCAAGGTGTGAAGGAGACCTTGGCATGTAAGAGGAATTAAGAGCACTTCAGAATGGGAGAAGGGTAGGAGTAGCAGAATGATGAAAGAAGAATAAGGGTGCAGATCAAGAAGTTTCTCTTATTCTAGGATATGGAATTCAGACCTTACCTTTGGAGTAATGAGGGATTCATTAAGCACAATATATTTAATCTAGAATACAGATTAGTTTGCTTCAACAAAGAGATCTGAAAATATAGTGACCGAATAAGAAAATTTTTTTCTCAAATATAGGTCTAAGTACGCAGTTCAAGATTACTAAGGTGGGAGGCAGCCTGATGATGTTGGTTTGGGATCTCAAGTTTCTTGTCTTATTATTCCATCACCCCCTAGTTGTTGAATTTATTCATCATCACAATTGACAATCATTGTCACACTTACTGTGTCCATGTCCCAGCTAGCAAGAAAGGGTTCAAAATAAGAGGAAGACAGGTCCATTCCTTTTCAAGGCTCTGTGTGAAAGTTGTACACATCAAATCCATTCATAGTCTATTGACCAGAATTTGGCCGCACCAACTGCAAGGAAATCTGGAAAACAGAATCTTTATTCTGGGTGCCCATGTGCCTCATTAAAATTCAGAGAAAAAAATGATCATGTCTCTGAATTTTAACTTTAATTAAAATTGAATTTTAATTTCTTCTGGCTTCAGTATGAAGAATTAATGTGGAGACAAAAAAAAAATGAGAGATACCAATTAAGAGGCTATCGTAGTCCCTATGAGAAATAATGGTGACATGAATTAAGGTAGGCACAACAGGGTACCTATGAAGAGCTGTGAATAGATTTTATAAATACTTGGAAAAATCAATGGGACATGGTTTGGGGTTGGATTTGGAAGGGGATAAAGAGAAAGACTGAAAAGATGAAGCCCACATTTTCTCACTTAGGCAATTTGTACCATTCGGTGAAACAGGAAACACAAGAGGTATACAGGGCAAAGAGAATGATAGATGATTAATTTAGTTTGTCTCTTGTCTGTGAGACATCTAGTGGAAAAGTTCAGTAGACTCCTGGACATATGGTTCTGAGCTAAAGATGAAAACTTAAGCCGGAGATGTAGATGTAGGAGGCTTATGCACAGTAATGATATCTGAAGCTATAAGAATAAAAAGACAAATCAGGAAATGTGTAGAGTGAGAAAGTAACAGCCAAGAACTAAACTCTAAGGAATACCTACATTTAAAGGATTCAGTAGAAAGAGAAGCTAATAAAGAACAGAGCAAAATAACTAAAGAAGAAAAACCCAAGAGAATGCCACTGGAGAAATTTTTTTAAGATGGAGGTACTAGGCACTGTTTTGAATTTTGCAGCCTTAAAAATCAAAGGCAGGAAAGCAGCTATTGCATTTAGCAACAGGGAGTTTAGTGATCTTGGCAAAAGCAGTGTGATGGAGAAATAGCAGAGGCAAATTTCAATGAGTAGAAGAGTGAATGGAAAGGGAATGATACAGACAATTCTTGCCAGAAGCTCAGCTATTGAAAGGAGGAGAGAAACAAGGGTAGTTACAGAGTAGGATATGGTTGATGGAGGAATTTCAAATAGCAAAATGAAAAGAGCTTTATGTTTTTCTGATTACAAAAATCATGCGTTTGTTATAAATAACTTGGACAATGAAGATAAGAACATGAAGAAAAACATGAAAATAACCTAGAAATAACCCTTGCTATCGTTTCAATGTAATTTTTCTATACTTCTTTCAATATATATATTATATTATACCTAAGTTTCTTTTTCTAGATTAATACACACAAACATCCTTCCATGACAATGAATAATCACAATTCTGCGAAATTCATGATATCCATAGTAAGGGCATATCAGAATTTATTTGCTCAATCCCCAATAGATGGGCAGTTAAATTTTTCTAGTTTGTTATTAACAATGCTTTCATAAGGATTCTTATAGAGAGATATTTACATGTTTGTGCGATTGTTTCTTTAGGGTAAAATTGAGGAAATATAATTGTGGATTGATAGACGAGAGAAGATGTTTGGTAAATTAAGGTTTCAGGAGAAAGTACATCAGAGCACAAATAGGGTTAGGCTTAGTTCCCAGAAGGGGCACCTTTTCTCCACTTTCTCTTGGGACAAGAGGGATAGAGAAAATAACTGGTGATGCCACTTAAGTTTGTAAGTGAAGTAGCAGAAAATCATTTGCTGAAAGTGAAAGCAGAAGTAATGATGTAGAGATCCTGAAGAAAGTGAAGGTTTGAAACTGCAGCTATGGACTATGGAAGAGGATGCTCAACTATAAAAAAAAAAAGAAAGAAAGAAAGAAAGAAAGAAAGAAATAAAGGAAGGAAGGAAGGAAGGAAGGAAGGAAGGAAGGAAGGAAGGAAGGAAGGAAGGAAGGAAGGAAGAAAGAAAGAAAGAAAAGAAAGAAAATTATTGACAATTGAAATGTTTTTAATGGCACCAATTTGCACATTTGTATAATTGCACTCAATAGCCAGTTTTGGACTTCTGTAGTAGGAAGACAAATGAATTCGGGATTGAAGATACTGGCAAAAGGTCCGAGCTGTATAAAGAAGGAAAGGAAACATAGGAAGAGGTTAGATAGCAAATGCATGAGTCAGGAGGACTCAGTGAAGAGGAGGAAAAGTATTTTTTAAAATCTCGAAGGATAGGAGATTGTGATGAAAAAACAGGATATTTGAATTTGAGAGTTCAGAGATAGAGTAGTTCTAAGTGATAACAAGAAACAGTGCACCCTTGGAAGTGGATTAAAAAACATTTTGCAACTTTATCTTAGCTGCTTCTGTAGCAGAAGATTGTGATTAATAGTTATTGAAAAATGAAATATATACTATGCTTATTTGTAAATTTAGAAAAAAAACTTATTTTTTAATGGGATTTAATGTGCATTGTAGAAAACCTGGAATCAGATTACTTTGGCAAGCTCGAACCTAGATTCTCAATCATACGAAATTTGAATAACCAAGTTCTCTTCATTTACGAGGGAAACACAGCTGTGTTTGAAGATATGCCTGATTCTGACTGTACAGGTATTTTTATATATGTTTGTAAACATAAAAATGAGAAGCTACTTCTTATTACATTTTATTGCCTACATTTTTCTATAATTAACCTAGTCCTTAAATGAAGTCATAGGAGGAGTAATGATTTCACTTATAAGAAACTTTATAGGGTATCCATGTTTTTCGGTTGGAGTGAAAAAATGACACAATAAAGATATTGCTGGGAGAGGATAAAGCGGGTCAAGGGTATCAAATATGTGGTGACAGGAGACTAAGTTTTGAGTGATAAGCACACAATAGAGTGTACAGATGCCATATTATAAAGTTGTACACTTGAAATTTATATAATGTTATTAACCAATGTTACCCCAATATATTTATTTTTTAAGAAATGTAAGATATTGCTAGAGGTCATGCTACTCTGAGCCTACATCTGGATCACCAATTCCTTCATTGTCATTGCATTAACTGTATAAAGTCTCTGTAGAATTGGATCCTTCATACCTGCTGGTTACAACTGAAATTGCTGATCGCATTTTCAAACCTCAAAATGAAATACACAAGTATTTCAAAGAAGTCTGTCTCATACCAGAAATTTAGAGTGCCTTAGAAAACAAATAATTTTAAGAAAGAAAGAAAGAAAGAAAGAAAGAAAGAAAGAAAGAAAGAAAGAAAGAAAGAAAGAAAAAAGAAAATGAATAATTTTACTGTGACTTCCAAGGTATGAATTCCAAATAGTTTAGGCAGAATTGAAACAGTAAGCTCTTGAAAAATACTGAATTTTTACCTTAACAGATTTTTAATATAGAATTTAGCATTTAAAAGTTAAAGACAATCTTTTAGAATTCAGAATATCTCAAATGCTCAAGAAGTTGCTACATTTGTGTTGTGATACATATTTGAATATGTTTTAAAGAATGTGTGAGCAGCTGTGTATAGTTTGCTAACTGGCTAAATCTCAATGTGGGATTTGTAACGGGTCTATTTAGAATCAATCTTTGACTAATTTCTATAAATATTGATTTGCAAAAATTCTTCTAAGATTCTCATTGATTAATGTTTATTTCAGATAATGCACCTCAGACTGAATTTATCATATACATGTATAAAGATAGCCTCACTAGAGGTCTGGCGGTAGCCATCTGTGTGAAGTGTAATAAAATTTCTACTCTCTCCTGTGACAACAAAACTATTTCCTTTAAGGTAAGACTGAACCTGAATTTGTTTTAGTCATATTTATGTGGAAAATTAGAAAACCCAAACATTTTTAATTCCAACCTTTTGTCTAGAACAAGAATGGTAAGAAACAGAGATCCATTAAAATAGTTTCTAAAAATTGTCCAACTCTTGAACCTATTGCAGTAACATCATGTTTTTTCTAAGCCTGCAAAGGGAAGGAAGGGATACAACTATGTTTCATAACCTGGGTCTTCTGAATAATCAATTTATAGATAAATAATAATGTAGAATTCATGTGTGAATGATCATATTTATTTAAGAATTGCATGTAACTTTACAAAATAAGTCCTGCTGCACAGAATGAAGCTAATTATCCTCCATAATCCCTCTACGTATTTGGTCAAATATGATGATAATATTTTAATCCCTAATTGTTTTGTTCCTGTTTCTTGGCTACATTCTTTAGCTTTCAGTCAATACATGTTATTTTTTAATGTAAATCTAAGTGAATAAAAGTAACAAGATCAGATAAGCTGTAAAAGCAATAGTATAATGTATCTTAAAGCCAGGTATAAATTATTTCTGGCCACAGCTTTTTTTCTTTATTCTCCATTTTTATCATTCTTATTTTTCTCTTTTTCTCCATTCTTACTAGGTAAACGACCATTAACTATAGCTACAGATTGACCCAGAATACTTTCCTCCCAATGAGAGCAGCCAGGGAATGCTCACAAATTGACAGATTCAAATTGACAGACTTTCTGAGTGGGGATTTGCCAATAAAGAACTACTGTCAAGAGCACCCAGTTCCCACTAAAAGTTAGGATGAGACCATAGTGGACATGTCAAGGGGCAACTTGGGAGGAAGGAAAAAGCCACTCAAAATTACAATCCAAGTAAAATCAGTGTGTGTGCCACAAATATAGCCTCCAAATAAATCCCTTAGCCATCCTCTCTCAACCGAGTGCCACTTCTTCTGGTGGCAATTTGGAGTCCCCATTCTCTGACCTAACAATCAGGAAGCTTGGTTATGATAATGGCCTTAGAGTCCTGAGGATGGAGAGGTAGGGTGAAGACGACCAAGCATATTGTTACTTAGCAGTGAAATCAGAAGGAAGGCAGGGAGATGGCCAAACACAATCTGTGTAGGGTAGAGAAAACTAATTCAAGGGCAGAGGAAGATTCAGAAATTGGGATAAGCCCTTACTATAAGTGAATTATTATTAAGAAAGGTTGGGGAGTGTTAAAAAAAGAAATAATGTTTAACATATAGTAGAAATTGGGGCAAATCCAAGTTTAGTGGAGTCTGAAACTTACACAATTTGAGCGGTCTTTTTAAAGAATGAACATATAAAATTACCAAAGGCATAAAGTTCACAATTTCTTTAGAATAAGAGAAGAAGGAGCCTTTAGAAGAGACCTGTATAAGTGAGGGGCTCTGACATTAAGATTTGTTAGCTTCATAGGAAATCTGCTTCTGAAAGAAACTCAGAAAATATTATTTGGAGGGAAGGAGGAAGAAAAAGAAGAGGGAGGAAAGAAGAAAGAAGGGGCCTAGTTTTAGCTTGTGCTCTTTACACCCCTTTCCCCCAACTAATAAGGATCTTAACAGTGAATATAAATATAGACTAAGTTCTAGATAATCAGAGACAACTGGCTGCCATTATGTGTTCACCTTTCTGTGTTGGTTACTAGCTATAAAGTCCTAGAGCTTATGGTTACCTCTGTTTTCTTTGTGCAAAAACCTTCATGACATCAGGAGGGATTTCTTCAAGAAGTTACCGTTAGTGTCTGTTTCTTGTATATACATCCAGGCATAATCAGGATTCTCTCAAACTTGCTAATACACTTGAAAGAGGCCAAAAAAAAAAAAAAGATGTTAGGTCAAGCTTAACATTCCCTGTGTTCGGATTTAACCCCTCCTGATGTAAAGAATCCCTTAGGCCCTTGGAGCAGTCAGGTTTCACCATGTAGTGTTTTCCAAGTTGGGGGTTACCCAAGGTCACTGGGATTGTTTCCATATCCATTTGCTGTGCACCTTCCCAATGATGCCTGTGAAGAGTCAACACCAAAAGCAAGGAAAGCCACTCTCCCAGGATTTCTTTGCTCTTGTTCTGAAATATGACATTGAACTATGAATTAGGGATCCTCTATTCCACCTATCCACATCCCCATTTTCAACTATAACTTTGTATGCTAGGTTTGAACGAACAGGTTCATCTACTTCTATATCTAGAGCTTTTAAAGTTTGGGCTAAGATTATTTCTCACTTATACACTAGACTTCAGCTTAGTACCAAATTGGCTCCCCCATCTTAGGGTCTCCTCCTAAATTCTGGGATTCTGTAGACAGCTGCAAAAATACGTGTCATTTGGGGAACTAGCTTATACTGTCATCAATTCAGGACTCATATTTGTTGACAAAGGACTAAGGTTAAGAATTAGGAATAAATTCCATAATTGACTGAGAAGTTTGGAGGTACCCAAACTTTTTTCAAACATCTCAGGAAGAAGCTAGATTGCTATTTGAAATCTGGAGGTCTCTCTGTCAATCCTTAGTTAGATCATGAGAATCTTTGTTACTATGGGGTCAAAATTAAGTTCAAACCTTCTGGTTCCAGGATTAACATGGGAAGAACCTTAGGAAGTCCTCAGATTTTCTAGGCCATCTTGAAAAGTAGGCATGATACAATAATAAAAGTGTAGTCAGTACTGTCAGTTAGGGGACCAGCAGGATTATAGTTTCAAATGTTCTAGCCATTCTTGAGAAAACCCTATTCTGTGTCTGAAAGATACAGAATCAGCATGTGGCCTTCTAGGGTGAAGCCTAGCCAATTGATAACTTTCAGAATAGAAATTCAGGCCTACTATGGAACTGAGGTATATGGCAGGGAAAAGTCAAAGGCTGCTTACTAAGCCAATATAGAAAGGCTGTACAGGAATCCAGGACCCAGCCTTAGAGCAGCTACAGTGGCTCCATTTATAGCAAGTTTCAGTTTTAGGAAGGAGGAAGGTGAGATTCCTGCCACTTCTGTCTCTTTCATGTTGGCTCATAAACTAAAGCTACACTAAGCCTATGGGTGAAGGTCATCAATGTCTTTAACTCTAAATGGTTGGAAAAGGTAAGAACTGACATTAGCCCCAAAAGGTTGTGGTTTTTGCTGTAAAGTTACTCCAACTTAAGCAGATATGGACTCCACTCAATAGGAGAGGAGAGAAGGAAACTATCATTAATATTTGGAAAAACTAGAGACCTAAACCTAAATGTGCATTCCATGGTGGGAACAGCCAAAGTGGACAAGGAGAATATGAGATTAGGAATTAAGAGGGAGAGAAGATCAATAATCCTACATTCAGATAATTTTTTCTTAACTCACGAGAATAAAAACTTTAGTTCTGTACAATAGTATACTTCAAAATAGACTACACATATTCAAATTGTTCATGTCCTAAAATATTAATTTTTTTCTCTACAGGAAATGAATCCCCCTGATAATATCAATGATGAAGGAAGTGACATCATATTCTTTAAGAGAAGCGTCCCAGGACATACGGATAAGATACAATTTGAGTCTTCATTGTACAAAGGATACTTTCTAGCTTGTAAAAAAGAGAATGACCTTTTCAAACTCATTTTGAAAGAAAAGGACAAATATGGGGATGAATCTGTAATGTTCATTGTTCAAGAACGAGATTAAAATTGCAAAATATGACCTTTTTTAGTTTTTGTCTTTTAGATAGCTTTGAGCCTATAATTGTAGTGATTAAATAGAATGAATAATGGTCTCAAAATATATCTCTAAAAAATGTTTCACAAAATTGAATTGAATCACCCTTATCCAGATGAATAAAATATTTGCATAATACAAAAAGAATGCATATAGTTTGAAAACACACTACATCATTGATTGGAACATAGATTATACTCAATAGAAGTGTTTTGAATCTTTTGGATTATTGGTCTTAATGATGAAAGATGATATTTGAATTTTCTAATTGTTAAGACTATCATTAAAACTATCAAGATTTTATAAAAAGACCACTTCAGTTGACTAATTTCTGCATTTCTTCCAAAGTCAGGATACCTTTAAAAATCAGATTGATCCTGAATCCAGCAACATATGAAAAGGATTATACACTCTGAGCAAGTGGCATTCAACCCAGCAATGCAAATGGTTTAATATTCTAAAATCAATGTATATAATATATATTAATAGAACAAAAGATTAAATCACACAATCATCTCAATAGATGCGGAAAAAGGATTTGACAAAATCTAATTCATAACAAAGAGTCTCAACAGAGGGAAAAGGCAAGATGGCTTAGATGGTAGAGGCTTTGTAAATCTCCTGCGACCACACCAATAGTTGTGATGGAACCACAGAGCAAACCGCAAGCAGAGTTGCCTGGAGTCTGGATGAACAGAAGCCCTACAACTTGGGAGAGAAATAAGAAATCACCCTGTGATGGTAGGAGGTAGGAGAGGGTGGAGACACAAAGCTGCTCAGTCCCAAACTGACAGAAACTATGGCAGCTGCAGCCGGAAGGTGCAAATGTTCCTCTTAAAAGGGGCTGCAACTGGACTTTCACGGTGACAGACTTGCTCGCTCTGAGCACCAGCACCTGGTCAGCCACTCAGGCGGTGCAAGGGACTTATAGAGGGACAGACACTGAGTTGTCAGAGCAAGGGCTAGAGACAAGGCTTTCTCCCAGGCAGAAGTGCTGGTGGTATCAGTTGTTCCTCTGTTGAGCCCTCCCTGCTCCCAGTATGGGGACACAGCAACACCAGAGCTGAAACGTCATCAAACTAGGTAACAGAGGTTGCGCCACCCAGAAGATTCCCTGAAACTCTGCCTCTCCTAACTTGTGGCCTTAACCAAGCCACATCCAGTGGTGTCCTCAGTGTGTCTTGTGCCCCTTGCTGAGCAGCTCCAAGCCCCACACTGGTGGCACCTGGCCTCGGTTTCTGGTATAGCCTCTTGAGGCAACTATAAGCACAGCATCTGTGGATTGCTTGCTGAATCTTACCAGGTGGTTCTAGAGAAGCACAGGCTGGGGCTAAACCTGACCTGCAGCTGGACTCCTCTCACAGCTGTGCCACTGGGCACCTACTACACAAAGCCACACTAATATGACCAGGAGACTTAAGAGCTTTGCTTAGTACATAGAAACAGACACAGAAAGACACCCAAAATGGAGAGACAAAGAAATATGTTCAATATGAAAGAACATAACAGAGCTCCAGGAAAAAAGGAGTCAAGAAATCTACCAGATGCAGAGTTCAAAACACTGGTTATAAAGATGCTCAATGAACTTAGGGGAAGTGTAGATGAACTCAGAACTTTAACAAAGATTTAAAAAAAAAAAAAACATAAAAATGGAAATAGAAATTATAAAAGGGAACCCGTGTGAAATGAAGACTGATATCTGAGATGAACAGTGTATTAGAAGGAATCAACAGAGTAGAGGAAGCAGAGGATCGAGTCACTGATATAGAGGATGGAGTAGCACAGGACACCCAATCAGAATGACAACAAGGGGGAAAAAAATCCAAAATAATGAAGATAATATAAGAAGCCTATGGAATAACATCAAATGTAACAACATTCACATTATAGGGGTACCAGAAGGAGAAGAGCAAGAAGTTGAAAACCTATTTGAAGAAATAATGATGGAAACCTTCTCTAACCTGGTGAAGGAAATAGATATATAACCCTAGGAAGCTAAGAGAATCTCAAAAAAGATGAACCCAAAGAGGCCCACACGAAGACTCATCATAATTAAAATGCCAAAGTTTCAGTACAAAAGAAGAATCTTAAAAGCAGCAAGAGAAAAACAGTTACCTACAAGGGAGCACCCATAAGACTGGCAGCTGATTTCTCAACAGAAACTTTGCAGGACAGAGGGCATGGCACAAAATATTCAACATGATAAAAACCCAGGATCTACAACCAAGATTACCCAGCAAAGCTATCAGAGTCAAAAGACAGATAAAGAGCTTCCAAGACAAGAAAAAGGTAAAAGAGTTCATCACCACCAAGCCAGTATTACAGGAAATGTTGGAGGGACTTCTTTAAGAAGAAGGAAAAAATATGTATCAAAAGCATAAATAAAGAAAGGCAATAACTATAAGTACCTTAAGTGAAAAAAAATTAATTACTCCAACCAAAAGATAGGGCAGCTGAATGGATAAGAAAACAAGACCCTTATATATGCTGCCTACGAGAGCCTCACTTCAGATTTAAAGACGCACAGAGACTAAAAGTAAGGGAATAGAAAAAGATATTGCATGATAGACTTAGAGGGCATTGTGCTGAATGGAGTAAGTCAGAAAGAGAAAGACAAATGCCATGTGATTTCACGTACATGTAGATGTAGAATGTAGATGTACATGTAGGATCTAAAGAACAAAATAACAACAACAAAAACAAACAAACTCATAGATATAGAGGCTATTTTGAGGGCTACTAAACAGGAGGGAGCTTGGGGAGGTCAATGAAAAAGTGCAAAGGGATTAAGAAGTACAAATGGATAATTACAAAATTGTCATGGGCATATAAAGTGTAGCATAAGGAATATAGTCAATAATATTGTAATAAATATGTAAGGGGGCACAAGGGTATTTATGTATTGGGGCGGTTGCTTTATGAGTTATATAAATCTCTAATCACTATGCTGTGCAACTGAAACTAATATATTCTTGTATGCCAATTATAATTGAAAAAAATTCATTGAATTGTACACTGCAAATATGAGCAACTAATTGTCTATTATATTTCCATAAAACTGTAAAAAAAGTTCTCAGCAAACTTGAAAGAGAAAAGACCTTCCTCAATGTGATAAAGAGCATCTGTGAAAAACCTACAGTTAATATCATAATGGTGAAGAAATAATACAAGAATGTCAGCTCTTACAACTTTTGTTCAACAAAGTACTGGAGGTTCTAGCCAGTACAATCACAAGAAAGAGAAATAAAAAGCATCCAGATTAGAAAAGAAGAAGTAAAATTGTCTTCATTTGCAATATAATTCTGTTTGTAGAGGATAGGAATACACACACGTACTCCTATTAATAAAGTTAAGAGAGATTACAGAATATGAGATTAATACACAAAAATAAATTGTATGTCTATATACTAGAATGAACCACCTGAAAATAAAAAATGTAACAATTCCATTCACAAAAGTACCACAAAGAAAAATAAAAAGAAATTTAGCAAAATAAGTGCAAGGCCTACACAATACAATTTTCGACACATTGCCGGGAAAATTAAATGTGATCTAAATAAAATAAATGAAGAGACATTTTATGTTTATCAATAGGAAGACTCAATATTGCTACAATGACAGTTCTCCCCAAACTGATCCATAGATTCAACTCGATCTCCATCAAAAGTCCAGTAGGCATTTTTGCAGAAATTGACAAACTGTACCTAAAATGTACATGGAAATAAAAAAGACAGAGTAGCCAAAATTTCTTGAAAAAGAACAAAATTGGAGAACTTTCATTTCTTGAAGCAATATAAGCTCTAGTCATCAAAAGAATTTGGTACTGACATAAGGATAAACATAGATCAATGAAACAGATTTGAGCCTTCAGAAATAAACCCTTACGTTTATGGCCAGTCGATATATGACAAAGACAGCTTGATAGAAAAGTTGTTTTCAACAAATGGTGCTGGCTATTCACATGAAAAAAAAAAAAAGTACACAAGTTGCCTCACATAGTATACAAAAAGCGATTCAAAATGGGTTAGAGACATTAATGTAAGAGCTAAAGCTACGAAACTTATAGAATAAAACAGAAGGAAATGTCAAGACCTTGGGTTAGACAAAAATTTTTTTAGACCCAACCCAAGAAGTATGATCCATAAAAGAAGAAAATTAATAAATTGGACTTAACAAAACTCAAAATTTGGGAATGAAACTGGGTGAAGAGTACATAGGATTTCTATACTATCTTGCAATTTCCTGTGAATTTTTAATTATTTAAAAATTAATTAAAAAAAACAACTTTGCACTGAAAACATATCATTAAGAAAATGAAAAGACAAGCCGCAGATAGGAAAAAATATTTGTCAGTCATATATGCGGATTAAATGAACAAAAGATATTAATAAACATTTCTCAAAGATGTTCAAATGACTCATAGGCACATGGAAAGATGCTTAACATCATTAGTCATTAGAGAAATGCAAATTAAAAACTCAAGGAATTATCACTTCGTAGCCACCAGGATGGCTATAATCCGAAAGACAGACAACAACAATTGGTGGCAAAAGTGTTAAGAAAAAGAAATTCTCATACGTTGCTGGTGGGAATGTAAAGAAGTACACTTTGGAAAACAGTTTTGCAGTTTTTTAAAAGGTTAAATATAAGTTTTTCATATGACCCAGCAATTCCATTCTTACATATCTATTCAAGAGTAATAAAACATGTGTTCACACAAAGATTTGTACATTAACGTTCACATCAGCATTATTCATAATAGCCAAAAAGTAGAAAGCCCAAATATCCATCAACTGGTGAAAGGATAAACAAAATGTGGTATTTCCATAATGGAATGCCAATACTAATAAAAAAAAAAAGTGTAAAATACAGATACATGCTACAACATGAAAGAACTTTAAAAACATGCCAAATGAAAGACGCCAAACACATTTAAAAAACTATAGGTGATTTTATTTATATATGTCCAGAAAAGGAATATCTATAGTAAGAGAAAAGTAGATTTATGTTTGCTTAGGGCTGGGATGGGAATGAGAAACAGTAAACAAATATGAAGATCTTATTAGAGAGAAGAGAATGCTCTAAAACTGGATATGGTGACAGCTGCACAACTAGGTAAATTTACTCAAAATCACTGAATTGTATACTCGAATAGGTGAATTTATGATATGTAAATTATGCCTCAATAAGGTTATTTTTTTTTAAAGTTTGATCAAATTTTTATATCAACTTTTATTGTTTTTTCCTTACTATAAAATTAAAACATATTAATATAGAAATTTTAGAAAATACAAAGAATTGTTTTAAAAAAAATTCAGCTGAGTAAATTTGAGGATCTAATTGGCTTTAATCAATGATTTGGGAATCAGGCAGCATCCCACCTAGAAAGGAACAGAAAGGAACTCCAAGGAGCTGTACAAAATTGAAGGCTTTTATGGGCAGAAGGGGACAGGAACAATAGAGCAGATTACTTCACCTTCCTTTGGGGGATCTATGGGGTCTGTCTATCAGGTGGATTATCTCACTACTGCTGACCAGGAAATTCCAACTTGACTGGCTAAAGATACCTTCCTGGGAGAGGCTAAAACTGCAATTAGTTCAGGTATTAAATCTTAGTTTAGTGACAGAGGCTTTGGTGACAAGTGACTCCATTTGGAACTCATTGTCTCTTTTTTTTTTTTTTTTTTAATTTAACAGGGGAAAAAAAAGAAAATTTAAACTACCCATCCTTGGCATTTTGGCATAGGTCCTTAGAGTTTTTCTTTCTATAAGAATTAAGGCTGAAAAACTAAAACACTCCCTACCCCGGGTCCTAGAGAGAGTTGGATATACATACCTTTACAAAGATCTTTTCAAAGCTGCATTTGAAATCTTGGATATGCAAAAGGAGAGCCTGAGCTGAATCTGGATATGAGGGATGGAAAGAGCTGAATGTTTCTGCTTAAGGAAGGAGGGGACTCTGAGAGGGAGAGTACAAAGAGAGTCCTAGCTTGAGTTCCTTCCCACCAAAACAAAACAAACTTCCACACAAGAGCCTGAAACAAGGACTTGTGTACAGATAATTTGAGAGGTGATCTCAGGGAGCAGGAGTGAGAACACTAGGAGGGTGATAAAGGGAAGGTGCAAAAACTAGTATAAAGTATGTTATAAAGTCGTCACTGTGGGGCTGATTTGTCCAGAATCTCCTGAGAAGTATATAGAATGCCTCTCTAAATTATCCCCCTGGAAAAGAGAGGCAGGGGCCCATACCAATCAGCTCCTAACACCCATTAGTTGAAGGTTGCCCTTGGGGATGTTGAGCTCCTCACTTGTGCTACCTAACAGAAAGAGTCCCACTGCCCTGTGTTAGCAGTGCCAGACACTAAACACAGAGAATTGCAATGGAGAAAAGACTGGCTAATTTATTATGAATAGTGCCACCCAGGTGACTGGGAAGCTAATGCTCAAAAGCCTGAACTACTGGATCTAGGGTTCAAGGCAGGTTTTTAAAGGTTTAGGGGGAACAAGTATGGAGAAGTCCAGGCAGGGCAAGTTTTAATTGGAGGATCTTGGAGCTTGGCCATTTATGGTAAGGGGAGGGGGGTGGTCAACGTTGGATCTTCTTGGACAACGGAACTTCTACTTCTGAAAGAGTTCCAGCATTCAGCCTTTGGTTGTGTCCTGGTCCTTTGGTTTCGTGGTGGGGGAGAGCAAGACTTCAGTTTGGTGGTTGGAGCTCTCTATTCTGCACATATTTTGGCTACGTGACTTGTAGTTTTGATCTGTTGTCTCTGAAAAGCAGCTCGGTATCTCATTAAAAAGGATAGGACCATTTTAAGCTGGTTCTGCAGTTAAACTTGGCAAGGCAGATTTATTTGCAGCAAAAAGTAAAAAGACGCAGCACAGTCAAGGTAATATTGTTAGTGTGACCTGGCATGGAACTGCCCACAGCAGTTACTGCTGAAATCAGAAGCAGGCTGAGGAAATGTGACACACAGCACCAGAATGAATCAAATTACCATGGCAAAAAGGTAGAACTCAAGTAGTAGAAATCACAGAGGACTTTATAAAAACAGAGAAGTAGAATTCCCTTCCAAGATGCCGATAATTGTAAAATGTATCATTACATACCACTAAGAAAGAAATGACATGTCTTTGATTGTAAGACACATTCTCATTTCAGAGATATCAAAATGTGTAAAGTTGCATGTCTCGGAGTTGATGAAATACAGATACAGTTTAAAACCATTTACATTAATGTAAATGCGGCCATCACCGTAAGCCTTTAATAAGGTCTGCTAAACACATAACACTTTGTGTGACTCATTTCTTGTAGAAATTAGGGAGATAGCTGAATTTCACATCTGCATTAGTATCAACAGAAGAAGAGTGACATGCCGTGGATATCACGACAATCACTATTGGAGAAAGCAGGAGCTTGGAACCTAAGTTGGCCCTGAATCTCAGGAATTTGAAGAAACTTTGAGAACATCAGATTTTCTTCAATTCGTAGCATGGGAGTTTAAGATAATTTTAACAAAATCTGAATAGCCAGGGAGAGTACTTTTTTAAAATATACGAAATTATATTCATATAACATAGACTATTTTATGTCCTCTTCCTCTTAATTACATAATTTGATCACTTTTTTTAATTGGCTAGAAGTTAAATTAGTTTGTCATAGGCCTGGGTCTTAGAAAAATGAATCCAACAATTTGCAGCTATCTATCTGTAAGCCTTCTTTCAAAAAAGTTGGCATTTTTAAACTTTTTTATAAAATAAAAAATAATAATTAATACAAAACATAACGTATCTAAGGAGAGCTTTGTTGTATCATCCCCAAGCAGTTGTCTCAGGCCTTGTTAGGTTTAATAAACTGAGGAACTGAGTCACACGCCTCTATTTTTTCTAAACTTCTTTGGTCTTGCTTCCTTATATTTTGACTCTTAAAAGTATAATGTGGATATTTCAAGAGGTAGCATGATGTAATAAAATGCAGAGGATAGATTTTGGAGACATGCAACCTTGTTTGAATCTTGTCCCATAACCCAAGACAAGGGATGCATACTTTGGACTCATCTCTCTGAGGCTCAATTTCCTCACATATAAAATAGTAATGAAAAAAAAAAACAGCTACTTTTTAGGGCAGCTGTACATATTAAGTGAGAGAATATAAAGCTCTCGGTAGTATCTGGCACTGGAATATGGTAGCTAATAAGTATAACTTACCTTTTTACCCTTCTCCAAGCACTCAACCATCCACTTCCACCCACGCTCTCACGCGCGCGCGCACACACACACACACATACACATCACCTGTCAGAAACAAAACCTTTCCTTCCTACAAGAACAAAACCACCCTACTTTAGGTAGTTTCTTTTCCTACCATGTGTAAACTCATTGCTCACTCTGAAAGAATAAAAACATCACTGCTCTTCCTACCATTCTTTCTGACTCTTATACTTAAATTGCTCTTTCCCTATCTTCTCTCAACACATAGGCGTTATAATTGAAGAGAAAATGTCAGGTCATAAAAGTCTGTTTTGTTTTACTTGTCATTATCCAAATTTTAAATTCTTGATTTTGCTGCACAAAAGAAATCCGATTTTACCTAGCCCACAGAAAATAGCAATTCGGAGTCTGCAATTTTGTTAAATATATTTATGATTGTTTCTGGACCCACAGAACCCATATAGCAAGACAAAATTTTCTTTTCACATCTGATGGCATGCTCAAAATCCAGCCTTTGACTTTTCTTCTAATGGTAATGGGTTTGCTTGTGGACAAGCCCCCAGCCCCTCGAGCAGACCCTGTTTTTTTCTAGAACCTAAATTAAGTATATCTCACAGAGCTTAGTTCAGGAAACTAGAAAGTAAAAACAGTCAAAGGTATAGGCATTGGAAATCATCAAACTTAGGGCAAGATGCCATGAGACTCCATCTGCCCCAAAAGAGCTCCTCAAATTGACCTACAAAGGAAGCACTTTCTCTTACTGGCTCTTAGACCACAAATAGTCTGCAAGATATTTTTATAATCATTAACTCTTTTTTAAAAAAAACGTTTGACAAAAACAAAACAACAGATATTTGTTGGAGCTATTTCCAGAAATATCTGGATAACAGAAATATCAAAAACAGGCAGAGCTATTTTCAGAAAGCTCTCAGATACCGTATTCTGAACACAATGCCTTTTAAGACCAGAGGTACACATCAGACAGAGCCTCGGGCCTTCCAAAGACACCCACAAACAAGAGGATAAAAGCAAAGCACAGTTTTGAGGAGGACCTCCGGTTGGCTGGTAAGGGAAGCCTTCACAAAAAAAGCTAAGCCTTGAAGGACAAGACCTTCGATAGACAAATTTGCAGAAGGTCTCTCTCCTCCTAGCTTGTTAACCTAGATTTGTTGGAAGTTATCTCTGAAGGCATGAGTCTTAGTGCTTAAACTCTGATGGGTAAGAAATACCACCTCATATTTTATATTTTAATTTCTACTCCAAGTTCTCACAAAGCTGAGGTAGCAGAAACTTAATTTTAGTCATTGCTGGGTGCCCCTCTTTCTTCACAATTATATCTAAGTTCCATAGAGTGAATAATACAAAGGTGTCAAAGATGAAATTGGCAGGGAATCTAGTCCTTGGTCATTATCACAGATTCTGACATCTGCTAAGATGTCCATTACCCCCTTTTGGTCTCTCACTGTTCGCAAAGTTGCTATTGAGTAGCCTCTCACTGCTACTCACAAAACGCTTTTAGGAATGTGGCTTTCTACATCTTCATGGTTGAGATTATTGGTTGCTGCTCCAGAATCCACGGAATTCCTCTCCATTATGTAATATAATTGGAATGGGGTTGACATAAACCACCACCTCTCCCAACAGTTCCATCAGTGGATCCCGAATGGTTCAGGCATAATCTCATCCTTCTTGCCTTAATGCCAAGTCCTTAGTCACAGTGGTTCTTTTAGGGGTAAGCACATGACTGCATTGGTGCAAACTGAAACCCAGGAGTATTTTTCCATGGTTAGGAAAATAAGTTCCCTTTCTGAACAGACAGATGTGAGACCTGGATGTGATAGAACTAGTTGGCTATTAGTAAGAAAGCCAGCCTGAGGACAAAGACAACACCCATAAGAGAATAACAATGGAGCTAGTGCCTGATCAAATCACTCCTACCTCTGAGCTTTATTATGGAGCCAATCAAATTCATTTATTGTTTAAATTAGTTCGAATTGGATTTTTTTTCCCCCTTACTTCCATACACAAGCATTGTAATGAATCCAGCCTATTTTGGTGACACTCCTGGGTACATTGATGGTTCTGGACCCACTAGAGTTCAGAAAATTCTGAAAGGTTTTTCAGATATTATCTACTAGATATACCATATAACCATTTCTTTTACTGTCTTGCAGGCTCCTAGGGCCCAACTCAGAAGAAGGTACACAGATCCCCTCTATTCATATATCTCACAAAGCTATCTGTGTGTGTTGGTTGAGGTGGGGGTGGAGGGGGTATCAAGTTATACCCCATCCCTAGAACTTCGTCTGGTGGGAAATCAGGTCTACAAGACCTACTCAACAAGAAAGCTCTCACTGGTTCCCCTCTCATTTTACCGCCTCCTCTTCCCTGACACTTCCTTTCCTAGTTGGGGAGGGAAAGTGGGTACCCTCTGTAGGAGGGTAGCCAGCTCATCCTGAACCTCCAAATCAATTGTAGCTCCTCTGGGTCCTCTTCCATTCCTTGGCTAAACTCTTGAAGGTCAAAGAATGACAGGAATAAAAACAGAAAGGAAAGGGAGAATCATCACAGTGCAATGCTCCCTGATCAGAGCAAGATCTGGATCAAAAATAAATACCATATAAATATTGACTTTCAAATTTATATTTGATGCCTAGACCATTCTCCTGAACTACAGACTCATATATTCAACTCTGTACTCAACAGTTCTACGTGGATACCTAACAGACGTCTTACACCTCAGTTGTCAAAAGTGGAAATCATCCCGGCAGTTTCCTCCATCTATATTTGTCTCTACAGCCCTGAACATCCCCCCCAGACCATGCTTTGTGGTTGAAGTCCTTGAAAGTTACCTTCTGTGACATAGAAATAGAGGTTGTATGGTACCCTCAGGCATCCCTGCTGTTGTTACCACCAAACTCTGCCTTCCTGCTTATGTTCTCATTGCTCTTATCCCTGCAGGGCTCTGTCTGTAGGTTTCTAGTGTCCAGGAGTAGCCCCCTTAATCCACCATCTGCACCCACAGTACTTGACGGTGAACCTGTATATAACCACTGACTAATTAGGGTACAGTACCTAGCAAGCAGAGAAATATAGGCCAATAGCAACCTTCCTACTGCACAAGGTCTCTAGTCTGAAGTCTGTCCTGGCACCACAGGGTCAGATTCCGGTTTTGTGGGAGCCTGAGACCTATCCGATTGAACAGCCTCTTTATGAATGGCAATACAATATTATGTATAAAAATCAAGTGCAAAAATGCTCCTGATTTAAAATAAGAAATCAAATTACAATTTTTAAAGGCTGACAAATTCCACACATATTACCAGATACAAATACATATTATTAATTTCCTGAAACACCTATGTAATACTTTTTAATGTTCTAATATGTTAATTTTAAATTGACTTTCTATAAAATTAACTCTGCTTTGGTGTGCTGTTGATAAATTTTAACAGGTATAATAGATTTGTAAAACTACTAACACGATTAGAATATAGAATGGCTATTCACAGCCAAATTCCCTCATAGTGTCCCTTTATAGTGAAACCCACCTCTCAACCCTAAGCCCTGGAACACATGGATTTGTTCGTTTTCCATATATTATGATCTTTTCCCAAAGTCATACAAATGGAATCATATATTATGTAAATGTTTTGGACTGGTTTTTTCCATTCAATGAAATGCCTTTGTGATTCATTCATTTGTTTATATCAATAGTTCATTCCAATTTTTGTCAAATTCCCCCAAAAAACCTATTCCACTCAGTCATTCCCATCTTAGTTAATGGCAACTCTATCCTCCAACTTGTTCAAGCCAAACACATTTAAATGTCTCTTGACACCTCTCAACCCCGCTTCTAATCTATTAGGAAATCAGATTAGCTCTGTCTTTAAAATAGACTGAGAATGCAATCACTTCTAAGCTCCTCCACTGCTACTACCCTGATGTGAGCCACATCATTTTTCACCTGGGTTTTTGCAACAACCTCCCACTTTGTCCCTGGGTTCCTGCCTTGAATTCCCTACAATCTATTCTCATTATAGCAGCTGCAGTGGTCCTTTTGAAAAAAATAAGTCAAATCACGAGATGTCTCTGCTCAAAATTCTTCACAGCCTCCCCATTTCATCAGAGGAAAAGCCAAAGTTCTCATGATGCCTTACAGGGCCCTTTAGCATCTGGTCCTGACTTAATTACCAAATACTGTCTCTTACTTCTATTCTCATTCTTTCTGCACCAACCACACTGGCCGTTCTCTTCCCTGAACACACCAAGCATACTTCTACCTTAGGGCCTACTTGTTTTCTATGTTAAGATGTCCATTGACTAATTCTCTTTCTCAACAGGGCTTACTCTGACTACTAATCTGCCCCCATCCCACCTCCAGGTACTACTGCGCCCCCTCTCACCGCATCACTTTTCACTTACGGGCCCATCACCTTCTAATATACTATGTAATTAACTTATATACCATGCTATCACTTATTGAAATTTTGGCTCCACAAGGGCAGGGATCTTTGTCTGTTTTGCTCACTGATGTAGCCTAAGCACCTAGGGCAGAACCTGGCACATAGCGGGTACTCAATATATGAACATATATGAGTGAATGAAGAAGGGAAAGTACACATTCTGGGTCTAATACTTTGTTGTAGACAAAGCAGGTTAGTTGATCAAATGCACAAACTTCCAGGCTCTCTGAAGTCTTGAGGCAATAGCCTCAGCTTCCTGAACTGAGGAGCAGAGGGCAACGTCTGTGACTTTTGGTTTTGCCCATCACTCAGCAGTAGCTGGTAGCCTCGGCATATCACATATTTAAATCTTACTACAGAAGTGAGAACACCAACACCTGCTGGACCCAGGGCACTGAAGAGAGCTGTGTAGGTGGTGTACAATGTACAAAACACTGGGCCTGGCTGGCCGGCATTCCTCTCCCATCTTGTTTATACCTCATATCTTCACCTTCTAGTATCCATAAAGGCTCCACTCTTCCTTCTTCGACCACTGACAGGGATGATTACACCCAGGAAAGGAGTAATAAAACTCCACCCTATTGAATGCCTATTATGTGCCAGATATTATTTCAATTAACCATATAGATACCCATGAATCAAGTGGAATGAGCTTGCACTATGTGAGGCAGAGAAAGAGGTCACTGTGGGTGGAGGAGAGCTGGCAGAAGGGTGTAGCCATGGATGCTTTGGGAGAGGTAGTTGGAGTTTAGTCAGAGGAGTGTGGATTTTATCTAAATGCTAAGGTAGGGCTTTAAGCAGGGGAATGGTATAATCTAATTTATGTTTCTAAAAGATCATTATGGCCTCTAGGAAGAGAATAGATTTTAGTGGGTAAAGGTAGAAGCAGGGAGAGAGTTAGGAGGACATGCACTAGCCTAGGCGAGATGTGATGACAGTGGATGAGGATAGAGCAGTGGAGACAGAGAGAACTCTCAGATTCTCATGTGCTTTGGAGAAGAGGCAGCAGGGATTGCCCATGGATTAGACATGAGGGTAAGCGTAGGAAGGAATCCAGAATGACCCCTGGGTCTGCCATCACTGTGCTCACGGACACTTGGATACCTGAAGGGTATAGTTCATCTACTATTGCTTTCTCTACAATAATAATACAGTTGTCCATGAGCAAAATAACATAGAGAGAGACATCTTCAAAATAGGCCTCCGCACAGGCCTGATACTGATTATTGAATTGTTACATGTTTGAAATAATGACTACAAAGGAAGATTATCCTCAATCTCTAAAGTAACTGAGAGATAAACTTACTGTTATGTGTATTCATAATAACATACATAACCAACATACACACCTTTGACTTTAAAAATTATCTGAGACCAAAAATTAAACTGCAGCCCATATTTTTCCAGGTCCTTTAATTGCTTCTGTAGACTTCACCATATGGAATAGGTCTTGTTTACAATCACAAAGCCCCAATTAAAAAAAAAAAAAGATAGAGGTTGTTATCACTATTGCACAGAAGAGTAAACTGAGGTGCAGAGGAAATAAAAGATGGAAGATCAGGAAGTAAAATATTTTGCTCAAAGATCACATATACTAGTCCCTGGCCCTTAGTCAATCCAGTGCTCCTTCCACGATGCCATAGTTTTTCCCATAAACCACTACCCTATTTATTGGACATCTCTGGGCCCCAAGGAGAAAAATGAAGTTCAGAATGAATAGACTATAGACTAGCAGAGAGACCTTAGTAAAGGCACTCAAGCCAATAACCACTGAGCATGCCTGAGAGACAACAGGTAAAAGCCCTGCCATCAAGAGACTTAAAGAGTTAGTCATTTGGCAGATATTATTAAGCACCAACAATGTGCTAGGCATTGTACTCGGTGCTTGACATACAAAGATGAACCAGACATAGTGCCTGCTTTTAAGAAACTTGACTGTCTACAAGAGAAAATAAAACAAATATATTTGAAAAACATCAAAATCAAAAAAAGACACTGTAGACTGGGTCTATAGTAAGCAAAATTATTCATCAATTTAGTAAATTCAGCTTTTAAAATGGTGTGTGTGTGTGTGTGTGTGTGTGTGTGTGTGTATATGTTTAATTACTCAAGCGGTTTATTTGGTCTCTTGCAATTAAAGAAAAGAAATTGCTTATTTTTTTTTACCTTTACTAGTAATCCTAATAACTATTGCAGTTATTCATGGCCTTACAGAGCTATAATTATTTATATTGACAATGTGCCAGACACAGCAACAGCATATTAAACACAGGAAAAATGTTTATTGATGATGATGGTAATGACAGGAGAGCCAAGATATGTAAGGTTAATCAGTGAATTCTTCCTAGAATAAGTGATTTTTAAATCAAACTTCAAGTAAGACACTTGTTTTTGTAGAAAGAAAAAGAGGAAACAATTACCATATGTTGCCAACTTCTCAAAAATGTCATAAGTGTTTTGTCTGTTTACAGTAAGAAGAATAAGACTGTGGGGGAAACTTAGTCAGTGGAAAACTGCATTGTCTTTTTTAAAATTGAGGTATAATTGATGAATAGCATTAGTTTCAGGAGTAAAACACAATAATTTGATATTTGTATCTACTGCAAAATGATTATCATAATAAGTCTAGTTAACATCTGTTACCATATAGTTAGAATATTTTCCTTGTGATTAGAACTTTCCTAATCTACTCCATTAGCAACTTTCAAATATACAATATAGTATTATTAACTACAGCCATTATATCCTTAGCACTTATTTATTTTGTAACTGGAAGTTTATACCTTTTGCCCCCCTTCACCCATTTCTCCCATCCCCACCCCTCCAACTCCCCACCTCTAGCAACTACCAATCTGTTCCCTGTATCTATCAGCTTGTTTTTCTGTTTTGGTTTTATTTTTAAATTTCACATACAGGTGAGACCATATGATATTTGTCTCTCTGATTTTTATTTCACTTAACACAAGGCCCTCAAAGTCCATCTATGTTGTCTCAAGTGGCAAGATTTAATTCTTTTTTATGGCTGAATAGTATTCCATTGAATACATTGTCTTTATTTATTCATCTGTTGAAGGATTTTAAAAGACTCCTCCAAGTATCTGATTCCAACTCTATGGGAGCTATTTTACCATTTTGCAAGTTGTACAAAACTGATAGCAACACAATATAATTCTTGTCTAATGGAAGAGCAACTGATTTCCCTCCTCCCTTCTGGAAAACCAGTTTTGCCACCATTTGCACATTTATTTCAATATTCTTGATCTAAAAATGGTCTGTTCAATGGATTCTCTTTTGAACCAGTTGTAATCTCTTCCTGGTTCCCTCCAATAAAATAAAATCTTTAATGTGTGTTTATTTTTATACCTGTGTAAGAGTCATGACTAGTTTATTCTGAAAATTTTAACAGGATAAAAGAGAGATAGGCAATATAAGGAAATGGGAGAAACTGAGGGGAAGAGGAAGACATAAGGAAAATAAGATAAGGCAGTTTTTTGTAAAGTCTGAAGGAAATAAATTAGGAATCAGGTCTTCTAAGGGAGTCAATTAGAGGTACACTTTTCCTTTTTCATATCTATCGTTCTCTTGCATTGTAGCATTAGTGTGTGATGGGGAAATCTGATTAAAAACAAAATCTTATCCCAACCCAGAAAATCTCTCCAACCAAGGAAAAGAAAGAAAACAGTTTTCCTATTGAAAAAGAAAGAAAGAAAGAAAGAAAGAAAGAAAGAAAGAAAGAAAGAAAGAAAGAAAGAAAGAAAGAAAGAGATGCATATCCCAGGCAATCCAAATAAGAGATTGCAAAGACAGAAAGAAATCTCTGTATAGTATTTACACGTTCTCAAGATAAGCAATAACTAGTCCTCAAGTAAGAGGACGTGATAACACATAATTCACCTGGTATTATATTGGGGTAACCATCTGTGTTAGTTAATTGGTGTTATATAAAGAAAAAAAAAACATATCTTTATGGCAGGAAATAGTTTTACAACTTCCAGGCAGGGGAGTTAGGCTCCTCCCCTCCCACAGAAACTGGGAAATGGGGGCACTATCTTCCTTGGATGTTTACATTTCAAAGGGATGTTCCTCTGGTCCTTGAGAAAGACATTCCTGAGTCATAAAGCTGGCAAGATGGTTATTTAACTTTTAAAAGTATTTTCATATAATTTCAAAGAGACTGTGGGGAAAGAACTTACTATTTCAAGTTTTCTAAAGTAAATCCTCTAAGAAAATGTGGGGGAGGGGAATCTCTTATTTTAAATGGTTATTTGCCCTTATATGTGCAAGTCATTACTCCTGTAACTGTACTATCCAACTCCACAGTTGAAGATATGAACAATGTCCTCCCCGCAAAATATAATGGTCAGCCCCCCAAGTGCAAGTCCAGTTCAGTCTCCTCGAGGCCCTCTGCTCCCCTTAAAAATGCAGAAATCCTGTGTGAATATAGTGTCCAAAGAGGGAGGAGAGGCCCAAGTCCGCTTAATATATGCAGCAGAAGGATGTCTCTGTCACACTAGATGAGTCGTTCCGGGAAGGGTCACTCTGGAAACTAGTGTCACAGATGCCCTGAAAAATATCTGAGGGACTTTCCATTTCTATTTGCTATGTTTAGATTAAAGAGTTCTTTGAAAGAGGGCAAGTTCATATCTTACTGTGAAGTTCAGTTAGAGGTTCTCAAGATAACAGCTGTTTGACACAGCTACTTCTCCAGGAGGTCTGTCCCAGGAAGCTGGGTGAGGCCAGGTTCCAGCACTAGCTACCTAACAGACCCAGACCTGTGGCCTTCTCCTCCTCAGTTCACCAGCACAGAGGCCAGCTCACTGGTTTCATCTCCAGCCATCATGGTTATTTTATAGCAGAGAACTGGAACCCCTGGTCTTACCTGCCACGAAGTCTTGAACTGGGCCAAATAGTTTCCCTCCCTAACCCTGCATGTTGGGACAAGAGATTGGACTCTTAGAGCCTATTCTCTCAACAGTTACTTATATAAAATTTTCACCTCCTCCTCCTCACAGCCATGCACATTAATGCAATTGCAAGAAGAGAGGGAGAACATAATTATACTGTCCCCCTTGGGCAATGGAGGAAAGAGTCACAATTCCATAGTCAGGAAAGATCAACCAAGTGGTTTCTTTGGGTAATTTCTGCTGTGAGTGATTTGTTGCCTTTACTTAAAAGACAAGAAGCAGCATAATCTTAGAGTCCTGCCTCCTCAGGCAGGTATTCGGCTACACTTAAAATCACTTAGCTTAGAACTTGAGAAATAACCTTTTTGTGTTCTCACTGCAGAAATTCAGGTTTGAGATTAAAATTCACTTTTCCTTACGATGGGGAAATAAAATAAGGTAACTTTTAGAAATAGACTTTAAAACCTTGAGATAAGCACTTGGACTACTAACTAATATTATTGACATTCAAAAGCAGTCACACTGACCCCCTCCACCAGCCATTTGTCCTGTTTCATTTTTTGAGAGCACAGGACTGCTTCATTCCAAACACCCAGTTTAAAATTAAAACAGCATTTAGTTTTCACTATGGTTCTGAGTACTTTTCTTAATCATCTTTCCTTTTAATTGGATATTACAATATTCTTAATAGGTCACACTGTTTTTAAACATATAAAGGAAAAGTTCTAATTAAAACGGATTAGCTACTATGATTATTCAAATAGCTACAGATATCACTACAGTATTGGCAGAGTGCTATTGCCTTAGGTCACCCATGCAGCTGCCAAATTGAGCAAGAGGTGTGGGGATTTCCATCCCAGTTCAAGAAAAATGATCTGAAGAGAAAATTATATTCAGATTAAGCAGCTTCACTACTCATGTGAGTAACCTTAGTTCAGAAGTTTCATGGGCTCTGCTGACTCACTTCTCCATTTAAGATGTTCATTGCTCAGGAAACAACACTTACACCATCAGAATCCATTTCCACTTTGAATGATGCCAAAATTACAAGGCAGCGTGGGAAAAGGTTCAATTCTGTCTGTGTGAGTTACAACATGAATGCCAGCAAAAGAGAAAAAAGTTTTACCGTTTTTTCAGGAACCCTTCACTTACCCGGCACTATGGACCGATGTTGAGAAGTAAAGAGGGGTCAGCTGAATGATCAGACTGGACTCCCCTGTTTGTATAAGGTTTGGTAGGGTCACCAGGTGTCATGGATATGGGCTTCACATTCAAGGGTCAGATTCTTACATTTGTCCAGCTATCAGCAGAGATTTAGTTCTGGTCATGTTCTTCAGAGGCTAATTTATAAGCTAAAATGCAAATTTATTCAGTTTTTATACACATCTATGTATACACACACACACACACACACACACAATAAAACTGTCAAATGGACAAATTCCAGTGTCTATTGGTCAATATATTCACTTTTTAGTTTTAAAAATAATCTATTTAGAAACCAAACTATTCTCCAAAGTTTACTTTTCGATACAGTATTGTCTATTGTCTTATGTGCGTCCCCATTGAGCCTGTGAGCTCCTGCCTTTCATTTTTATATTCCTAGGGCCCAGCATGGTGGCTGGTCCACAGTAGACACTTAAATATTTTTTACTATATAAATGAATGAATAATAATGATGTATGTGAAGTCTCTTTGCAAACTATGAGGCACTATTTAAACAAAAAATTGTGAAGATGAATAAACAATGGTGTCATTAAGCTCGACAGACTAATGTATGCATCTTCACAGTAGAAACGATAGAAGTACAAAAGCAAACACTAGGAAACAAGTGAAGAAAAACATGTATAAAAGCAAGATTAATCTCTTAATATCAATTAAAGTTTTCAGATAACATTGTAAGAGATATAAAGTACGTATAAAGCTATGAGGTCTTAAAAGCATTTTAGATGAGCAAAATATAAGAATGAATTCATGTGAACAGAGAAAGGGAAAACCCAAAACTAAAATTTTGTACCTCTGCACCATGCATCCACCAACTCAGAAACTCAAGTTCAATACACCAAATAGGAAAATGGGCAATATCTCCATAGAAGATTGTTTAAAATTCCTGTTTGCATGTTTTTTATCTAGGAGGATGGCGGTGAGGAAAAACAAAAATATGGGTCAGTGAATGAGTAAAAATTTTCCAGAGAATATTGTCAGTATCATCCTACCTTAGAAAAATATAGAGGTCATATTGTGTTTAGGTGAGATGTTGAGTATTACTTGTGTTAAAATGCACATCGAGCTGCAAATAATCTGTGTGGTCAGACCCTGATCTGGCCAGAGAATATTTTGATTTTCTAAACTTATTAGGTAAGACAAAGAAACTAAATAAAAAGTTATTGAATTTCCCAAGCCTTTACATCATAGGAAGAAATAAACCAACGTTAAATAAGTCCCTAATTCTACTGTCACAGCCTTGAGGAAGAGGAACCAGTGACAGTCATAGTTTGGGAATGGAAAGAAGGTGCCCTGGCCACAAACTTGGCAGAGCCATCGACATGGTTTAGTCATGGTTCAGGAGGCACCATTAATTCAACGTCAGCCATCAGTCACATTCATCTGCTTAGCAGAAGAATATTCAGACCAGAAGCAGAAGAACTGGTGCACAATAGAAAATACCATTTCCTCCTTTAGTCACAGCATCCCAACTCTTGTTTATTTTAAGTTTATAGAATTTTTAAAAAATATTTGTAGAGTAAATTATTGAAAAAGGCCAGGAAAGATTTGGATAAACTAGTCTTTAAGTAGAAACAATATCCCTTTCTTTCCACTAGAAGGAGCAGTTTTCTTGCTTCTTGTCCACAGTCTCCCCCTCCTGAAAGTCACCCATTCCCCTCACTACCAAAAAGAGAAAAATCATACTTAAGCCGAGGTTTTTTGGGGTTCTGTTGTTGTTGTTTTGTTTTGTTTTGTTTGTCTTTCAATCACATGACTCTCAAAAAGCAACTGAGCAGAAAGTTTGGGGAAACTAACTAGACCTTGAGCATAGCCCTGGTGTGAGTTACAGTTAGGGAAAGAAGCAAGGGAAATCTTACTAGGAGAGCATGTTTTAAAAATCACAGTTCCTCATGTACTAGATAGATTGATTAGCTTAGACTGATAGAAAACCAGGGAATAAGAGTAAGAGAGAGATGCAACTTCGACAGAGCAGAAGTATGCTAAGTAAGAAATTGCTAGAAACTGGAAATGTGGCTGGGACACATGCATATCAGCCTGCCATCCAGATACAGATTTTAAAGAGGGACTCAACCATCACGCCACTGAATAGCAATCAGAGCCAAATGAAATCCTTACTCACTCTACCTGGTAACAAACACTGAATCTAAACAGATATTACTGTGCTCAAAGTCGAGAACAGAAAATCATCACGGAAACTATTAAAACGCAAAACAAAACAATAAAAAAAGCGACAAGAAAAAGTATTCCAGAAATTAAGAAGTTTTACATACGTCTGAATGACCTTTTGCTGGAATCAGAAGAAAAAATTATAGGAAATTGCTGGGTATCTTAAGTGGAATTGAAGAAGACATGAATATATGGGAGTGGGGAAATAGAAGAAATAAGTGAAATTTTGGTAATTGTTGAAGCTGGGTAATGGGTACTTGTGTAAGTTTTCATTTTTTTATAGCAAGTTTTTAACACTAAAGATCAATTCAAGATGAGTTAATTCTGCAAAATTGCCAAACATTACATACAGCCACAAAAAAATAATTTCACTTCAATATTTAAATGATATGAATAAAAGACATAATTTTAAAAATTCCACTTATAAGAGTAAGAAGAAGCATATTGGGAATATTCTAATTTAGATAATAAAAGCTTTTCAGAGAAAAATAATAAAACTTATTAAGAGAAATAAAGAGACTCTAAAACAGATAGAAAAATATTCATAGACAAGAAGACTAAATGTAGTGAAGATGGCAATGATTTGTAAGCTCATATACAGATTTAATACAACACCTAAAACAGTATCATATTAATTGATATAGGTTAGAATTTCTCATTCATAAATTTCTTTGCCGTAACATTTCTTTTATTCTCTAGAGTCTTATGTATTAATCATATTTTTATTTTCTATGTTTTATGATGTTTTGATGTATTGGGCGTGGGGGAGTTGCTTGCTGGCTGAGGAGAGACTGCCCTTCAGGATTACATAATACCTAAGACAGTAAACAGCTTATTGGTGAGCCGCCTTTCTCATGCAGACTAACCAGTCTCAAGTCCATCCCCCTAATCACCTCCTTTATCTTGCTCTCATGCATAAAGCCAATATGTTTCCTGCCCTAAATTAACCCAGAGCCAGATACCAGACAGCTAGGAACAGCCCTATTCCCCAAAGCCTGCTGGAAGAACTCAAATTATACAACCTTAAACTGTTTGCCTTTACCTGCCTTGCTTTTATTGCAGAAAACATAATAAAGGTTGTGGCCCATACTTTTCCCTCACTGCTGTCTGCCTCTTGACTAACACTGATGCTTCCCTCTGTGGGCCTGCATGACATGGCATGCCTTTCATTTCTGGGACAACTTTTCTTTCAATAGCATTGATCTCTCCATGTTTTCATGCAATCATTTTTATAAATTAAGAGCTGAGCACAAAACGTCGTACTTTTCTGCGATTTTGGCCATGATGTCTAGCTTTTTTTTTTTTTTTTTGAGATGGCACGTATGTCAGGCAATTACCAGTTTAATAGTAAATATTCGATGAATAACATTTTGAAAATACAAAATTTTGTTGCATCTCTGCTTTTCATTATTTAGGTAAAATATACATAACATAAAATAAAATATTAACCTTTCAAAAGAATACAATTCAGTATACTTAAATACACTCCCAATGTTCAACTATCACTTCTCTCTAGTTCCAAGACATTTTATCACCCCAAAAGGAATTAAGCAGTCACTACCTATCCTCCCCCCAGATCCTAGCAAACACTAATCTGCTTTCTGTTTCTATGGACTTATCCATTCTGGATTGTTATGTTTTCTTGGATAATTGACTGCCTTATCATTATGTAATACCTTTCTCTATCTCTGATGATTGTCCTTGTTCTGAAGTCTACTTTGTCTGAAATTGATATAGTTATTCAGCTTTTGTTCAACTAGTGTTAGCATTGTATATATCTCGTCAGCCTTTAGTTTTAATCTATGTCATTTTTTATATTTAAAGTGGGTGTCTGGTCAGAAACATATAATTGAGTCCACTCTGACAGTCTCTTTTTTTAAATTAAATTTATTGGAGTTACAAAAGGGGGGAGGGGGAAGGTAAGTAAGGGTAAAGGGGTTCAAATAAAAGACAGTCTGTCTTTTAATTGGCATATTTAGACAATTAAGTTTTAAGTGGTTATTGACATAATTTGATTAATATCTATCATATTTGTTACTTTTTGTCATTAAGTTTATTGGGGTAACATCGGTTAATACAATTATATAATATTCAGGTGTACATTATAATTTGATATCTATATATTCTATTGTGTGATTACCACCCAAAGTCCAGTTTCCTTCAGCTACCATATATTTGATCCCTTTACCCACTTCACCCTCCCCCAACCCCCTTATATTTGACCCGCTTTACCCCATCTACCTCTCCCTTCCTCCCCCATCCCCTACCCTCTGGTAACCACTAGTCAGTCCATTGTCCATGTCCTTAAGTCTCTATTTGTCCTGTTCATTTGTTACTTTTAGGTTTATATTCCACATATAAGTGATATCATGTGATTTTCATCTTTTTCAATCTGGCTTATTTTGCTTAGCGTGATTATCTCGAGGTCCATCCAGGTTGTCACAAATGGCAGTATTTCCTCTCTTCTTATGGCTGAGTAATGTTCCATTGTATATATGTACCACAGCTTCTTTAGTCAATCACATCATCTATCATAGGACACTGCAGTTGCTTCCATGTCCTGGCCACTGTGAATAATGCTGCTATGAACATCGGTGCACAAATATCTTTTCGAATATGAGTTTTCAAGTTTTGAGGATAAATGCCCAGTAGTGGGGTTGCTGGATCATATGGTAGATCAATTCTTAGTTTTATGAGGAACATCCGTACTGTTTTCCATAGCGGCTTTACCAATTTGCAGACCCACCAGCAGTTTATGAGGGTTCCTTTTTCACCGTATGTTCTCCAACATTTGTTATTACTTGTCCTGTTGATTATAGCTATGCTAACAAGGGTGAGATAGTATCTCATTGTGGTTTTGATTTGCATTTCCCTAATAGTTAGCGATGTTGAGCATCTTTTCATATGTTTGTAGGCCATTTGTATGTCCTCTAGAGAGAAGTGTCTGTTCATGTCCTCTGCCCATTTTTTGATTGGATTGTTTGTTTTTGTTGTTGTTGTTATTGAGTTATATGAGTTCTTTGTATATTTTGGATATTCGGCCCTTATCAGAAGCGTTGCTTGTAAATATATTTTCCCATTGAGATGGTTGTCTCTTTACCTTGTTGATGATTTCTTTTGCTGAGTAGAAGCTTTTTAGTTTGATGCAGTTCCATTCGTTTCTTTTTGCTTTTACTTTCCTTGCCTTTGAGGTCAAATTCATAAAATCCTCTTTAAGTCCAAGGTCCTTGAGTCTCTTTCCTATGTTTACTTCCATGCATTTTATTGTTTCAAGTCTTATATTCAGGTCCTTAATCCATTTTGAGTTAATTTTGCTGTGTGGTGATAGACAACAGTCTAGTTTCATTCTTTTGCAAGTGGCCTTCCAGTTTTTCTAGCACCATTTATTAAAGAGGTCTTCCTTTCTCCACTGTATGTTTTTGGCTTTTTTGTCGAAAATTATTTGCCGGTATAAATATGGGTTAACTTCTGGACTCTCGAGTCTGTTCCACTGGTCCGTGTTTCTGTTTTGCTGCCAATACCATGCCGTTTTGATTACTGTTGCTTTGTAGTATAATTTGAAGTGGGGCAGAGTGATGCCTCCAGTCTCATTCTTTTTTCTCACGATGGCTTTGGAAATTCGGGGTCTTTTGTGCTTCCATACAAATCTGATGATTTTTTGTTCTATTTCTTTTAAAAATGCTGATGGAATTTTAATGAGGGTTGCATCATATCTGTATAATGCTTTAGGTAATACAGTCGTTTTAACTATGTGGATTCTTCCAATCCAAGAACACAAAATATCTTTCCATTTCTTCGTATCTTCTTCTATTTCTTTTCTTGTAGTTTTCATTTATAGGTCTTTCATATGTTTCATTAGATTTATTCCTAGGTATGTTATTCTTTTCATTGCAATTGCAAAAGGAATTTTTTTTTTCACCTATTTTTTAGACACTTTATTATTAGCGTATAGGAATGCTATGGATTTTTGAATGTTGATTTTGTACCCAAAAACTTTACTGTATTTGTTTATCGTTTCTAGTAGTGTACTTGTGGAATCGGTAGGGTTTTCTATATAGAAAACCATGCCATCTGCAAATCATGACAGTTTGACTTCTTTGTTTCTTATTTGGATGCTTTTTATACCTTTCTCTCGTCTGATTGCACTTCCTAGGACCGCCAATGTTATATTGAATAACAGTGGTGATAATAGACAGCCTTGTGTTGTTCCTGATCTTAGAAAGAAGGTTTTTAGTTTTTCACCGTTAAGTATAACGTTGGCTGAGGGTTTGTCATACATGGCCTTTATTATGTTAAGGTGTTTTGATCATAAATGGATGCTGTATCTTGTCAAAGGCTTTTTCTGCATCTATTGATATTATCATATGATTCTTATTTTTTAAATTTATTTATGTGGTGTATCAGATTAATTGATTTACATATGTTGAACCATCCCTGTGCCTCTGGGATGAAACCCACTTGATCGTGGTGTATAATCCTTTATAATGCTCTTGCATTCGGTTCGCTAGTATCTTATTTAGGGTTCTTGCATCTGTGTTCATGAGAGATATTGGTCTGTAGTTTTCTTTTTCTGTGTTATCTTTACCAGGTTTTGGTATCAGAGTAACATTGGTCTCATAAAATGAGTTGGGAAGTATTGCCTCCTCTTCAATTTTTTAGAAGAGTTTGAGGAGAATAGGTATTAAATCTTCTTTGAGCGTTTGGTAGAATTCACTGGTGAAGCCATCTGGTCCTGGACTTTGACTTTTCAGTTGGTTTTTGATGATCGTTTCAATTTCCACACTGCTGATAGGTCTGTTTAGATTTTCCAGATCTTCTTGATTCAGTCTAGGAAGATCGTATTTTTCTAAGTACTGGTCTATTTCTTCTAGGTTATTTAATTTGGTGTTATATACTTTTTCATAATCTTCTTGTATGATCCTTTGTATTTCTTCTATATCAGTCGTAATTTCCCCTCTTTCATCCCTGATTTTGTTTATTTGTGTCCTTTCTCTTTTTTCTAGTGAGTCTAGCCAAAGGTTTGTCAATTTTATTAACCTTCTCAAAGGACCAGCTCTTTGTTGCATTTATTTTTTCTATTTTTTTTTTGTTTTCCATTTCATTTATTTCTGCTCTAATTTTTATTATTTCTTTCCTTCTGCTGACTTTAGGCTTCATTGGTTCTCCTGTTTCTAATCTTTTAAGATGAAGCATTAGGTTGTTAATTTGGGCTCATCCTTGTTTTTGGACATAGGCCTGTATTGATATGAACTTTCTTCTTATGACCAATTTTGCCGTGTCCCAAAAGTTTTGATATGTCGTATTATCATTATCATTCATTTCTATGTATCTCTTGATCTTTTTATTTCTTCGCTGACTCAGTTATTCTTCAGTAGCATGTTGTTTAATCTGCATGTATTTGTGGTTCGTCCTGATTTCTTTTTGCAGTTGTGCTCCAGTTTCAAAGCATTATGATCAGAGAATATGGTTGGTATGATTTCAACCCTCATATACTTGTTGAGGCTATTTCTGTGTCCCAGTGTGTGGTCAATCCTTGAGAGTGTTCCATGTGCACTAGAGAAGAATGTATAAGCAGCTGTTTTGGGATGGAAGGCTCTGTAAATGTCAATTATGTCCAGTTGGTCTAATGTGTCATTTAAGGATATTATTTCCTTATTAATTTTCTATTTAGATGATCTGTCCATACGCGACAGTGGGGTATTTAGGTCTCCTATTATGATAACATTTTGGTCTGTTTCTCCCTTTAGTTCTGTTAGTAATTGTTTTACATATTTTGGGGCTCCCCGATTGGGAGCATAGCTATTAATAAGTGTTATGTCTTCTTGGTATCTTTCTTTACCTTTTTTATTTCGAAGTCTATTTTGTTTGATATTAGTACGGCTACTTCTGCTTTTCTCCGAATGCCATTTGCTTGAAATATCATTTTCTACTCTTTCACTTTGAGTCTATATTTGTCTTTGGAGCTGAGATGTGTCTCCTGCAGGCAGCATATGGTTGGGTTTTGTTTTTTGATCCAATCTGCAACTCTGTGCCTTTTTATTGGTGAGCTCAGTCCATTTACATTTAGGCCAATTATTGAAATATGAAGTCTTCTTATAGCCATTTTATCTTTTGCTTTCTGCTAGCTTCCTTGTCCTTGTGTTCCTGTTTTTTTTGTTGTTGTTGTTGTTGGCTTTGTGAGTTTTGTCTTTGGTTCTTCTTGTTTTATGTTATATACTTCAGTTCTGAATCTTCTGTATGTGGTTACCATTATGAATATGTAAAGGATAGTTTTATACACACGCACACACACACACACACACACACACACAGTCATCTACTTTCTTCTGCACATGCATTATCTTCATTTCCCTTTCCAATTTGGATCTTTGAATCCTCCCCTCTTCAGTCATTGTTATCTCGATTTATCCCTATGTATGCTGAACATTCATTATTGGCTTGCTATAGCAATTCTCTTCTTATCATTTAAGCTTACAATGTCCTGCTCTTAGTAAGGGTTGCACTCTTCTGCTTCTATTTGCCTGATAGTCACTTTACTCTTAATTATGTATTTTTTGTTTTGTTTTGTTATTTTGTTTTAGATGAGCTGACACCTTTCAGTATTTCCTGTAGTGCAGGCCTCATAGTGGAGAATTCCCTCAATTTTTGTATGTCTTCAAAGGTCTTAATTTCTCCTTCATATGTAAAGGAGAACTTGGCTGGGTGCATTATTCTAGGCTGGTAGTTCCTTTCACTTAATAGTTTAAATATTTGATTCCATTCCTTACTGGGTTGTAAAGTTTGCGCTGAGAAGTCCAATGATAATCTAATGGGTTTGCCATTATAAGTTACCGTCTTCTTTTCCCTGGCTGCCCTGAAAATTCTTTGTCCTTGATTTTTGATAACTTTAATACAATATGTCTTGGTGAAGGCCATTTGGGGTTGAGATAATTGGGTATTCTGTTGACTTCTTGAATTCCAAGCTCCATTTCATTCCTTAGATTTGGGAAATTCTGGTCCACTATTTGTCTGAAAATGCTTTCTAGTCCCTTGCTTCTTTTCCTTGCCTTCAGTAATTGTTCTTATGTTTCCTTTCCTGATGGTTCTTGAATTTCCCTTTCATTATTTTTAATTCTTCGGTTTCTCTCTTCTTCTTTCTGATTTATTTCTAGATTTCTGTCTTTGATATCACTGATCTTTTCCTCCATTTGGTCAATTCTATATCCCAAGCTTGCTTTTTCATTTTTCAACTCTTACAGTGTGTTTTTTATCTCCAGAAGTTCTATTTGGTTCATTTTGAGGGTTTCATTCTCCTTGCTCTGCTCATCTAGTTGTTTTTTAAATTCTTGAAATTGTTGTTATGACTCGTTTCGGAATTCACTCTCTGTCATTTAAGTTGCTTATTTCTATATCTATAATCTTATTTTCTGGAGATTTTTCTCTTTCTTTTTGAGATGCCTTATCATCTTGGTTGTTCATGGTGTTTAATGAACTACTTCTCCACCTGGGCATTAATGGAAATGTATTCTGCTTTTTTTCCAGAGAGATTTATTATATAAAGGTCTCTCTTTAGCTTGCTGCAAAGAAGGCACTTTTCTTTTGGTTTCCAGTAGGTGGCGTCTAAGCCTCTTGGATTCCTGCTTTATATAAAACCTTAATATATATTTATTTTCTTGTAAATTTTTAACCATATTTGCTACCTTCAGTTTAAGTCCCTGTCAGTGTTAGCAATAGTTTTGGTAGCATTTGCTCAGATTCCCCTGGGGCTCCGTGGTGATTGGTCTTGGAAGGTATGGGGGGACGGGCCCTCTGAGTTAGAAGTTGGGGACTGAGGCTCGGCCTCAGTTTTTCAACTGCAGCTGGTAAAAATCAACTGTTTTCTGCTGACCTGCTTCTCTGCCTTCTGCCCTGATAACTTGGCACTGACTCTGGCTGTGTGGAACTCACAAACTCTACCAGGCAGGGCTATTCAGGGAACTCGCAGCACCATCTCTCCTCTCCCTCCTCCTACGGGAACTCTGGTGGCTGGGAGAGGCAGCTTCTTTATTTCTCACAGTCCATCGCCCAACATCCAGGGCTCTGACCTGTGGTAGCTCTTGTGTGCAGATCCCATGCTCAGACGTGCTGGTGTGCAGTTTGGGTGTTTTCAGTTGAGTTTTAGATGTTCCACTTATTGTTGTTTCAAGGGGAGAGATCTGGGAACATCTCTCTCTCTGCCATGTTTCATCTCTCTTGTATCTTTTTTTTAATACCTAGCTTTTTTGTCAGACATAGCTGCTTCTGCCAAAAATATTTATTTACAATGCCACAACATCGTTGAGTATCTGTTGATCATTCACTAGCTGCACAAAGCATCAGTTAGTTTATAACATCTCCTTCCACACAGGCATGTGTTGCTCACTTGCTGATTAAAAAAAAAAACAAAAAAAAAAAGGCTACAGAAGCCACAACACAGTCATTCATTCGACAACTTTTTTCCCGACTACTTAGTAAGTGCTTGACAGTGTATCGAGTTCAGGAGTGGTAACACAAGGTATCTGAAACATGACTCTGGCCCTCAAAAATGTCATAATCCAGTTGGGTAAAACATGACAAGAAAATTTTTAAATTATAATAAGATGTGAATTTAATTGCTATACAGTTCTTTTGTTTTCACATCTTTTTAAAGATTTTCCTAGAGATGTTTCATAGCCTTAATGCTGATACTGAAGTTCAATTTGTAAAACTTCTCATTTTTCCAGAAGAAAAAAAAAAGAGCTATTGAAATGCTTAGTAGGTAATGTAATACTAAAAGTAGGTATTTTCTGAAAGTTAATACAAGAATACTATTTAAGATTCAAAGTCAAATCTCAACAATTAGGGAGATTGTTCTGTTTTGTTATTGTTGAAGGGTATTATGATTCTACTGTGTTTCACTTGGCTTCTAAGAGCAATTTGGTTTTTTAACTGGGAAGCATGGTGGAGAAATCAAAGGAAAAATACAAAACACAAACACATTTTTGGAAGAAAGTATATAAATAAAATTAGATTCATATACCAACAATTTTAGTTTTAGAGCTGGGTTATCTTCCTGAGAATAATATGTAACCCAATTAAATTAAAACGGAATATAAAACTCTCTAGTTAATTAAATAAATAAGTTAAGGAAAAAAAGAGAAAGTCAAAAGAAAAAAAAAGATGAAAAGATATTGATGAAAACTATGTACACACACAAACACAGAATCCTAGAAGATGACAGACATGAATAATAAGATGAGGAAGAGCTGACAGAAGATGGAGAATATCATTCCAGGCAGAGGAAACAGGATGCAAAGGCACAATAAAGTTTTTACTTTAGCTTCTGATTGCATATAAACTTGTGACCATGTGCCATTGCTCAGTTTTCCTCTTCACTTTGGTTCATTATAGTACATTTTTTATGTACAGCCTAGAAGCTTTCTTCACATTCACTACAGCTATTAGTGCATCTTTCAATGGGCTAGCCTTGGAGTTTGCTTCTAATAATCCTTTCCCACACTATAACTTTAAAATGCCAAGTGGGAAAATTAAGTGCTGTGTGAATCCCATTCCCCATTCTTTCTCCTTAGACTTACTTACCTTGTGAATTTACTTTACAATCTGCATCATAAACTCCCACTTACCTATCTATCTCCACCACAAGACTAGGAGCTCCTGGGGTGCAAGAACTCTCTTTTTTTCTGTGAATATTTACAAATATGTTGAACAGAACATGACAGGATGTTGAATAATTCTAACCCCTCTTTCTCATAAGATCCTTATCAAGCTGGTTTGTTTTCTTCACCTTTTCTGCTTTTCTGCCTGCTTCACTATAATTTCATCAATTGTTTTATTAAGACTTCTCATCTTTGGTAATTGCGTAAGTTCCATGGTACTTAATTATGGTTTTCATTATTATAAGTAAAGGTGATGTAATTTTTACATATTTCAAAGCCATTTGTCTATAATCCTTCTCATTTTTCTATAGACTTGTTTGTATATCGCATTAATTTGTTTTCTCAGACAATTAGTGAACCTGTAAGTCTATTAAAATAATATTTAACCCATTAAAAGATAGTTTTGGAGTCAGGTGGATCTGTGTGTAACTGCTGGCTCTGGGTATTTGTTGTCATGTCTAAAATGCGAATGAAACTAATACCTCCTGTCTCATAGACATGCTCACAGAGATGTCATGGGTATTACATGAGAAAAGCAGTAGCATACCTGGTATATAATTATAGGCAACCATTTAAGGTTTACTATCATCAGTATTATTAAAAATAAAAACAATAATAACACAGTAATAGGTTTATATTTATATAGCATTTTTAAATGTTCTAACATCTTTTAAAATCTTTATAGCAATCCTGTAAGGTAGGTAAGACTTTACTGAAATAATGCCTCACTCATGCTCTTTAGACTAGAAGCATGAACAAGAGTTGCAGGTAAGGTTTTTATGTCAGAAAAGACAAAGCCCAGGTAGGCTAGGTTTAGGAGCTAATTCAAATCATACCTTGTAAGTGATGGAAAAACTCAATGTACAAAGAGGTTAAGCATGAATGCTATAAATATAAGGGAAAACTGGACAGAGATTTTGAATAGTGTAACTCGGATGTCACCTGAAGCTCTCTCAATATCTATCATTCCGCGCAATGTGGAAGCTCCAAATCCCCAAAGATTTCTGCAAATTCTTAGGAGCTTTACATTGTCATGGTCCCATCTGGCTCTAAACTTCTTCTTCCGGGGAACTGGTACAGTAGATAGATAATCTTAGTATCTAACATGTGTGCTACAATAAGGACACAGCTTTGACCCTGATAGAAATTCCCTCCTGAAGCAGTTTCCAAAATAAAACACTCATACTTTTGTAAGACATTGTAAATATTACTGAAAATTTGTGAGAGACAAAAAAATGAGTTGTCAAAGTGAAAAAAAAATTCTCAAATTGCACACAGACACCATTATCTATCTTTTGGTCATGCCACAATTAAAACTTTTTTTCACCAGCTACTCTTCTCCCACAGTCCCCCAGATCCTAGCCCCACTACATTTTACCACTTCTTTTCTCATTGGCCCCTCTGATCTCTTTCCCAAGTCTCTTCTTGGATTAGTTCTAGGAAATTTAAATTCTCTTGATTCTATTTTGCAGAACAATTTAGTTCCCCTCAACTTTTACCCCCAAATTTGGGCTTATATCTGCATTTCCTAATCCATTACCAGCCCAGCAAAACAAAGAGTATTTTCATATAACTAACATTTTAGAAGACTTATCTTTGTGTATTGGCCCCATTCTCTCAGTTGTAGTTATACAGCACATTTTCTTCCCCTTCCAGTACATTATCATTTAAAATTTTATATAGCACCAACAAATTTGTCCAGCCCCTGCGCTCAAATCTTAACCAAATAAGTGAACACACTTTCCAAGAGTGAGGATGAAGAAGCCTCCAGATGCGAACACTCTTCAGTCAGAAAATAAAGATTAAGATCACCAGCCTATGTCTTTTCACTATTGAACCGCACTCAGCTAATCCATCAAAGAATGCAGAGAAGGAAGAGGTCAATCCCAGGAGGATGATAAAACACACACTACCTATGCATTGTTGTTCTTCTTTTTAAAATCTGCTTTTCCGATTGAAATATATGTTGATTGCCAAAAAATAAACATTACAAATATATATATATAATGTAACCATTGTTAATAATATGTTTATGATGTGCGTGCTTTGGGAGGAAGACAAACTATGAAGAACATCCTATTAAAATAATTCCTTTAAATCATATTACTTGGAGTGTTAAATTATATCTAGACAAATCCTGACTACATCACTGAGCCATGGATACTTCTTCAATGATCTGTGGTAGCCCACAAAACAATCTAAACCATTAAAGCATGGTAGAAGATGTAAATGTGTTGTCATTTAATGGATCATCTTTGCTAGAATTAATAGTTGAAACTAGAATCTGCAATGACATGAGAGGTAAGCCATTGCCTAGAGTCGCATCTCTCCTTTCATCAAACTTAGTTTTGTCTCTTGAGTTGGACATCCAGTTCACTAATTTTCTATCTTTTTTCCTTTCTATTCTGTTACAATGCCATAAACATAGCATCTAAGGATGTCTTTGACTACAGAAAACAAGTTTTGCTATATACCATTTTTAATTGTACATTTTCTATTTTCTAATTTCCACAATAAGTCATTCTTTGACCTATGAATTATTTTGAAGTATCTCTCTTACCTTACAAACAGGTCACACTGTGGATTGTTTTGGCTATCTTTACTATTATTAAATTCTAATTTTAATGCATGATGGTCAGAAAATGTGATCTATAGGATGTAGGATTCTTTGTTATTTATTGAGACTTTTTTGTAGTCTACATGCCTAGTCAGGTGTGGTCTTGAAAATAATGTATTCTCTAATTGCTAGGTTCAAAATTCTATATATGTCTACTAAATCAATCTTGTTAATTTTATTCTTTAAATCTGTCATTATTCATTTTTGTCTAATTAATCCATCCAACTCCAAAAGGCACTTGAAATTGTATATACTTTCTGTTAACTGTCAATAGAATTTCTATCAAATTTTGTTTTAGAAATTTTGAGACTATGATTATCGGGCACATTTAGGTTCAGGATTGTTGCAACATATTGGTAAATTTTTTATTTTATCATGTAATGACTTTCTATCTTTAATAATGCTTTTTGCCTTAAAGTCTACTTTGAATGCTATAAAGACAGATATATCAGCTTTCTTTTAGTCTGTATTATACTGTATCTTCTACCCCTTTTATCTTTTCTGTGTTCTTATATTTTAGGTATATCTCTTACACAGAATATAGCTAATTTTTTTTTAATCTCATCTGAGATTAACCAGCAATTTTAACCCATTTACCTTCCCATTATCGGTGCTGCATCTGGATTTAATTTCTATCATGTTATTTTGGGCAGTTTACCATGCATTTCTTCTTTTTTCCCTCCTATTAATTAAATCATCCTTGGACACCTGGACAATTTCCATGTAAGACAGAGAATACAAAACATTGGTCACCAATCATGGTTTTAATATATTTTTAACTCTTCTTATACATTATGGATTAACCATCAATTAACATGCTTAATGGAATGCTCCTATGCCCTTGGGTGATTAGATTACTAAGGTACTTTGTACATCAACTGTTAGTCACCTGTCTTCTTGTTTTCTATGTCTGTAAGGGAACAGAAATTTATTGGTGGGGTTAAAGGTTGTAACTAATATGAATGATAAGACTATATTAGATAGTTACAATAAAAGAATACATAAATTTGAAAAAATGGATATATTTTGTCTATTCATCAAGAATTTTTATTGTTTATTAAGGTAGAAAATTCAACAAGAGACATATGTTTGCCTAATATGCTAAAGGAAAAAGTTTTAAATCTATCATCTATTTGTGTATTTATAACCATACACATATAAAGATATATTAAGATTAGTAGACCAAAAAAAAGCTTATAAATCATTGTTAGAGAAAAACAGTAGTACAGAATAAGATTGATCTTTACAGTTTTTGTGCCTTTCTCATTCTCTTCAATCAGTCTTAGTGAAAGTTCCTCATTTCCAAAGAAAGCTTCATGTTGTATGTATTGTCACTCTAAAGCAAGATGTTTTCTTGTATTTTGAAATCTATGACTTGTGCCTATATTTAATAGCCAATTTTCCGTAACAATTTTTTTCATTTCCAAAACACAAGGCTTACATTCAGAACAGAACTGTCAAAAGGCCTTTTACATCTAACCTTTCTTTGGAATTGGCTATGACGTTTTTAATTTTTATCTCATGAAAGGAGAGATACTAAAAATTAGGTATGTTTGTATTCTTCATATTTCGATTAGCTAAATTACTATACGAACTGAACTTAAAATGTCCCAGAGTTCTGCCCAAGAGATACAGATGTTCCACAGGCCTTTTCTTTCTCAAATAATAATCTTTCTTGTAATAACCTCTAACTCTGGGAATTCCTGATGATGATAAAAAATTTCTCATTGTACATGAAAGACAGGATTGTGTTTTAGTGATATTTACTCAAAAGTAGAAACCAGGTTAAGTTCATTACCTTTTATATTTATTGTTTTCTTCCTTTTTAACTATTAAATGCTACTGCAATCTATATCTAGCTGCCCTACTTTCCCTCCCTGATGAGTAATTTCAGAACTGTTCAACAGCAGTTAAACACTAAGTACACCCAGTCTTGAATTAACTGATGTACAATTCTAATATATTACTATTCGATGATGACTCAGAACTTAGAAAGAATCAAGGTATACTTTGTTCTAACATATACTGTAACTTTGGAAATATTCTGTTTTGGAATATTTTATAACTAATATCTCAGACAGCTAAACCGATAGTTCTATTAAGAGCATGCCATTTTGCTAAAGAATTAAGAATTAACATCTATACTGTCTATAAATGAACATTCAGAATTGCTTGAGATGTCAGCATATTGTGCAATCAAAAGGGTTTTCTAATCTCCTCAAACGTAAAAAGGAAAAGAAACTACTGTCTTGTTGACTAACGCCCAAAGAAAGTTTCCATTATTAAGACGGAAGCCCATAACAAAGTCAATACTTTAAAGTCTACTACCATACAAAGAGCCCTCTCTGGTGTTAACAGCACATTATAAAGACAGTTTTTCAATCCGATTTCTGTATAAGAAGGACTAATTAAAGTACAACACTCATTGCACTCATTAGGGTGGGAGGGATGGATAAGGGGAAAGACATTGGCTTTGTCAAGACTGTTTCATGCTGCTTGGTGTCTCTCAAACTACTTCTAGACTGATATTTGCGCTAAAGAAAATAATAACAGTAACCCAAATCACAACGACAAACTGGCTCAAACTTTATAAAAATATGAGTCAAAAAAACTTTACCTAGGCTCAACAAGTCATAAAAATTTTACTCATTTTAACTATAACCCAGAAAACATATCAAGAAATCCCCACAGCTAAGAACATGTAAGAACTTACAAAAGGATTTAGTTCAATTGACCAAATGATAATCCTTTAAGTACTTTTAAATTTATAACTTTTCTGGTTAGACTGAAACATTCCCTTAGTTTTAAATTTTATGCCTGGCCTAATTGTATTGCAATTTGCATTTTAAAATCTTTATAAGCCCTCATATGAAACTATTGTAGAAAAACCCCATGAGGCTGTGCTTGACTCATCCTCTAACAGATTCCATCTTTGGTATGTCGCAATTGTTACATTTCTTCAAAAAAAGAATCTCACATATAGTCTTATGCTTAATACACAGCTAAATTTCAGAAAGGCACATCATTAGATATATTTTATCCCCCACCATCACCAGGATGGTATACATTTGGGAGGCTAGATTTATTAGAAGAGACACCAATAAAAGTCAGCCTTAGAACCACACTGGAAATGACCATCTCAGGCACCTTTAACTCTAAAATACAACTCCAGCTGCAGGCCCACAACAAGGGATCCTGATTGTAGTGTAAAGGTTCTTAGGATCCTATAACCTGGATATCCAGACCAACTGAGAATTGATTCTGACACTCATCATAAGGACTCCAGAGGAAAAAAAGACAACTTTCCTAGTAAGACATCTACCTCCCAAGAGTCTATGGATTGTGAAGGTAACATTAGGTGTAGACCACTTTTTCCAAAGCCCGTCTGAACCCTGATATGACAACAAATGAGACTTCCATCTCATTTTTATACTGTGTCTGAAAATTCTGCCGTCTGAATTCTTTGTGGGTATGGTTCTGCTCGTGGTTTGTGCTGACTCTTGTTTCAAGGTGTTCCTGTATCTAATCTTTTTGCTGGAACTTCATGTTCATTGAAACTTCGTAGGGATTTTTGAGGCTTGTGTTGGGTGCTGGGGAAACCTTCCTCCAAGAAAGATTTGTTTACTTCTCTCAGGCATCTAGGGTACTACCAACAAAGACAAATGTTAAATTCACAGCGTGTAGTCTTTTTAGACATACAGAAGTATAAACTCAGGTCACAAAATGGCATGAGGGCTGGCCCTTAACCACATATTCTCAGAGGAGACTTCTTTTCCTCCAACCAGAACTAAGGCAAGGCAGACAAGTTTCTCTGCTCTCTGCCTCCCCCCTGCAACCCTCACCTCTTTAATTCCCTCCCTCCGCCCCACACCACAACTTCCACCCCTGACCTATGGATGTTGCCATCTCCCCTCAAGAACTGGATCTCGGAAGGTGGGGCGTCTCCTCCCACAGGCTCGTGGCGTGCACCTGGGGGCCTGGCACCTTCGTCTCTGCCTTTTTAGGTAAAATTTTTTTCTAATTCACCCTTTTTATGAGGGTTAAACTCTGTGGTTTTTAGTTTTAGAGGCTCTCCAACCTAACTCCCATTTGAGGCTAAAGCTTTGTTCCTTGCTCGTGTCTCCTTAAAACTAGAACTGTAGGCCACCTAGAATTAGTAAATGCTCCCAGGGCCACCAAGGCCCTCGGTGTTTGTTTACCTCCCTGAATGCATGCTGGCCTCACAGGATTTCCTTTTGTAAGCTCAGTCGTTTTAAAAGGTGTTCTTGTTTAACATACTTAGGTATGTCATAGCAAAATATTTTCTAAAATTTAGTCTGCTATATTGCCAAAAGTGTCTATAAATTCTCTCTTCCTGGATATCTCACAAATACAAAACTTTGGTAGTGACCTACCCTTCCACTACCATATCTAGTTTTCCTTCAAAAATTAATGACACCACTTCCCACCCATTTATGACCAAAAAAAAAATATTTGAGCATACCTCCCCAACTCTTCATCTTTAACATTCCAGTATAACTCTCATTCCAGTATAACTCTTACTGGTTCTAAGTTCTAAATATCTCTTGAATTTGTTCTCTTCATTCTGGCCACTACTTCCTTCAGAATTTACCATTTCTTTTCTATGTCACTGAAATAATCTCCCTGTTTCCGTGCTTACCTTCCTCAAATCCATAGTTCGCACAGCTCCCAGAAAAACCTATTTGAAATAAATAACTGACCATGTTGCTTGCATAATGAACGACCTTCAGTGACTCCTCATTGCCATCGAAGGTTTCACTTATCATGACACATAAGGTCTACAATCGGTTACTCTCAATGCTATAGTCAGATCAAAATGTGCAATCTCCCGCTTGATCTATCATCCTCCAATCATTGTCACACCTCACCCCTGCTTCCTTGGCCACCTAACAGCTCCATTATCTTTCAAAACCCTGGTCAAGACTCCTCTCTTCCAAGAAGCTTGCAAGCAAATTCTTACTGCACCCTTAATTACATTACTGCTCAATGTGCTTAACTATTTATTATTGCACTTACCACATTGTACTGCAATCATTTATTTGTTGTCCCAATCAGACTATGAATTCCTTTTAAGGACAGAGAAATTCTTATCTCTAGCCACAGTACCTGGCACAGTACCAATTACATGAGGTACTTAGTGTACCTAACAACGAATGTTCTTGATTTCTATAATACCTTATGAAATTGACTGACATTCCACCGCCGCTATCAAAGTTCAGGCCCTTTCTTCTACCTCTCTTCTCTCAGACGTCCTTCTGCCTCTAGTTTATCAACCTTCCTAATGTAACCTAAATTCTTTCTGAAACACAATTCTGATCATGTCCTGCTTAACCTCAGAAACCTCCTATTGCTGTTATTCCCTGCCTCACTTTCTCTGCTGATGCAGCAGCTCACAGCAACCAATTTTCCAAAGTGACAGTTCAGCTCCATCGTAATTACAAAACCAACCAGTCACCACTTTTAACTTCTCAATCACCATCTAAGGAAGCTTATTAGCATCAGACCCTTCCAGATCCAAACTAGGATCTGATAATACTAATGATAGCTACAGGATTCCCATATTACCCAGTTCCTGCCCGCCCCATTTTGACTATAGGGACAGCGCCATCTCATCACTGCATTTAACGGCAGTGATGTGCCAGGGTGTGCTGAGGTGTGCCAGGGGAAAAGGGCCGGGGTGATGGAGGAACAGGAGAGATCACTGTCTACAGAGAACTTCAAAACAATAACATTGACTAAAGGTCAGTCTACTTTTTATCATCGTGAAACAATGTCAGTAATAGAATACTGTAGGACGGACTGGCCCACCACCACTCATGACCACTGCTATTCAGGCTTCACTCCCTTTCAAAACCTTTAACCCACCCCAACAGAATCAATCACGTCTTCCTAAACCCTTAATACACACCTGAATCTCATACAAGGCCATAAGAACGTTAAAGGGAACTTCTCTTTAACATTCAAGAACACACCCTTCTAGCCAGCTCCCTATCGAGTTTACCTCAGCTGCCCAGTAAGTCTTCAGTGTGTGAAATGCGCCAAGTTCCAGTTCCTCTATGTTGCTAGGAAAAACAAACCATCGGGCTTTATACTCACCCCGTATACCAGGCTAATTGCATATAGAATATAATCTGAATCCAAAGGCTGGCATTTATAGAACTCCATAATCTGGAACTAATTCTAATCTCTACTAATACCCTCCTCATACTAAACTACTTATGCTCAGTATATTTCTGCCTATTACATGTAAATCTTTTTTGTCTTATAGTACTTTGTGTCTGATGGCCCTAACTGCTAAGCCACAGAAGGAAATTTAAATGCTCAGTCGTCCTACTTTAATGCTGTAGATACAATAAACACTCAACACTATTAAATAAAACTAGGAACAGTTAATATATAAAAGAGTAGAATACATTTTTATTATATAGAATTTTATTTTTTAAAAAACTTTATTTTCATAGAATACATTTTCACATTAAATTCCCACAGTGGGAAAATGACAATTTATTAAAGTTTTATATTTGCAGATACATTTTTTCAGGACAAGTAAAATGAACACATTTGAGAATCAAATCTCAGTTTAGAATCTATGATATTTTGATATTAATTGCTAGGGGATCTCTTCCCTACTTGGAACTTTTCTATATTCAGAAGTTCTCCAGGCTCTTTTTCCCAGAATTTAGAAATTAGTAATGTGAACTATCAGCATGTCCTAATTTTAAAGTTTCCCAAGGACATATAACCATCAGTAACCGGTATCAACTAAACAGAGGGGAAAGTTTTCAAACATTAAGCAATGCTTAAGATTCTGTCATCTTTCTTTATGAATTAACAGTTTTTCCCTTTCTCTATCATTCCCAGGACAAATATAGAAGTTTGCTCAGGTACTGATAGTTATAAAGTTGAATTCCCTTTAAGAGTTTGATAAATTAAAATGCAAAATTAAAATGCAAAAGCTTATATACGTTTAGTTATATTGTGAGTCTAGTGAGAACCTGGGAGTCAATCCCATTAACTCGTTAGAATAAGAACACAACCTCACAATTTCTTGGATATATATAATTCTTCTCAAACCTTTTCCTCAAAGATTAAATTCTAAAAATAACCAGGTGATTAGAAGAGGTTGATCTCACCAATGGACTTAGTTATTTCCTCTTTACTGTGAGCTGAATGACATGACAGAGCAGAGGCAAAGAGATGTACAATCAATTCTCAAGGTATTAAGTCAAAGAGGTCAGAGCTTCCACAGCATGGCAACAGCTTTGCAGATGCCCACATCGTGATAGTTGAAATAACAAAGCCCAGCAAAGGTGAAAGCCGAGAGTGCCAAAAGGCCTGCCTTAGCGACTTTCTGCACTGCATCCCCTCGTACATAGTCAGTAACAACCTGTCCAAGGCCCCTAAGGAAAAAAAAATCACAGTAGGAAAAAAACCAGAAATGTGGTTAGAAGGTTATACAGATAACTTGGCTGCAAAGTTAATCAATCAGGTTCAAACTGCAATAAGATCATAAACCAAAATAAAAGAATCAAGCATTTCCTAATAATACAGACATTTTCTCATTCTTCAGATTCAATTTTCTGGAATCACTCATTTGAGAAACAGTAATTAATGCTACTCTATCTACAAAATCTTGAGGTTTTTTTTGTTTTTTAACCAAAACAAATTTTCTCCAGAGTTTTTTATTTATTCGAAAAGAATGTAGTAAGCAGATATTATGTGCCAGAACCTGTTATAGATGTTGGGAGTACAGCAAATTAAGACAGCATCCTTCCCCTTATGGAACATACACTTTAATGATGGAGAAAGAAGAATACATATGTGCTATAAATAAATATTTTAGAAATATTTTGCAATATTTTGGACCTCAATGAGAACGTTTCAAGCAAAATTGACAATGATCTTGGCATCTTTAAGAATATGAAAAAGGTTATTGTGACTAGAGAACATGGAGATCAAAGGTGGGGACAGATCACACAGGGCCTTAAAGGTCATAAAAATGAGTTCGAATTTTATTTAAAACATGAGAAGTCACAGATGTGCTTTAAGTAGGGAACGACCTAACTAAGGAGTAACCTAATTTTACTTTTCTTAATAACATTGTTATTGAGATACAACTCACATACTATAAAATTAACCCTTTTTAAGTACACAATTGAGTGACTTTTAGTTTAGTCACAGAATTGTGCAACATCATCACCATTTAACTCCAAATATTTTCATCACCCCCAAAAGAAACCCTGTATCTATTAGTCCATTACCCAATCACTAATTTGTTTTCTGTCTCTATGGATTTGCCTATTCTAGACATTTTATATAAATGCAATCATATAATGTGTGGCCTTTGTGTCGAGTTTCTTTCACTTAGCATAATGTCGTGGCATGTACCAGTACTTCAATCCTTTGTATGACCAAATAACACAGGCATACCTCATTTTATTGTCTTTTGCTTTATTGCATTTTGCAGATATTAAAGGGTTTTACAAATTGAACATGTGTGGCAACCCTGCGTCAAGCAAGTCTATTGGTGCCATTTTTCCATCAGCATTTGCCCACTTCATGCATCTGTGTTACAGTTTGGTAATTCTCAAAATACTTCAAACTTTTTCATTATTATTGTATTTGTTATAGTGTGCTCTTTGATGTTACTAAGACAAGACACTCTACTAGCAAAACAATTATGACTTGCTAAAGGCTCAGATAATGGTTTGCATTTTTAGCAAAAACGTATTTTAAATTAAGGTACGTACAATTTTTAGACATAATGCTATTACGCACTTAATAGACTACAGCACATACAGTGCATATGACATTTATATGCATTGGGAAACCCAAAAATTCGTGTGACCCACTTTATACGTTTTCAATTTGGGGAGCTATACACCTAAAAGTGGAATCTTTGAGACACACGGAAACTTTTTGTTGGATCTGCAAACTGTTTCCCAAAGTGGCTGCAACATTTCACATTCCCAGCAGATGTTACTGCCCATCTATTTGATTACAGCTATCTTAGTGTTTTTGATTTGACTTTGATTTGCACTTCTCATGGTTTTGATTTGCACTTCTCTCATAAAAATGATGTTGAGCATTTTTTCATGTGCTTATTGGCTGGCTGTGTATCTTCTTTGGATAACTGTACTTTTACTTTTAATAAGATCACTCTGGCTGTAGTGCGGCAGTGCTGGCAGGAAAAGGAGGGCAAGAACAGGAACAGAAAACTAATAGCAGGCAACTGAAGTAGTCTACACAAGACTTCTGGCTTAACCTAGGCTGGTGACAGGGAAAATGGTGTGAAGTGACAATTCAGGCTATGTTTAAAGGACAGAACCAACAGAAATAACTGATAGACTGGATGTGTGTAAGATAAAAAGAAATATCAAGAATGATTCCTAGAATTTTCACCTTGAGCAACTAGATTTGAGTTAGGGAAGAACAAGAGAGAGGTTTTGAAAGGAAATTAAAAGAGATATGAGGGGAAAAGGAATGATTTTGACAAATTTAAATTTAGGATGACTATTAGACACCCAAGTGGCTATGTCTATTAGAGAACTGGAAATGTAAGTCTGCAGCTTAGGAAAAGAGGTCACATCTGAGCTCACCATGGAAAGTATATAGATACAGAAATTAAGAAGACCAAGACTAAGCCCCAAGTTCAGATCTTTATTATTCAGAGGTCAGACAAGAGGACAAGGAGCTAGCTGAGACTGAGAGGTACAGCTGGTGAGATGAAGAAAACAAGGTGAATATGGCATCTAGAAAGCCAAATAAAAATTACTTAAAGAGAGAATATTCAATTAAGTTGAATATTGGAGGACGGAGAACAGACAAGTGGATATGGAAAAAATAAAGCTCTTTGGTGACTTTGGTAAGAATGACTATAGTTACATAGTTGGGATAAAAGCCCAATTAATGTGAGTTAAGAAAGACTGGATGCTGAGGAACTGGTGCACAATTATAGACAGCTCAAGTCATTGTTTTGTGTGTATGAAAAGGAAGAAAATTAATGAGATGACTGGAGAAATCGATTTTAATAAAAAATTCTTATTTTAATTTTTGATTAATTTAGACGGATCTACTTCCAAAAAACATGTATTAGAGAAATGTTCCTGTACTTGTAATCTAATATTTCATATGCAACTGAAATCCTTTATTTTGAAAGGCCCATGTGGTTAAAGGGCAATTCTCCTAATAAACCCTAAAAGCTAGATAAACAAAAGCTCCTTTAACACTGGCTAGAATATGATTCTCACACGTCACTTAACCTTCCTGGGGTTTAGTTTCCACATCTGTAAAATAACAGGGCTGATTAAGATACTCCCCCAAGTCCTTTCAGTTCTAACAATCCAAAACGCTTCCCTAGCCACGATATCATACTGTTCTTGCAAAACAACATAGAATGAACAACTCAGGGGACCCGACTGTTATTTATAAACTTTCTAGAAGGTTCACTAACAGAGAAAATCTAATAACTACACTGGATAAAATAAATAAAAACTGGAAATTCATTCATTCAATAAATATTTAATTAGTGCTATGTGTCAGGTACTGATCTAGGCACTAAAGATACAATAGCAAACAAAAACTGTCAAAAATCCTTATCATGTTTCTTTTTTTTTAAAGGGCAAGACTGAACTATATATTGCAGGATGCACTTTTGGATGACAAAATTATGATAAAATGTAAGAAAGTGACTACTATAAAAATCAGGATAATGGTTCCTATTGAAGCATTATGACAGAGATAGAACACAATAAAGAGGCTTCAGAAGCAGGTGGCAAAGTTCAATTTATTGACCTGGGTGGTATTGCCCTTATAATTCTTCATTAAGCCATAGGTTTGATTCTTGAGATTTCTGTATCTGTGCTATCACTCTAGTGAGGGAAGACAAGGAATCTATAAAACCTATAAAATACTAAAATAGTAAATAGACAATATATTAGAATGTAATAAGTGCTACTGAGAAAAACGAAACAGGGGAGAGAGATAGGAATGTTGGGAAGGACATTGAGATTTTGAGTAAGTGGTTAGAGAAAACTTCAGTAAGGTTAACACTGAAGATGTGAAAGATTAGAGGGAACAATCCGAATATATAAAAGAGTTTCAGGCAGAAGGAAGAGTAAGGGTAAAGTCCTGAGGCCTAGAGTGTGCCTGTCATGTTCAAAAATTATCAAGGATGTCATTGTGAATGAGGAAGAGAGTAGGTGGAGATGAAGAAACAGGGGGCCAGATCACATAGAATCTAGACAACTTTATGAATTCTACTTTTAGTTTGAATATGATATGAATTAATAGCATTTCTGTTCTTCCATTTGTTCATGCCCCAAACTTGGTCATCATTCCAGTAGTAGTCTCCTAACTGGTCCCTCTTCTGCCTACAACCAATACAGCTACCCCAGTGATCCTGTTAAAATATTAAGTCTCATCTCCTAAAAGTCACCCATTCCTCCCACTGCCAAAAAAAGAAAAATCATACTTAAGCTGAGATTTTTTGGTTTCTGTTGTTGTTTTGTTTGTCTTTCAATCACATGACTCTCAAAAAGCAACTGGGCAGAAAGTTTGGGGAAACTAACTAGTCCTTGAGCATAGCCCTGGTGTGAGTTACAGTTAGGGAAAGAAGCAAGGGAAATCTTACTAGGAGAGCATGTTTTAAAAATCACAGTTCCTCATGTACTAGATAGATTGATTAGCTTAGATTGATAGAAAACCAGGGAATAAGAGTAAGAGAGAGATGCAACTTCAACAGAGCAGAAGTATGCTAAGTAAGAAATTGCTAGAAACTGGAAATGTGGCTGGGACACATGCATATCAGTCTGCCATCCAGATACAGATTTTAAAGAGGGACTCAACCATCACGCCACTGAATAGCAATCAGAGCCAAATGAAATCCTTACTCACTCTACCTGGTAACAAACACTGAATCTAAACAGATATTACTGTGCTCAAAGTCGAGAACAGAAAATCATCACAGAAACTATTAAAACGCAAAACAAAACAATAAAAAGAGACAAGAAAAAGTATTCCAGAGATTAAGAAGTTTTACATACATCTGAATGACCTTTTGCTGGAATCAGAAAAAAAATTATAGGAAACTGCTGGTATCTTAATATTTTAACAGGATCACTGGGGCAGCTGTATTGGCTGTAGGCAGAAGAGGGACCAGTTAGCAGACTACTACTGGAATCATGACCAAGTTTGGGGTATGAACAAATGGAAGAACAGAAATGCTATTCAGATAATAGGCAAGAGTGCCGGAGGAAGAGATCTAAGGAACATCAGAAACTCAGTTTTATAGTGTGCTGCATACAAAATACCTATTAGATAGGGAAGTGAAGACATCAAATGGGCAGGTGCATATACGAACCTGGACATAAATATATTTTATATATGTTTTAAAAGTTTTCTACAGGTCTTGAGTATCCCAGTCAACTTCTCCCTTATATGTAATAATGAAACTCAAAACAAATTGAGCAGACAACGTAAAACTGAGAGGACTGCTGTACTTGCCAGTGACTATGGAGAGTGAGGACTGCAGCCAGGGAGTAGTCCATTGCAGAAGAAGGACTCAAATAAGAAGCTGGAAGTAGGCCCAGGAGCAAAACACTGACAACCCTTTCACCAGTCCAATGGAGAGATGCAGCCTTGGAGCCAGCTATAGAAAGGAAGAACCAGAGTCATAAGAGCTGAAGGGGGAAACACATCTCTCACATTCAATATTTGCCACAACAGAACCCAAACTGACAGAACGGTAAACAGGATGCATATAAGACTTAACTCCGAGCATAAAGAGGGTAAGAAAAAGAAGGTAATTGAAAGAGATACTATCTCCTTTCTTTTAGTACAGGATATCTCAACACCTGCATATGCTGATTAAAAGACAAATCCACTTTACTTACAGGCATGAAGATGGACAAAATATCTTTGCAGAATTACCAATCTTGGACTTTAAAATAATAGATATCTTATGTATATAAGTTAGTGACACCTGAAAAATTCCTTTAAAATATTCCTCTTTTATTTATACGTTCTAATTTTTGGAAGTAAGGTAATATTAAAAATCTTCCTAAAACAAAATTAAACCAATTAACTCAAAGAGAAGCAAAGTTCTGATGTCAACTTTTAAGATCATGGTCCTTGTTCGGTCCCATCAGAAATTGTCCAAAACAGATAAGGAACACAAAAATTTCTTTCAAACAAGCAAAAAATAAAATAGGCTTAAAACATTTCTTTGAGAACTTCTAATCTTTTTTTTGGTTATAGATCCCTCTGGGAATCTAATAAAAGAATGGTGCGACTCCCTGGAAAAATGCACTTGTAAACATACATTAAAAACTGTGTTTACAGCTTCAGGGCTTTCCTTTGATCCCATATACTCCAAGTTAAAACCATTCTGCTAAACCTAACTGAACTAAGCAAAAGAATGCAGAAACAAAAACTTTTCAAAGATAAAATTATTCAAAAAGCAGAAAGACTACACGTATCTAATTTCTCATAATTCAGCTGCAACTATATCTAAGTGGTTGATGTAAGAATCAAGAGAAGTCAATAAAATACTGATTCTTCCAGACTTAAAAAATGAAGACAGTTAACTCATTATTCACTTACAGATTTTCTAAGACTGATTTTAGTAATATCTAAATGATATTCACCTATGAAATGCCATGATTTTAATGTCAACCTCAATAAACAAGTCAATTACAACTACACACACACACAGACACACACACACACATATATATGACTTTTTTAAATTGTCTACTATTTTAAATTATTCATATTTGGCTCCTCTCCATTAGCTAACTGTATAAATGACTCAACTATACTGAACAGACTCTTCCTACAGAGGTATTTTGTTTCAAAATATTAAAAATTTTAAAAATTTAGACCAGGAGGTTCTCTATGAATATAAATGGAATCATTCAACCATGCTGGCATTGTCTGCCCCAAAGTGTAGGCTAGGTCTTCAACTGACAAAGTCTAACACAAGAGTTCCCCCTACAGACAAGAAGTCCTGCCAAAGGCATAATAATAAGCCCAGATGAAAACAGCCAGAGCACAGAAAACAGCAACGATGGAGAAAACATACAATGACGGCTGGGTGACAGGTGAATGTTCTGCGTTCCACACCATCCTGGGGTAGGTCGGTCCTGGAGAAATGCTGAAATGTGAGCAGGTCTGACCACTGGGGTTCGGAGGAAGATTGCTGAGAAAAGACACATTAGGATGATCATAAGCACCTCTCCTTTAATGGGATTGAGACTTTTTAAATGACCATAGGCAAGCTACTTCAACCCAAATAGGGGATAATATCTCATATGTAAAATGAGGATAGCATCTATTTCACTAGGTTGCTGTGAAATCAGATTAAGTAGTTATTGAAAGATTGAAAAATCAATGAACCACCTATATAAAACGGCTTTACTTTGACTGATTTAAAAAAAATTAAATTATAGTTCCTTTCTCCTTCCATTTATTCATCTGCTCTGCACTGGAGTAAAAGATAAAAGACACAGTCTTTGTCCTCAAAGAATACTCTCTAGTTTGGGAAATTCATCTATTACTATCTTCCTTTTCAAGATCAATTTCTCCAGTTGTACTCTTGAACCCATCCATTTCTGTCCCCTTTGGGATCCTACCTCTTGGTTAAAAAAAAAAACAGGCAGACCTAAGGTCATCCAACTCCACCACTTACCAGCTCTGAGATGATCAGCAATTAAGTTAAATAGGCACGCTAAGCCTCAATGTCCTCATTTGTAAAATGGAAATAACAACACTTACTTCATAATACTCTGTTGAAAATTATATATGCAAGGTGCTCAGTATAATTTCCAGAATAGCATAAGCACTCAATAAAAAGTAATTTCTCTCCTGCATCTTTAATTTCTCCTTCCTATTGGCCATTTTCCCTCGACTTATATAATATACTTAACTCTTGATCTCATGTTCTCTAACTAATGCCCATGAACTCTTCTCCTGCTCTTTTTCAAACCATGCTTTTTTAAAGTGTTGTCTAAATTACCTCAACTTCCTCACTTCCCTATCATTCTTCAACTCTAAAACTTAAGTTTTATCCTCATCAAAGCTGCTTTGGTAAGGTGTCAACGGTCTCGAGTGGCCATATCCAACAGGTACTGTTCGGTCTTAACTGGACCTTTCTGTATCACCTGGCATTGGTGGCCTTCCTTCCTTCTTTGGTCTGACAAAGCTCTCTTCCAGTTCTCCCTTTGATTCGCTGACCATCTTATATCAATCTCCTCCTGCATTCATCACTCTTAAATGTTTTTCCAGGATTCTAATCAGCTGCCCATTGCTCTCCTCACTTCCTCTACCCAGCCCTGGCCATTCTGTCCACTTGGCTTCTACTGCTTATTAACTGATGACACCCAATTCTGTATCTCTAGCCCTGATATCTCTCCAGTTTCAGAAGTTTATGTGCCTGTTGGGCCTCTCCCCTGAGATACCCTACATGGTCCTCACGCTCATCACTGCCAAATCATCCAACTCACTTTCTCATTCAAACTTGTCTCCTATTTGCATGTTGCCCACTTTAATGACATCCCAGCTACTCTTTAACCTAACCCAGAAATCTCAAAGTCAATCGTCAAATCATATTGATATTATCTCCTTAACATTTCATGAGACAATCTTTTCTTTTTTGTACTACTCTCCAAATTCAGGACCTCAACATTCTTTTCTGGACTTCCACAAAAGTACCATATCTTGTGTCCCTGTGTCTTAGCTTGCCCCATGTACTATGGTGGCCATGTAGCATACTGTTACCAAAGTGGTCAATCTAAACTGCAAGTCTTGGTCAAATCTTTCAGTGGCTCCCATTCACATCATGTAACGATGCATACTCCTTATCGAGACAAGGTCTTCTGTGATTCGTTTCCAGTGCACCTTTCCAGATTCATCTCTCATTCCTTATCTTGAGCTTCACAATCTAATAATATCCGACTTGTTTTGTTTCCTCTCATTCCAAACAGTTTCTACATTTCATCATTGCTTTTGCTCATCCAGTAGCTCTAATTTTAATGCTCTTCCTCCTATGGCCTTCCTTATCCTCGGGACTCTCTAATCAGGCACTTCTTCTTGAAGAAGGGAAACAGGGTAATCCTTCTAAACAAAGAGCTAAATATATTCTTCCTTTGGATTGGAGTAGCAATTTATGTACAGCACAAGAGTTTTTGTTTTATGTTAAATTATGCTTATATGTGTTTTCCCTATAAAAAGGAAATTTCTCTGAAGGCAAAAATTATGTTTTATTCACATTTGTACCACAACCTTACTGTGCCCCGTATAACGTTAATGACTATAGATTTGATCACTCTAGCCCCTACTGCAACTCCAGGGAAAAGGAGCAACACCAGGTACTGGGACTTAATCCTCTTTTTCAATTCAGGGTGCGAGCATTCTAAGAACAGTGAATGAGGAGACAATGAGAGCTCTTATAATTGCCTCAGCAGACTGTAACTGCCAGAAGGAGTTTTCTTTAAGAAATCACGTCGGTCCAGAGCAGAAGCGACACGCGCTCGGGTGAATATCGCGGCCCGTAGGCAACGGTGGTCACTGCTGTGGTTTCGGCAGAAGCCAGAGCGGCCAAAGGAGTAGGAATTCCCTGGTCCAGAGGGCTCGCCACCCAGTATTCTAATCCTACCGCATCCCCTTCCCCGGCTGGAGGCTGCGTTAAGGACCTCCGGCTGCCAGGACACCTCACCTCGGCCTCCTTGGGCACTGCAGAGAATACTCAGTCTCCAGATACTCGCCATCTTGCTCCTGAAGGCTCAAGGTCATCCAGCAGCCCGGAAGCAGTCTCAAGATAACTCCCACTCCACGACGACCAACGAAAACAAGGGAAAGAAAAACGCTAGGTGAACCGGAAGTCAAGAGTTGGCGCGCGCGCATGCGGCGCGCGCGCCGGTCGCAGGTCCGGAACCTGACGCGGACAATGGCTGAGCTGGGTGAGGCGGACGAAGCAGAGTTGCAGCGCCTGGTGGCGGCCGAACAGCAAAAGGCTCAGTTCACTGCACAGGTACGGTGACAAGGACCAGGATGAAGAGAAAGGAGGGTGAAGTACAGGTCTGGGCACCCGCAGAGCTCTGTACGCTGGCGGCGCAGTAAGGCCCCCAGAGGGCCCTACCGCGCCCAGTCCCTCGCAGAAGAAACGAGTCCTGGCACTCTGGCCGCTGGTGACCGGTGGTGCTCGGGTGCCTTCTAAGCAAGCCCAGCGTGAGGAAAAGTGTAAAGAAGAAAAGGAAGGTTTGAGCGACACAAGGGCACAGGGGCCTAGTTTGGCGACAAGCCCGGGCTAGCGTTGGGAAGATCTAGGTTTTAATCCTACCTCTGCCAATTGACAGAACACGAGCCCCTAGATTAGACACCCATCCACTGTGGGTTTTAGTTTCACAGTCCCCTGCTGCCCCGCTAGATTGTGAGGATCAAATGCAATAATGTATTTGAAAACAATGGAGCAGTAGAACGTTACTGGAAAAGAGGGGGTCCTCTGAAGTAATCAGTCTAGATTCGAGACTATTAGTTTAGAACAAGGGTGTTGGAGCCCTTTAGGCATGATTAGAACCCCGGCGTGGGCCCTTATTAGCTAGCTGCATGACTTTGGGTTAATTACTTAACCACGCCTCTTAAGCGATGGTGAGGCTTCTTTCAGGATCGCAGGTTGACAGTGCTTGGTACTCTCCCTTCCAAATAGTGAGCTCTAGGTTAATGGTTATCCCCCCATTGGGGCGTTGGGAGAGAGAGGGTTCATGGAGGCTAAGTAGCAAGAATGCTGGTTATAAAATTTTAAGGACTTGGACATTATGAAAGTGCACACGTCTTCTGTGCCAGTATGTACATTTTTCTGGAAAGTGAATCCATAAGTTTCATGAGATTCTCAAATGTGCCCATGGCCCCAGAAAGGTTAAGAACTTAACTACTCTCTAAGGGATGGCTTTAGTTTGGGGGAATTAAGTGGTACCTTACTGTCCCAGTTTACTCTAATGCTATTTTGGGAAGGTAAAAGACGGTATTAAACTTGCCTGAAAATTTACAATCTGATTATGGACTTGACAGAATTAGAAAACAGACAGTGGCCTTCCAGGAAGTAAGAATTTTAACTGTTTTGAAGAATGGATAAAATCTTCAGGGAGGGCATTACAGGAGTATTAAGTCGAGTATGCTGTGCAGGCCTCTTTCAAACTGTATGGTTTGAGGGTTAAATAAGGGAGTGCCCTGATTGGCTAACAGAGAAATTGATGTATTAAGCAAACACAGGGGTAACTTGTTGGAAAGTAGTTTTTAATTACTGAAGGACTGTTGCAATGTGAGGATGAGGATCTGGACCTCATTTCTGCTGGTGACAGGAAGTGAGGAAAATAGGAAGGAAATAAGAAAATTGGCAGATAGGCCCAAATGCAGACCCCAATGGTTACTATTTTTCTTTCCTCTTAGGTGCATCACTTCATGGAGCTGTGTTGGGATAAATGTGTGGAAAAGCCAGGGAATCGCCTAGACTCTCGCACTGAAAATTGTCTCTCAAGTTGCGTGGACCGCTTCATTGACACTACTCTTGCTATCACCAGTCGGTTTGCCCAGATTGTACAGAAAGGTGGGCAGTAGACCATTCCCTGGGAGAATGACAGAAGCAGCAAAGGACTTGTTATTAAGCAGATTTAAGGGTCAGTCGGGGGAAGTTGTCAGCCTACTGTCAGGTCAACTTCAGGCTGTTACCAAGCCTGTTAGTGCTAAAAAGTAATAGATAAAATGTTCAAAAGTGAAATGTAATTTATTTGGAATTCAGAAATTCCACATTGTATCACAACAGTTTTCAATAAATGTGAATTCTCCAACTTTTGTTTTAATCTTATATTAGGATTTAATAAGATCTCTGATTGGCAGGAACAGTAGAAATAAAGATGTTCCAAGACCAGTACTGCAAATGGGAGCTCTTAGGTTTTCAAGAGCCACGTTAAGCCATATTGAAGGGGACTAAAAGAACTACCAAAGCCTTAGCCTATGGCATAGAAGAGAATATGGGGTTGAGAAAGGCGAAGAACCGAAAACAGCTTTATTGCTTATACATGACCAAGAAAAGATAAACATGGCAAAAAAACAAAACAGGCAAGATGTGTATTCATGAGGAAATAGGCCTGCTAGTATGGGAGGGAGGGAAGGTCAAGATCCAAACAGGATCAACTTCCTAGCGATGCTTTGTTCCACTGGCCCATCTTCCTGAGTCTGTGCTTAGAATCAGTACTTTTATAGCACAGAAACAATGCTAAAAAGATAAAACATGAACACCTTCCAACAGACTTCACTTTCCTCCAAGAGCAAAACAACTGCTTTAGGTTAAGAGGTAGTAATTATTCTTCCCCCCTTGTACCCCTGCTAATCTCAAAGGTAAAAATATTTACCATGGAACATTGACAATTGAGTATCAAACTACTAATATTTAAAATAAATATCCCAAAAGGTAGCACCTGCTTATAATCGGGATAGGGAACCTCTGGCCAACCATGTATTTTATAACTAAGCATTTTACTAGAAATCTGTTCTGTAAAGCGAACAAATTCAGTAGTTAGAAAAACAAAATGTTACCACCTCATGGAATGTTGTCATAGTTATAGTCTATTGCTGGTGTCTTACATTGCCATGTTACCATGAAGTATCTGTATCACACATGGGGTTAAAAGTAAGGCCAGGGAGGCTAACTTACCTGCTCTGGACCTCATAATCAATTAGTGGCAGAACCAAGACCAAGAGTCTGAGTTTTCAAGTTTACTCAGCTCAGTCCATGAAGTGATAACCAGGAAACAATATGTCACTTGATCTACCATAATGAAAAAACTAACTTGTGTTCGGCCAGCCTTCTTTCAGTATTATTTTGGTTTCTTAAGAATTAACATAGTAAAGATTACAGTATACAGCAAAGGAAAATAATATGGTCTCTGCTTGGTGGTTTAATCCAAAGGCAGACTAAGAAACTGGTATGTCCCTGAGAAGCCTGTTTCACTTTGGAACTGATTCAACCTAGCGTCAGGAAAACTCTAAAGTTCATTTATAAATTTAGAAATGAAAAGATAACATTTAAATGGCAGGTGCTACCCTGAATCCTGTTCAGAGAACCATTAGGCAGCACGACTAATTCCTAATTCTTCTCCATTTGGTTGACTAAAACAACTGAAGAAATAATTATGAACACAAGTCCATTTAGGCAATATACAGCAATGGAACTAGAAAACCATTTACAATCCAATTATGATGTTTTAGTGGTATACTAAGTACAGCCATAGTCCCTGTCCCGCAGGGAAACTTGACAGAAAACCCTAGTCTCCTAATAATAGCTGTCTATGGATGCTATGAAGGAAAAATGTTCTTATGCTCATGTCCTCATTAAATAAACTAGACCACACTGGTGGGGCCAAAATTTAGAAAGATCAAAGCACCAAGCCTGAAGACAAAAGTCAAGTGGCACCTGCTATATAAATCGACAAGTGTATAACACAATGTTCCCTTATACCATTCTACACAGCACTGATTCCAATCCACCTCTTGATCCCAGCCCTTGCGTTCCCCAAATTCAGAATTTCAATCGGTGTACCCAGGTCATTACTGGATTCAACTTTCTGGGTCCTTTAATTTGCTGTATATGTACTCTATTCCTAAATGTAATTAATTGCAAAAAATAATCTCAAGAAACCTTCATAACAAAATACCAGATTCCCTATTAACAATAAGAGGATCAAGTTTAACAGGCCAAAGTAGAAGTCTGTCAGAACATATGTAGATGGCACAGGACAGCTCTGTTCTCAGTTCTGCTGTGCTGAGCAAGTCACTGGCAAAGCTCCAAGGTGCAAGAGCTGTAAATATCCAGAGTCACATGAGAAACTGAAGAATGTTTCTCATTTAGTCGTCCTCTGAACTCTCAGCAGACCTTTCATCTGTAGCCACTTTCCAATTTGTGCGTTTGTTTGTCCTCTCCTGTATTTCATTATGAAGTACAGGGATATAGGCTTTTTTATCTTTCTTTTTCCTTTTCGTTTTTTTAGTGTCTCTTTCCTCACTTTCCTCAGAACTGCTGGATGCGGAATCATCTGACTGAGAAGTGTCACTTTCTGCCTCTAAGATTAAAGTAGATTTTTTGAGAGACTTTTTCCTGGATTTTTTCTTGTGCTTATGTGGTTGTTTCCTGGTACTAGAAGCCCCAGTTTCTTCCGAGAATTCGCTTGAGGAATATGCGGTTATATCTGTGGCTTCCCTTTTGCTTTTCTTCTGTTTTTTGTGAGACTTTTTTTTCTGCTTTTTTTTGTGGGATTTCTTTGACTTCTTGTGTTTGTGAGATTCGTGAGTAGATGATTTTACCTGGGGAGATGTTTTTTTTCCATTGGCAATATCCTGCTGATCACTAATAAAAAAGAGAAACTGCTTTACTATAGAAAATAAAAAGTGTATTTATACTTTAATATTTTGAATTCTAGGTAGGAAGTTCAGGTTACAACAACTCTGATATAGGGTTATGATGAGACTTTATCACTCTCACTGAGTTTTTGTTTCCTCATCTTTAAAATGAAAAATTCTAATCTGCCATACTGAATTACTGTGTGAAATACTACACATCAATCAGAGAAAGGCAAAATCCTAAGTGCTACATATATGTCAAACATCAATCAGGAAAAGGCAAAATACCAATCATTTCCCATCTAAATCACCTATTATTTCTGTTACAATTAATGGCAAACATTAGAGGCTTTACAAAAACTAGGAACTCAATTTACAGTTCAGACTTTGTACTAATCTTAGTTTCCAACTTTTTTTCCAGTAAGCTTATATGCCTTACCTGTCTGTTTCAAATTCTTCAGGGTATAACTCTTTATAACCACTGTGACCCCATCTGTAAGATGACATATTTTATTATACATACTGTTAAAGCAATCAAAATGTTTTTGCCAATTAAAAACAAATTAGACTAGGAGTCTGTATACACAGACATACAGATGAAAAGAGAGATGGTAGAGCCAACCCCACCTTATAGCCTCAGTAACTTAGTCGGCTACATTTTTCTGTATTGCACACTGTCATTTCAGACAAAGCATTCCTGTATCTATTTGTAAAAGAACTTGCCATTCTCCTTCTTAAGAAACATAAGCAACTCTTATCCTGCTCTTTAGCTGTGAAGTCCCTCTCCAAAACCACTTTATAACAATACTGTCTACATCGGTACTATTTTCTTTAAATAACTTCGTTAAAATATAATTTGTATACCATAAAATTCAGCCTTTTAAAGTATACAATTCAGTGGCTTTTAGTACATTCAAAGTTGTTCAACCATCACCATTGTCTAATTTCAGAACATTTTCATCACCCCAAAAAGAAACTCCATCCATTAGCAGTCACTATCCATTCCCTCTCCTATAGCCCATGGCAACCACTAATCTACTTTTTGTCTCTATAGATTTGCCTCTTCTGGACATATCATGTAAATAGAATCATGTAATAAGTGGCCTTTTGTATCTGGCTCTTTTCATATGCCATGTTTTCAATGTTTATCCATGTTGTAGCATGTATCAGTACTTTATCCCTTTTACTGCCAAATAACACTCCATTACCATTCCATATACCACCTTTTGTTTATGCATTTATCAACTAATCAACATTTGGATTTCCACTTTTTCACCATTATGAATAATTACACTGTGAAATCTGTGTATAAGTTCTTGTAGCGATAACTTTAATTTTTAACAGCACACGTTCTCAGGCTGAATATCGTTAATGGCGATAAGAATCTAGTCACAAACCTGTCTGGCATGTTAGCTTCATAATCGTATAACTTCTTGTTCCAGGATTTAGCCTTAAGAAAATCATCTTCCAGTGCTCCAGAAATTTCATTCTTTGGCCTCCAATAGTCTCTCTGACTTTCTTCATCAAAACCATCACTACGCATCCGACTAGATAAGAAAACAGAAGAACGTTTACATTTGGAAGCAATCTGCGAGGTTACTGTATGGAAAATCCTGCACAAAACTCATTAAACAGCTAAGGGGAGAACAAAACAACCTAATACTTAATATTTAAAAAAATCATGTAAAAAGATGATCTGTTCCTCTCTAAATCTGTACAGTTGTTTAGTAAATATCTGACCATAACTACCCATCTTATTGCAGAATATAAATGAAATGACCTCTGGACTGTGCCACACTATAGCTCACCTATTCTCAACTATGAGGTCATGTAAAGTAGGAAGCAGAGTATAATCACAGCTGAAGACATTTCAAACTACCCTAGGGATTCTGAAATAAACTCCCTTTCTGGGAAACCAGCAACTTGCTGTAATGATGTCATAGTAACAATGAGAACGAGGCCTGACCCATGAGTATGTTGGGGTAGAAAACCAGTTGAGAACCACTGATTTAATCTGTGCTTAAAATATCCACTTACCAGTCATTAAGCCAGCTAATCAGTTATAAAAAATGTTTAGGGGCTTCTACGTACAGTCACTCTTCTAGCTACTGGGAAAATCATGCAAATGAGAATCAGAATCCCTGCCCCTAAAGATTTTTTATAAAATAAATTTATTAAAAGACTTATTTATTAAATCTTTATGTTTTAAAGATTTATTCACCATGACAGGCATTAATAGTCTACTCTTAAAGAACAATATATTTGTTCCTGGAAGTGCCACTCAGAATTGAACAACTAATACAAAATGAATCGTCACCTGCACTAATATTCTTGAAGGACCATTTTCAGAGAGAAAACAGACTGAAAAGATATTTATTTTTATGTTGAGACTTCCGCTTTCTTTACCATGGATACCCTGCATACTTTCTTGTCTGAAGCCATTTACACACAGCCATCACACTCCAAACTCCACATACTCTGGAGACATACTCATTTTCCTTAAATATCTCATTATTAACTATTTCCCTGGGTGGCTTTAGAAATAAATCAGCGCTAGTACTTTCAGCAAATTTTCATGCATACTGCTGTACACTAACAGGCATATGAGGCCCAACAGACGTTCTTAACACTCAGACATTCCTATACCATGACAAGTATCACAACTAAGCCTGCATAATCCTTCCTATTTACACTCAAATTATTAAGAAGGTAATGTGAAAGACTGTTATTTGGCGAAGATAGTGAGTAGGTGGGGTAAAGAAGAGGCTGAGAGAATGAAAGATTAATAGAAGAAAGAAGTGAATGATCAGCTAAGTGATCATAAGATACAAGTAGAAAATGTGAGGTTAAAAGCCATCAGGTAAGGTCAGAATCCTTAATGTTTATAATTGTTCAAGGCAAAATTTTTAAATTCTCCATTGCAAATAAGTACAGAGTAGAACCATATGCATCATAGCCATTACCTTTATGCTTGGGTTTATATTTATGAAGGATGGAAGGTTTAAGGACTCACAGAACTGCATTCATCTATCTTTAGCATACCAAAATGTTTTTAGACATAAGCTGATGATTCTGAATAAGGGAAGAGTTATTTTGGTTCTCAGAGCTGCAAATTCACCTTGAACTGCTGGGTAATATTTTCCTTTTGGTTCCCCGGTAAGCATCTTCCATCTGTTTCTCCAGTTCTCTTATTTTCCACATATCTGATTCCTCCTGAATCTAAATTTTTTTTAAAAGGAAAGAAAGAAGTTACTAAAAATCACACTTTACATCACAGAAAAGTAACTGAAAATACAGTCTCCACTAATCATTGGATTTTAAACTGGGTTATTATTAGGAACCTTGGAAAATAATTCTGAGTTCTCTAATGTAGTTATACAATCTGACCCAATAAATCTCAAATATGTAGAATTCTGCAGCAACAAAACTTTTTAACCACTGCATAGACACACCTATAACTTTATCAATTTTGCGAGCATGCTGCAATTAGCAAATGATAATCCCTTATGTTTCTAAAATGCTTTATGATTTCAATTGTATCATCTCAACTGAACCTTAAGCAATCTTATGAGGAAAGCAAAGCAGATACCATTATTATATTTTACCAAGAAGAAACAAAAGCTCAGAGATTTTACCAAAGTCAAAATGCTAGTAAGGACAGGTCTTTAAACTTTCCAGGCTAGTCTATTTTCACATTATAATTTTTGTTAAAAACAAAGCAAAATAAAACGGCATGGACTTGCTAAAGAATTTCCTGAAAAGCACAATACAACTGACCCAAAAACAAAAATGTTTTATTTCTAAGTCCTCCTGTAATATTTTGTTAAATCTGTGCTAGATTTATCTTTTTCAGGTACCACTTTCAATGAGAGGTGGTTCAATGCAATTGCAGTGTCTGCTTAGGTAACAGTTACACTCTCACTCATAATCAAAATATCAGGTGAAAGGACAGTAATAACATTTATTATCAAACTAGAATTGCACAGTTCACCAAAGAAAACCAAAAGAGGGTCCTTGGTCCTCTTTTCATTATATGTGCTCTCCCAGGTGACCTCATCTATTCTCGTTCCCTCTATTATTTCTTATATATCAGTAATCCCCAGACCTTTATGTCTAGCCTCAACTTTTCTTTCCTCCAAGTCTGAATTTCCAATTGTTTAGACATCCTATAAGCACCTCAATATCAGCATGTTCAAAATCAAACTAATTACCTTTCCCATCATACTTGTCCGTTTCTTTTGTTTCCTATCTCAATTTATGCCATCACCATCATTCACCCAGTCACACAAGGTAATTATATTTGATTCTATAATAATCACTATCATTCAGTCACCAATTTCTTTGGATTCTACCTCCTAAATTCCTCATCTTCATCCCTACTGTCACTGCTTTCACGTGAACCCCTCATCATCTCTCACCTGGAATACTGCAATTCCCTAACTGGTCTCTACTGTTTCACCCCATCTGATCTATCCCCTACTCAGCTAAAAAAATCATCTTTCTAAAATATATATACAATCAAGACATAGCTAGCTTAAAAATATTTAATGGTTTCTTTATCGCCTATAGGAAAAAGTCTAATTTCTAAACATCACAATCCACTTAGGCCTCATCTTCTGTCACTAACCCCCATATTCCCTACTTTCTGGATGCACACAATTTCAAGCTATGCCACAAGTGCTTTATGTGCTTTCCCGTTGCTATGTTAATAACTGATGTTCTCTGTATGGAATGATTTTCCAGTTGGTAAACTTGAACCTGTTCATCAAAAACTAGTTCAAATATCAGCACCTCCAATACTATCCATTCTGTGAAGCTTTTCCTAATTCCCCAGGGCAGATTTCATTATTCTTTCTTTCCTCAGTGCACTAAAACATTTTTTGTGTCTCTATTACAGTACTTATCAAATTGTATCATAATTATCTATTTTATTCATTTTTGTATCTCCCCACTGTACCAAAATAATGCTTGGCACACTGTATGCCCTTGTTAAGTGTTGAGGAATAACTAGGTTGTGCCTCTCACCTTATTGTGAGCATCTGTGTGCCGGATGACATTCCTCAGGAGGACTTTCCCCAAAGGAACCCGGGACATTCTTCAATCTAAAATGAATCAATAAACAACACTTAATAATAATATCCTTTATTACCTTATCTTTTATCATACTGTTATAAAGAAGCATAAAGTAAAGGAAAGATCACTGAACTAGAAGTTAGAGTCCTGATGTATAGTTTTTTCTTCTTCATTAAAAGGGGAAAATGTTTGACTACACTAATGTGAGGATGAAAGGCGATAATGTACACTAGAGTTCTCTGAAATGACACCATTTTATTTAATCCTCAAAATAATTCTATATTTTATGAGGTAAGTATCTTCACACCTAATTAGTAGATGAAACTCCCTAAAAGCCATAACTTGCCCCAGGCCACAAAGTCCAAGGTAAACAAGGAATGATTAGAAATCAACTCGAATCCCAAAATTAGTTTGTGGTGAAGCAAATAACCTCGATTTGAGAGTTTCAGGAACCACAAATGTCAACAGTAACAAAAACTGACGCCTAAAAACAACAAATGCAGAGATGCCCTAAATTTCTCCATTCTGACGAATTTTATTTTCTATTTTGTACAGAAGCCTCCAAAAAATAAATGGCAGGGCTATTCACGTGCAGCTAGCAGGGGCAACCACCCCACCGTTCAGCTCACTCACCCCTCGATCCTGAGGAAATCAGGCATCTTGTTAGTGTGAGACGAAGAGCCACTCCATTACAAGATCTCCTCCGACCCAGGAAGACAAGGAGTCAGGGCTCAAAGGCAGCTCTGCAGCTTCACCCGAGTCCTTCGCGAAAATGCAGCCTTCCCACTGGTTATTCTGCCCTCACCCGTGTACCAGGCCACGGCTGCCTTTCCCTCAGCCCAGACCGACAGGCAGATATCTTTCCAGACAGGACGGGGGCTGCGCCGGCGCGGAATCCGGACGCCCGGGTTGGCTGGGGCATTTCCCGCTCACGCTCCTCTGGGATGGACCCGGGGGGTTGGGTTTCGCTCCAAGTGGGGACGCTTTGGACAGGTACGACCCTCGACTGGGCCCCCAAAAGAACTTAAAGTGCCTGAAGGGGGGATCGAGGCTTCCAAAAGGAAGACAGGGAAAACACCTCCATCTTTGTCACCGGGATCCCTGCCCCCCAGCGGCCAAGGAGCTCCCGGTAACCTTCCCTCCAAACGCCCTCCCCACACAAATACACACAAACACACCCATACCGTGCGCCGCAGCCTCGCGTAGCGGGGGAGGGGGGAAGGAAGCGGTCTGGGAGAAAAGAGAGCAAGCTTCCCTTTCGGGCCGGAAGTCGTGCTCCTGAGAAATTCTTCCCACCAAGAAGAGCTCCAGCGACTCCCACAGAGAGGGTTTCCAGGACATTCAGGAGGTTGAGAGGTGCAGAAAGGAGGCGGACGCCTTCCTGGAAAAGAAGTGGGTCGGGCTCAACTGCAAAGCGAGGCCAGCACCAGAAGGGGGAGATTCCGGAACTGGACGTAGAAAGACTTTTCTGCCGGGAACTTCCCGGACCCAATTAGATGCTGTACCCAGTCTGGTTACCCTGGTGATAGGCATCGCATTTTGTCAAGGAACCGAGAGAAGAGGTGAGTTCGCAGATCTCTGGAATGATTGTCCATTAGTTAAGTTTCCTCTTTAGTCTCACCTTAATATAGTATTCTAAGAACCCAGACCTCCTCTTTCCCCATTCTGTGGATGCTGTGGGACACTTTTCAGTAAGGTGGTGGTGGGGAGTACGAGGGAGGTTATCTCAAGACGTGGAGAGGATATTATTACTACTCTCAGATAGTGTTTACCAAGTATTCCAACCTCTCTGCATTACTTTAATCTTCACAATAATCCTATGAAATACGTATTACCGTCTTCATTTTGAGAATAGATGGGGGCGCATATATAAAATATATGCTCAAGGTCACACAGCTTGTTAGTGATAGAGCAGATTGGAATCTAGGCATTCTGGCTCCAGAGTTCATGCTTTTAACTACTAAGTTATGCTGAGGATTGAGGAAGTTTCACGTGGCCCTCACCCTACACACACCTCTGGCAATTTCCAGACTGCATAGGCACCAGTCAGCCAAAACTCAAGTGTTGGGGGAAAAAAATCACCAGGAATGAGCGAGCACTCTGTCCCTTCAGGACTTGTGAGGGTCTAGGCAGAAGGCCTTATTACCTGAGAAGACAACTTGAGAATTTAGGAAGGAGTACTAGATAATTCGAGAATAAGGAAAAGATAAAGTGGTGCTGATCAATAATCTTTTAGACACAGGTGTTAAAAATAGCTGCTAACTTCACCAAAACAATTCCTGACTTGTTCCTCCTCCCCCAAAAGAAGAAATGAATCAATAGTTACACAGATCTTTTAACCTCAAGTCATGTCTTTCAACAGACTTAAGAGGCCTGTTCACCTCAACCATGGAATCATCCTCAAAGGGTCTGCTCACGCAAGTTACTCAGTTCTGGAACCTCCTAGATGATCTGGCTGAAAGTAACCCTGAGAGCTATAAGAAATTCATTCAACAGCAGCTGAAAGAAGGGAAACAGCTTTGTGCTACCCCAGAACCACAGCTCTGCCTGCAAACCAGAATTCTAGTATGTGGAGTTGGTGCCCAGGGATGGGGAGGTCCTGAATGAAATGATCTTAGAATAACCAGAGAATATTTTACCCTCAGCTATTGCTACTTGAACAAAAGAAAACTTGAGAGTAACTGCCACTCTTTAAATGAAAAATGAAATGTAGTGTAAAAGATCATGTTGAAGGAGTAAAAGTGGGAAATTTATATATATTTTGGAGATCTCAAAATGAGCCATCCTTGCCTGCTAGAATGAAAATAAAAAGTAATGATTTAATTAAAAATTATAGACTTGGAGATTTTTCAAATAAAGAGAACTTATTTTGTTGGGGAGATAAGGAAGTGAAAGAGGGTCAAAGTCACATGGAACAGCTGCTTAGATCAATTCCCCCTTCCTCCTCCCAGTTCCTCTGGGAGCAGCAACTGGATTCTTGATGAAAAGCCAGCAGCTCTGGGGAAATCAGGTAACAGTTTAATTTCTCTAAGACAGTTTTAATACATGCAATGACTTACTTGGAGCCTAAAATCCTCACTCTTCAAATTCTGTAAGGTATTACCTTTAGGATATTATTTTAAAATAAGATGCTAGATTTTGAGATATGCAAAATTATTTGATTTCTAGAAGCCAAAAGAAAAAATACTTTTTATCAACCTATGTCAGTGGAAAAGGATTCCAGCTCCCCAATCAACCACTCATCCAGTACCTCTAAGTGTTGGCAGACCAGAAGATATGTCTGAGACATCAGGTACATAGACTTATGGGAAAGAAAGCACACTTAAAAATTTGTATTGAGAATAGCATGGACTAGCTTTTACTTGGTAAAAATATTTTATTTGGTTATAATGTAGGTAATGACTCATAAATGTACCTTTATGCAAATTGAGTTTGTCTTGTAACATGAGATGTTTTTAACCCATATAAAATGCCAAGAAATATCCTAATTGAAATTTTGGGTACATAGTGTCATTGTAAATGCCTTTGAAAAAGATAGGAATAGAATTTATAGCTTCTAGCTTTGTCAAGATTATGGCTTAATATATTACCTGACAATATTAATAATGAAACTAATTGTCTTCATTTCACACCCTCAATTACAAACACAGATGTTTACACAGTCATCGATGTTGCCTGCAATCCTGATATTCTCCAGGCAGCAGAAAAGGACCAAGTGAAAAAAAATCAGTTAATATGGATGGCCATGAAATGCATTGAGGAAAAATTCCAGTTTACTCTTTCACACTTTTACCATATTACCAATTTTAAAATAAAAGGAAGCATTCAAAGGATGAAACAAAATCTAATGGGAATCCAAACTGACCCCACATATTTAAGAGAGAAAATGAGAAAGGGTAAGTTAATGAATATAAATGGAAAATTAAACTGATTTAAATTTTTGCATTGTGTACACTTTGCAAACTAGAAGTCTCAATTTTAAAAGATGAGAAACTTAAGATAGAAAAAGAGAGTAATTAGAACTATTAGTATATCCTTAAAGATTTTTAAACCTTGCAAACTTTTAAGCCAAAGTCTTTGGTTTAAAATTCTTTTAAGATTCCCAAACTCATTTAGCTGCAGTTTTATCTTCCATCTTGACTAACACTACATATATTACAGCCTTATAGTATTTTATGTTGTTTAATTTTGTGATTTCATCTCCCCCCCCCCTTTTTTCATAAAGAACTAACCCTTGAACAGATAAGAAACAGTACTGTGAGCAATCCAGATCAATTCCCTCATCTTTTACTGCCAGAAGACCACGTTTCAGGCCAAACAGGTTGCCTGATAGAAGAGATTTCCAGTAAAGAGATCCAGGTGGAGATGAAGAGACCCGCCTATGAATTAAAAATTTTGACAGATCAGAATGAGAAACCACTGAAAATTGAATTAGAAGTTGAATTACCTGGTATTAATTCAGTATCTCTTTGTGACCTTAGTGTTTCTGAGGTAGGTTGAATAGATAATACTGTAAATTTTTATCAGTCCACATTCAGTATATTATGCTGTGGTAACAAACTCCACAATCTCAGTGGCTTACATAATTTGCTTAGGTTACATGTCAGCTAGGCCTGCTCTGCTCCACAAATCTCACACATTTCAAGATACAGGTGAAGAAGCAGTTCTCATCTGACATATGTCATTCTCCTGGCAAATAGAAAATAGAAGTGGCCAAACTATATACTGAATCTTAAAACTTCCTCTCAGACATGGCATATGTCACTTTGACTTACTTTTTATTGACCAAAGTCACGAGGCCAAGTCTACATCAAGGGCAGGGAAGCATATTCTTCTAAAGGGTAGTCACAGTAAGTCACATGGCAGGGATATACATATAATCCTCTTACAGAAGATTAAATAATTGGCAACAATCCTACAGTCTACCAGAGTCCACTCTCTTGGTCACAGATATTTGCATCTTTCCCCAATGTGGAATGGGGAGAAGATAACTATAATTAACATTGTCAATTCAGAAACTGGAAAAATATGCAGCACATAGCAGTTACTGGTACACAGCAATTCCGATATCCTGGTAAGCAGGTTTTTCCAGGCTCCCTTTCCTGGAAACAGGATATTCTCACTTAGGGCCATTAATAAGTTCCTTGATCACCTATACCTCTTAGTTCCATTGTTTTCCATTACCTTTAGTTCCATTCTTTGGGAGTTTTTCTTCTTCGTTCTCCACCTTTTCCACATCTGAAAAGAGCATTGGATAATAGGCCATCCTTTGGTACTGAGCAGTTCAGCCTGTTTCATGCCCATGGAATGCTGGGGTCTGAATGTTGGGGTCCAAAGGTTATTTTAACTTAGTTTCAGTCCAGGCTAACATTTTATTTAATTCTGATCAGTGCTATACCCACGATTATTTTTTAGACATGTTGGTTTTTCAATGGCTTTTTTTTTTTTTTAATTAATAGCTGTCATTTGGGCCAAATGTAAGGATTTAATGAGGTCCACCTTAACCCAGTTAGGGATTTTAACAAAGGGTATAAAAACGTGATTTAGTCTTTGCCTCTTGGGTCTCTGAATCAGCCTTAGTTGATAAAAAAGAATTTCTCAATTTTATCCTTTACTGTTTGAAAATAAAAATTAATTGCATTCTTGTCCTCAAGTCTTAGTATTTCTGAGCTCTGTATATTTCAAACCCCACTTGCAAACTAGTAAATTATTTTCCAAGCTCATCAATTTTTGTAGTACTTTGTTAAATGTAGCCAATAGAATCAATGCATGCTACACTCTTTTTCCCCACTTTTTTACCTAAAGCCACAACTTAACTAGGCACATAATTTGTCTTCCAAATTATTGTGATAGTTTACTAAGGGCTTTATCACTATAAAACATTGATCACCATCTTTCCCATCCCCAGTAACTTTCCTTGTTGTTGCAAACTAATATTGAATGTTAACTAATTGAAAAAAAAAAAATTCTGAAGGGGAAAAACAGTAACACTAATTTTAACCAGAAAATATTTTTCTACTTTCATGTTTTAAAGTCTCGGTTTATTATTCTTAGGATGATTTATTGATTGAGGTCTCCGAGAAGTACAGATTACACCTGAATCTTCCAAACCCTGTGAACACTGAAATGACTACAGCAAAATTTATCAAAGAAAAAGCTACATTAATCGTCACAATGCCATTGGTGTAAGTCAAGAGCATCATAGGGTCTTCAGTGCTAAAGTTATGTGAATTACAGGGCCTTCATTATGGGTAAAGAAGAGATGGTGGTTTATCTTAAACACTAGTTTCATATTTTCTAAGAGTTCCTTTTGATGGAATGAGATTTTATCATCAGCTGTTACCTTTTTTAAAAACTCACTTCTCAAACTTGGCATCAAGCAAAAACTACTAAAAACAGTATTGCCATGATATGCTTGTTTTGAAGGTATGTGTAATGGTAACTTAAATACCATTGGGAAAAATTCTATTTGTTTCCAAGTAACATGAGAATTGCTTGGTTAAAAATTTTTTTTTGTCTCTAGTAAATTTTTGCATCAGGAATAATTCCCAGACTGTGCAAGAAGGTTTTCATCATCACAATGGGCCACAGCCGTTGGTTAAGTTTCCTCCAGCAATAAAGATACAAGGCCAATGTAACAATATGCAAACCTTCTGTGAACCTCTGTACTTCTGTAAAGCAGCTCCTGCAGAAGTCCAAGCTACCCAGGCATTAGATGTTCACATCGATCTTTAAACATCCCTTATTTTTTCTAGATACAAAACAACTTCCATGTAATTATTAGTTTCTAATTCAACACAAGATCTTTAAATAAAATCCTTATTAATTTTAAAACTTTTAACTTTAGAAACTTATGTTGTATTTGTAATAGAAATAATTGATAGGTGACTTTTAAAAACATAATTTTCTTAAACCTGGCCTAGATTTGGATCATTCTAGCAATAGGCTAATTTATCATCTGAAAATTTTCCAACTGTTTGATGTCCTAAAATTACCAAAGCTGTTATATTCTCATACCTCAAAAAACTTGGAATGCTTTTACCCTATCTTTTCTACAAAATCACTGTCAAAACACATTTCCTAGAAACTCCCGTAACTAGCCACATGGAACTGGTTGAATCCTGGTGCTTTGGGTATTATGTCAGCAGCTATGTATTTGTGTACTCAATAAAATGCATACCAAGATCTAGCATACTTAATGTTCAAATGTTAAATATATATCCTAGTCATTTTCCAAAATATTTTCACTTATGTAATTTCAATAGATTTTATATTTATAAAAACATCATCTCCCCCTCCCTAAAGCAAAACTGCCCAGGAAGAGCATTAACTAATAATGAACTGCAGAGTAGTTTATTTAAGTTTGAATCCTGTCAAGATCTTTTATCCTCAAAACTGGAAATTAGTTGAGATGGACATTAATTATTCTTGATTTAGAGACCAGATTTTTCTATAAACTTGGTTTTAGATCAATAATCAGTATTTTTTTGTGTGCATTACTAGGTAATAAGTAGTCCTTGCAACACATTCCTATCATCACTTGCTTTCACCAGCAACTCTTGTTGACCATGCCTTGTGCTACCATAACTACATTCACAAATCTCAGGACTGGAATAAAATACCAAAGAGCCAGACCACAGTTTCACCTTGCTATGTGCCACATCCCAACATGAGGTGCTCCAATAACTCCTTGTGCTTAAAGTATTAGATTATATCCTTCTAAAGTTCTTATTTTACCAATTCTATAAACTCAAAATATATCTATACTAAGAGTTTACACATATATAGCTGTCCTTGGTCTTAAATCATTTAATGTGAAAATTAATTACCAACAGATCAAAAATCAGACCAGACACATTGAAAACAGATAGTTTCATGTTTAAACAATCTAATTTGAACCAAAACCACTACTTTTAACTTTTATTCTTTGAGTTCTGGTAAGAGAAATAGACTGAATCCAGATTTAGATTATGGTCAGATTAATTTTTAACTCAGAACAATTTTTATTAGAAGGCAACTTTTTATTTTTCTTTCAAGGGAACAAAAGAGCCATAAGCATTAATTAGCAAAGAATTAATTATCTTTGAAATTTCATGTATTTGAACCAGATGTGGCTCATACTGATGATGGTCCCTTGTCATAAGCTTGTTCATTCTGCATAATCTTCAAGTTATAATTATTAATTACTGTACTGACTTGTTTTCATAATAATACAGCAAGGGAATATATGGAGTGTCACTTGTGCACCACATAAATAATGAACATTTAAAAATAAATTCAACAAAGACCTAAAATCAGGACATAACTCCACATATATATACAAGGAACTACTAGTCAGATTTATTTTAAATAGCCATAAACAATTCCAAATATTAAAACATCGATTCAATAGAAAGTCTGGAATTATGATAATGTTCCCAATTCATTTTTATTACCTTGAGTATCAGCTCCTTCTCCCCCAGAAGAAAGGCAAATCATAACAAAATGGAAAAAAAATATTTAGGCTGATAAGGGAGTAAGCAACCTAAATAATTTTTTTCTCTCCAGTAGGATTTTAGGACCTTCTTATTTTACATGAGACAACCATGGCGTAGAAAAATACAGAACGCCTTTTTTGTACACATTTAACATTTTTTACTTTATCCAAGTGGAAGTGGCCACTTTTGGTCATCTTTTGGTACTCGAAACTGTTCACTGTGTATCTCTCCCCTTCTTCTTTTCAGACAGGACTTGGTGATATATAGACTTTGGCACATATCAGAATCTATACTTTACATATGTACACTTATTTCATAGTTACTTGGCATAGTTTTCCAAAGTTATTTGAGTAGTAAATAATGGTAATTAAGTTCATTTGCAAGTAACCACCAGTTCATACTGGAGGAAAAATTCTACTTTTACAGCTTTTCTGTTAAATTCTATAAGCATATTCTTTTATTTGAAGGTAATTATAGAATTCTGCTCTCAGAATTATACATTTGAGTTGTTTAAATAAATACCCACACAAAATCTCATTTAAACCAAGTAACTGGTTTATATTTATATCTCATCTCAAGAGGGGATAACAACCATTTTGGGGTTCATAGAAAAATAAACAAAGTTGATTGAAAATGTCTTAAGAAAATGCTGACTTTTAAATTTTAAAATTTCACTTATTTTCCTTGAAGTTCTCTGATCCATTATAAAGCAAGATCATGTAACAGATAAATGTATAGGGTTAAATTCCAAAATCAAGCTTCAATTAAAACCCTTTCTCCAAGAGAACTAATTTGCCTCACTTCTCTTTCCCTCAAATCTAAGCAAAACATTTCAGGCAATTAAGTTTCAGAACCTCAAGGTTTCATCCAGGTTACTTTTATGTACCTAACTAACTCAATGGGGAACCATAATTCTATCTGGAAGTACTTATCACCACAGGGCTAGGCCACATGTCCCCTGACTAGGGGTACACACCTTAAAATCTGGTGTTTAATTAAATGTGCACAATATTTGGGTATAACTGGAATTTTAAAAATTCAGTAATAACCATTACAAATAACTTACATGGACAGACCCAAAAATAACTGGTTAGCTTTGAAATAAAAAGAACCACCTGTTTAATAACATATTTATATCTTGGAAAAAAATCAACCACTGTGACCTGGGAGAGTCCAGAAATTCTTGGGTTAACTATAACAACATGCTGATAGGTTTTTCAAGGTACTTTCTAAACTCAGCAAGCCACTGAGCTCCAACTGCTCCATCCACAACCCGATGATCACAACTGAGTGTAACTGACATCATGCTAGCCACAGCAAATCTAGAAAAAGATAAAAACTGTATTAGTTATTCTGAGAGCAATCACTGGATTTTAGCCAGTAACCAACCCAAATGCCAACTTCTACCCTATAATCCCAAACAGGTTAATATTATTTTCCACCTACTTCTCATGTCCTGTATATTTCTAGCCCAAAACAATAGCTTGAAGAAACAGACCAAACAGCCATCTGAAGCATGGATCAGCAAACTATAGCCCACAGGCCACATTCCACCAAATGCAGGTTTCTGGAATTCATATAGATAGTGCCTATGGCTGCCCTCACAGTACAATGGCAGAGTATCTGCAAGAGAGACCATATAACCCAGAAAGCCTAAAATATTTACTATCTGGCTATTTAAGAAAAAGTGTGGTGACCCCTGACCCAGAGTAAATAAGGCTTCCCATCGCAAAGAAGATTAACATTTACTAAAATAAAGAGTTGCTGCCCTGAGAAACTTCATTCTATACTTACATCTGACTCTACCTGAAGCTCTAATATGCCATGCCAACAATTATAAAACTGAGGAGACTCAAAAACAGGTATAATGTAATGAAAATGACCTTATAATTCCCTCTCCATTTTGACTCTTACCCTTTTTCATCATCTGCTGGAACTAGTCTATCCTCTGAAGCACCAATTGCCAAGATACATGCTTGAGGTGGGTTAATAATAGCAGAGAAGTTTTTAACTCCAAACATTCCTAAATTGGAGATTGTAAAAGTGCCACCCTAGAGAAAAAAAACATTAATAGACATTAACTGTTGTCAACAAAAATCATAAAAAATGACAAATGAAAAGACCTTAAGATAATCTTTTACTTTAAGAAAGGCCTCTGAACTACCATAAAAAAAAAAAAAAAAAAAAAACAGAAGGAAAATGGAAATATATGAAGTAACAGACATGTTAATTAGCTTGACTGTGATAATTTCAGTGTATATAAAAATCAAAACATCAAGTTAGAACTTAAATAATATACAATACTTATTTGCTAATTATACATCATTAAAGATTTGAAAGGAAAAAAAGAGGCCTGAATGCAATACCCTTTATTGAAAATATACAACCATTACAATATGAACAAAAGTCAGTTGTGTGGCTTTGTACACTAGTTAGAAAACATCTTATTTTCATCTTTCGATAGGTTACTCAATTCTTCTTTATTTTGTGGATCTGTGTCAGTGAAAATAAAAGGCTGAACTGAAAGGTGGAAAATAACAAGAAAAGCATAATGCCAAACTTAAAAATGTAATTCTCAACATTCAAAAGGTAAATAAATAAGGTCTTACCTGGAATTCGTGTGGTTGTAGTTTACCTTCTCGTGCTTTGGTTGCTAGAGAAATAACATCATTAGCAATGGTTTCCAGTCCTTTTATATGTGCATTAAATACAATAGGTGTGATGAGTCCTGCAGGAGTACTGACTGCAACACTGATATCAACAACATGATTTCTATTGAAAAAGAAAAAAGGAAAGGTAACCTCAATCATCATCAGTATTATTTATTAAGAGCTTATGTGTCAGGTTAAGCAAGAATATTGGTATCTACTTCAGTTTATACCACTGTTCAGCTATGGAGAGATAGCTTTCCTGGTTTAAAATATGACTGAGAAATGAATCAGTAAGTTGGTTTCATATGCACTCTTTAACTTTCCTCCCATCTGCCTTGACTAACACATGGGTGTAGGAAAAAAAGGGCTCAGTATTGAGTGAGAATTAAACAAAAAGAACTCCTTGGATTTTTAGACAAAGTCAATTGGTTTGAATTGAGTCTGCAAGCAGAGCTTAAGCAGATTTAAGGAAGAGTGAAAGGACAGGACCGCACTGTGGGAGAAACAGGAATGCTCAGGATATGGGGTGGTGGTACCTCAGAACATAAGATTCCTAATTTTTTCTATGCCATTGCATCTTTGCATTTAAGTCCCTTCTCAGAATATGTATTTTTTAACATGGAAAATACTCAGATCACCAAAAAAACAAAAACTAAAAACTATACTGAAATTCAGTTATATTATTTAAAAAACAAAATTGTGATGTATGTGCTATTAACTCATTAACGAGATCTTGCAGCAGGTCTAATAATGGTAAAGTAGTGGTATGCAAAACAGTATTTTAAGATACCTGCAACAACTATAATGTGATATGAAAATAACTGATTTTTACTGGTCACTAGCGTAAGTACTATTAGTACCTCTTTGATTTATTCTCTACATTTTTAACAGGAAGAAACACTAAAGTTCAGTTACAGGTTAGTAGAAAGATCGATTCTTTTTCTTCCATCCAAGTTCCAAAACTCCTGAATTATATCCACAGTCTCCTTGGACATTTATATAAGGTACCCCTGATAAAGTATTCTGCAATCTAGAAAAAGTTATGATGTCACGTGAAGGAAAATTCAAGCTCTTTCTAGGCACAAACTTTAGAAGATTACAGGATCCTGCAATGTGTCTAGGCTAAAGGCGGCAAGCGTCTGCCATTTGCAAAGAAAGGGACCCTGTGAGACCCTTAGCTGCCACAGCTGGGTCTTGCCAAAGTATCACACAACAAATACTGCTTTCTTAAAGTATTCTGTTATTACAATATTGGTCTATAATCTTCTTCCTATGACAGTAGGAATGGTGTTTCCTATCTTGTTTACCATTGAATCTAGCAAACAGTACAAGTTCAATAAATATTTGTTGAATGGCTGTATGAACAAGTAAATGAAGGGCAAATGGTAAGAATTAATGAACAAGTCATAGAACTTGCCCTGCTAGCTTGATCCTTTGATCTAAGTAGTGTTTGCTTCAGATAGTCTTAAAAGGTTAAACAGAAATTTATCCTATAATCCAGCAATTCCACTCTAAGGAATCTACTGAAGAGAACTGAAAACACATGTCAACACAATTACATGCAAATGTTCATAACAACCTTCTAAAAGGTATGTCTATATCTGAATCCTGAAATTTATCAATGTGACCCTCTTCGGTAAAAAGATCCTTGCAGGTCTAATTAGGATCTTGAGATCATATCATCCTGGATTACCTGGGTGGGGCCAAATTCCAATACCAAATATCCTTGTAAGAGATAGAAAAGACAAACATGGAAGACATGTGAAGAGGGAAGCAGAAGTTGAAGTTATGCAGCCACAAGCCAAGTAATGACTGCAGCCACCACAACTGAAAAAAACAAAAGATTCTACCCTAGAGCCTGTGGAGGGCGCAAAGCTCTAGCCACGTCTGATTTCGGATGTCTGGCCTTTAGAATTATGAGAGAATAAATTTTTGTTTTAAGCCATCAATTTTGTAGTAATTTGTGATGGCAGCCGTAGGAATTAATACAGTATATAAAGAATAGTAAGTCTCTCAGATGTTCTCCAAGAGTGGGGTGACCAAGGATTACCTGACGTGTTTGACAAGACCAAAAAAATGGTTTAGTTCTCTTGGGAAGTTTGAGAAAGAATTCATCATGAGTACATAGGAAACTAGCCCTCTCTCAGGCAATCATTAACATTAGGTTAGTATTCATAGTGTACTATATGTCTTAGTCATAAACAACATTTCCATAGAATATTATCACTGAATAATGATTTATCCAAAATTTGTGCTATAATCAATTTGGTAAGATGATGGGGTGTATGTGTCTGTGTGCATATACATGGAGAATACAACAAAGTTAAGTCTTAACCTTCTTTAATAGAGAATCAGATGATAAAGTGAAAGGAATGAAAAAATACATAAAAGCTAACAACAAAATGTTATTTAGAAATACGAAGATACATACCTGAAGAAATAATAGTTTAAAAGTTGTGTTTGCTTCTTGGAAGTGGATGTGAGATTAAAGGTTGAGTAGCTCACTGTAAGCCATGGAGCAACATGCTAATACATATACTATTATTTTGTTTTAATAAAAATTAATAATAATAATGATATAAGAGAGCCTATGCAATAAAAAAAAAAAAAAAAAAAGCCTAGGCTAAGAAGTCAGAATCCTGGTTCCAATCACAGTTCTGCTATTTACTAACATATTAACTCAGGGAAAGTTATTTACCTCACTAAGCCTCAATTTCTTTATCTAGAAAATAGTAGTGTAATGATCTACTTCATAAGGTGGTCATAAGGATTAAATGAGACAACATGTGAAAGACACTGAGCAATTCACATGCCACCGAAATATTAACAAATACTATTTTTAGTTTGTTTTCATTTTGTACTCCATAAAGTTCAGCAGAACTAATTGGTGAACAAAAACCATTTCAAACCTTTTTAAGAGTTGTTATCAACTTAACTATACATATCTACACTTATCTCCCTTTCCTCAATTCAAAGAATTTGTAGTCTTAGTACTAAGTAAATTTAGCACTTTATCTCACAAGTAGTTTTATGTTGTTTTCAAATTGTTTTGCTTAGGAAACTCATCCATTTGTAATCCATTTCTCTTACCCCCTATATTCCTAGTTATATATTAGGTAACACAAAAAAACTGCTGATGGGTATACACCTTTCCCATCACTGTTATACTTACTGTCTTATAACTGTGTCCAGCCAAGAAGAATTTGCTTCAGGAACTTTTAAACATGCCAAAGCTGAAGCTTTTATGATGAAGTCATTGACGGAAATTTTGCTTTTCCCTTCTAACATCTGCAAAAACAAGAAACCATTGTAGTTTCTTAAATTCTCTTCCCGAAGATGAACTATATAACCTTGAGAAAGCAGATGGAAGGGAATATACAATTGTCCTGAAGTTAAAAGGATGAAATGAAACCAAAAGTTAGTTCTTTCATCTTTTGTAATGTAGGCCTTCACAGCTCTAAGTTTCCTGCTAAGCACTGCTTTAGCTGCATCTCATATATTATATGTTATAGCTTCATTTTCATTTATATCAACAAAACCAAATGCTAGTTCTTTAAAAAGATCAACAAAACAACAAATGCTTACCTAGACCACTAAAGAAAAATAAGACTCAAATTACTGGAAACAGAAATGAATTAAGGGACACTACTATCCACCTTACATGAACAACCACATGCAACACATTAGGTAACCTAGATGAAATGGACAAACTCCTAGATGAAATGGACAAACTAGAAACAAACTACCAAAGCTAAATAAAAATGAATAGAACCTCTGAATAAATCTATGATTACTAAAGAGATAGAACTGATAATTTAAAAACTACCCACATATAAAGTCTAGACCCAGATGGCTTCGCTGGTTGAATTATACCAAACATTTAATAAATTAATATCAATTCTTCACAAACCCTTCCAAAAAAAAACAGTAAAGAAGGGAATACTTCTTCACTCATTTTATGAGGCTAGTATTAGCCTGATACCAAAACCAGACAGATATATTGCAATAAAAAAAGAAAAAAAAAAAAAACACAAAATACTACAGATCAACATCTCTTAATATAGAAGCAAAAATCCTCAAAAAAACAAACAAAAATAAACTAGCAAACCAAGTCCAGTAATATATGAAAAGGATTATTCACCATGACCAAATAGGATTTGTGCCAGGAATGCAAGGTTTCTTTAACATCTACAAATCAATTAATGTAAAAATAGAATATAGGACAAAAACCACATCATCTCAATACACAGAAAAAGCATTTGACAAAATTCAGCACTCCTTCATAATAAAAACATTTAACAAACTAGATAAAATAGATCTATGAATACTCCACAATTATCATACTTCAGTGGTGAAAGACTCACTTCCCCCTAAGATCAAGAATAAGATAAGGGCATCCACTCTTGTCACTTCTATTTTAAGACTGTACTAGGTGCACAAGCCAGAGAAGTTAGGCAATAAAAGGAAATAAAAGGCATCCAGACTGGAGAGGAAAAAGCAAAATTATCTCTATTTGCAAATGACATGACTTTGTATAGAGAAAATTCTAAGAAACACACTAAAAAACAAGCTTGCAGGAAACAAGATCAATATACAAAAGCCAACTAACTGTAGCCATGGACAATCTGAAAATAAAATTTACAATACTATTAAAAGAGTAAAACACCTAGGAATAAATTTAACTAAAGTGCAATAACTATACTATACTGTATATACTCTAAAAATTGTTGAACGGAATTAAACTAAATAAATGGAAAGACATTCCATGTTCATTGAGTAGAACGCTTAATACTGTTAAGATGGCAATATTGCCCAAGTTGATCTACAGATTCAATGAAATCCCTATACCATAAGGAATATCCAGAATAGGCACATCTATAAGACATAAAGGAGATTAAGTGTTTGCCTAAGACTTGGGGAGGACGGGAGGCTTGGGGCAGGGGTATGTGGTTTCATTTTGGGATGATGAAAATCTTCTAAAATTTATTGTAGTGACGGTTGTACAACTCAGAATATACTAAAATCCACTGAATTTTAAACTTTAAATGGGTGAATGGTATGCTACTTAATTATATCTGAATAGACTAAAAGAATTGAATAAGATAATATATTGAACATACTTTTATGTTTAATTTCCAAATAAATTTATTTAAAAATTGCTTTAATATTTTGAAATACGCCATCATCTTTAACCCTTATAGCCAGTTACAAAACTGTGGTGATGCTTCATTGCTTCATCCATTCATTCATGCATCTAATACATGAGAGCCTACTCTGCTGAGCATGTAACTCTAAAGCCCTGGAAATAAAGCAGTGAAAAAAAATGGGTAAAAATTTTACTTTCAGGGAGCTTATAGCCTAAAGGGGATGGATACATAATAAATAAGTGAAATATATAGTATGTTAGTGTTAAGTGCTAAGGAGAAAAATAAAGCAGGGAAAAAGAGCTAAAGAGAGAACTCACCTCATTCTTCCTTTAACTTTAGAATAAAGTGATCAGAGAAAACCAGAGAAGTCAAATCAAAGAGATGAAAGAGGAAGCAAGGTGGATACTATAAGAAGAGTATTCCATGCAGAAGGAACAGCAAGTGCAAAGCGCCTAAGTAGGAATATATAGGTAGAGTACTGAAGAATAGCAAGGCAACCACTGTGTCTGCAGCAGAGTGAGTAGGAAAGTAGTAGAAGAGGAAGCCAGAGACGTTATAAGATAGCCTGTGTAAGGCCCTGTATGCCACTCTAGGGAGTCTGGCTTTTACTTTTCACCTCCTTTAAAACATCTTTCATATCCCTCTCTCCTACTCCATCCTTAACAAAACCCTCTAATCCAGACCCTTATCACCATCATTCCATGTTTATATGACAAGCAAAAATAGTATCTACCATTAAGGTATGTCAGTATATATCCATTAAACCAACTTTTCTGAAAACATCGCTGTCATCATATCATTTATTTATTTATTTATTTATTTTTACTTAATGTTTAAGTCAAGTCCAAATTCTTCTGCTTATAAATCGAGGTCTTCCCTAAACCAACAACTGTGTTTACACTCTAGAAAAGGTAACCTATCTGCCATATACTACACTTACTTCCATTTTTTAAAGCACTTTAACTGTATGATATTCCATCACGAGAAGAAACTTTAACTCTTTTGTCAACCCAAATGCTTCCTATGCTCCATAGATCAACCAAGTTTTCCTGCACCACTGAACTCCCCAACTACTTTCACTGCTCTCCTTTCTCTGAACTCCTGTAACACTTAACCTATATAATGTAATCTAGCAGATGAAGGCATTACCATAACAAGACTGATCTACAAATATTTATGTTTTAATAAAAATTGCATCCTCTCTTTTTCACACGCATTATCTCCTCAATGACATTATAAACTCATGGAGAAAGATTACGTCTTAAATTGTGTTTCCAAAAGTGCCTTAGGCTAAACACTATGTAGATGCTTGGCACTTAACTATAAACACAAAGTAAACATACTACTTCTTACCCATCAAAAGACTGAAGTAGTCTCATAGAATCATAGTGATTTTGCTAGGCTAAAATGGATCCATGGTAAAGTTGACTTTAAATGATAGGCTTTAATTAAGGATTAGAAAATAAAAATTCACCAGAATATTCTTTGCAAGTTAAAATTAAGATGATACCCATTTTTCATAATCAACTGGCATACTGTTACAAAAAAATGGGGGAAAATGTCAATGTTTAGTGGGGGAAAACAAGATTTTTAGTATTTACAGAGTTGGAATTTTCAGACCTCTTACCTTATTAAGTTCCTTCCGTACCAACAAAACTTCTCCTACATTTACATCGACAGAAAGGTAATAATGAGGTATGGTTTGCTTAGATTGCATTAACCGCTGTGCAATAACCTGAAATCAAAGAGATTCAAATGGCACTTATCTTGAATTGAGATAAGACCTAATTCAGAGCCCTGTTTGCTCCCTTTACCCCACTCCCTGAAAATGCTTGCTTTAAGCATTATTAGTTTTGGAAGACAGAGGACTGCACCATACCTTAGCCCCTTCTAATAGTATTTAATCAGAACACAGTATTTGTTTATCCCAAGTATTTAACTGATCAAACTTCTTTTAAAATAACCATCTAAAATTTCCTACAAAAAAACAGTCTCTATTAGTGTTTCAAACTATAGATGCAATAAAGATGCCCTCAATAGCTTTAGTTCCAGACTTATGGTAATACTCTTACTCGACGAATGTTGCTGATTGGGATATCTGTGAAAACACCTGTAGGAACTGGTGCCACTCCTGGACCCGGGGCGGGCACAGCAGCAGCTCCTGGAGCCTATGAGAAGGTAAAAAAAAGCGCTTAGTAACTGCAGCTCAATCTCATAAGCAAATAGGAACAGTTAACTACTAGTGACTCTTTTACAGATGACAAATTAAAAGGCTCACAAAAAAATAGCTATTTCTATCAAAAGAGAGCAAAAGGGACTCAGATTTGGATTAAGGGTTTGTTTTAATTTTTATATTTAGAATTCTGAAATCACGTTTTAAGTGTCATTTTTCTTAATTCAATGACAATTTTTGTCAAAATAATTTTGTTTTTGCAAAATTATCTTCAAGAAAAGCAATTGAAGCATTCTTAACTTGAAAGGATCAAGAGATAAATATAAACAAATAATTCATTTTCCTGAACAATGTTAAGAAAAAAACAATGAAAATCTTTCATTTGAAAGCAAACATCTAAATAACTAAATCCTTTTCCTTACTTTTAGCTGATTATCTTAGCACTTTACCCAATCAAACAGAGATTGGCTATGTGATTTTAATCCCCATGTGGGCTAATTAACCAAATAAAACTCAAACCCTAATTAACCAACTTGTAAGCATGATTTTAAAAATAGGGCCTGAAAGAAAAGGCGAGGATGCATTATTTTTAATGATACTAAAAAAATTTAGTATCACTACTCGAAAAAAAATTTATAGGTGAATGACATCAATTCATATCTATATATGGACAGTCAGTGAAATTAGACACAAGAATACACAGTTCTGGTTCAGCTATTTCATTCATAAATAATGTACGAAAGGGACAAAGCACTTTGCAGGGACAACCTGGGGAAAAAAGCCAAATGTAACTCACAGGAGCAGCTTTAGTAGGCACAAAAGAGTCAATGTCCTTCTTGATGATTCTGCCTTCTGGTCCCGTCCCTAGAACAGATACATAAAAATCACATAGATGAGAGTCTATTGCTGGTTCCTCAAGATCTTCACTGTGATCCTGAAGTGCAAGTTCCTAACAAAGATCTTCGAAAGGAATCGTTGCCTTAATCCTGCCCCCTGAAGTTCTTCCTAAAAATATTAGCTTTTGTCAGTTATTAAGTTTAACGTACACAGAATACTCTTGCTTGATCTGTAGCAGTTCAACTATAGCAAGTATTCTTTTAAAGTTTTCTCTCATTAAGTTGTACTTTATTTTTTCATCTTTATGTTTAAATCAAGAAATGCCAGCATAAGGATAATCCTGAGTAATGTTTTTATCTCCAAAAGGAAGACTAGGTGCCTCCTCCAGATTAGCTCAAAAAAACCCTTTCTGAACCCTCAAATACATCTCATTTGGGTTCTGGACTCATTTGGCCATAAAGAATTCCCTTTGTTCAGAGTCGACAGAGATAACAACTGTTTTAGATAAATCAGGCAAAACAATTTTTTCACCCAAAATAGCATTAATAACTCTCAATTATAATGATCTCATCTTTGTAATCATTCCTCTCTTATATGGTCTCCAGTTTTCACAGCTTTCTCACAGTAGCCAAAGCTCTAAACTAGCCTGTGCTAGAAACTCTGAAGGAAATAAGTACAATGTCACACAGGAGGAAAAACCTTCGAAGTTCTCTGAATAGGTTTAATTTTATTTTCAATTTCCTTCCTCCTCCCATCCACAACCTCTTAGGTTTAACTTTAGACCCAAGTAGATAATATTGAACCTTAATTCTATGGAGATTCAGAATTTAATTATTAAAATACCTTTTACACTGGCTCACTTCTAGAAAAAAATTGGTCAAATTGATTCATCTTCCCCCAAAGCAGACTTTTAAAAGGATTCTCGTTGTATGCAGTTCATCCCAACTCCTTTCCTTCATTATGAAAACTGAGTTGGCTAGGATTGTGTTTATTCTCACCAGGAGCTCTAGAACAGAGTTAGTAGCAAGCACCCCTATTAGATTCCCCTCCTTTATATAACCTCCCCTTACAACCAAGGCTGATTTGGACACCGCAACCCCTCAAAAGGAGGAAAGCTGCAGTACCACCCGCCTTATGTTAACCTTCAGCCACCCACAAGAATTTCTTATTAGGAGTTAGTTGAAATCTTTAAAATTCTTTTGCCTATCTCCCTAAGAAGGAACACTAGGGCATCATAAAGCAATATGGCATAAAGGGAAGAATACTAGATTGGAGTTAAAAATGTAGGGTTGTTGTCAAATATAAATTAGATAGATAACTCTAGTTACTTAATCTCATCTGGTCTTCAGTCACATCCGTTGGATAGAGATTATAATACCAGCCCTTGCTCATAGGAATGCTGAGGATAAAATGGGATAGTGATGAAATTGCCAGTAATAAAAACAGTCACGGGGATGTAAAGTACAGCATGGGAATACAGTTAGTAATTTTGTAATAACTATGTATGGTGTCAGGTGAGTACTAGACTTATCAGGGTGATCACTTTCTAAGTTATATAACTAGTCGCTAAGTTGCATTCCTGAAACTAATAATATTGTATGTCACATGTAACTGAGAAAAAATTTTTAAATATTTAAATAAGATAGTGATATGAAAGTACTTTGCATCAAAGAAATATAAAACATAATATGGGTAGTTTTGAGACAAATTAAACTCTGAACATTAGGATCTAGAATTTAAAGGTTTCTCTCCAAATGATTATATTTTAGTCATATTTGCTAGTATGTCCATCCAGGGAGGGAAGGGGAACAGAAGATAGAGTCCACAACCAATGGCCAATGATTTAATCAATCATACCTTCTTATTGAAACCCCTATAAAAATAAAAAACTCTTGAATAACGGGATTTGGAGTTTCTGGGTTGATGAATACACTGATGTGCTAGGAGGGTGATGCTCCCAGAGAGGGCATGAAAACTCTGCACCCACTTCCTAGAACCCATACCTTGTCGTATGCACCTCTTCTATCTGACCATTCGTGAGTTGTATCCTTTACAATAAACTGGTAATAGTAAGTAAAGTGCTTTCTTGAGTTCTGCAAATCATTCTAAATTATCGAACTAAATTACTGAACCAGAAAAGGGGGGGGGGGTCTTAGGAACTCTTGATTTACAGACAATAAGTCAGAAGTATGGGAGGTCCCCAGGACTTGCAACTGACATCAAAGGATCAAAGGTGGGGGCAGTCTCATGGGACTGAGCCCCTAATCCTACGGAGTCTGATGCTAACTCTGGATAGCTGGCATCAGAATAGGATTGAATTGTTGAATGAATACTCAGTTGGTATTGGAGAACTCAGTGTTGGTATAGAAAAAAACACAGCTAGTGTCAGAAAACAATACGCAATTACTGATCCTCTCAGCTCACTTATTCTAAACCACTCACTCCCCCTAGTGTAAAATTTCTTCAATGTCAGCAAGACCTTCACTCCAGACCCCTCTGTTCTCATTATCCATTATCTCTCTCTTGTCCTCATTTTCTCCTTACAAGCTTATACTCTTTGAATCATTGTTGTAATCACTCTCTGGTCAAACTCTAAAACGTTTGCCATCTCAAAATCAGCACCAGAGCAGGTTAGTGTTGCTAGCAAGGCAGAAAGTACACATCTAGCTGACTGACAGTTCTATAAATTCAGAGCCCCAAACCTAAGAGAGACACACAAAACTATCAGGAAATTAAATTGTTTCCCTTCAGTTCACTTTCCCAGCCTCTGAGAACACTACTTCACAATCTCTCTAACCTCAGACCTCCCCACACCCATTCCCTCACTTCATATCTTATTGATCAAATGATAGCAACCAGAGAGGTACTCTACTCATCCTCCACCATCAAACCTATAAATCTGCCCCATAATATCTTTTCTTATAAAAATATACAAAATGTCCCTAATTCTTACCAATCCCATAACCTCTTAGTCTCAAAACTTTGTACCTTGCCCTTTCTCCCTTTCTGTATCATCAATTTATGGATTTCTATTAGACTGGTTCTCAACCAGGATAATTTTGCCCTGCCCCTGCCACAACCGCCACACTGTAGTGTCAGGATAGTTGGTGCCAGATTATTGCTGAACATGCGGCAATGTTCAAAGAGATTTTTGGATGCCATAAGTGGAAGAGGCTACTACCATGTAGTGGGTTGACATCAAGGATACTGCTAAACAACCTACAATGAACAGGACATTCCCTCCCCACCCCGCCCCCACCAAACAATTATCTGTTCAAAAATGTCAGCAGTGCTACTGTTGAGAAACTCTATACTAGACCCATTCTAGTATCACTCATTTTCAAAAGACCTCTCTTGAGCCCATGTCTTCCCAAAGCTATATCTCTATTTCTATGCTTCACTTCATAGCAAAGCTTCTTGAATGAGTTGTCCACAATGCTATCTTATCTCCATATTTTCATCCTTTTTTTCACTTTCAACCTATCCAGACAAGCAGGCTTCCACCACATCTTTCTTTTGACATTACTATTGGCAAATCCCCATATCCAATCTAGACTAAGTTCTGTTGATTTTATTTCAAAAATGTATTGTGAAGCTGTCCATTCCTTTTCATTTCCACTCTCACCACCACTGTCTATGTCACCACAACTAAATCCAGAAACAGCATCTTAACAGGTACCTTGGCTTTCATTTGATCCATCTGCAAAGAGCAGGCAAAATTACCTTTTAAAATATGTTATTTCCTTGTTTTAATCTTTCAGTGGCTTTCTACTATACTTTAAATATGATTCAAATTCTACCATGACCTGTAAAAGTCTTTTATGTTCTCACCCCTGTGCTTCTTTCCAAATTCACCTCCTACCACTGGACCCTTTTCACTAAGCTCCATTAACACAGGCCACTTTTATGTCCTCACACATGCCAAGCTCTTGCCCACTTCAGAATGTGTATATTATTGGTCTCTCTGTCCACAATGCTTTTCCCCCAGTTTTTCACATGGTTGGCTTATAGCTGACTCATCTTCCAGGTCAGATCAAATGTTATCTCATCAGAAAGATCTTCCCCAACCACCCTGTCTAAAAGCAATCAAGACTGAACATATACTCACCCTGTCACTAGTATATCATCTAGTTTATTTCTTTTTAGCATTCAATTATCTTATTTAATAATAATGTTGTTTTTATCATTATAACTAAGACCTATATATGATTGCTATGTGTAATTACTATTTAGAAACTTATTTAATCCTCACCACGTATGAGGTATTATTTTTATACACAAATGAAAAAAACTGAGTCATAAAAGGTCACACAGCTAGTATATGGCAGAACTGGAGTTCAAACCTAAGCATTCCAGCTCCAGAGTTGACACTCATAATACTAAGCTATATTCCCTTTCTGTTCCTTGAATTCTTTATTGTTGGTAATATAACCCCTTGAAACTGAAATCCTGTCTCATGAGAAAATGGTGGATGCACAGACAATACTCAGTAAGTATTTGTCTAACTCATTTCCCATTTGCCCCGAGAATACTCGCCAGCAGCGCTTGCAGCTGCAGCGTTTACCCTGAGATAACCTGTAGATTAAGTCCTAATTTTACCCCTAAAGTGTGCCACAAAACATCTTTTTATTGTTTTTGCATCGCATATCAAAAGTCTTTGGAAACAAATTACATCATTCTATTTATAGCATTCTGTTTTTAGTAGTGGTATTCCCAGTTACAAAATATAGTAATTCTCAGTCACGGAAAATGTCAAATCCTAGATGTTCCGCTTTGTGGTGTTTTATGCTTTGAAATTTACCACATGAAAAAAATTATTAAATACTGATCATCATATACATTTCTGTTACATTAGAATAAGAGACAAGTTCTGTCTCAAAATAACCCCAAGAAAACTTTTTCTATTTTATTTTCACATTGAAAACCAGTCAGATTTGCTTCAGCCTCAAAGAATGTGCTTATGTAAAATTAAATTTAACATTAGCAGAGAGCTGCACTTTTTTTTTCTAAACAAGAAATGGATTAAATAATAAATGAATCACCTAACTCTAACTGTATAAGAATACTGGATTTTCCCATTTGTATCTTTAGTAAGGTAGCCAGTGTTGCTAAGTATCTAATAAATGGTCCTTCTTTACTTGTCTAAATTCTTCAGATATAATTATTAACCCAATCCCTCCTCCCATTAAAGAGTATTCCAACTTATATTGCTGTCCCTGATTCTAATCATATATATAAAGAATGGCAATATACTATTGAAATAGCATTAAGATGGAAAAAAAGGGTCTTTCAATATTACAAGGGTCCTAAGCTCCAAAAAATCTGTAAACTTCTACTCTTATGTCTTTGGAGATTGGCTTGCCTTCCAACCACAAAATGACAGACTGTAGACATGATAACCAGCTCTTAGTGCCTACAGCTGGACAACTGGGAAAATAAAACACTATTTTATCAAGTAATTAAGGATAGTAGAACATGAAAACAGAAGGCAACATAGGGTAGTGGGAAGAATACAGGCTTTAGAATTAAACAAATCTAGATTCAAACTGTAACTTTACTACTTAAAAAAAGAGAGATCCTTTAAGAGTCTATTTTCTTATCCAAAAAATAGAGAATAATAATTTTTACTTAAAAAAATGTTGTACAAATTAATGTGTAGTACTAGCACATAGTACTAGCCATCAAACCAGTTTCCAGGAATGGCAATTTCTACCCTTGTCCAAATATGAATCTTAATTACCTTAATTAAATTTTAGATTAGTTTAAAACCATTTAAACACAAGGCAATACTATGAACAAAATGAATATGTACTGAGTTTTATTATTTTCTAGATACTGTTCTAAGCACTTCACCCATTTTAACGTACACTATTATCTGTTTTACAGATGTAAAAACAGATGGATTAAGTAATTCATCTAAAGATATATGCAATGAAACATATAATTTTATTAACCAATGTCGCTCAATAAATTTAATTAAAAAGTCCCTCCAAATAAATGAAGACATATACACATTAAGTAATCCACAAGAGAGCATGGTACACAGAAAATGATAAAGCCAGGATTAAATCCTAGATAGTGTGATTCAGACCCCATGCTCTTATCACTAAACTATACTTTTTCTTTGGGAAGAAAAAAGATGAGTAAAACATTCCCCTTTGCTCTCAGGGAGCTTTAGTTCAGCTGAATATGAATTTTATTATGTTAAGTCATTTAATCGCCCAAACTTCATCATGTTTTGTTTTGTTTATTGCTATAGTCAGCATAGCCCTAACAGATTTCATCTAATTATATAATTCAGTCCTATAACCCAACTCTGCTGAACAAGCACATTATATTTTCACCAATAATTAGGTAGTTCCCATGAACACAAAGAATGAATAAAGCTATCTAAATTATATAGGCAGATCTTAAGACTAAATAAAGCATAATTAAGCTGCTCTACTCTGCGGTGGCAACAAAGGCGGTATTTCCCTCCTTCATTCTTCACCCCACTCTCCCAGTTAAAAGGACTATATGTATGTATATGCATAGTTGCAGCTGCTAGTCTTACAGAAAAAATTCAATTAAATTTTAGCTTTACAACTCCATTCCATACAAACAGACTTACCTTTTACTTGTGTAATGTCAATCCCTTTCTCTGCTGCCAATTTCTTTGCAAGAGGGCTAACAAACACCCTTCCCTTTGGTCCAGCAGGAGTAGCTGGGCGGGTGACTGATGGTGTAGGGGCTACAGGTTGGGACGCTGGAGGAACAGGGGCCACCTTTTTAAAAAGTTACAAATTGTTAATTCACCACTGCAAAGACTGGTCTGAAAGATCAAAAGTTCACATTTTATTAAGTCAAAGTTATGGTAATTAAATAATTTTTATCTTTTTTCCAACGATCATAATGCACATTTTTCCTATTTAACCAAAACATACCAACATAATATAGCTACATCAATATTAATATAGCTATAGCAATATTTTATGTCAAAGACAGAACAATGTCATCTTATTATTCCATGATAACATAGAAAGGCATGGAATGTAACACTGCTGACTAGTATATAACATCCTTATAGCTTTTCTTCACTTTATTCTCTCCCTATTTCTTTATTGTCATTCTCTTCCATAACAAGATGGTTGTTTTTACTTACCCTAACTTCAAAATAATAAATTAAGCTGGAAGGTTCCATGTTGAAAGTACCTCAAAAAATAAACCAACACTACTACTTGCCAGCTCCTCATGAATGTATAGCAGTCAGAAATCAAGATTTAGCTGACAAAAACGTATACCTAGTCTAAACTATGATTCTGACATCTGCAGAAGCCGTGCTCTAGTGTTATCAATGCTTGGAGTTCGTACAAGTTCATATTATAGCATATAGTACCTAGTGACACACTAAATTCTATCCAAAACAAGCCGTGTTATGTCAAGATTCCAATGTATTACAAATATAAACCTGACCCGCTAGAATGTGTGAATACCAAGGGTGTTGACAGTGACAAAGATTGTGTAATAAAATCTGTAGAAAATAGGGAACAAAGCATTACCTTCCATATGCATATCTACACCTAAAGCAAAAAAGGAACATGTCACCTCGGCTTTGTTCTCAACAGGACTTAAGACAGCAGGAAGAAAATAAAGCTACAAGGATCAAATTACTGACCATTAGGTGAATGGTGCAGTGCCACATACCCTGTAGGTTTCCACGAATGTTATTTGACTATCGCCTTTCTCATTTATAAAACCTTAGATCTGGAAGGAACCCAAATATCACCTAATCCAATCCCTTAATTTAGAAAAGGGCAAAATAAGTGTTCCCTCAATTAGAGAAGCATACCTACCGGGGGTGGAGTAGGTGGTGGTACTTGTGGTTTTAAATCAGGTACTGCAGTTGGCTTATAGTCAGTAAATGCTGGTATATCTGCCTCTTTTTCTACAATGATACAGAGTGGCGTTCCTAGGGGGACATCTCTTGTGCCTTCTGGGATCAGGATTTTTGCCAGGTAACCTTCTTCTTGTACTTCGAAACCTTAAAGAAAAAGAAAAAACATTATGGAACTTAAAGGATCCCACTATCCCACCAAACTCAAAGCACAGTTTTAAGTATAAGGCTTTTCTCCTTCAAACTAGCTATATAACATTTGCAATCTATTTAACCCTTGTGTCTCAGCTTTTTTATCTACAAAATGGGTGATATAATAATACCTACTTCACAAGGATTTAACGAAAATTAAATGAAGAAATATTTCTCAAATATTTAGAAATAGTACCTGATACAAAGATCTAATAGAGATCTATTAAATAAAGATCTATTAAATAAAACTATGAGAGATTACAGACAGTAGCTAGTTCTAAACATTTTCCTAAAAACAATTCCAAGGGCAGCCCCTATGCAGACCCACAAGACTCCAAGATGACATCGCGTGTACTGCTAAAGATCAGAACCACATGGATGTTAAAATTAAAGGACCCACTAGGCTTGACAGTGATGTGTAATTACATCCCTAAAAGCATTTCTGGAGTTTTTCAAAGAGGTCACATTTGGTGTTACATCAAATATTTCAGTGTAAAGAAATATAGCATTACTAGAGTTTCTATGGTATTGACAACTTATATTTTATGGAGATGCTGCTTTTCTTAAAAGAAACCCAAACAAGAAGAGTTGCAAAAGTAAAACTGAAGCCACTGCAGAGGACAACTTTTGCCTTTTGCATCTTGGCTTTCTGTGGCATTGTGTCTCTCCCTGACGAACATAGTTTTGATGAATCCTTCCATTTTCCAGATGAGAAATAATATCCAGTAAAAAGTATGTTTAAAAGAAAAAAAGGAAAGACTCAAAGGCCACACAGAGTTTAAAGAGTTTGACCAAGGTAATACTTCCCTAGTAACTATAGTCTCTGGACTATCGGCCTCTACAGCAACATTGGTATGCAAAGCAGACCTACTGTTCCCAAAGTTTTTTGTTCAAACAAACATAATCCTTTCTTCTGATATCTTATGGGGAAGGGAGCACAACACGCAAAAAAGATAAAAAGGAGCTGCCCTGGTGAAAGTGAGGAAAGGGGATAGCACACAGCAGAGTCTTGCTTGTTAAGTCCTCCTTTGCCCCAAGATGCTATCAAAAAGAATCATGGGATTTGAAACCAATGATTTCATGATTTCAGAAGACAATATGAAACAGTCACTGCAGAGGATGGCCAGAATCTCCCACCATATCTTTGGGGACTAGACAGAAAAGAAATATATTTATCTGGAAATATCTATCAATATTATCACAAACATATGATTTTATGTGGGTTTTGTTCTGAGCATAAAAAATTGGAAAGGAAATTTATGGAAATGATATCTAAACAGATATAATATATTCTATCAGTCATTCTCAAACTATTAAAATAATCTAAATACTGGCTGCAGTTTTTACCTCAAAGTAATCTTAAATTCTTTGGTATTTCCTACATTGGAAGTTATTTTCTCCTATTTTCTCTTCTTTTTCCCTTGCCTAGTTTAGAGAATGGAAGTTCTGATATAGCTTCTCAGTAACATAATAAGGTTAAAAAGCAAACTCTAGCCTAAAAATAATCTCTAAAGCTGATATATCCCTGATTCAAGGAAAGTGCAGTATGGAACTGACAAATCTGACCATGTATACTTTTGTTATGAAATATCCTGTTCCAGGAAATGAATTCCAAGAATTAAAATGTTTTACATTATCACTCACTCATTATAGGACGGCAATCCTCTTCCCTCATTGGAAAACTCAGTGTCTCAATCATTAAGAGCTGAAGAAATCTCACCTATAGTGGCCTTGTCAGTCTCTATCTCTGCCAATAAGTCTCCTTCACTTAGCTTCTCACCCACTTTTTTTTCCCATCTCTGTACTGTGCCCATGGTCATGGTGGGAGAGAGGGCAGGAAGAACCACCTGTAGAAACAAATAATTATTGCTTAATACTATGAAGCCCTAGACACAATGGCATTTAGGCAAGCTTAGTTTTACGGAATGTTAATGTCTGTAATAATCCAAATTCCCATGTGCCTGATACCCTCACAACAGCAAGTGCTAAATAACATCCCACTAGTTAAATCATCCTGCAAATCTTAAGCTTTACAGTATCTGTGAGACTCTGACCCACGCTCCAAAGTTAAAGGCAATAAGCAGATGGGAAAGATTTCTTTCTATACAACCAAAATTAACTCCTCAATATCCAAGCAAAGAGCCTCTTTTTGTCTTTTTTAACACTCCAATTAGGCCAAAATTTTTCATTTTCACAAAATGATCTTGATCCAGACTATGCCATTAAAATTTTGTTATGCTCTGTATTAGTATCTACCTTTTCACTCAAAGGACACGGCATTTCTCCCAAACTTCCCAGATACCTTTCCAAGATTTAAAAAACTAATATTAAGAACTGTTCTTTACAATAGTCACTTCCACCCCAATAAAATCTAAACACCAGATTGGCTGATCTAAATTAAAAATTGCTTTCCTATTTATATGGCTTGTGTGTCCATTGAATTTGGATGCTTATGTGGTTATTATGGGTTATATTTGCTGTCTTTTTAGTCATTTGTATCTAATTAACAACAAGATTATGTTGAAAGAAAAATCATTTCAACTGATGTCTCAGGAAGATAGGGGAAAAAAGTAAAACAAAACTTAGAACTCTAATTAGAAAATTTTTAAGTGTTTTTCTTGTTCAGAATTGTCATCTTCATCTACTTCTTAAAAATTAGTGGACCTGGGATAAAGAAGATGTGGTACATACATACAATGGAATACTACTCAGCCATATAAAAGATGAAATACTGCCATTTGAGACAACATGGATGGATCTTGAGAATATTATGCTAAGTGAAATAAGTCAGATAGAAAAGGACAAGAACTAAATAATTTCATTTGCATGTGGGATATAAAACAAAAAGCAACAAATGAACAAACAAAACAAAACGAAAAACCAAACTCATAGATACAGACATAGAATGGTGGTTATGAGAGGGAAAAAGCGGTGGGGGAGTACAAAGAGGGTAAAGGGGGGTTAAATATAAGGTGATGGAAGACTAGATTTAAGATGGTGAGCACATAATAAATAGAATATACAAATGTTGTATTATAAAGTTTTACACTTAAAATTTATATAATGTTATTAACCAATGTTAATCTAATAAATTTAATAGAAAACCCTCACTTAAAAAAGAAATTAGTGAAGCTGATAATCTCGATACAGTATTTAAAAGGATAATTAAGACACAACCTTAACACTTGCACACAAAACCATAAGCATAAAATAGAGAGAAATGAAGTTAAGTTTTATGTTAGACAGAATTATCTAAGTAGGATGAAATAAGTATGTGAACTGAACACCAGGCAAAACTTCATCATGAGTAATTGTTAATAATATGCCACGGAGGGATTCTGGTCAATTCGGCAAAGTAGGTAGATGCTGTGGTTGCCTTCTCTCATGACTACAACAATATTACAACTAAACTACAGAACAATCATCAGTGAAAATTGCCTTAAGTCTAGCTGAACAGAAGTCCTACAACTAAGGACATCCAGAAGAAGTGACCTCGAGACTGGTAGGAGGGGCAGAGACACAGAACGAGCTGGCCCCCACAATGCATGTAGCAGTTAAAAATCAGGAGGGGTATCTCAGCTGTGGAGGACCCTGAGAGAACCAAGGTTTCCCAGCGCCATATCAGACTGCCCAGCCAGGGTTCCAGTGACAGGAAGAGAAGGCCTCCCAAAATCTGGGTATGAAAATCAGTGGAGATTGTGGCTAAGTTAGACAGATGTCTTTGGGAGTCCCAGGCACTCCTCTTAAGGGGTCCGTGCATGAATTTACCAGCTGACAAACTCGCTCTAAGCTCCAGTGCTTGGACAGCAGCTCAAAAGGTGCCAGGGACTTAGGAGGAGGAACTAAGTTGTCTATCAGGACGAGAGCTGAACGAGAGCTTTTCCCCAGACAGAAGTGCTGGCAGAAGCCACTGTTCCTTTGTTGTTCCTTCCCTTCTCCCAGCATACAGACACAGGCGGCCGCCATATCTGGTTAATACTGGTCACACAGCCATGGTGATTCCCTGAGATCCTCCCCCACCCAATAACGTGCGGGCCCGCCCAAGCCAATTCCAGTGGATATTCCATACAAATAGCTTGTCTTGCCTCATGCTGCAAACTTTCCTAAAATCTCTCAAACATTAATAAAACCCTTGGTGTGCCCCGTATTTCTTGCTGAGCAGCCCCAAGCCCAGCACTAGTGGTAGCCTGCCTCGGTTCACAGCTTGGCCTCTTGAGGCACATCCAAGCCCAGCATAGGTGACAGCCATCTGTGGATTGGCTGGTGGCTCATGTCAGGTGGCCCTGGGCAGAGAACTGGCTGCAGCTGAACTTGGCCTATAGCAGGGTTCCTCCCAGGAGGCAGTGGCCTGCATGCCTGGTGCTGGCTTCAGTCTGAGCTGGAGCACCACCCAAGGGCCACATCCAAGGATGACACACCCAAAAAGCAGACTAGGAAGGCACCACAGCCTTGCTAAAGCAAATCTTCTCCATAGGAGCCCCTATACAATGGCTCCTCCACTACAGTCAATGGCCTGGTCACAACCAAACAGCCAGAGGGTCAATCCCTCCCACTGATGTGCAAACAGCATATAAGGTTCAACTAAAACAGGAGGGCACACACAACCAATACAAGGGATACACCTGGAGCACCCAACTCAGGTAATCAGAGAGACTGCATCACTGATCTCCCACAGGACACCTACTACTCTTAGGCCACTCAACTAAGACTGGGAGATCTAGCAGCTCTACCTAATACATAGAAACAAACGCAGGGAGGCAGCCATAACAGGAAGACAAAGAAACGTGTCCCAAATGGTAGAAGAGAAAAAAGTTCCAGAAAAAGAACTTAATATAATGGAGACAAGCAATCTACCAAATGCAGAGTTTAAAATACTGGTTATAAGGATGTTCAGTGAACTCGGTGAGAATTTTAACAAAGAAATAAGAAACATAAAAATGGAGATAGAAAACATAAAAAAGAACCAGTCAGAAATGAAGACTATAATAACTGAAATGAAGAATCCCTTAGAAGGAGTCAATAGATTAGACGAAGCAGAGGATCAAATCAGTGATTTAGAAGAAAAGGTAGCAGAAAACACCCAATTTGAACAGCAACAAGAAAAAAGAATCCAAAAAAATGAGGGTAGTTTAAAGGGCCTCTGGGACAACATCCAGCATTACAACATTTGCATCACAGGCATACAAGGAGAGCGAGCGAGGAATTGAAAACCTATTTCAAGAAATAATGATGGAAAAGTTCCCTAACCTGGAAAAGGAACTAGACATACAAGCCCAGCAAGTGCAGAGTCCCAAACAAGATGAGCTCAAATAGGCTCACACCAAGACACATCATAATTAAAATGCCAAAAGTTCAAGACAAAAAGTAGAATCTTAAAAACAGCAATAGAAAAGCAATTAGTTATCTATCAGGGAGCTCCCATAAGACTGTCAGCTGATATCTCAACAGAAACTTTACAAGCAAGAAAGGATTGGCAGGAAAGAGTCAAAGTGATGAAAAACAATGACCGACAACCAAGATTACTCTACCCAGCAAAGCTATCATTTAGACTGAAGGACAAATAAAGACCTTCCCAGACAAGAAAAAGCTCAAGTAATTCATCACCACTAAGTCAGTATTACAGAAAATGTTGGAGGGACTTCTTCGAGACAAAAAAAGAAAAAAAGATTAAAAATACAAACAAAAAATGGCAATAACTACATATCTATCAACAATTACTTTGAATAAAATGAATTAGGTGCTCCAATCAAAGGATAGGGTGGCTGAAAAAATAAGAAAACAAGGCCATTACATATGCTGCTTATAAGAGACTCACTTCAGATCAAAAGACATACACTGACTGAAAGTAAAGGGATGAAAAAAAAATGTTTCATGAAAATAGAAACAAACAAAAAAGCTGGGGTAGTAATACTTATACGAGACAAAACAGTCTTTAAAACAAAGGCTATAACAATAAAGAAGGAACTAGTAATCCCACTTCTAGGTATTTATCCAAATAAACCCAAAACGCTACTTCAAAGGGACATGTCTTTACATTCCATGCAACGTTATTTACAACAGTCAAGATACAGAGGCAACCTGGATGCCCATCAATGGATGAATAGATAAAGAGGTGGTACATATATACAGTGGAATATCACTCAGCCATTAAAAAAAATGAAATCTTGCCATCTGCAACAACATGGATGAATCTAGAGAGTATTATGCTGAGTGGAGTAAGTCGGACAGAGAAAGACAAATGCCATAGGCTTTCACTTACATGTGAAATCTAAAGAACAAAGTACACAAACACAACAGAAACAAACTGATAGATATAGAGAACATTTTGATGGTTGCCAGATGGGAGGGCTGTTGCGGGAAGGTGTGAAAAAGGGGAAGGAATTAAGAAGTAAAAAATAGTTACAGAGATGTAAAGTACAGCATAAGGAATATAGTCAATAATATTGTAATAACTATGTATGGTGTCAGATAGGTACTAGATTTAACAGGGTGATCACTTTTTAAGTTATATAAATGTCTAATCACTATGTTATACACCTGAAACTAATATATCATATGCCGACTGTAATTGAAAAATATATACGTGCGCTTGTGCACGCACGCACACACATATACACAGACACACACACACACACACACCCACACACATCAGTAGACCATGGAGTAGAACGTTACACCCAAAGATAAAAATGACTCCTGTGCAGAAATTTCTGCAAATGAAGTGAAAGAAAAGTTCTAGTCTTAATACTTTAGAAAAGGAAAAAGGATAGCTGGTTTTTACTTATTCCCAATATCTGAAACACAGAAATATGTATATGATAACCCTAATATTTAATAAAGTGACTTAGTTTCTCAGAAACTAATTTAGTTAATAGAATCAACAGTGATTGTTGATCTCAGCTTTGTTGCAATGCTATTTATATTATATATGTCTATTCCATACTTATTATTTATTGTTACTTTTCTCATTTAATACTACTGGAGTTCTTCATCCACTCTTAGAAAACAATACCGCATGTCAAAGGAAAACACCAATTGGAAATTTTCATTCAATAGACAGCACCTGAGGCTTACTGAAAATTCTACTTATACAGGAAGTAGAGAGACATAAATATAAATCATCCTCAAAATCTAACATAATGTTCTTGAATGAGAAATGCCAAGCATTATCCTAGCTACTACATTATGGTGGAGAAAGGTTAAAGAAACTGTCTAAGAAAGAAATCTAACTATGGGCAGTGAATACACAATGCAAGATAGATAGATAGATAGATAGATAGATAGATAGATAGATAGATATGCCTTACTGTTGAATCATACAACTGAAACTTGCTGGATTTTGTTAACAAATGTCACCATAATATAAATAAATAAATAAATAAACAAACAAACAAACAAACTGTCAAAGTTCACACATCTGAAATAACTAGATATAAAAATTGTCGATTTTCATGTTTAAATTTCTATTTACTTTCAAATGACATGAGACAGCCATATTTAATGCCAGTTTCTAGAATCTGATAGACATCTACAATAAATAATGAATAAATAATAAGTTTTCTAGAGCAAACACCCAGAGGCTGAGTCTCACCTGCATGTGAGTGGGATACGAGCTACCAGGAGCCTGCGCAGAAGGCGTAGGTGGTGAAGGAGCAGCAGCAGGGGTTGGTGCCGGGGCTGCTTGTGGGGTAGGTGCTGCTGAGGAATCCAGTGTATAATTTTTAAAGGCCTCAATATCCTCAGGTCTAAGGAAGAGAAAGAATGCATACATATAAGGGGGTTATAAAGCAAATTTAGCTACTATAGAAGTAGTCTCCCATTTTCTCAATTCTGGGTTAAAATACTCCACTAATCACCTAAGTAAAAATTACCAGGGTACTACTCACTTTTCAACTGTGATACAGATGATCGATCCAACTGCAACATCTCTGGTACCTTCAGCAACAAGTATCTTTGCCATGTAACACTCCTCTAGGCTCTCAAATCCAACAGTGGCTTTATCAGTTTCAATCTTTTAACACGAAAGTAAGGAGTTAGGCTTGTGCTGCCAGTATGATTAATAATAGCTTCTGTTTACAATCATACAGTTCATCTGAAATTAAAGCTTCTGTCACAGATTTGAAAAGAAATTTTTTTTCAAATCTTAGTTAAAATTCAGTTTGGCTAGCTGCTGACAACTTATCTTGCCAATCTTCTCTAATATCAAGCTGGAATAAACAGTTTACTAAGCAAAAGAGATAACTACCCACTCAGAAAGTTAATGCTCAGTTTAACTAAGCCAGTCTCTTCTAATTTCCATATTTTAAAACTTACCTCTGCAATTAATTCACCCTCATTGATTTTTTCCCCTTCCTTTTTTTCCCAACGGGCTATGGTGCCTGCCTGCATTGTGGGGGAAAGAGAGGGCAATGGAACCTGAAGAAGAAAAAGAAGAAACACTAAATTTTAAAAAGGCTATTTAACTCTCCGTCTGGTTTAATGTTTCATTCAATTTAATGCAAACAGTTTTAGTCTCATCACAAGTTGGCGCTGCTGATACAGAAGTAGTTCCTGTCACCAGTCCTCCAGTGACAGGCTTCCCGCTACACTGTCTTTGGCTCTGACAGAGCACGTACCTTAGCCGACAACCACATACAGCCCCAGGTCTGGAGCTCTTCTCCGGAGAGGGAAGCTCAAGAGCTACAGCAAAGCTCGGTATTGGAGAAGTGACAATGACATACACTGGGAGGGAGGTGAAGGATCACCGAAGCCTCTGGGGGAAGATCCGAGGCCAAGAAGTCGGCCCTGAAGGACAAGAGAGTCCTGCTAAGGACAGTTCTGGGGCTCACCTTCTGATGCGGGGGAAGACTATAATAGCGGCGGCCAGGCGATCCCAAAAGCTGCCGCAGGAAGTGATTCCGGTGTGTGGTCCACGAGCTGTGGCGCCAGGCGCAGAGTGCCCGGACACTGCCATACCCTGTGGTCGCACTGTTGCAACGAGCCGGAGCTGGACCAACTCGCGGAGTCAGGCACGGAGCTCCTGGTCCCTCCCGCAAGGCTATCCATTGAGCCCTGAATCCTGGTCTGGGGGTCGCATTCCGGGCCCGTCGTGCACAGACGCGCCACATAGTGTCACTGACCCACACACCCCGAAGCCAAAACCGTCTCCGGAGTGACCTCCCCAAGAACAGTGCGGCGTTGCCGTCAGGCACGCCGCGCAGCCGCACGTTGTCGTAAAACGGGCTCCAAAGATTCACTCCACCTCTTCCCCAGAGGCTGAATGTGTGTAACGTACGCTCGCGAGTGGGAAGGAAAAGGTGGCCCAGCGGGTAGGAGTAGGTGCTTTGGCGCCTCGGGGACAGGGGCGTTCCAGCAGAGCCAACGCAAGGTGCAAGTTTGGGAGAAATACAACGTTGAGAGGAACGGAAAGTAGTAGGGTCCTAGGAAAGGAATCTCGGTGTAGGACGGAGCCCTAGCGAGGTGAAGGGCACAGCCGAAAGGGAGGGGCCTAAAGAGGCGGCGAGAGCTGGGCTAACCAGCATAATGGTCTGAGAATGTGGGCTGAGGGGCGTGGCCATGTTTTGAAGAAAAGTTGGGAAGTGAGCCCGGGAACTGCCCGAGGTGGGTAGTCTGTTTTGTGGTGGTGTGCTGTCTGCCAACCCAATAGTAGGGCACCGCTCTGCGCAAGCTGTACTGGCTCACAAAGATTTAATTTCAGGTTTGTAGCCCAACCGGAAACCAGAGCAAACAGGTTTTCCAGCCAAATGGTGTGAAGGTCAACCAAGTGGAAGGTACATTCCCACATTCAGGTGTACCATAAGCAGAATTAAGCATGTTTCCTGTATGAAGATACAGATTTACAAAGCAGATTTTCATTTCTAATTTACTACAGATTCCCTTTAAATCGCAAAAAGCAAAAAGCTTGAAATATGTCATACTAAAACTAAACTTTAAGCCTGTGGAGCAGAAAGCATGTCTATTCTGTTCTTTGATGTCTCTCCAGATTTTGATGTAAAATAGTGGAGGCTGAATGCATGTCTTTTGAATTAAAAGGTTACCTACATTTATTAGGTACACTTTACTGTAGAGATATTCTATAATTAGAAAATATTTCCGAGCTGAGGGTGACATTAAATTAGCAGGAAGCGAGTGTTGTATTTATATCTCTTAAGTCCCCAGTGTACAGTTAACTGGTTAGAGAACGCCAAGAGAAAAAAAAATGGGAGGAAGACGCAACTTTTGAAAACATACTCAACTTTACTAGTAATTAAACATTTGGAAAATTAAAACAGCCAAGAGATACTATTTGACGCTTAAATTAGAAACTAAAAAATCTAAAAACAAAGTATTAATGAGATTGCAGAGAAAGAGATGCACTCGTTGGGGGCACTAAATTTGGTTGGTTTGGAGATGACAATATAGTAAGGAATAGCAATTATCAGAAAAAGTTTACATCCCGCCCCTCCCCCCCCCCACCGAATCCTATTCTAGTATCCTTGAGGCATTCAAGACAAGGTAAAAAATATTTTAGTAGCTTTATAACAAAAAGAAATGGAAAAACATAACTATCGAAAAATGAGGAAAAGATTAAGCAGGCACAGCTGCCTAACAATAATATACAAGCAGTACAATTAAGAAACACAAATTTTCCAAATTAAATGGAAAGGCACATTTGAAATAAGAGCATTTATGTTGTTAAATCATGTAAAAACATTTACAAGTAACAATTGGAAGAATCAAAGAATAATTGTGATTAGTAAAAGAACTTACACTACTGAAATGTTGTAATGATTTTGAATTGGCTAAAATATCTGAATACTTCCACTGCAATAGAATTTAATAACTAGACCTAAATTGGCCTTTTTAGATGATCTTGTTTGTTGTTCACTTAGGTAGTCTTGCTTAAACCTTGTTTTGCATTTAGTGCATAGCAAGTTTGCATTTGAATATACTTTTGACACATGTAGCTAAATCGTAGGAGGGCACAGGTCAATCAGACCAGGGGGTAAGTTGACCCCAGAGTTAGGCTAGGAATTCTTAGGTTTCTGTCAAATTGGTCCTAAAAAAATAGGCCTGAACTCCCCTAAACAGATTAAGGGAAAGGAAGACTCAAACCTCTAAGGTTCTTATTTGTTTGCACATTTATATATAATTTCAAAAGAAATGCTAAATCAATGAATTCTCTTTGGTAATAAGAATCTATTTTGTACTTACATTAGAAATACCAGTAGTAACCTATCTATAGCAATACAGTAGTCCTTATCTCTGCTCCCTAAGTAATGACTAAACATGCTACCAGGGAGATCACTTAAGGAAATCCACCTTCACTAAATGTAAATTGCTTTATGGATTAATGTCAGTCAATAAACACAAGTGAAAATGATTAACAGTATTTAGTTTGCAAACTCCATTTTATTCAGTTTTTTTTTTTTTCAGTTAGTTCACAAATCTGGTATATACAGGCAATTAAAGCTGGTTATCACTTTGATAATCAGAAGCCTCTGGTATAACAGCCTTCATGAAAACATTGTAAAACAGGTGAATACACAATAAAAATCTCTTTGAAAGTGATGGTTGCAAACATCCATGTTTCTAAGAAAATATAACTTTACATATATATTTTACGCAAGCTATACCTCTTACATAAATTCAGACAAGAGTGTGCAATCATAATGCTTATTTTATGAAAAAAAATGAAAATTATTATAATTATAACCTAAATGCTTTTAAGTAGTCCTCTTGGATTGGATGTAGAGCATAAAGACATTTTCCCTTAATTTCTGACCATCCTGGTAAAAAAGAGCTGAAAAGCTGGTAAGTAGGATTGCCATTTCCAAGTAAGTTTAACCTAAAGTCTGTAGGTATAAATTGTAGTTTTCCAATTCCAGCTAACTTAGAGAACTGAGTGAGAACAGTCTTCCATTTTTAAATGAAGACTTTTTAGCCTACTGAGCTTTCTGCTAAACTAGTTTTTATGAGGGCCACTTTTTTTTAATCTAACAGGGTTTAGAGATTATTTTATGAACTCTGAACATTCTGGTTTCTTAGTTTTCTCAAAGAAAGAGAAGTTCAGCAGTAGCAGGATGGACTATCCCACATGAATGCTACTAGGGAACAGTATTCTGTATATGTCAAGAGGCCACCTAGAGTGCAGCTACAGTATATCCAATAGGAGACTATCCAAGCCAGAGTGAATCAATCCACACTCCTTAAAAAGTTCCTCTGTCTTTATAAACTGGAATAAGAATTACCAACACTTATTACACAAGAATTACTGGCGTGACATCCTGCAGTGGGGGTGCTTAATAACCGTGGCATATGAGATTAATGAGCTAAAGGAGGAAAATTATCTCATTTTTTCCACTGAACTCAACTTCAGCTTTCTATGGAGGCACTAAGGCCATACAGCTCCTTTTTCAAAGGTCATAGAGATAAAAGATAAGGTAGAGGACTTTGAAAATTTTCTCTGATTTAATTTTCTCTGAAAAGGTAAATTCTACATAATGGTAAGAATGTTTGCTGAAAGAAAACTGACAAGTAAAAACTGACTTAAGATACAGACACTCAAGATAAACTGTACTGGAAACACAATAACAGATTTTGGCTTGATAACCCTCATGCTGTCTTATAGCAAAACACTAAAAGTCATGCAACAGAGAAATTGGTGACATGAGTACTTTTTCTCCAGACTTTCTGGGAAAAAAGAAACTAAGAATATACTGTTTTTTCCTGTTTGCCTTCATAATGTATTATTCTTGCTTTCTTCCCAAACTTCTGCAGTCATTTCTGATGAGAAATCATTCTTCAATAGGAGAAGACCAGGTAAACTTATATGAAAGACATCAGGTGTCTTTTGAGCTCCTTGTTTTTGCTAGAGGAGCAATCAGATTATGTAAAACTACCTCCACGACTAAAATGGCAGGTAGAATTGGAACACGAATTATCATTAGTATGCTTGTAATAAAATAAAGCTTATTCTGAAACCACAAGGGCTGATAAGAGCCCATATAAAAGCTACTGGGTTCTCTAGAAAATGGATACAGTACACAGAATGCAAGACTATACAGAACTCACACTCAGGTTATAAAAAATAGACATGGTTCTCAGACAAAAAAGCAAATGAGTACAAAATAATTCTCCAAACATGAACAATTTTAAAAAGACATCTATATAAAACAAGAAAATGTCATCTCAGAGCTCCAATGAGTAGTCTGATGAAATGGCTGAAAAGGGGAGATAAACTAGAGACAGACAGGTCAAGAACCCTGAACTGATCTGTCTGACTCTTTTGGTTGGCAGTGTACATTGTTGGTCACAGGCAGACTGCTTTTGGGGGCAAAAAAATCTCTATAAAATGGCTGATTGGTTTATCGTGTTTGGTAAATGAGAAAACCCAAGTTATTAGATAATCTCTAGAAATTTAACTATTTTCTTTTAGCTTCTACACTTGACAATGTTGCGCATGAGAAAAAATTCTAGGTTTTTTCACCCAGAATCAACCCTGCCATTTACAACTCATGTTCCATGTCCCACTGTTTCTTTGTGCCCTGAAGGATTGATCTAGACTAAATATATAATATAAAATAACTCTGGCCTTGAAATGAAGAGGGGCAGCCCAGTAACTCATGCTCGGTACTTGTAAATCCAAATACTGAAGTTAATGGTCTGTCTCCTGTTGACTGCCAAGGCGATGATGCCATGAACTAAAGAAAGTCATGAGAGAAAGAAAGTCAAGAAAATATGGGTAGCAGCACCTTTCCATACCCGGCTGGATTTTTAAGGAGAATTTCACTCCTTATTCCTTTCAAACACAAAGTTCATCCGTTGCAAGGGAAAAAAGTAATGGCTCTAAAGTTGAAGAGTCCCCAGAGAAAACTAGCAGTACATGAAATATGCCCTCTGTGGGCCAAAGGACAAGTTGCAGAATCAGTTAAGACCCAAGAGGCAGCCCAAAGTCTTAGTTATGGTTTTAACATAGTGTAGCACAATATGGGCAGCCCTTTTTCCATCCAATCGACATTCAGCACCATCCATGTCCAATCCAAAAAATTCCTGAAGAGTGGCTTTCATCTTTGGTACCACCCCATGAGTTATTCTTGGTGTGTAATAGCTGCAAAGAAGCAAAAAAGCTAGTACCTTTGCCTTGTCTGTGAGTACAAATGCTGGGACTCTGACTGCTATAACCATTGAGGCCAATTGAAATAATACTGTAACACATAGGAGTGATGCATCTAATTCCCAGATTCCAGATAACAGCAGCCGTACCCCTACAGGAGCAAGATCATCCATCCCTATTGGTTAAGGCCTTCGGTTTGTTGTCCTCCAAGTAGAATAAAACACTGTGTTCCAGCAAGGAACTCCAGATGAACCCATGGTCCACATTTGAACAGGGATTTTAAGTACCACATATGCTAGGCACAGAAACAGGAAAGGCTTGTGACTGTCACACTTGGAGAAGCTTCTGTTTTGGCAGCATGAACTAGAAACTTCTTAGTGTATTCTAGTTTCAGTCCTCTTTCCTGAGTGAAGCAGCCAGGTAGTGCCAAGTTCCACAAGCCCTCATCTAATACTCAGCATTAATTCTCTCCATGGTCTTCTTCCACCCAGGCTACAATTTTCCCTTCCCATCCAGGGATGGCATCATCATCATGGAAAACCTAGAGAAAGAAAAAAAGCCACAGTGAAAAATTAAGAGTAAGATAACGAGTCTCATTAAATGACTGCTGCTAATAAAAATAAGACCACAAAAGTAAAAGATAAGAAAGTGTAGAGGAAAGCTTTGAGTTAGGGTCTACGAGCCTTTAGTTTGATCCCTAAAGTTAAAAAGTTTAAAAAAAATACACACACGTGCACTATATATAGTGCGTGTGTGTGTGTGTGTGCGTGTGTATATAAGTAAAATATTATATAGCCTTAGTTCCACATCTCTGAAATAGTAAAAGTATCCCTACCACTGCTTTGCTCATTGAGATTTATAGGAATAAGTCAGTAACCATAGAGCACTTTAGGCTTCTTAGGAGAAAGTACTAGTATAGGCATTAAATGAGAAAGGGGAAATTTTGGGTCCCTGGAATTATAAAGAAAGGGTTAGAAAGACCGATCTTAACACATTTGCATGCAGTTCTTCTCATTCATTCATTCATTCATTCGATTCATTTATTAAGCCACTAATAGAACAGGTTTATTAAAACATTTCAGGAAGGAAGTCTTTACAAAATAAAATATTGTCTTTTCCAACCTTTTCATTCTATAACCATAATGAGAGCACTTGTAATACGTCATAACCCAGAATGCTCTTTCAAAAAAGTCTTATTTTTAGCAAGTTGATCATAAAGAGAAGCATAGGCTAAGAAAATAGTCAAGGAATTAAGAATATGCATAGACGATGTTCCAGAAGTTCCTCATTTTTATTATCTGACAAACTGCCACCACAATATATACAGTTGCATATATTCATGCTTGTTTTGCTCTACGTAGGAAGGAGAAACTTTTCTAAGATTTGGTTTGGTCAAAGTGATTAAGTTCTTGAACTAAAGAAGCTATCAACTTCTGAAGCCATTCCTTGACCTTCTCAGGCTAGAGAATTGGACTGGTTTGAGGCTCTGGGAAATTTCTCTGACCTGGTTAGGGAAGCCAGGTACCTCTGGGTACTAATCCTTGAGTAGGAAATTCTGGGGTTCGGGAACAACCAAAAGTTATCACCCAGACTCCCCAGGGATTCTGTACCTCTTCTTTGACAGTGCCAAACTCAGGATCCAGCGCTTTGAAATGATATCTGTGATTCCCTTCCCGGTCAATAGCTGCTTTAAAATCTTTCAGTGTCACCTCCCCCAACCTGCAACAAAGGGAGAGAGCACTAAAATAGACTGTATATCAATAGGTTGGAAAGATAAGATGCAAACTTTAAAACCTGGTCCCTGCCGAAGTCTCTTGAGGCAGAAATAGCCTGGCCTTGTTAGGTCACTGCCCCTGAGAACCTAGATGAGGTTTGGGAGCCAGTCACCATTAGGAGCTGAAAATGCCCTTACATATGGGGTGATCTGAGAACATAAAATAGATTTATTGCTTCAGGAACAACTGAATCAATTTTGTCTGGAAATAAGACATAAAGTCTCTGAAATGTAGTTTGTTGAACTATCAATATGTCTAAACTGTCTTGATTTACTTTTTTGCAACAATATTCCATTCTGTAGGCTGATAGAATTAAATTAGGTATTACTATCTTTATCCTTCTGGCTTCAGAAAGCCCTCTAACCCAGACCAAGTAAGCAGACTATCCAGGAAAGGGAAATACTATCACGTTTCTCAGTAGTTGGTTCCACAGTTTAAATTTTTTTTTATTTCGAAGCCATTTACCTTAGAAGGGAGTATATTAGCTGAGTGTTTGAAAGTTTTTAACATGAATTCTCAATAGGTTAGTTACAGTCATCAAATAGTAACAAAGAATAATGAATAAAGCCCTGGAATGCCACACTGTAATCCACAGCTATTGGCACAAGCTATTTTGAGCACTTAAAAAACTATTTTGCCTAACTTGGAGTATATTTGCATATCAGGATGCATGATTATTGTGTCTGTGCCTAGCTGTAGATCATGAGTTGTCCGCTGTAACTACGATCTCTACTCCCTGTGCCCTTCTCACTATACCATACTGCTTCTCAAATACCTCTCAGCTGGTTAGATGGGCAATTAACTAATGATTCTGCCTTCCTGTCCTTTTAAAAAAGGAAATGATGATCCTAGAATCTCACCTCTTTGGTATATTGACCATGAAGGGCGTAAGTGACCGGTCAGTGAAATAGAGCACTTTAGTGCAGGCGCCGCCAACAGTTGGAGAGCTCTGCGAGTGAGGCAACTCTGCAATCGGAGACAGACTGTGGTCAGAACCTTCAACTTGCTTCCAATCACTCCTCATTTCCAGTTATTCAAAATATCCCAGGAGAATGAAGCTGCCTGATGTCACAGTACAGCTTTCACACGCTTGCCAAACACCGTGTCCAAAGGGTGTGACCCACAGGAAGTTACCTATGGTGCCACAAAGACAAGAGGTACTTTGGACACAGACACATTCTCACAAGGCCCATCATTTCTTACCCATTCCAGGTATTTCTAATAGGGAAATAGCAGCTGTTCTGACAGGCATTATTGCTAAGAGCCAGCGAAGCCCAGCAAGATTTCAGCTAGGACACGATGGGACACACAGCAAGAGGTGCAGGCCCTGCCAACATTTAGATTTGGGAGACTGGTAGTAGAGAACGCTCACGCAATTCTTGAAAAGAGAATAGGAACAAAAACCATAGAAGCGAAGTAACCTTAGAAACTCAAATTCCAAGGGAGCCTCATGCTTCCAAACTAAAATGTATGAGACCTACCTTATCCCCTAGCAACAGAGAATCTATATGTGTTGGTCTATGGTATAAGGTACTTATGGAAAAATGTTATTAATGAGTACTCGCGATTATAACTTGGAGAGAACAGGAGAAAAGACCATCAGAAACTTTTATCACAAGGACTAAAAAACAATAAACTTTCATTAAAATCTCTCCTGAAATTCCAGCTACGCATATTTTCTTAACTTATTCTAGGCATTGATCCCAACCAAATTTGCAGCCATAGGAGAGAAGTTCCAGAAAGGGGTTTAAAATAAGGGAGACAGTGAAGGGAAGAAAGACAAGGAAACAGTTTCTCTTTGTAAAGCAATCAGTCAGTTTTCAGAATTTTTTTTCAAAGAATGTCAGCTATTGAAACCTACATGCTCCTTTAACTCCAGCACCTAGAACAGTGCCTGGCACATAGTGGCTATTTAATAAAATGAAACATTCACTTTTGTTGTTAAATTTTATGATTGATTGATTAATTCAACAAACATTTATTGCACACTTACGTGTGCTAGATTTTGAAAATAGAAAATCGACCACATGTGGTCTCTAACCCCAAAGAATTTACAGTCTAGTATGGATGACAGATATGATCACAAATAATTATAATACACTAAAATCAGATTTGTACAAACTGCACAGGAAGACTGAAGATGGAGTGGTTAATTCCACCTGGAAAAAGTCAGAAAGGCCCCATAGTTGGAGAATCTTTATACAAAGCACTTTAAAAAAAATCATCAGCTAGAGACATTGGAAAGGGCGTTCCAAAAGGGAAGGACACATATAAAGGCATGAAATGTAATCATGTATTTACAACTAGTAAGGCTGGAGCACAACGAATATATCGGGAAGTTGTGGAAGATGAGGATAATAAAGTAGGCAAAGGCCAGATCACAAATGACTCTGCTAGGCTAAGACATTTAGATATTAATCTTAAGCTCTGGGGAGATGCTAAAAGGGAGTGATACATTCACGCTGGCATTTTAGAAAGGCCAATCTAGCAGCAAAATAAAGTATGGGTTGAATGGAAAACTCTAGATGCAGGTAATCCCATTAAGAGGCAATTAAAACAATCTGAAAGATGAGGGAGGGCAAGATGTAGTCCTGGAACCAAACAAGGGATAGATTTGAGAAACTTATAGAAGGTAAAAGTCTTGGTACTAGGGATGTAATTGAATGTCAGGGGGAAAAGATGCATGGTAGTACTATTAACGCAGACTGGGGGACAGCAGCAAGTTACGCCATCCATTAAAAATGTTTACTGGGTGCCTATCATGTATCAAGTACTAGAGATGCAAAAATAAATTAGATCCAATCCCCACCCTTAAGGAGCTCTACTTGGGGGAGGGGGTGTGTGAAATAGCAAAACAGTTACAATATAACAAAATATGAAATATCCCTATGTACTGAATTCTATCTTTCCAAAATTCATATGCTGAAGCCTTAAATCCCCATGTGACTGTATGGCAGGGCTTTGATGGAGAGATAAACGTTAAATTGTTATAAGAGTGAAGCCCTGATCCCATAGAACTGGTGCCTTTATAAGAGGAAAGACATCAGAGCTCTCTCTCCACTACATGAGGACACAAGAAGAGAGTGGCCATTTGCAAGCCAGGAAGAGAGCCCTCCCTCACCAGTACCTGACCATGCTGGGACTTAAAATCTCTGGAACTGTGAGAAAATAAATTTCTGTTGTTTAAGTTATTCAGTCTATGGTAGCCAAAGCTGACTATATAAATGTTATGTACACACTTGCGGGGAATTTCAAGGAAAGAGTAATCATGATGACAAACGCCAAACAGAACTCTAGTAGATAAAGACAGGCTTGGTCATCGATGACATTAGTGAGAGTAATTTCAGGTGGTTAGTAAAGAAGACTGAGTTGGATTGCAGAGACTTTTCTAGTGAAAAAGAGAGTAATGAGGGAGAACTAGTCTTATTCAACATTAAATCATACAATAAAATGACCATTGTTACTTCAGTATGACATCACTATAAAAATCACATACGAAAAACTCAGAGAATAAATGACCCAGAAACATATCTTTGTGTATAGTTGTGTGTGAATTTAAAAGGCATCATAAATAGGTGTTAGCTTTTGAGTTTAGGTTTATGACCACTTGGAGTTAATTTTTGTAAATGGTATGAGATATGGGTCAAGATTTTTTTATATGGGGTCTTTTAATTGTTCCAGGACCATTTGTTGAAAAGCCTATCCCTTTGCCATTTCTTTCTGGTTGGATGACCCAAACCTTCATTCCTTTTGCCACTGAAAAACTTTTTACAGTTGTTGCAAGTCAACTGACCAATTACATGTGAGTCTATTTCTGAACTCCCTATTTTGTTCCACTAATTTATGCGTCTATCCATTCACCTATACTGCACTGTCTAACTTTTTAGTTTTGAAATCGGATAGTGTGGTCATCCAATTACTTTGTTCATCACTCTCAATTTTTTTGTTGTTGTTGTTATCCCAGTCCTTTTTTGTTCCATGTAAATTTTACAGTCAACTTGTTTATATCTACAAAAAAGTCTGGTAGGATTTTTATTGGAATTATATTGAAGCAATAGATCATTTGGGGAGAAGGGACCACCTTAACAATGTTGAGTTCTCCATTGATTAACATGGTTTTTCTTTCAATTTCTTTAGATCTTCTTTGATTTATTTAATGTTTTACAGTTTTCAACATAGAAATGTAGCACATATTTTGTAAGGGTGATACCTCTGTATTTAATGTTTTTTGGGTCCTTCTATTTTTTCTATTTCTGAATATTTATTGCTAGTATACAGAAGTAAAATTGCCTTTTTATATAATGATCTTATGTCCTGTAACCCTTGCTAAACTCGCTTCTTAGTTATAGTAGCTTTATTATAGATTCTTTGGGATTTGCTACATAGACAATCATATCATCTACAAATAGAGGCAGTTTTTGGTCTTTCTAATCTCTTTGGCTTTTCTTGTTTTTTTTTTCTTTTCTTTTCTTTTCCTGAATCTATGTTCATTAGAGATACTGGTTTTGCAATTAGGGAAAGATAAAACGTGTTAGGAAGTGTTGCTTCCTCTTCTATTTTCTGGAAGAGTTTGTGTAGAATTGGATTTATTTTTTTCCTTAAATGAACTCATCTGTTCCTGGAGTTTTTGATGGATGGAACATTTTAACTACAAATTAAAATTTAATAACTATAAACCTATTCCATTTATCTAATTCCTCTTAAGTTTTGGTAGTTTGTCTTTCAAAGAATTTATCCATTTCATCAAAGTTGTCACAATTTATGAGCATAAAGTTGTTTGTTTAATTATGTGTTTAATGTCTAAAGGATCTCTTCTGATGTCCTCTCTTTATAATAGTGGTAATTTGTGTCTTTTTTTTTTTTTTCTTGAGCAGTCTGGATATGGGTTTATCTCTTTTATTACTCTTTTCAAAGAATGAGTGTTTTGTTCGATCGACTTTATTCTAATTTTCTGTTTTCGATATCATTATTTCCTTCCTTCTGCTTTCTTTGGGTTTAACTTGCTCTTCTTTTTCACATTTCTTAAGGTGGAAGTTTAGATCATTTAGGAGATCACCGATTTGAAATCATTCCTCTTTTCTAATGTGGTTGATGCTATGAATTTCCCTCTAATCACTGCTTCTGCTGCATCCCATGAACTTTGATATAATGTTTTCATTTTTTATTCATTTCAAAGTATTTTGTAATTTCTGTTATGAATTCCTCTTTGAGCCATAGGTTATTTAGAAGTATGTTGTTCAATTCCAAATACTTGAGAATTTCCAGATATTTTTCTGTTATTGATCTCTAGTTGAATTATATAACTGCCAGAGAATACTCTATATGATTTCAATTCTTTTAACTTTGTTGAATTTTGTTTCATGGCAAAAAAAAAAAAATACATACATATATATATGTATATGTATAATATATGTATATGTATATATATGAGCTATCTCAATGAATGTTACGAATGTACTTGAAAAGAATATATATTCTACTGTCGTCACTGGGTGAAAAGTTCTCTAAATATCAATCAAGAGTTGACTGATAGTGTTTACCAGGTTTTCTATATCCTCATTTGATAATCTCTTCATTAGTACTATTGTTTACTGCAAAATGAGTATTACAGTCTCCAATTGCAAAAACTTTCTATCAGTTTTTACTTTATGTATTTTGAAGGTGTTATTAGGGACACACATATTTAGGATTGTTATGTTTGCTTGGTGAATGTGGTCTCTTTATGTTATATCTCTATACCTGTAAACATTCCTTGTTCTGAAGTAGATTTATCTGACACTAACATAACCACACTTTTTGATTAGTGTTTCCACGGTATATCTTTTTCTATCCTTTTACTTTCAATCTACTTATAATATTCAGAATGGGTTTCTTATAAACAAAATATAGTTGAATCTTACTTTTTCATCCAATTTGACAATTTCTAGTCTCTTAATTAATATACTTAGACCATTTAAATACATATATGTGTATGTATATATGTATGTATGTAGAGTTGATAAGACCCAGGGAACTTTAACTCTCTTCTTTCCTTTCTTCTCTTTTTTAAATTATTATTTTTTAATTAGAGCAGACATTCAGTACTATATTGGTTTCAGGTGTACAGCATAGTGGTTAGACATTTATATAATTTACAAACTGACCCCCCTGATTCATCTAGTACCCATCTGGCACTCTACATAGTGATTACAATATTATTGACTATATTCCCTACGTTGTACTTCACATCCCTGTGACTACTGTGTAACTACCAATTTGTACTTCTTAATCCCTTTACCTTTTCCACCCAGTCCTCCAACCATCCTCCCATCGGGCAATCACCAGTTGGTTCTCTGTATCTATGAGTATGCTTCTGTTTTGTTTGCTTGTTTATTTTGTTCTTTAGATTCCGCATATAAGTGAAATCATATCATATTCGCCTTTCTCTGTCTGACTTATTTCACTTAGCATAATACCCATCCATGTCATTGCAAACAGTAAGATTTCTTTTTTTTTTAATGGCTGAGTAATATTCCATTGTATATACGTACCACATCTTCTTTATCTAATTGTCTATTGATAGACAATTTATATTTAATGTACTTATTATATATTTGACTAGTCAACAAGAAAGTTAACACTGATCCTACAGAAAGAACATAAAGTGGAATAACTGAGTAGAAGTTTAATCAGTGGTCTGAGTTGTGAATGGGAAGTAAGGATGAAAAAAGAAGTTCGACATAGTATAAAAAAAAAAATCTAATCTTTTAATTGATACGCTTAGATCGTTTAAATATACATATAGTTACATGGCTAGCAAGTTATTGTATTTTCCAATGAAAAACATTTCAGATAATTTGTGAATACAGATATTAGATTAACACCTTAGTATATTAGCTGCTGTAGATTTATCTGTAGAATTGTAAATAAGTATTTCATATACAAAAAAGGATTTTTCCAGGGGAGGAATTTATTAGACTTTTGAAAAAGAATTTCCAAATAGTTACACTTATCTACATTGGCAGTTTATACTAACCTAAAGAAAGAACTGGAAAGGATAACAATAAAATAAAAAGCCTCTTAAGAAAACAGAAATGGATGTTTCAAAACAATGCTGGAAAAATAAACTGAAACTAATTTTGGTACTAACAAACTTTGTTTCATTTCCAGTGTAGATAACCAAATTTCCAACATGTTGAAATGAACAAAGAAAAAAATGTAATGAGTAGGCATCGAGCCAGCTAAAATATACTTCCAAGCCAAGGACACTAGATGGCGCAACAACTTCGCAGAAAAACTGAATGACATAAGTACTCCAAATTTTAAGGAAAATCCCCAAAGAAATTAAGCTTGGTTCTAGGAAGAACTGGAAATTTTCTGCTATGCGGGGCTGTAGAATGACTTGTGTGCACAGGATGACTTGTATGTGTGCTTTTGTTGTTTTATATTTTGCTTTGTTCAGTGTAAGTTTTGAGCTTGGATATTTTCCAAAGATATGTTAGCCTAAGTCAGTAGCATCCTGCACACCACTAAATGGTACTTGGGGTGATGAAAGTGACGATGATGGCTGTGTCTTCATAAGTCCTAGAAATAACTTGATTCTATTATTGCTACAGAAATAACATATTTTAAGAGTGAGGTACTATAAGAAAAATTCTCTCCCCTAAATATTAGTAGCATGAAAAACACTAAATTTTTGCAAATATGCTAGGAGTCCTTACTCAACAATAATGAGTACTTACTTGAATTAGGGGGCCAGGACTCCCGGTATTCACTACCTGCTTGAGTTCTGGGTGATTTGCCCCGAACCTAGAAAGCCGCACAAAAATCACGAGTTATAATCAACAGGAGAACTTAACCAAGAAATTTAAATCATAAAAGTATACCTAAAATATACTTGTTTCTACCAATGTTCTTCCAAAGTATATTAAATTGGACAAATTTATCCTAACAATAATAATGCACATTTATAAAAGGCTTTCTAGTTTCCAAAGCATTTTCCCATATATTTCCTCCTTCAGTGCCAAAAGCATTCAGCGGGGAATAGGAAGCGTAATAAGCAGTAAAGAGAGACCCGTTGGGTCAAGAACCACAATCCCTTTGACAGTTACACTGTTGCTAGGAGCAAGAGTTATCATGAACTGCCTCCCTGGACTGCCACACCACGATGAAGAGTCAGCGCCACTGACAGGAAAAAATAAGAGCAAAGCAACTATAACCTCCAGGAGGTTCTCATCTTTTAGCACTGCATTCATCTAAATTAAAATTGATAAAACTAAGCTGTGGGGGGAGCTTGCCTAAGAGAAACACCGTAGAAGGAGGCTTACCCTTCTCTCTTGTTTCTTCTGGGTCTCCATGACATGCAGGCGCTCCATGAGGCTGGAGATGCCCTGCTCCAAGCTGTCAATGGTATGGTGCTGCGGGTCATGACCACTGAAGCTGTTGCGCAGGCTGCGGAGGGCGTCTCGAACAAGCTGCAGGTCACTGGTCTGGGGACAAAAATGAGATGCTATTGGCATGGTGCAGTGCCACATTACAATCACGTGCCAACCACTGGGCTGAGGAAGACATAGGGGAGAGACTTCCAGGATAGATCTTTGATTTTTGAGGGAGGAGATGTGAATAGTAGGAAATTTCCCTTCACAGAAGTAGGCCTACTGTTTGCCCACTAATTGTTAATTTTGGATAGCAAGTGACTCACATCTTTATATGCCTGACAGATGCAGGAATCAGGGAACTGGGATATTAAAGGCCTAGTCCACCGGCGATGGCTAAGATATTCTTCCGATTTTAGCTGAAGCAACAGGTTTGTATTCAAATCCAAAGAACATACCCCTCTGTGTGTGATTGAAGCAGCTCCTTTTCCTACCACTGGAGGGAGAAAACCATTGCTGTGAGAGTTGTAGCTGGTCACCTATAGCAGCAAGAAGAAATGATACTTGTTACGAGAGAATTCCAAACCAAGAGGTCCTGCCTTATTTTTCTTCTTTACATTTATCACTTCCTGACATAGTATCTAATTATATATTTGTTTCACATCTCTCTATTAGAATGCAAGCTTCATGAGTGCAGAGATTTTTTTTCTCTTTAGCCCCAGTATTTGACACTTGGTAGGTATTGGTGAATGCAAAATGAACAAAATGGAAACCTCAGCCTGGAGGCTCCCAAGCTAGCTTCTGCCTGGCCACTGGATGGCCTGAGAATGCTATTCCAGCACTTCCTACCTTTGCTTCAGTAATTAAAAAATAAGAACGACTAACATTTCTTGAGCCTGACTGTGCCATGTGGATCTATCAGGAATGTGTTTGGTGATCTACCTGGATTATCTTGTGTATGCTTCAAAACAGCAAAAAAGGGCCACTGTTATTTCCACTTTCCAGATAAGCTTCTTTTTGAAGGCTAAGCAAATTAAGGTCACACAATGGCCAAAAGTGGTAAAGCTGGAATCTTAAACCAGATTTTCTTATCCTGGAATCTGCATTCCTAAGCCCCTCATCAAATTGTCTCCTAACAAATCAACCTGTGGCCTTGGTTCAGCCCTGAGTCAGAAACAGAATCTCCCTCTCTGCCCTTGTAAATGTGGAAGACCCCAAGTTCCAGATTACCTCATCTGCTTCTCTTTTCATACAGTGAGTCAAAAGGACATCTTTGTGTTCTAGCTCCCGCTCTAGATCCACCTGCAAATCAGAGACTAAATCAGGAAAGAATTTCTCTAGGCCAGAGTGGCGGGAAAGTCAGTGGCTGAAAATGTTCCCACCTGCTGGTAACTGGCCTCAGAGAGTTTCCGGAGTGCTTCTTCCAACTTGGCCTGGTGCTGCTGAAGGAGGCGATCCTTCTGCCCCAGCTCTTTCTGCAACAGAGAGCTTTCAGATGTGTGGCAAAGCCAAGGGCATTGAACACTTCACCCTTTGCGAAGCTATTTCCACCTGAGAAAAGTAAAGCCTCAGGGAAATAGTCCTTTCCTGAAGCTACACCTGGAAGGCATCACACACCATAGCACTCTTGCACAGAGCAAAGGATTCTTTGTACAAGGACTAGCATGAGGCATCCATGCTAGTTGAAAATAAAAGTTAAGACTGAACTAAAGTTTCCAGACTCTTAGTTCTGTGCTCCTTCTCCTAGCCATGTTCTCTATCTCCAGGGTTAGTGAATCAGGGAACACAGAAAAAGATTCCCTCACTGAAAGCAAAGATGAGGACAGAGTATGTAAGTGCTCTTTGAACAACAGCAACAATGGGCTGTTCATAAAAGGTCAGACGGAAGTCATTCCCATACTGATGTTCATTCTTACTTTATACTCTCCCAAGAGCCGGTTCCTCTCTTCTAGCTTCCTCTGCAGATCCACCTGCAAGAAGGATAAGAATTAACTAGCATGAGGTATTACCTGCCAGCCCCAGTAGGAAACTAGGTACTTGATACCCAGAGCTCATGTTAGCAGTGACAGAATACAGCACAGAGAGGGCATAATTATTGCAAACCACAGAGCTACTCTCCATGTTTTTAGTGAAACAGTCAAACTGTAGAACCACAATGTAGTCTCAGTGTCTCAGTGTCCTCAGTTGAAGAGTCAAGGCCGGTGTGGCATGAGCTTTCACTAGGAACAGAGATAAGTCTGATGGGGAATAAAATAAGTGAAGACACCAAGAGAAGACATCCTGGAATTAAGAGATTAGGATGACAGATCTAACAGGACTTCATATAGTATCCTATTTTGCTTCTGGGACACAATAAAGTCAGCGTTCATTCATTTATCTCACATTCTGGTTGTACAGCTCATCTTTGTCCATATTTGCCCTCAGTAGTTCTTGTTTGAGCTGAAGAACAGATGTGTCCTGCTGAGTTAACCTTTGCTGCAACGCATCCTAGAGGAAAAAAAGCATATTAATTATTGTGGTTCCAGTTATTACAAAAAGTTAATTAAACCCCTCACTGCATATTCAGCATTAGTTCTGGCAAACTGGGAGACAAAAGGAATATAAGGATCTTGCCACAGGAGATAAGCAGGGGGTTTTATTTGTCCCCTTATAGGACACTAGCATGTAAAGGAAAATCCTGTCATTGTCCTACCAAGCTGACTGAAACCTGATTTTTCTTCCACCTATTACTCACCACTACCCTCTACTTCACTCTTGACAGTATGATATCCTAGAGAGAGGCTTTTGGGATCAGACAGACTTAGATTCAAATTACATTTAATGACAATGATTTTGGACGATGCACTCTTCTTCCGCCCACCGTGGCTTTCTCATCTGTATCTTAGACATGTAAATACTCTACCTACCTCTCCACCAGCTCCCTATTTCCTAGGAGGCTGGGACCTCTTTCTGCCACCCCATTCACATAGAATCCCCGAAATCAGTCCCACCCTGTCTTCCAGAGCCCTGCCTCTGCCCTGCTGCCACTGGATTCCGTGCCTCGTCTGGACCAGGACTGGGACTATATTTCCATGCTCAGAACCCTTTTTGGACTGATGGTTCCTCGTCCCAGTATCCTACAACCTTAGGCTATCTTTCTCTCAGCGTGGACCCTCTTGATTTCTACCACGCTTAAGAAAAAGTAGGTTGTATATACTTACTTAAAAGGGTCAGCAGTAACACCTTCCTCCAACCACAGTTACTTCAAATAGAATTATGGCCTGGAGTTGCATTCTAGTATATTTACCCTGATTTTTCTCTCTTTACAGACTGCAAAGAAATAATGCGGGCTCTGGAGAATGTAGGAGCCCATTCTTAAATATGCTGTCCGCCATGATGTTCGTTACATGGCAGAGAGATTCTAATATACCCCTGGCATCAGCAGCCCAGAGGGACAATTCCCAAAGTGTGTTCTATGGGATGTCAGTAAGTGTTGCATGGGAGAAAGAAAAACGTTTCTGTGGTTATCAATTCTAAACTCTTTTTAGGCCACCTTCTTTATGAGAAAGGTCCTTTAACATGTTACTATTCACTGTGAATCTTCAAATTGGTAGAGCATTTCTCAAACTTATTTGACCATAGAACACATTTGTTTTCTAAAGTATCTCAAAGGACTAAGGCTACAGAACATATTCTGGAAAAAAATGCTGCTGAGTTACACTCTAATCTAGCCCATGAATGGAAGTGTAGAGAAAGGGGGAGAAAGCAGCAGCCTAAGAACACTTCTAGGTATTTATACAGCAGATATGCCACCACTTGGGTGAAATAACACATATTCAATGTCATTCCCTAGATCACTGTTTTGCATTTGCAAAAGATTGGATATAACCTAAAAGACCCTCAATAGGAGACTGATTTAATAAATTAGCATATGTACCTATACTGGAATACTATGCAGCCATAAAAAAGACCTAGAGAGGTCTTTACATACTGAAATAGAATGATCTCCAAGATATGCTGCTAAGTGAAAAAAGTAACATGTCATGCTGTATTTATAATATACTATTATTGGGGGGGGTGTTATACAAACATATATATTTGTTGATAACTGATAAGCTGCCTCCAGGAAAAAGAACTAGGTAAATGCGGAACAGGGCTAGAAGTCAGACTTTTCAAGGATTATCCTTTGTGCCTTTTTTTTTTTTCACTTTAACATGTCTGAATGTTATTAACTATTCAAAAACTAAGTAAATTAAAAATTTTTAGAGGAATTCTTCTTTAGAACTCAAGAAAACTGATTTAAAAAAAGACCCCTGAAACTGAAGAAAAATGTAAAAACTGATTGTTTTTACATATAGAAAAAATCAAGGTGGTACAGAGGAAAATGACAGCACCAGGCAGTCATAACTACCAGAAATAAACCTCTGCAAAATAAAGGTATACTCCTCAACATTCCTGTCTCTTCCCACTCACAAAGCCCTCCCTTTACTGTTAGCACAGAGTCAGTTAAAGGCCCCACCAGAGGTATACAAGGAAAGACTAGGGGACCCAACTGGCCTCCCGGCACCCACTCTCACCTGTAGACTACTTCACCTTGTAGAGAGTTTATTTAAAGAAATAATGTCTTCTTTTTTACCTTTATTCCCTGTAAGTTTCTGGCTTCTTGTTTACATTTCAGCAGCTCCTTCTGCAAATCAAATGTAGTTAAATCAGATGGTAGCATCTGGGCTGCTTCAGAATCATTACCTCACTCTGTCAGTAAGAACACAGAACTCAAATAAACGCTTCATGAAAAATTAACCGTCTACTGAGGCAAAAAAAAACAGGTATGGTCTGGTAAACAGTTAAAGCTGACTCAGTGAAGACCCCTTGGCACTCAGGCTCAACCGCCCATAGGCTCTCATTCCTATATTTAGCAATCTTCATTGACAGCAAAACTTAATCATAATAATCTAAATCCAGCTCACTGAAATACATGATCATATGTTAATATCCCTACCCCCAATGTCATTAAATGATTATCTTAGTTTTTAATGATTGGCAAAGGGTTAGAGTGCTTTGATTCTCCAAGAAGGTATTGTTCTTTCTGGACCAAACAAAAACACATTTAGCCCAGTCATGAAATACTAATTAACATCCCTTACAATAGATGAAATATGTGCATATGGTTGTCGCTAGAAAAGAGATTTTAGGAGAAAGCACCCATAACTTGGACTTCACTCCACTCCCTTCCTTTCCTAGTGTATCACATCGAGAGTTTGGAATTAATATATCTAAAATGGGGATTCTTAACCTGGATTCCACAGATGGGTTCCAAAGTCACTCTGACAAAACTTCAAGTCAGCGAATGAACTCATGCATATTTCTGGGGAGAGGATTAATGACTTTAGTAATATAACTCCAAAATAGTTAAGACCCACTGACCTAAAAGAATTCTGGGAAGTATTCATTAAAAATGACCATATTAGACTATAGTTAATAATACTGTGCTATAAATATGAAAGTTGCTAAGAGAACTTAAAAGTTCTCGTCACAAGAAAAAAAACATAACTATGTGTGGATGTTAACTAGACATTGTGGTGGCTATACAACATATACATAGGCTGAATCAATGTTTTATACCTAAGACTAATATAATGTTATATGTCAATTATTAAAAAAAGAACCTTACTGATTTTAGATTCATTTTTAATTCTAATTAAAAAAGGAAAAAATGAAACACTTCAAACATACAGAAAGGTGTAAACAAAAATGACATAGAGACCTACTACTCACCACCGAGATTAAAAAGATGTCACCTTTTTGCTAATTTAGGATGTATCACTCTTTCAATTAAAGACATAAAACAGATACAGATACAGCAAAAGTCCTAGGTCTGCATCCCTTTCCCTCTCCCCATTACTGTTCCAAAGTTTGTGTGTAACATTTCCATTTTTTTCTTCAAAAAGTAAAATGTACATGTCCTGACATACCTTTAGGTCCTGATTCTCCTCCATACTCTGATCCAAACGACTTTGGATTATAATCTGAATATAAAGCAAAGAGATGGTTATATACCTATGCTATGAAATTCAGAGGTCATTCACTCAACAAATATTTATTGAGCACTTATTAGATGCTAGCTAGCCCTCTACTGTGGCTATAAAGAAGAACAGAAAACAGTTCTTGTGCTCTAGTGGAAGCATATATGCCCAGGGTGGAGCAAGAATATGAATAAGAATAGAGTTTAGAAGAGAGAGAGAGAGAGAGAGAGAGAGAGAGAGAGAGAGAGAGAGAGAGAGAGAGAGAGAGAGAGAGAGAGAGAGAGAGAGAGAGTGTGTGTGTGTGTGTGTGTGTGTGTGTGTGTGTGTGTGTGTGTTGGGTGCAGGGGCTGGGCAAGCAGAAAGAGAAGTAGCAAGGAGTTGGAGAGAAAAACAGGGGCCAGATCCTGAAAGGCCAGTTAGGGTGTTGCAGGATACTCAGAGAGACTGGACACGGAGGCAATAAGCAGGAAGCAGTGTGTATTGGTGCTGGCACCGGCTCAGCCAATTCACATTCAGAGGCTGAGCTCTAATCTCACAGCAGGGTGTTCCTTTTTATACACATCTTATAATTCTTCATAGTAAAATGTATTATGATTGGTTGGCGGGCCGTAAGGGGAGTGACCGACCAGGGCTGTTGGTCTTCAGCTATGACACTGAAAAGTCCCTTACCAATTATGGGAAGGGAAGTGAACAACCTTCAACCATTACAGGAAATGGTTAGCTTGGCCTCCGCTACCCCACTGGCAATGGGGAACCATTAGTTTTAGGCAAAAGATGACAAAATGAAGTTTGCCTTGAAAGTAAATTATTCTTGCTGTTTTGCAGAAAATGAACTAGAGAAGGGCAGGGGAAGAATCAGAAAACCAGTTAGAAGGCCACTAGAATACTGGATGAAGGCCTGAATGAAGGTAGTAGCTGTGAGAAAAGAGAAAACTAGATGAAGATATTTAAAAAGTCAACTTAACAAAAGTTGGTGACTAATTGGAAGTAGAGGGAAGAGTTAGAATGGATTCACAGATGATAATTCAGATTTCTGTTTGGGGCATTTGGGTAGTAGGAAAATAAGAAGAAAAAAGAAAAAAAAAACAGAATCCAAAAGGACAAGGAATTTTGGTTGTGGGAAGAGAAAAGCTGTTTCATTTAAGACTCATTGAAATGGAAATGCTACAGGCCATATAAGTGGAGATAATTAACACGGAGTTGCATACTACACATGCAAATCTAGAACTCCCCAGAGAGCTGAGGTAGAAATAAACAGTTGAGAGGCAACATCTGAGCCACATGGAAAGTGAGTAAAGCCATGGAGGCCGACATTACCCAGGTGAATGTATAGGATAGGAGAGAACCCAGAGTGAACCCTGAGGAGACCAACATTTAAGGCACAGGCAGAAAAAGAGAAGCTTCAAGAGGGACCTGAATGTCAACTCCATGAAGATATGGTCTTAGGTCTGTTTTGTCATTAGTGTATCTCCAGCACCTAGAAACAGTGCCAGTAAGAGTCAGCAGGCACTCAATAAATAATTGTTCATGAAAGAAAGAAGGAGGGGAGGGAGGCGGGGGGAGGCGGTAGTTGGGGGGAAGGCGGTGGAGGAGAGAGAGAAAGAAAGAAAAAGAAAGGAAGCATAGAGCATAGTCAATAATTTATTAGGAAAACCAGGAGAGATGGAGCCTGGGAAGGAAGTATTCTAAGAAGTCATGGACAACAAGGTCAAATGCTAAAAACAAATCAAATAAATAAAACGAACTGACTATTCGGTGTCCAGTCACAAGAGAAGGAACTCACCAACTGCTCCTCAGGATTGACTCCTGGTTCACAGAGGGCCAAGGGCCTCTCCTGTTCATCTTCAGGTAAGGATCCATTGAGCAGTAAGGCCTGAATAACCACAAAGACAGAAAGAAACTTAACTCTCTTCAGATAACCAAGTCTAGGGTTGGGCTTGGTAGGCTCAACCCATACTGAAATCGCAGCCAGGCTTCCTCTAGAAATCTCCTTCATAATTTTTGATCCTTAGGTATCTCCAATTGCTCATCTTGGATCTATCTGGAGTTCCTTCTGTCGAGCCCATGCTCTAAGCCTCTGTCTCCTCTCTGGATGTCCCTGAATCTTCTGCTCCAAGTTTCCTGGGCCCCAGAAAACAATCTAAAATAAACTTTCCTCTCGGAAATGACATTTCAAACCTGAGCTGCTCAAACTAAATTTTGCCACCTGGAAAATGAACTAAAAGTAGTGCAGAATTCTCCTGGTGCAGGGGTCTATTATAATGAATTAGTTAGAATACATTTAAAGCAATGCCTTGGCTTTGTTTCAATAATTCTGAATTTTTACTCCCTAAGGCAACCTGGATAAAACAAGAAGGAAAAAACATTTGCTTAGAGACATCCTCATTCATTTCCACTCTCCCCGCCAGGCTTTATTTTCATTAGAATATGCACCCCACCCCAGATTTACCTAGAAATTAAGAATACTTAGGACCCAGGGCCCTGCCCCCATATATTCACTACCCTCCTAAAGTCATATATATAATATTGTATGCGTATATGTAGATGGCCTCTAAAATTGTGTACTTTGGAGCTCACAAAACTTGGATCTACCCCTGCAGGTAGGTATTACAGGACCTATCAGCTCAGTGAAAGATTTAAAAATGTGTCCCCATTTTTAATGTGTCCCCATATATAAATGTCTAACCTTTTTAAATTAAAAAAAAAAAATGTGTCCCCATTTTATATCACGAGCTTTTCTCAATCCGATAAAAGAGAAAAATGACGGAGGTTAAATTCTATTTCAATAAATATAACACAAATGACACCACAAATGTTGGCATATAAAAACATTTAAAAATCCAAGCACTGGTTGGTCTACAAAACACTAACTAAAAAAAAAGTTCAGTAAATCAAATTAATTTGGTTATCCCACGGAGTTATGGCAAGAGGTACAGGCAAGTATAAGCCAAAGGGCTGCTAAGGGAAAGCAACATCACAGGAAAACTGACGCCAGCGGCCAAGAGTTCAACAGCCTCTAACTTCGGCATACTAATAAGTCAGAAATCCTGGACATAGCTTAGCATGCAACTTGTTCATCACCGAAGGAGTTAAGAAGCCCAGTGGATGCTGTGAGCCCCATTGTATGCTATACTGGAACTGAATTCTCATTGTGATCATGTGGCTGTGAATTAAAACTCCTCTGTTTGCACAGAATATTAGGATGCTGAATTTCTGCCTATCAGGTCTCTTCTTTTTCTATCTAATCTGCCCTCAGATTTCTCCCAGACTACAAACCAAACTGAGAGCCAAATTAAAGGATATCTATGTTCATACAGTGAAATTATCCTGGGAAAAACCTGGTTGGGTGTAATCCCAAAACTTTCCATGCTTTAATACTTCCAATTAAAGGACAACAGTAACAACAATAAAAACCATTCTGTTAATTAAACCTTTCCTTAATGGAGTGTCAGAGAAAGAAAGAAATGGAGCGTCTAAAAGGCAGACCTTTTAAAAATATGGAGCAAATATGGGGAAACTCTTCCTTGGGAATGTTTAGGAGTAAACATTCCTCCAACCCTTCTCAGTTCCTGGGGCATACATTATGCAAATTGTTTCACCACAGCACCAAACTCCTTTATTCTGTAGGAACCCTTTGTGTCCCCACCCTGTTGCTGGCTGGCTGGGAGCACGCCCTCCACCGCCTGCCGGCTGCCAGAGCCACTCACATAATGTAGGCTTTGTTTATGTGTCCATAAATATTTGACAATTCAGAAGCAGTGCAGTTCCCAGCACAAACAGAAAGGGATATTCCTAGGCAATTTCAGGGTCATCAGCATACTATAAGGACTCCCCCAGATAGAGACAGATGCACAATGACAGAGGATTGGGGGGTCAATTCAGGGTAGAAACTAAGTCAAGTGGGTCAGCTGGTCTCTAGGGGCAGATTTACTAAGCTGGCATTGAAGATACAGGAAAACTGAAGGGTTTCATTGCTCAAAGAAAACCTCTTCCCCACGATCATCATGCCTAGGCATCCATTTGCAAATGCATTAGGAGTACCTAAATCCCTGGGCTAGATTGAAATGGAAACCTGTAGCATTACTGGCTCCTCCACCTTTCCTGCTGGAGAATTCCGAGGAGGAAACCCCTGACTATTCATAGTACCATTCTCTGCGGGAAGCTGCAATTGCAAGTCTGTAGCTGCAGAGAGGGGAGAAACCCACCTTTAAATAGAGAGCCAGAGAAGAGTTTGGTAGGGCTCAATGATGGGTCCCAGACCTGCAGAACTCCTAACAGCTGTGCCATAAACAAGAGTCCATAACGTCCATTTAAGAATACTATACTCACATAAAAGGAATTTTCTGCTCTTTGTGTAATACTCCCTCTATCTAAATTCCCCATTCAACCCTAACCTTATGCAAAACTAAGTCAGTTAATTTCAATTGTTACCAGTGATTTAAGAATAGTGATTGGTGCACCCAAGACAAACTACAAGTGAAAGAGTTACCTGTAATCCTGATATCATTTTCTTGGCTTCCTCCATTTCTTTTTCTAAATGTTCTTGTTGCTCCAACAGCTGTTCTTCCCATGAAGTCTCCAGGTAGGTTCCAGGACTACCTGGTCGCCAGTCTCGGGAGAGTGGAGAGTCTGTATCCTCTAGAAAATGAAAGGAGGAAATACAGTTCATGTTGAAGAAAACAGAGATTCCAGCAGAAAGTGTTCACAGTCCGCTGCGTTCACAATTAGGTCACCTGCCTTCTGAACCTGTCCTCATTGCATAAACCGGGCCCTCCACCAGGTGGGGTTGCGAAATATAACGAGCTGGCTGTTGACTTCAGGCTCACAAAAGCAACACTTACTCTGTTGGGAAAATAAATCCTCTTTAGAATGTTTAGGAAGCAATAAGACCGCCTCTTCAGGAGTCTTGGTATGGGACATAGATTTTACTCTTAATTCTCCAGAACTGGCATTCTCAGAGCTTGATTCTGCTACGTACAAAGAGGGGAGCTGTCAGATGCAGAGAAAACAAAATTCCTGTTGGTTGGTTGCTCTGGAGCTTCAGGAGGGAGATCTCAACTTAATATTCCTTTGACCATTCTATCATGACTGACCCCATCATATATAACACCATGTGATTCGCACAGGAAATAAACCAGTAAAAACATATTTGCACAAATTGTTTAATCTCTCTTGGTTTATTTTCCTACCTTTACAATCTCTTCGCTCTGATTTCATTCATAAGAATGAATATAATAAGCATAATCCCTTTGGGTTGTTGTGAAGATTAAGTGAGCTAACTTATGTGCAGGGCCCCATAGTGCCTGGCCCAGAGCAAGCACTCAATAAATGCTCTCTCTCTCTCCCTCCCCAGAGTCCCAGGAGTTTCTGACTCAGTAACATAACTGATTCTTTGATACTAATGCCAGGGCTGGCAGAGGAGCAGAATAAGGAAGAATTTAATTCTAGTTTTCCTTCTGAGGACTTGGATTTCATTGAATCCCCTAAAGGTGAATAAAACTATCTAAAATGTTTGCTTCTTCCATGTTTCCTGCTGTGTTTATGTAAGTAAAAGGAGAGGGACTGAAACAGAGGAAGAAGTCTAAATAAGGGGAACTCCTTGTGGTCCTTTCAGTAGCCCTGACACCAAGCCTGATAGAGACCTGCTCTCAGACACTTCAGATTCTACTCTATATTCCTGGCCCCAATTTAAGTTAGGGAAGTACTGAAATTATTTGTATAGCACAGAAATAATGAAAACTGTTTACTTGAGTAAGGCTTCTGACTATTTCCAAGTCATCTCCTAATTCATAGGCAGCTGGCTGAGGAACAGCCTGTCTATACTGCTGCAGGATTTCTGATAGCTAGGACAATGGCAGTGACATTCTGTAAGAGGATAATTACATTAACTGGCTCCAAAGCATTAGAGCCCTCTAGTGCTGACCCTGTATGCACAGACTACAGAGAGGCACGAGGCCAGGGAGCTTACAGGTAGATAGTTAGGGCCTCTGAACTCTTCCAGTTGAGGGCTGTTCCTTGAGCCAACCCAGGCAGGCTGAGAAATAGTACCTGTTCTGTTCTCTATTCCTTCAGAGGGAATAATCACAAAATCTGCCTTCTCCTCCGACTGGGTGATAATGGATTCGCTCTTTGCACTGTGGACAGGACTAGGTGAAGTCAAGCTGTTATCAAAGAAAAAGGAAGAGAAACAACTATTTGATGAACAGTTGTCTTGAAGTCACCATTCATAATTTATCCCAGAGGTATGTTCTTATTCATCTTACTCCTACTGCCTAACGCAGTACCTGGCCCACAATAAGAACAAATCTTGTAGAATGAATAAACTTCTTGAATGAACAAAATAAATCCTGAATGAACAAATGAGCCAGTCCTAGGAAATCTTTTTCACAACAAGGCTGCCTTTAAGTCTAATTCATTCAGAAGAGATTTATCAGAAGGATAGGTAATCTAACATTTTATAGAGCTCCAAGTTTTGTTTTGTTTAATTTTGATTTGTTTTACTTACCACCACCACCAACTTTGGGCCCAAGTTCAGAGACAGATGTAATATGCATTGTAGTAGCTTTGGGAGATAGGAAAAAAATAAAAACTATTTCCAATACATTAATCTTTCACAGACAAGCAGCAATACCAGCAGAGTAATCACAGAAGATCAGCTCTGGGCTGATCCCAAAGGAGGGAATGAAGTGGATGGTACCTCAGCGGAGAGAAATTGCTGGAGTGTGGACAGTACCAGAATGGGCAAAGGGGCAGTGATATATCAACAAAGCTAAGATGTGACAAGGAAAAGGGTAATAGGTCAAAGGGGGAAAAGACCTGCTAGGAGATAGTAAAGGTTTACCTGATTTGTTCCTATCAAAGAGTTATTTATATCTCTGCCACACTATTTTCAAACTGTCATGAGAAATCTTGCAACAATTCTTAAGTTACGACATAATTACTATCCTTGGAAGGAACTATTCAGATTTTTAGGGAAGTAGAACTTTAAATCTCCAGAACAGCAAATCTGTAAAACAAGCTGGGCATGTGAGGCTGATGCTCCTGTTGGAAGAGCCCTTTTTCTTTGCACCGCACCTTGAGAACATCAGCACTGAAACAATCTCAGGGGCTGTGGGGTCTGCAAGCCCAGCCCCCTCTCAGGAATTCTTTCCAAATCCATCACCCAGACAACAGTGTCAGTGTCTAGGATTCACTGACCCACTTAATGTGCCCCTGAAGTCTCCCAGGCTAATCCTCACAGCCACGATCAGGAGTTAACATTTCATCTTCTTAGAAACCAGTAAAAACTAGAGCCAAGCACAGTGGAAATAGCTAGAGACTTCAAAACTTCTGAAGCAGCCTGAGGACTAGGGTCTCATCGGCCGCGTTGTCCAGAGTTTAAGGGCTTTGGTAGGAATGACCTCAAACAGTTATATACTCTCATCCTTATTAGAACCACAAAACAAATTTTAATGTTGTTTGCGTCTTTAAATTAAAGAAAGGTACTTAATCATAGACCTGCAATCTGAACATGCAAAAGGGATGAAGAGTGGCAAGAAGTGGTATTTAGAAAAAGTAACTGCTTTATAGAACTCTCCTCTCCATCTTTCACTTCTTAGGCAACCTAAGTTAGTTCCAGGCCAACATGAATCAGCTGCTGGGAAAGCAGTCGTCTAAGGGTACTATGTCATCTATAAGGACAGATTTATGGCTGTTCAGGCTTCAGCATTCACCTCCTAAAAGAAGTTGGGATCCAAGAGCAGACAGAAGCCTGCAACAGCTGCTCCTCTTTGAGAAATAATAAGACAACACTTTCTCAGCTGACGAGGTGTTATGGTTGACATGTCCCAGTCTGCATTTGGCTGGAGCGCAGTGGGGGAACGTGTGAGACGAAGGGGGGTTGGGAAGGGTAGTGTGAACCTGGAAAACAGCTTCCCTAAAAGCAGAGACGCATGCTCAGCTCCACCTTCTCTCTCCTAAGTGAGCTGTCGCCCATATTAGGGCAATAGGAGGCGGATGTCTGCATATCCAACCCCACTGGGGGAGTGGCAGAGCAGCCAGAAGAAAACAACATTTCTCTTTCTAGAATTAAGGCTGCCAGTGTGTGAGGCCAGAGAGGTAAGACCATGAAACTAAATAGCCAAGTTAAAAGAGAAAGGACCTGAGGGAGAAAAATCCTGAGGCACAGGGCAGAGCAGGCATCTTGCTATTTCCCCAAGAACCTCCTTATGGATGAGGATGGTGCATTTAATCCTCTGCCTCGAGTCAGAGAAAAGTATTTACATGCTAAATTAATTATATGATATATGATTAGCTCTCCCCGATTAGCTTAAAAACCTTTTGTTACAAACAAGTAATCCCCTACTTGCCATTATAATCCTCTCAAGTCAGGGAACAAGTGATTACAAATCAGGTCCAAATGATACACTTAATTCCCACAGGTCTAACATTACTCCAACCTTAATTTATTAGACAATTAGTCCCCCAGCAAAGATACTTGCAAATTAAGAGTCAAACCATTTTTTTTTTTTTTTAAATAGGTAGTGGGTGATGAGAGTCCAGCTCCCTCCTGAAGTGCCCTCCCTTAGCAGAGACAAGACAGGGTAAAGGGCCACTCCTCCTTCCCCTTTGCTGGCTCCAGCTTCCTAAACCCACCGTATTTTCTAGTGATCATCTCAGGCCAGCAGCCTGTTCTCCCCAATATAGCGCCCCCGCCCATGCCCGTCTGTCTCTGGCTAAAAGCATCCCACAGTCCTGGCCCCGTTCCCATCCATGCCCCCACCTCCAAAACCAAAGTGGCCTCAGCTCACCATTTGACTTGCGTCCCTCCCATGGTCCCCCTCCTGGCTCCGGCTTCAGCAAGCCCGCTTCCCTGGGTGAGGTGGGAGGCTGAGACTCACAGCGCTCCCAAATTCGGGCATATCTCCCCAAGCTGGGGCCCAAAGAACGACTCCACGGGCAGGCCAACTACCAGAGCTGCTGGCCCCGATCGCAGGAGAGAGTAGGGAGGACAGAGAGGCAGGCGTCTCGGCCCCGGGGACCGGGATGCTCCGGGGACCGGGATGCTCCTGGCTCCGAGGCGCGCTGTCCCGGCAGCTCAAACACTGCAGCAGCCGGGTCTGGGCGGAAGCCGACTCCCCTCGCAGGCTGCCGGTCCCCAGCAGCCGCAGGGTGGTCTCCGCGGCCACCTGGCTCCAGGCATGTCCCCGGGCGCAGGCATGTCAACCCATCTCCGACCTCGAGAAACGATCCCGCGGCTCCCGCTGCGCGGTCGAGTCCCGGCGGCCAGCGTGCGCGCAATCCCGGCCCCGCAGCGCCTCTCCACTCCCCGCCCGCCCCTCCCCTCCCCACCCCCTACCCAGGCTGTCACACGCGGCCAGGCAGCGCCGGGCTCCGACACCCGCGGGCGCTCAGCGGGCCGAGAGTCGGGGCAGAGGCAGGGCGAGGGCAGGGGCGGGGCCAGGATGCGGGGCCGGGTAGGAGCGCCCGCCAGGCTGGGAGGGGCCGCCGGTGGGCAGAACCCGCAGGAGGGGATGTGGTCCTCGACCTGAGAAGCCCAGACCTGAAAACGTTGCCTTTTCTACCCTGAGCCCTCCCTTCGTGGACACGGAGGCCGGGATAGGTCTAAACCGGCTTCTCGCGGGAGGGGTTACCCCCGGAAAACCGCTATACGCCCATCTCCTCCCGCCTTCCCTTCGGGCGTTTCGTGTGTTCTTTTTCCCAATTAAAGATCATTTTGCGTGGATACAGTAAGAGGCTGGCCCGAGGTCTTGGAAGCAACAGGCAGGCAGGGCTTGGCCCGGGTACTCTAGAGGAGCGAGGGCAGGGAATTAGACGCTAGGGGCTATCTTTCCTATCTTAACCTTCTCCGGGTTCTGGGTCCTATCCATGGTCACTGAGCCATTAGGTGGGCTCCCCTGGGTGAAGAAAGCGGGGCAGAATGTGCCTGAGCCTGCTGGGTCCCAGGGAACTGAGGAAAAGGAAAGGTGCTGACTGAGCACACCAAGGAAGTGAGTAAAAGGTCAGCTTCAAAGAAAATGACAAAATAAGGAAGGGATTAAAGACGGAAAGAGGAATGCAAACTATTCAGAGTTCCTCCCAGAAAACTGTCACCATCAGCCCTCTGCAGCCAGATTTCCAGTGGGTCCCTAATTTACACTGGCTCCTGCCTCTGTCCAAGTAGGAGTCCTGTCAGAGAGGAAGGAAGCAGGTGCTCTCAGAAAGAAATCCAGACTTCCTCCTTTCCTCTCCTCTCCTCTCCTCCCCTCCCCTCCTCTCCCCTCTCCTCTCCTCTCCCTCTCTCCCCATCCCTCCCTCTGTCTCTCCTCTAAACCTGGCAGGCACTATCAGATACTGAAGAGCGAAAAGCAGGAAGCAATAGATCTCATTATACAACAACACATCCTTTGGTTCTGTACCAAGCGATAGCCTAAGCAGCAAGCAAGAAAGAAATGGTTTAGATTCTCATTAAAAGCACACCTATTGCTTACAGGGTTTCCTCTGGGATGATGAAAGTGTCTTCAAACCGGATAGAGGTGATGGTTGCACAGCATTACAAAAGTACTAAATACCACTGAATTGTACATTTTAAAATGATTACTGGTTAATTTCATGTTATTTGAATTTTATACATAAAAGCCACATCTATTAAATGTGAAAATTAAAGAAAGTTGAGCAAGGTTATCAGTATATTAAAATGCAGAAAAGAATTCCATGCGACCTCAATTAGGAAATGGGTCCATCAAACAAAGATGGAATTTTATGAGGAAAAGAAATAGGAAGAAAACAAAGACATAAAATACATGTAATACAAAGAACAATTAGGCTTTAGCCCAGACTAAGCTGGGTTGAGGTAGGAGAGAAAAGGTCATAAGAGCAAAAATTAAATATGATTCAGCAATGAAATGAAATTAGTAAATGAGCTAATATGATCTAGGGATGTGTTTATAGAAGCATAATTTACATGAGCCAGGAAAGCAGCCTTTTCCTGCCACTATACTTGACATTGATCAGGCTTTTATTAGAGCACTGTGTCCTGTTTCAGTCTCTGCACTTGGCTCTAAGGGATATAGACAGCCTTTCAGCTACAGTCACATTCGTCATTAGCCCACTCAAATGCATACTAATCTGCCACAATTCCCAGCCCTATAAATGAAAGTTGGAAACATTCTAATGCCCTAAGGCAACTCTGCTCATTTTCTCTTGCTGAGCTTTTTTATACAGCCTTCCCAGGCCATAACTTAGAGTTACACTCAGGCACAAAAACAGTACAATGGAATTGGTTCTCATAAACACTGGCGGCTGATATGCAACTACCAGAATCACAGCTTAGCTCTAACAGGTCCCAGTCATGCCCCCATGTGGACACAGCTAAGCACCGGCACTGGGGCTCTGCACAGGGAAATTCACCGGCATCCCTACCCTCCTGCCTGTAGAAAACAACAAGGCGATACAGAGGGCTTCCCCTTTAAACCCAAACAAACAGAGGGAAAGAGAAAGCATTTAGGTGCCTTATTGTCTATGTTGCTACTTGAAGCTGAGAACCCTGAGAACCCCCAAGAATTCGGTTTTTAGCTATGATTGTAGTGGTAAAGAATCTAAGGCCACAATTACCTGGAGCAGCTGGACTCAGACGGGGACCTTTGCTGCCCTTCGTACTGCTGCACCAGAGCTCGCACACTCCAGTATGGATTCTCAATCTCCTCATCCATGCTGCTGTTCCTAAAGTCAGAGGGCACCAGCAAAGGAGAAGGTGTCAGTCCTTCAGGTCAACTCAACAAGTACTGATAGATGGTCATTCTATGAGCGCTACTGGAAAAAAGATGAATAAAGGCAAAGCCCCCGCCTTAAAAGACACTTGAAACCTAGTAGGGAAGAGAGACACAAAAACAAATAATTTCACCAATCTTTGCAACACCTCAGGGTCGTGCTCTCTCAGCAGACACACAACTGCCAAAGTGTTTCCTGCCACGACTCTCCAGGACAGCTTGGCCTTCAGGATACATTCCAGGGAGAGACTCCCCCAGATGAATTGGAGCACTGCTCCCATATATCTCCCGGTGAAGAAAACACTGTGCCAAAGGCACATATTTAAAATTTGGGGCACCAGAGCAAAAAAAAAAAGAAAAAAAACAAAAAAACAAAAAACGCCTATATAATTCCTTTACTTTCTAGTAACTGCAAAATAAATATCTCTAAAGGAAAGGGCTTTTCTCATTTAGAGTGCCTGCCAGCTCCAACCTCCACTCCATGCTCTCTTCTGCACTATGGGGCTGTTTAGGTGATATTTTCATTGACTGCATAGCATCATTTAAGGGAAGAAATTTCAGAGAGAGTCAAGTTCCCATCCCCAGAGTTCTACCCTTACCTCTGTCTGTATCGAAAGACATCCCGTCCTGACTGTGACATGTCATGACACACATCAGCCAGAGCAGCAGCTGCCCCCTGGGCCACAGCAGTGGCACAGTGTGGTTGGTGACTCTGCAGAGGAGCTCTAGAGTTCCGTCCTTGGTTCACTGTCCTGCTAGAGCCGGGTTTGAAATGAGCTGCCAAGGCAAGCACCAGTCTCATAATAGACTTCAGGTTTCCTTCCACAATATCTGAGGGGCAGAACAAACCAGAAGGTCCTAAGGGAGGCACGGAGCTGAGGACTCACTCACTTAATACGTATTTGCTAATGATGCAGGTGAAGGTGAGCAAGGCATTCAAAGTCTCCATCCCCACAAAGCCATGTTTAACAGGGAAACAGATTTAAAAGCAATTACAATAAAGTACAATAATGTGTTATGATAGGAGAAGTACAGGATTCTTTCAGGGCTCAGAACAGAGGCATCTTATCTAGAAGGCTCAGAGAAGAATTCTTAGAGGAACTCAGTTCTAAATTGAGACTTGACTGACAAATAATGGTTCACCAGATGAGGGAAGAGAAGGAAAAGAATATGCCAAGAAGAGGTAACAGCACACATGAAGGTCTAGAGGTGGACAAGAGCATGATAGACTAGAGCCACGCTGTCCAACATGGCAGCCACTAGCCATAGGTGGCTATTGAGCACTTTGAAAGTAGGGATGGTCTGAATTGAAATGCGCTGTCAGTGTACTATTTACGTAGCACGCGCACACACACACACACACAAATGAAAAATATCTCATTAGACTTAGCACAAAAAATAGAAGGCAAAATATCTAATTAATAGTTTTTATATTGATTACATGTTGAAATGATAATTTCTTGGATATATTGGGTTAAAGAAAATTTATTGTTCAAATTAGTTTTACCCTTTTTCTTTTTTTCAGTGTGGCTATTAAAACTTTTATGTTACACATGTATCATATTATATTTCTATAGCACAGCTCTGTGGTAGAGGAACTAAAAGTTGAACATAGCTAGAGGTCAGAGTGCAAGGGGAGAGCGTGAAAAGTGAGGGGATGAATCAGAGGTCAGGTCAGAGAGGGCACGGCAAGCCACAGGAAGGGCTTTGGATTTTATCCTAGGGGCCCTCAGATGCAGACGGCTGGCATGAGCCTGTATATTCTTAGAAACATCATTCTGGCTGCAGTGTGGAGAGCAGATGGGAGGGGGACAAAATCAATGCCGTGGGACTAATCAGGAAGCTGTTGCACTTCTCTAGGTAAAAGAAAATGATGTCTTGAGTGGCAGCGTTCCCTCAAAATAGCTGACTTTAATGGGCCAGATCCCCAAGCCCACTCCTCATGTGGACCAAATTAGAGATATTATTGCATTCTAAATTTTGTCCTAGAAAAAAAAAAGAGATGTGTAGGCAGAAAACAATGTGATAATCTGGTGAGGAGCTCCTCTGCAGTTAATGTGAGGAGATTGGTAAAATTCTATTTGTTTTAGTTTGATAGCCTTTTAAACACAAAAAGCTTTGAAAAGGATCGACTGGCATCTTCTACAAAGTGCTTTTAGTGGTCAGTATCTGCCCCACCTAAATGACTCCAACACAGAGAACATCAATAGTACAACATGAAAGGAGTGCTCCCTCTGCCCCCATTTTCATTAGAGCCACAGGCAATCAGGCTCAGAAACTGAAGCTGAAGCAGAACCATATTGCAATCAGTTCTAGAGAAATGACTAGCAGACTGGGGAGCCTGTGCTCTCTAAGGACACCTACACCCTTTCTTCCTTACAGCCTGGGCTCAAAATGACTGAGAGGTATCCTCTTCTGGCCATGTGGCTATAGCAGAAGGCATGTTTCAGAAGTCACAGAGGCTCTTTTATCCTGCCTGAAATGTTCCGTGATGCCAAAAAAAAAAAAAAAAAGAATGCTAGAAAATACTTACTTTCTGGAAAACTGGATGGGAAAAAATGTAGGCTATTATGACTTGAAATAATTCTTGGTCATGAAACCCTAGGAACTTGAAAAACATAATCTATCTTCATTTTTGATAACTTAAATGAGACAGTCTAAAATTAATATCCCAATTTTATAATTTCTTCTCTAGCAATTATCCTATACATACTCAAGCAAACCTTTATTTAATTAAAATGAATAAAGAACTTCTATCTTCACCCATGTTTCTAAAGCAGTCAGATTTTGATAATCATTCCATCCCAAGAGGATAACTTTATGGTAAAATGACATGAGGTCATACATAACCTTAATCCTTCTCCTGTCCATCAGAACTCTCAGCTATACAACCGATGGTTCTTCTGAGGGTGGCAATCACCAGCTAAAGATGAGTGTACTCATCCACAAAGAACATAAAGAGACACTGACCTTTAGCTGAAGTCTGGTGCATACGAATCTTTTTAGAGGCCACAAACTGTAGCACCTTCTCCACATTATTCTTCATCTCCTGTTGGTTATTAGGACTCAGCTGTACCCCACTCAGTTTTTCTCCTGCTGTTAGAAGAGAGAAAATGCATGAAGTTATAGGGAGGAATATTATCAAAGTCTCATAGTAGCCAGACACAAGGAAAGGGAATATTTGATGTAAAGACAAATATTATATACATATATGCAAGTGAGTAAAGCCTTGGTGTTTGTAATTTGGATGGGGAATAGGAAAATGAAAGCCTTTACTAGGGCCTTCAGATTGTCAAATCTATTCCCAGAGGCCTGTGAAGTTACCATGTATATTTATTCATTCAACAAACATTCATCAAGTATCCAGCATATGCTAGGCACCATTCTGGGTACCAGAGAAACATCAGTGAACTATGCAAAGTCCCTTCCATTACAGAGTTTGTATCTAGCGATGACAGCTGACTGCGTTAATGAACAAGTGTTTAATATAATTTCACGTAGTGGTAAGGGCTTTGAGGAAAAACACATGTCCTCTCTAATGATACATTCGGGCAGAGACCTGAATAAAGAGATGTTAAGATTTGAGGAGGAAGCATTTCAGACTGAGGAACTACAGGTATAAACCCCAAAGTGGGAATGAGCTCAGCTTATATGAGGAATAGCAACAACAGTAGTGTGGCTGGAGTGGAGGGGAAGAGGAGTCGAGTTCTAAGAGAAGGTAGAGGGAAGCAAGGCCAGGTTGTGAAAGGTTCCATGGACCAGAGCAAAAAGCTTGAATTTTATTCTAAGTGTAATGAGCAGCCAGTAGAGAGTTTAAGGCAAGGGAGTTACATGATCTGATTTATGTTTTTAAAAGTTCACTCTGACATAGATAACACAGAGAGGAAACAAGGAGAAAGAAAATGAAAGAGTCAAGGCAAGAGATAATGATGGTTTGTGCTAGAGCAGAAGAGGCTGCCTGGTGAGAAGTCAGATATTGAGTAAATTTTTAATATAAAACAGATGGCATATGTGAAGGAAAAGAGAATAATTAAGGACAACTTCTAAGTGTTCTCCTTTAAGAGCTGGGCAAATGGTACTGTGATGCTTTACTCAGATGAAGAAACCTAGAAGATAAAAGGATTAGTGGGGAGAAGAAAATCAAAAGTTCTGATTAGGACATATGAAGTTAGAGTTGCATTTTGAGTAGGAAGTTGATATGCATGTTTTGAACTCAAGGAAAATTTTAGGCCTAAAGATATACATTGAGAAGAGATCATTAGGGATAGAGGATATACTAAGGGGCTAAGGACTGAACTTGGAGAATTACAACATTCGGAGGTCAGGAAAAAGGAGAAAAGCTAGTAAAGCAAACAGGGAGCCAATGAGGAAGGCAGAAAACTAAGTCCACAGGGTCCAAGAAACTGAGTAAAGAAAATGTTTGGTTGCCTTTTGGTTTTGTTGATGGCTTCTTATGCTGTACAGAAGTTTTTTAGTTTGATGTAGTCCCATTCATTTTGACAAATAATTGGATAAAGAAGACGTGGTACATATATATTAAGGAATACTACTCAGCCATAAAAAAGATGAAATACTGCCATTTGTGATGACATGGATGGATCTGGAAAGTATTATATTAAGTGAATAAGTCAGAAGGAAAAAGACAAGCACCAAATTATTTCACTCATATGTGGGATATAAAACAAAAAGCAACAAACAAACAAACAAACTCATAGATACAGACAACGGAATGTTAGTTACTAGAGGCAAAGAGGGCTGGGGCGGGGGGGATAAATCAAGTTACGGGGGTCAAATATGTGATAGGAGACTAGACTTCAGGTGGTGGACACACAATAGAGTATACAGATGTTCATATTATAAAGATGGACACCTGAAACATATAATGTTATTATTAACCAATGTCGCCCTAACAAATTTTTTAAAAAAAGTGTTTGAAGGAGAAGGGAGTGATCAACTGTGTCAAGTTCTGTTAAGCTGAATAAAATGGAGACTGAGGCCCAGTCACTGGATTTCACAAAGTGGAGGTTGTGACCTTGAGGAGAGCAGTTTCAGTAGTGGGATCAAAAGCCTAAAGAATGAATACGGGAAAAGGAAGTGAATTAGTAAGTTTTCATTTTAGCAAAGTCACAGAATAATGTCACTAAAAAACATGGGTTTTTGGGAAACAAGAACAATTTTTTGAACAAGAACAAGACAACATTTTCATATTGCTTGTATATACACAGAACATCTCTAGAAAGAAATGCAAAAAACTGCTAACACTGGTTGCCTCCAGAAAGGAGGACAGGTAGCTAGCAGAGGCACATAGGAAAGGCTGTTGGCTTTATACTATTTTGTACTTTCTGAATTTTTATATTTCCAAGTATAATCTATCCAAATAAGTGAAAAATTAGATGTTTAGCATATCTAGGTTTGTACATCTGCTCTATCTCTTACAGTTATGTGATCTTATAAAGTTGCTTAGCCTTTATAAACCTTGTAAAACGAGTAAGATAGTGGTACTCATATCATACCCATGTCATAAATCATTCTAAGTAGCATGCTTAGCGCAATGCTTGATATATTCTAAGTGCTCATGAATTTATTTTTATAACTCTTCTCTTTTAAGCTTGTTTCCTGAAAATAGGGATCATACTACCTGTTTCTCAAGGGTTGATGATTAAATGAAATTAAATGATACAGAAAGTATTCAATAAATAGCAGGTGCTATTACTGTTGCCATTGTAATTATAATTATAAATGGATACTCTGATGAATCCATGAGCTGTCTTAATGAGGTATGCATGTATAGGCTACCTGTAGCAAACCTGCTTCTTCCATACCACTTGCAACCCCCACTTCCCTCATAGACTTTAAGCAAGGTCAACTGACTAATACAACGATCAATGTTCGAGTACCTAATATATGCCAAGCACTTGGGTAGAAGTTGTGGAAACAGAAAAAAAAAATTATACTGTACTTTCTCTTAAAGAGACAGGTAAACAATTACCATTTGGTCAAAGGAAATAATATAACAGAGCTATAGACAAATGATATGGAAATAAAGTTACAGTATCATCTAACAAGAATGACCAATGACAACTTCAAGAGGATAAGCCCTTTCATGAAGTATTGCAGTAGTAGCATAGAATGAGTATCGCCTTTTGCTGGTAACACTGTCTTCTTGCCTGGCTACTACCTCCTTTTCCAGCCTCCACTCAGACATCAGTTCTTCCAGCAAGCCACTCTTGTACCCTTCAGACTAGGATGGGTGACCGCCCCCCATGTGCTCCTATCTGTACTTACTTCATGGAGTACTAAGTACATTAATGGAAATGACTTCACTTTTCAGTCCTTCCAACTACATTGTGCTCATTATCATACTCCCAAAACATACTACAGTACCTGGCACACAGCTTTTATTGACCATTAAATAAAAGAATTAACCTTGGGCAAGTATTTTAAGTCTATTTCCATGTATTTTAAAGAAGCGGCAATTTACTCTGAAGGGCATATGGAGGATAAAGAAGGCCAGGTTCTCATTTATGCTAGCACCAGAATTTAGAGCCAACTGACCAACAATCTCGATGAGATATGCCAGGATCACTCCATCCCGAAGATCCTGTCGCAGATCCTGCACAGGCTTCACTGCTGGCCTCTTCTTCAGCTGTGCATTCACCCAGGCCACGTAGGCCTGTAGCTGTTGCTGGAAAATGAAAGGCGAAAATGAGGAAAAGGTGACATATTTTCTAAACATCTACCCTGCACCCTCTAAGGCAACATTTGAGATTGAGCTATGGTGGGCAATCTATATCCAGAGGGAGGGGGAGGTTTTAAGGGAAGGAGGAAGAAAGATGGTCAGACACGGAGGATGTTCTAAAACTATCTCTAGTTTGATGCTAGTCTCTAAGGATAAGCTAACCTCTGACCTGCATGGCAATGTACACACAGATAAGCAGACGAATGTCTCAATGACTAAGACTCCTTCTTCCCTTGAGTTTTGCTCTGTTGACCAAGGATGCGGGCACAGCCCAGAACCACAGCCAGTTTTGGGGTACAATCACTGCTGCCAGCAACCTATCATGCTTCTCGGGAACAATCACTCGTGTCCCATCTGTACAATGGACTGTGAGACTTATGAGAAGTGAGCTTGAGGAATCAGGAATAAACAGCAAACCAAGCTCAGAACCACCTCTCCCATAGTAGCTTTCTTTACAATGAGACTTAACTGAAATCATCTCACACTCAACCTAAGATTTATTCTCCTGAGCCCATAACCCTGGGATTGCTAGAGAGTTAGTTATAATCCATGCTTTATATTGTCAAAGAGGATTTAGTCACCTAAAACCTGTAAAAAGAAGGAAAAAAAAAAAAAGGCTGTTGTGAGCAGTGTGCTTGAAGACCGAGGAAGCCTGGGTGGGGCGGGGGAGTGAGGGAGAATGGGCACTTCTGTTTGTTTTCAGACAAAGCACGTTGGGCCCAGATTGGGACGTATAACTCATCCCAACCCTCCGACCACCTTACATATTCAATCTGTCCCTAAAACAGAGTAGTATGCGGGTGTTTATTCTGATTATTTGGTCTAGCGATGAGCACTAAATATCAAAATAGCACAGTAAAAATGTCATAATACAGGGAGCAATTTTGTCTGGTTTCTGTAGAACCCAAGGCCCTAAACCTAAAATTTAAGTTCAAGGGCTAACAGTATTAAATTATAATTTTGTTAAAGTAGAGTTGATTTCTAAGCCCCACATACTTCCTTAATAAAATGATGTTGGAAATTATGCACTGGCTGCTTCCCGAGCTTAAATTAAATCTTCATTATTTTATTTATGTTGATTTGTGGGAATAAAGTCCTTTGGAAGACACTACTAAGACAATAATCTATTAGCTACTGACAAACTATAGGAAGTATAGTGATCAGCAGGTGGAGGTTAGGAATCTAATATTTATTGAATAACTACCATGAGCTAAATACTAGTTTTGACATTTTATTCATGTTTTAATGAGCTAATGAATATACCGGGAACAGGGCTGCTACATAATTGATGCTTACTAAATGGTCATTATTATTTTAATGATTATAATCTAATTCAATTCTCACAAAAGCACTGAAGGTTCAGCACCATCTCCAGTCTATGGATGAGGTTCCGAGAAGTTATATATTTTCTTCTTCAATGTCCTCAATGCTAGGACATAGCAGACCTGGTATTGAAACCCAGTATATGTGGTCCAAGCATTTACCAATGGCCTCTTGCTGTCTAATTCATTCCACAGAACAGAAGCGGCTGCACCTTCTGCCTAACATGCGCCAGGCTCCTGTCTAAGGTCTGTTCCCACTGCCTGGCCAAAGCACTGTATGAGGCAGACCAGGCAAAGGGCGCTTCCACAGTAAACCACTCTGCTCTAGGGAGAAGGAGTTAAAAACAGAAAGGCACTAAGAGTAACTAACAGCTGGGATCTAATTTACCTTGCTCATGTATAAAAACTCCTAACCATGTATAAACTAAAAGCTCCTAACCAATCTCCTTGTAGCTAATATCACCCTCAACCCAGTCTCCACACATTCCTGCTTAAAGTCTTTCACTGGCCTCTCATTACCCTTAAGATAAAATCCAGTCTCCTAAGCTGCATCAAAGTCTGTCATGTGCTGGCCCTTGCCTCTTCTCCAGCTCTACTCACTACTCTCCCATATACTCCCACTCCATGCTTCAGCTCATCTAAACGATGTGCGGTGCCCCCAAACCACCACGCTTTCTAGCCACTCAACCTCCTTCTGCCTAGCATCTCCTTTTAAGTATCAGCTCAAATATTACCTTTTCTATGAAGCCTTCCCTGACCCTCCCACACACCTCAGACTCTGGTCTCCTTAAGAGTGTCCTGTCACATAAACAGTTCGACAATAATTTGAGCGCAGGCACTGTACTAATAAGTTACAGGGCTACAAAGAATTTTAGGCCTCCAAGAAGCTTGCAGGAGAAAAAAGGAAGGTGGGAAGAGGAGAAGAAGCTTGAGGCTGGTAGAGAGACAAGTGCTATGACAGGGGTGCTTAGGGTGCTAAAAGAACATTTCAGGGAGTTGAGGGAGGAAAAGAGACTAAGGGGACAGTTAGGCTGTAGGAGCTCAGGTCTGAACGATGCTCTATGAAGGGAGTTAAAACAGTTCAGAAATCGCTGGACTCAGAGAAATGGGTTCTCAACAAATATTTGTTTGAATCAGTGAATCATTTGTCAGATCGTCAGGCCAAGACTTGAAATGACTGCAAAAGTTAATTATGCGGAGGTAGATAAGAACAAGTAGTTCTCATTAGGCCAAGATAATTTCTACTTAAGTAACCATAGCCTTCTAAGGGCTGTTGAATAGAAGTCGTCTCTAATACAAAAGTGATTAGAAGTTCCTAACAGTACTTTCCATACACATTAATCACTGCTCTGGTCTTCCAACAAAAGAGGATTCTACAACATAAACGATAATAGTCATCACTTTTTAGAACACCTATTCTGTGTTAAGGGATACGCTAGGTCTTTAAACACATTTTCTCTAATGCTAATTTGCCAGGGAGATTTTATTGTATCTATTTTGTAAGTGGAAAGTGAGACTCAGAAAAGGCGAAATAACTTGCTCAAGGTCACCCAGAGAGTAAGCTACAAATAGGAAATTCAGTCTAACTCCCAAGCCAATGCTCTTTTCCACTCTATCACAGGATTACCTAAATAAATGCACCTCTGGCTTTTAAGTGACCTCACCTGAACTCTCAGAACAGAAGGCACCTTAGTCTAAATCACTTCCTCCACCACATCCAGTACTTGAGTCTCTTGTGTAATACTCTACACTAAGTAGCTGTCTACTACTCAAGTGTGATCCCCAGACCTGCAGCATCAGCATCACATGGGAGCCTGGCGAGAAATGCAGAATTTAAGGCTCCACCCAGCCCCACTAAATCAGAACCTTTATTTTTAAAAAGATCCCCTGGTGATTCACAGGCACATTAAAGTTCGAGAAGTTTGATCCAGCCCACTCTTCCCATATCTGGCTGTCCATCAAAATCACAAGGAAAGCTTTTAAAAAATACTGATGTGCAGACAGACCTTACCCCAAATCCACCAAATCCTCTCCAGAGGGTAAAACTCAAAAAGTTGTATTTTACCAGGTCCCCCCACTCCCCCATGATTCTTGTAGAGCTAACTTGAGCTTTCTAACTAGAGATTCCAATTCCCTTAACCAAGGGATCTCAACCCTAATTACCCATCAGGATCACTTGGGAAGCTTTTAAAAAAATGCCATGTCTGGACTACCATCATAGACCACTCAGAATTTCTGAGGGTGGGGACAGGTATATCAAGATTCCTTAAGTATTCCCAGGAATATACAGAGTTGCAAGCTAAGGTTAACTATTCTTTACATAAAATGGTTTCAAGTATTACTGATATTTTTATCTAAACCTCTCCGAAACCATCACATCTACAATGTTAATATAGTACTCTTTGTATAAAAGAAGACTTGCAAATTCCTCATTCAAGGTATTTATCCTTTTTTTCTCCTTCCTTTTCTTTCCTTCCTTCCTTGGCCACCAGAACACATTGTTGACACACACTAGGGGTTATCCAAAACCCCTAAGTATTATTTTTATTTTACTGTTTATTCATTTTGAAATAATTTCAGACTTACAGAAAAGTGGCAAGAATGGCACAGAGTTCCTCTATACCCATTACCCACCTTCCCCAAATGTTTACATCTTACATAACCATAGCACAGGAAAATAACACTGACACAATACCATTTAGTAATCTACAGACCTTATTCAAATTTCACCAATTGTTTCACTAATGTCCTTTTTCTGGTCCAGAATCCAATCCAAGATCTATCTCACACTGCAATTAGTTGTTATATCTCTTTACTCTTCTCCAATGTGGGACAGTTGTTAAGTCTTTGTCTTTTATGATCTTGAAAATTTTGAAAAATATTAGCCCAGTTATTTTGTATAGTGTGCCTCAACTTCAGACAATTGGTTTTGTCTGAAGTTTCCTAATGATTACATTCAGGTTACAAATTTTTGACAAGAATACCACAGAAGTTATACTCTGCTCTTATCAGTGCATCCCATCAAAAGGCACACGATGACAATACATCTTATTATTGGTGATGTTACCTGTGATCACTTGGTTAAGGTACTGTCTTCCAGGTTTCTCTGCTGTAAAGTTGCTGTTTTTCCCTTTGTAATTAATTATCTTGTGGGAAAATGCTATGAGACCATAAAAATATCCTTTTGGTTATCATCAATTTATCAATTTAAATTTAACATCCATTGATTGTTCTTTCTTCCAACATTATTATGGTGTTCCCCAACGGTAATTTTCTAATCATCATTCCTTCTACAGTTATCGGAATTCATAATATGAGGAAGAGCTCCTCTCTTTTCCCCCATTAATTTATTTATTTATATCAATATGGCTCATGGATATTAATTTTATTTTTATTTATTATATTAATCCATTACTACCATTATTTTGCTGCTCGAATTGCTCAGATTTGGCCATGGGAACAAATATTGGCTTCTTCATGTTGGTTCCTGTATTTTTTTCATATGTCCCAGTCACTTTTTTTTAATTGTGGTAAAAAACACATAACAAAATTTACCATCTTAACTATTCTTAAGTGTACAGTTCAGTAATGTTAAGCACATTAGCATTGCTGTGCAAAGAATCTGCAGATCTTTTTCATACTGCAACTGAAACTCTATATCCATTGAATAACATTTCCACATTTTCTTCCTCCTCTCAGCCCTGGCAACCACCCTTCTAATTTGTTTCTATGAATTTGACTACTTTCGACAACTCAGGTAAGTGGAATCATATAGTATCTGTCTTCTTGTGACTGGCTTATTTCATTTAGAATAATGTCCTCAAGGTTCATCCATGGTGTAACATGTGACAAGATTTCCTTCCTTTTTAAGGCTGAATAATATTTAATTGTGTGTTTATACAATTAAACACATTTTGTTTATCCATCCATCTGTTGATGGACATGCTCTTTGCTATTGTGAAAAATGTTCCTATAAACATGGGTGTACAAATATCTCTTCAAGATCCTGTTTTCAATTCTTTTGAATATAGACCCAGAAGTAGGATTGCTGGATCATATGGCCTGATCATTTGTTTAAGCACTTCCTTACTTTCTGGTATCATAAGATACTCCAGATTCCTCATCTTGTACTTTCCCTGCCCCAGCTCTGGAATCAGCTATTTCCCAAAAGAACTCTGGTTCTTTTTTATAGAGAATAGATTTTAGAAACCAAAATTTGGACATGAAGTATGCTCATTGCTACTGGGATAACATTCTTGTCCCTTGTAGCAGTATGTATATACATATGCATGTGTATATATGTATATATGCATATGTATATACATATACATACATACCTATATCTACTTATCTTAATAGAGACGCATCATGAATTATACCATAAATTATACAGATCCCTCCTCCAACCCAACACCACAGGGTTCATTCTTTCCTTTCCCTTTTCCTTTCGTAACTCCTTCCTCCCACAATGAAAAACCTGACTCTCACTATCCACAATACATTTACTAATATTTGCTCGATTCTAGAAAACACATAAAATAGCGTCAAACTTCTAAACAATACCTTATGGGAAAAATACTAACCATAACATAATATTTATACACAGTTGTCTTTAGCTTTACAGTACTTAGTCAAAATACTGCTTCCGAAATGACTTAAGTTAGTTCTTTTCTTCTCCATCCCTTCGTTGAGGTTCTAGTATTCATATGTAACACAGGTTCATTTCTTACCATTTGTAGTCCATTTTGGGTTCTCTCCACATTTAGGTTGATGTTAATTATCTACTTTGGGGATAGGTAAAAGATTAACATGATTCTAAAAGTCTGAGGACACAGACTTTCAGAAAAGTGTCACTCCCCCAAAATTCTTTCTACTCCATTCCCTTTTCTCCGTTCTTTCCAGCTCATTACTATCCAACCGTGTAAGTAACAAATCTCATTAGTTCCAGTTTACCCAGAAAAAAAAAATACATACTTTCTTATTTCCCTTTTCTTCTTATATAAAAATAATACAGTATTGATTTTTTTTGCACTTGTGCTTTTCATTTAATATTCACTTAATATATTCTAGAAATCACTCTAATTGGTATAGAGATCTTCCTTACTCATTTTTACAGAAACATAGTGCTCCATTACATGGATATAACACAGTTTATTCAATCATTTTTTTTTATTTGGGCGTTTAGGTGTTTTCCAATATTTTGCATTTAAAACAATGCTGCAATGAGTAACCCTAACCATGTGCATTTTCATGTTGATGGAGGTCTATCTTCAAGGTAGATTCCAAGAAGTGGGATTACTGGGTAAAAAGGCAAGTAAGTAAATAATATTATTAGATATTGCCAAATTCCCTGAAAAAAGGTCGTATCCATTTGTAATCCATCAGCAATACATGAGAGCATGCTCTCCCACAGACTTGCCAACAGAATATGTTGTCATACTTTTTAATTCTTGCCAATGAGATAGGTAAGAAATTGTACCTTAGTCTTGTTTTCATTTTCATCTCTTTAATTATAAGTTTGAAGCTCTTTTTGTACTATTTTGAACCACTTTATATATTTTATATCTTTTTGCATATCTACATAAACTGTTCATGATGGTTTCCATTTTTCTATCAAGGTTTTTGGTCATTTGTCCCTCCATTTAAAATAATTCTTTATATGTTAGGAATGTGTTACTCTTTTGTCTTTGACATATGTTGCAGATAATTCCCAGTTTGTCAGCTGCCTTTTGACCTTTTTTACAGTGAGTTTTTTTTGGGGGGAGAAGGCATAAAAAAGTTTTTCTTTTTATATAACCACATTTATTGATATTTTATTTTATTGCCTCTGAATTTTGAGTCATGGTTTAAAAAAAAAAAAAGAAGAAGAATTCACCTCTGTTTTTTTCTAGTTCTTGTATGGTTCCAGTTATTACATTTGGATCCCTAATCCACTTGGAGTTTATTCTTGTGTATGATGTGAGATACGGATCCAATTTATCTTTCTCCAAATGGCTACCAAGTTGTTTCAGCACTATTTATTAAAAAGTTTCTCTTGAGTTAGAATCTTGGGAGCAGACGTGAAACCACCTGCAGAAGGAATCTGCTGCAATAACTGAACAGACAATTTCCATTAGGCAAGTCAAATCAAGATAGAAAAATGTCAGAAAGAATACAGGCCCTTCTGGAATGAGAGGCAGTGACTCTTCATTGAAAGTTCAGGACAGACAAATCTCCAAGGAAAGAACCCTGGGGCTGCCCAGGGAAGGGACTACCTCCTGCAAGAATTCCAGAAGGGGAGGTACAGGGATCTCTCAGAAAATGGGAGAGGATAAGAATGGTGTCAGTCAGGAGTTCTAGAGTCTAGGGGAGTAGTTATTTGGAGCCAGAAAGTGAAATGCACTTTTTTTTTTTTTTAAATCTGAGATCAACCATAAAAAAAAAAAGTGCTATACTTAAAGGCCAGCTTTTCAGCAGCTCCAACCACCACAAAGACCACAGAGGCACCAATGCCTGCAATGATCTTACTGCTTAAGCACCCATTCCCATCCTTCCTCTCGTTCACAACTATTTCTCAGGTTTAATGTCAAATTTTTCTCTTTGTCCTGCTGTCTCACGTAGATTCCACTCTTTGACCTTTGGACAATACCCGACATTTTATTTTAGTTTCTTTTCAAGGCTCTGTCTCTTGGCTTCATGTTTTGAGGATTTGTTTTTCCTCACTCAAAATAGTTCTGGGATCAAGCATCTTCAGAGTTATTTAATTCATTGGGCAGCATAGACACAAATCCTGGAGCCCATGAGCTTTTTCAGAGGCCCATAAAATGCTCAAGTCCTAAAATAAATTTGTATGGGCTCTAAATAATACAATAAAACTGGAAAATTGAAAGTAATAAATGTTTCATTAAAATTCACAAATATAAAAAAAAGTACCTCTTTATCCCACTGATTTGAAAGCTACCTTTATCATATACTAAATTTCTGCAAGTTCTTGTGTATATATCTAGGCTTTGTATTCTATATCACTTGTGTATTTCTTTATTCAAGTACCAGTACAACGATGTTTTATTTATAAAAGCATTATAGTACATTTTAATGTCTAATAGGGCTAGTCCCTCCCCTCCTGAAAAATATTTTTTATTGTTTTCTTAACTATCCGTGCATGTTTATTTTTCCATCTGAACTTTAATATCTATTTATCTAACTTCCAAACAACAAGAATTTTTATTGGGATTATATATATGTTAATTTAGGGAGAATAGTCATCTTTATGATGTTGAATTATCCTAATCAAGAGCAGGTGCTGTCATTCCATTTGTTCAAATATGTCTTTCAATAGTGTTTTAATATTTTCCTCCTGTATGTTTTATACACTTTTTGTTAAGTTCACTTCTAAGTATTCAATCTTCATTGTAATTATAGATGAGGTTTTCTCTACCATTATGTTTTCTAATTGGTTACTTTTTTGTGTATATGAAAGCTACTGATTTCAATATGTTAATATTATAACCTGTTACCTTATCTTTTATCGTTTGAGTTTTGTCAATGAATCTCTGCGGTCTCTAGGATTACTATCGTATCATCTGTAAAATGAAATAGTTTTACTTCATTATTAACCCTTATGCCTGTATTCAATTTCTTTAGTCTAATTGTACTGGCTAATAAGTCTGGCACAGTAATGCAGTAGAGATAGTGGGCATACTTCCCTTTTTTGTGGACTTAGAGAAAATACTTGTAGTGTTTCCCAATTTAGTAAGTTTTAGAACTAAGGTATATATATTTTCTCATGTTAAGTTACTATCCACCGTGTTATTTTCTTGAGTGTTTTTATGAGGAATGGATGTTGAATTTTGACAATTTTGTCAGCACTGATGGCAATAAGCTTATGATTATTTTCTCTGAGACCTATTAATATGGTACTATGTGATATTAATAGATTTCCTAATAATGAACCTGCCTTGAATTTTTTTAATTAAATCCACCTGATCATAGTGAATTACATTTTTAATGTGGTTTTAGATGCTGTTCGTTAATAAAATATTTATTAGTACTATATTAGTACTATATGTGTGGCATTTCTTCATAAGTTTTCATAAGTTTTCTTTTTTGCACTGTCTTTATTATATTTAGGTACTAATATTATCTTTGCTTCATATGAAGAAATAGGAAGTTTCTCTTTATTTTTAATATTCTTAAATAATTTATAGAGCTTTGGGACTATCTGATATGTGCAGGTTTGGTAGAATTCCCCTGTGAAAAAAATCGAGACCTGGAATTTTTTTTTCCTTTTTGAGGAACAGTTCCTTAATAAGCTTCTCTATTACATCTACAAAAATTGGTCTGTTTAAATTTTCTGCCTCTACCAGTTTCGATAATCAGAATTTCCCAAGGAAATTATTTATTTCATCAACATTTTAAAATGTATTTGCGAGACTGGATTAAACATGGCAGAATGAGAGACATTCCCAGATCTCTCCCCTTGAAACGACAATAAGCTGAACATCTAAAACTCAACAAAAAACACCCAAACTGCACACCAGCACGTCTGAGTGTGGGATCTGCTACCACAGGTCAGAACCCTGGGTGTCGGGCAGTAGACAGGGAGAAATAAAGAAGATGCCTCTCGCGGCTGCCCAGCTGCCAGAGCTACCTGTAGGAGGAGGGGGAGGGGAGATGGTGCAGCGACACCCCTGAACAGCCCTGCCTGGGGATGCTGTGGCTCCACGCAGCCAGCGGCAGTGTTCAGCCATCAGGGCAGAAGGCAGAGAAATGGGGACGGCAGAAAAGCGGGGACAGCAGACAAACACAGTTGATATTTACCAGCCTCAGTGGCAAAACCCAGACTAAACCGTAGTCCCCATCCCCCAACCCAGAGTGCCCATCCCCTCCATACCCTCCAAAACTAAACACAGCAGAGCCCCAGGAAAATCTGAGCAAACGCTGCCAAAACTGTCGCTAACACTGACAAAACCTGAGACTGAGGGTAGCGAGTGTGATTAAACATCTATAAGGAAAAATAAGACATTATTAAGATGTCAAGGGACACTTCATAATGATAAAGGGAATCATGCACCAAGAAGACATAATACTTATTAATATATATATACTACCAATCAGGGAGTCTCAAAATATGTAAAGCAATTACTAACAGAACTAAAGGTGAAACAGACCAAAACTCTATCATAGTAGGGAACCAAAATACCCCAATGTCTGATACGTACGGATCATCCAAATAGAAAATCACTAAGGAAATAACATCCTTAAATGACACATTAGACCAACAGGACATAATTGACATTTACAGAGCCTTCCATCCCAAAACAGCTGCTTATACATTCTTCTCTAGTGCACATGGAACATTCTCAAGGATTGACCACACACTGGGACACGGAAATAGTCTCAACAAGTATAAGAGGGTTGAAATCATACCAACCATATTCTCTGATCATAATGCTTTGAGACTGCAGCACAACTGCAAAAAGAAATCAGGACGAACCACAAATACATGCAGATTAAACAACATGCTACTGAAGAATAACTGGGTAAGAGAAGAAATAAAAAGAGAGATCAAGAGATACATAGAAACGAATGATAATGATAGTACAACATATCAAAACTTTTGGGACACAGCAAAATTGGTCATAAGAAGAAAGTTCATATTATTACAGGCCAAAAACAAGAATGAGCCCAAATAAACAACCTAACACTTCATCTTAAAAGATCAGAAAAGGAAGAACAAATGAAGCCTAAAGTCAGCAGAAGGAAAGAAATAATAAAAATTAGAGCAGAAATAAATGAAATGGAAAACAAAAAAAAAATAGAAAAAATAAATGCAATAAAAAGCTGGTCCTTTGAGAAGGTTAATAAAATTGACAAACCTCTGGCTAGACTCACTAGAAAAAAGAGAAAGGACACAAATAAACAAAATCAGGGATGAAAGAGGGGAAATTATGACTGACATCGCAGAAATACAAAGGATCATACAAGAAGATTATGAAAAAGTATATAACACCAAATTAAATAACCTAGAAGAAATGGACCAGTACTTAGAAAAATACGATCTTCCTAGACTGAATCAAGAAGATCTGGAAAATCTAAATAGACCTATCAGCGGTATGGAAATTGAAACGATCATCAAAAACCAACCGAAAAGTCAAAGTCCAGGACCAGATGGCTTCACCAATGAATTCTACCAAACATTCAAAGAAGATTTAATACCGATTCTCCTCAAACTCTTCCAAAAAATTGAAGAGGAGGCAATACTTCCCAACTCATTTTATGAGACCAATATTACTTTGATACCAAAACCTGGTAAAGATAACACAGAAAAAGAAAACTACAGAGCAATACCTCTCATGAACACAGATGCAAAAATCCCTAATAAGATATTAACGAACCAAACACAGCAACATATTAAAAAGATGATGCACCACGATCAAGTGGGCTTCATCCCAGGGGCACAGGGATAGTTCAACATATGCAAATCGATTAATGTGATACACCACATAAATAAATTAAAAAATAAGAATCATATGATCATATCAATAGATGTGGAAAAAGCCTTTGACAAGATACAGCGTCCATTTATGATCAAAACATTTAACAAAAGGAAAATACCTTAATATAATAAAGACCATACATGACAAGACCTCAGCCAACATTATACTTAATGGTGAAAAACTAAAAACCTTCCCTCTAAGATCAGGAACAAGGCAAGGCTGTCTACTATCACCATTGTTATTAAATCTAACATTGGAGGTCCTGGCTAGTGCAATCAGGCAAGATAAAGATATAAAAGGCAACCAAATAAGAAACGAAGAAGTCAAATTGTCACTATTTGCGGACAACATGATTCTCTATACAGAAAATCCTAAAGACTCCACAAGAACATTACTAGAAACAATAAGGAAATACGGTAAAGTTTCTGGATACAAAATCAATGTTCAAAAATCCATAGCATTCCTATACTCTAAACACGAAGTGTCTGAAAAAGAAATGAAAAAAAAATAATTCCTTTTACAATTGCAACAAAAAAGAATAACATACCTAGGAATAAATCTAACAAAACGTGTGAAGGACCTATATAATGAACACTATAAGACCCTACTAAAAGAAATCAAAGAAGGTACAAAGAAGTGGAAAGATATTCCATGTTCTTGGATTGGAAGAATCAACATAGTTAAAATGACCTTATTACCTAAAGCATCATACAGATTTAATACAATCCCCATCAAAATCCCATTGGTAATTTTTAAAGAAATAGAACAAAAAAATCATCGGATTTATAAGGAAGCACAAAAGACTCCAAATTGCCAAAGCCATCCTAAGAAAAAAAGAATGAGGCTGGAGGCATCACTCTGCTCGACTTCAAATTATACTACAAAGTGACAGTAACCAAAACAGCACAGAACTGGAAGCAAAACAGATACACAAGCCAGTGAAACAGAATCGAGACTCCACTAGTAAACCTATATTTATATGGGCAAATATTTTTCAACCAAAAAACCAAAAACATACAGTGAGAAAGGAAAGCCTCTTTAATAAATGGTGCTGGGAAAACTGGAAAGCCACTTGTAAAAGAATGAAACTAGATTGTTGTCTATCACCACACACCAAAATTAACTCAAAATGGATGGAGGGCCTGAATATAAGATCTGAAACAATAAAACGCATAGAAGGAAACAGAGGATCTAAACTCAAGGACCTTGGACTTCAAGAAGATTTCATGAATTTTACCTTAAAGGCAAGGGAAGTAAAAGAAAAATAAATGAATGGGACTTTATCAAACTAAAAGGCTTCTACTCAGCAAAAGAAACCATCAACAAGGTAAAGAGAGAACCATCCGAATGAAAAAATATATTCGCAAGCAACGCCTCTGATGAGGGCCTAATATCCAAAATACACAAAGAACCCATACAACTCAATAACAGCAACAAAAAACAAATGATCCAATTAAAAAATGGGCAGAGGACCTGAACAGACACTTCTCCCTATAGGACATATAAATATATGAAAAGATGCTCAACATCGCTAGCTATTAGGGAAATGCACATCAAAACCACAATGACATACCATCTCACACCTGTTAGAATGGCTACACTCTACAGGAAAAGTAATAACAAATGTTGGAGAGGATGCAGAGAAAAAGGAATTCTCATACACTGCTGGTGGAACTGCAAATTTGTACAGCCACACACAGGAAAATTTGGAAGTGGGGAAGAGGGAAGTTGAAGGAGCCCAAATCCAGTAGCGTCCTGTTCATTATAAAGTAGATAGTTTATCTGCTGAGAGTGAAAGGGACAGGGAGAATGAAGAAGGATTCAGGAAAGGGACCCTGTGAGAGGCTGGAAAGAACAATGACTGCTAAAGATTTCCTGGTGGCACCAGGACTCAGGAGGGCTGGAAATCATAATTCTGTCATTGAATTAGTCAGCAGGGTTATGTGACTTCCTCTAAAAGTGTTCAGCAGGCCTGAGCCATGAGTGGACATGAAAACAACCGAAGTGTCCTACAATGGATAATTGGCTAAACAAACTGTGGTACATATATATAATGGAATATTACTCAGCCATAAGAAGAGATAAAATATTGCCATTTACAACAACATGGATGGACCTTGAAATCATCATACTAAGCGAAATAAGCCAGACAGAAAGGGTTGAAAATTACATATCACTTATATGTGGGATATAAACCTAAAAGCAACAAATGAACAGGGCAAACAAACGGAGACTCATGGATATGGACAATGAACTAGTGGTTACCAGAGGGGAGGGGGTTGGGGGATAGCTAAAAATGAAAAAATAAAATGTTAAAATTTTAAAAAATGTACTTGCATTGACCTGCAAAGACACATAACTTTTTGTTTAATTGGTTACTTCTCCATTATCCTTTATTTTGTCTATTTGTGCTTTCTTCCTTTTTCTTCTTTATCATGTTGGCCAGTAACTTGTCTATTTTAATAATATTTTCAAAAAATATTTAAAACATGATTTCAAGAATTATTGCTATTCTGGTCCTAAATACCTCTAAAACCATGATACCTAGAACAAAACAGAAGTCTCTGGGTGTAAAACCAGACATTCAAATTATTTCACAGTTTTTCTTTCCTTTTTCTTTTCTTTCTTCATTTTTTTTGTTCTGCCTCACAGTATTGACTCACGTAGTCTGATCAACTAAAATACCTAAGTAATTTTTAACACATTCTGCTGTTAAACCAATCTCTTCCATCTTCGTTCTTTTAAGATTGATCTTCTTGATCCACATTTACCTCTAATTAATTTCAACTTGTTAGATTCCATCTCACCACATCCTTCTAGACCCTGTCATTTCATACATTCATTTATTCAAATCAACCAACACTACAAGGAACTATGCCATACCCAGAACTTACAGGCACAGAAATAACTACACCACAAAGTGATTACTGCAGCAATAGAGAAAGGTTTAAAAATGTTATCTACGCACAGAAGCAACAGGGTGGAAGGATGTAAGGATCGGGGAAGGGTCAAGAAGAAAAGAGACACTTGGCTGGATCTTTAAAGATGTTTACCAGGTGGAGAAGAGAGATGGTCATCCTAGGGAGAGGCGATTAAAAAATAATAATAATAATAAATAAACAAAGGAAAAGCCGTGAAGGCATATGGTTTCTTGGAGGAACAGCCAGTTAACAAATCAGTGTGTGGGCAGAACCGTCAGGTGAAGAAATAGGTCAGCACAAGACCTACCAGCACTTAGACTTAAGGTTTAAAGACCTTCAGCAGGAAAGCCTGGAGTTTGAAATAGCAGGGTAAAACTGTGAGGCCTGCATCTTAGAAGTTCACTCCAGACACAGCATAGAATATGGGATAAGACAGAGGAGCAACCAAATTTGGAGAAACCAATGAAGAGACCAGGTAGCAATTCAAATGAGAAAAGATGAGAGCCTAAACTAAAGTGTATAGTTAGAAAAGGACAAATTCCAGCAACAAGTCAGAGGTCACTGAGAGGATATTAGCAGTGACAAAAAGAGAGAGTCCAAAAAGACATGCCTGAATGGATAATAATGCTTTAACTGAGATGGTGAACATATGAAGCACAGTATTAGGGAAAAAGAAATAGTTCTGAGGATATTTACTACTGCCAACTGCTGTGTGCTGGTAGACAAAGAACTTGGTGGACCAGTCAAGCAACCAAGCCACAGGGAACTTACAGAATATAGAAAAATTCCTATGAAGATTGTTAACAGTATTTCGCTCATACCATTAACAAACCGGAGGAGAAACAAGACAAGAGCTGTATCTTGTAAAGGTTAAAGTTAAATCTAGCCTTTCTCCGATTCTTTACTCCCCACAGTCAGTAAATTTTCCATCAAAAAATGCACATAAACCCAGCTCTTTGGATGCTCAGGGTCTCATTCTCTGACTTTAAGAAGAGACAACGCTTTTGTCTATGGAGTATTACTCCTCTAATAAACTTTGTCTTTGACTCTGGCTCTCTCTTGAATTTTTTCCTGTGCAAAGCCAAGGACTCTTTCTCAGCGTAGGGCTTAAGTCTCCACTCACTTGGGGCGAAATTTGCCCCATTCAGCTCAGAAGGACATAGTAGACACCCATGAGGACCAATCACATTACTCACACCCCCACATAGAGTTTGTCTTAAAAGAGGCCTCTAGTGCAAGCCTACGCCCTGAGTAGCTCTGCTGTTTGGTTTTAAATTTTACTAGAGCTACTTCTGTAGCAGATGAAATACCATATGCTTTTTGCAAGAGGCTGTTACTCTCTGGGGGTTGAACTAGTAGCTTTTTTTTCCTTTTTTTTTTTTTTTTTTGGCCTCATAATCTTTTCTCAAATTATAACATGTATAAAAGCCAGATATGTAAAACAGAGAAATGAAGGGCTTCTCTGGTTAAGGCCAGGGTGAGGAATTCAGCCCTCCTCCTTAGCCCTCTTCTCTACACCCCTGCAAGCCATTTGAAATAACCTTTTAAGGGCTTCTTGCATCAGCTAGGGGAAAAAAAAAAAAAAAAACCTACACTGAATTTTGTTTACTTCTAGCACTGTCATTTTATAATTCAATTAGTCAGTGAAGAAAAAAACAATAGGTTCAACAAAATGAAAATATCTGAAATATTAAGAAATATATCTTGAACATGCCCCTAGATCTTGCTATTTCCACCAACAGCTGGAGAAGCACCATGGTACCACAATTAGTTTCCAAACAGGCCCACAAGAACGGGGTGGAAGGTAGCTAGCATCTCTTGGGGTGGCTGTCCAGTTCACAATGATTCCCCCTTCTGTATAAACATGCCCCCTCTGCATACACAGGCCCCCGGACTGGGCTAGTATTGTATCACCCCCTCCACTAGCCAGTTGACTAGTCTTACTAGTTGATTGGTCAAGCCCAGCAGATCTCTGGAATTTTTCAATTTCGCACTTAGGAAAGGAATCAGTCCCCTTCCCCTCCCACCTATTTCTCCCAGTCTCTCTTTGACCAAGTTGTAAGATATAAAATTCAGATGCTGCAATGGGCCATGTTGCTCACCTGAGAGAGAAAAGCCATATGTAGTCAAAGTGAATAAAGCCACCCACAGAAAGAACCAGAGACAAGAGGCAAAGAGCAGAGGGAGATATCCTGCCAATGTTTGAGTTCTTGATTTTTCAATGAGATTGCTCCATTCGCACCCTTTCCATGGTTTAGTTTTTCAGCCTTTCTTGGATTCCATGAGTCAGTAGATTCCACTTTCTATCTCTGCTAGTTCAAGTTGGGTTCTGGGCACTTGCAACCAAACTAATAAAAAAGGTAAGACAATCGAACGAGATGACCACACAGAACTAACCTTGGTCCAGAATTAACATTTCTAACTTGTTCCAGGGGAGCTAGAAGGATGCCTGAGTAATCCAGAAGTCTAAAAGACTGAGGGTTTTATGACAAACCTCTGAGTCAGGCCTCAGGGAAAAGAAAAGTAAACACAGCAACAGTCAAAGCTGTCTGAATGGGATTTTGGCTGGACTGCTCTAAAGCTATGAGAGTCGCTGGTGTGGGGAGGCCTTAGTAACTCTATACTCTTCATCAGCTTCCTCCAAGATATTCCAAATAACCATACAATATAAGTTAAAACTTCTCCAGTATAGATAATTCTGTCTACCATCTTCACTTGTGCAGGAAATCTTGATTTTCGAACGCTTTCCTGCAGCCAAATGTAACGTACTTTCTGTTTTTCTTTGGGCCCTGCCCTTCCTTCCAAACAAGTTTGTAAACCCAGCCTCTGCTCTCTATCTCCTCTAAGCCTCAAGGTCAAAGAGAATTCCAACAGGGAACTTGTTTTGTTAGAGTTGCAAAAGCAGTGACCTGGCTTCACCGGGGAAGTCTGTGGGACCTACAATTCCTTGTGTAGAAACAACTGAGAAGTGGGCTTTATGGCTCCCCGCTGGAAAACAAGAAAAGCAAACAAGAAAAGAGGCAAGCCTCCCGTAGTGTGCTGGAGAGAGAGTTCAGGAGACCTGAACTGCCCAAAAGGAAATCAGTTTTACAGTGAAACCAGATACCTGTTAAGAACTTTGAGACCCTTCAGCTGCAGCATATGAGGAGTTGGGGGTGGGGACCTTGTTGAGAGATGGCAGGAGGTTTGGAAACCTTTAGTTATTATTGGCCTAAATTTTGCCAATAAAAGACCATAATATAGTATTTCTTTTCCATTAACTCTTTCAGGGCTTTACTGAATCAGGAAAGACTACTTATTTATTGAACCTGGTAGCTAATTAGGTAAAAATAAAATTCACGAATAAAAATATTAAATTTCTTCTTCCCTGGATGGGCAGGGCTCTTTTATTAGTGTTCATCCCAGCAATCAAAGGATAATACACAAGAAAGTAAAGAGCTAAAGACTTTCTGAAAGATTTCATCTCCTAAAAACAGGGCATGGAGCCCACCCACCCTTAAGGCCTTTGGGACTCGTTCCTTAACCCTTGACCACTGAAGGTTATGTCCACGACCACTGAAATGGGCCTGGTTTGGGTATAACGAATAAGAAAATACATTGAGGGAAGTTTCATTCAGTTTGATTCTTTGGTCCTTATGGCCTAGACAACACGGCCAGTCAGGGCTGATGAAGCATTTCTAGTACTCCCCAGACTCTCTGAACAGCCTGGGGGAGTGGCACCTGGCAAACAGTGTCCTATCACTCCACACGCCTGGCCAGCCCATCACTCACCATGAGGAACATAACACTGCTCGATAGCTTGCTGCAAGGGAACATCTGTTTAGCTGGCATTGACTCCTATGGGAAAAAAGCCAATAAACTTGGGTGAGGAGAAATTGGTCAGGATAGAAAAAAGAAGGTTGGGGAGTGTGTTGCTTTGTTACATTAAAGACTGAACTGGCCTTAAATTTCTACAGCAAAGCATAGAGGAATTCAGTGTGGAAATGTCTGAAAGCCTCTGCTTGGCCCCATGTTGCAAATCCTACTCCACGAAAGGCAGGAGGCACTTAGGAGAGATGTTCGCTGCAGCTGCTCCTCATGCCAACCCTCTTCCTCACTCAGTCTACCCCCTTATGGGGATGATACCAGACAAAGGCTCTTCCTGTATTTCTCAGGGACTGCCAAGCAGATGATCTCCACGTGGGGCTTAAATTTCTACTTTTCTACATGGAGAAAAACTGGTAGGGAATGCCTTCCAGGTCATATATTTAAAATGGTAAGGCTAAGACAGATGATTTCCTGTTGACCAACATTCTAACAAATCATTCCCACAACTTTCAGTTCCTCGGGCTATTCATGCTGCAGCCAGGCACAGGTTCGCTCTGCCTGACAGGCAGGATTTCTACATGACCACAATTTTCCCAGGTTTGATATTCTAAACATTTACTTTATTTTCATTGACCTGTGAGCTCCACTAGGGCATAGATTCTATGTTATTTGACTGCTATTTCCAGAGTCTGGCACAATGCCTCATAAACATAGTAATTCGGTGAACATCTGCTAAATTGAGTGCCTATATGCATGTTTACCAGACTAGCAGGAAAAAAAAGCCTGGTCTCAGTGAGCAGGTAGGTAGGTAAATATTTGGTACTTTTCATGATATCGTTAAGTAGAAGATATCTCTATGATCTTCCACAAACACTACCTCTTCTATGGCACTTATCACATTAAGCATTCTATCATGTTTTTTCTGTATACCTATAAATCTCTCCCTATAAATTCCTCGGAAGCAGGAACCAGGTGTCATTCAATTATTTTATCCATCCCTTCACCCGATAAATGAACTAAATGAGTGAATGAATGCTTATTAGCCAAACCATATTATAATCTTAGGTCTATCAAAACCTTCCAACATAACCACCAAAGTATATTTTTCAAAGTCCAGCCCCCAGAAAAACACTTGCAGAAGTTATGTTGGCTCATTAACCAAAGACAATGTTCATAAGACAACATCAAAACCAAGTGGCAGAGAACAAATAAATAGCTTGAGGCAGAATGGGAAAATGGGAAAATGAGAACTATAAAAAGCCCAGCCACACCCAGAAAGAACATAGGAGACAGGGGACGACTGCCAGGGTGGGCTACAGAATGTGGCAGTAGCCAAAACTTATGGATAATTCACAATGCAGATTAACCATGTCAATAAAACGGACTGCACTGACAGCAGTGATACAGATCAATTCTGTGAGTAATTTTTCAGGTGTGTTGAGATTCAGGGAACGTGGTAGAAGAAAATTCTGCGTGCAGTTATGCATAGTGGCATATGGTTGAGAACAGAGGCCAACAGTGGGTAGAGGAAAGCCTTGAATCAGAGGGCAGGATTTCTCTATGTTGCAGGGTTCCCTAATAATTAACCAATTAGAGTCATAGCTTCATTTCCTATGGCAGTATTCTTTGCTATAGAGAATGAGGTCACAGCCTTTAACCACAAAGACCTTAAGGCATCTGGGTGATGAAGAATAGCTTCAGATATGCTTGGATCATTCCCCAGAGATGACTGGATATATGTCTGGTATTCTTAGCCTCAGTAGAGTTTCTCAGAGGAACTGGAGTATATTCTGACTCTGGCTTTTAAGTCCCTGTCTACTTCCTTATCATATGACTCTAACAGAAGAGACTGAATATTACTGGATCTATTAAGCAACCCTAAAGGCTAAACTAGGTCAATCAGCGACCCACCAACTCTGAAATAACTAATCATAGCATTATTTAGTAACACTAAATGTGATACAGTATGTGGAAAGAAATATTTATTACATATGTGAAATAATTATTTAAACTGTAAGAAATATTTATTACATATGTGAAATAATTATTTAAACTGTAAGGAACCCAATAGATATTACTATTAGTATTATTTAGACGATGTCAGTTTCTCAGAGAAACCAAAAGTACTTATTGACTATCAGAGTTCAAATCTACTAATAGAAGAAAATAGATCATATATTAGCCCGTAGAAGGATAGAGGGAAGTTTACAGTATGGGTAGAAAAATCAAATGTCAGAAAGAAAAAAGAGGCATTACTGTATGATTTTAGAGATGAATGAAAATAAAGCTGTGTGTCTGTTGTTTTTATGAAGACTCCATTACCACTACAAAAAGAAAATTCTTCCACTTTCCCCTTCCTTTATGTTTTACGAGAACTAGAGGTCAGGGGATATTTATGAACACACTAAAACATGAAAAAGACAGCCAAGCCTCTTGGCTCTTCAGTTGAAAGGTTTGGAAGTGAAAAATGAGCAGAAGGCGAAGACTAGGACTGACTCTGTGCTGGTTTTCTCCTCCTGTTGAGACAGTGGGACCTGATACCTGGGGACAGAGTTTTAAAAAGGGGAGGCCAGAAGAGGACCTCAGGACCTTTTGCCACAATTCGGTGGATGAGTCAGACCTGCGCAGCTTGAGACCAGGGGAGGCCCAAAGGCAGAGATGGAGAAAAGAGAACCCAGGACTACTAGAAGCATTTAAAGAGGTGGCTTCCTGGCTCGTCTGTGTTTCAGCTCTCAGACCATAACCATCTGTTAACAATCTCCTTACATGTGTTCCAAAAGAACCCCATGCAAAGACAAGGAGCCCTGCAGCGGAGGCAGGATGCAAGCTCTGCCTTTCTGTGAAGGTTGTGACACCCTTCCGCCAAAGGAAAATTCTGACTCAGTCAGTTAGGTTGGGACAGCATCTCTGCAGTTTTCCTCCCTGTGACAGGAACAAGGCTGGGTACATGGGCCAGGGCTTGGGGAGGTTCTGGGACAGGTCAGGCTGCAGAGCTTCTTAATTAGAAACAAGAATTAAGGAAGGAGCTTGTAGTGCTGCTGTAGAAAGAAAATCATACACAAATTCATAAGAATGGTTACCCGTGGAGAAAAGGCCAGGACCAAGGCACTCAGTCTTGCCCATAATGTTTGTATTTAAGAAAAGAATGTATTCACATGTTCACTGTTTAATTAAAAACTGATTTAAAGAAAAAATCTTAAATTTAAGAAAAAGATGAAGGGAGAAGAGAAGAGGTGGAAAGAAAAGGAAAAAGGAAGAAAGACACAGCTAACAGTCGAAGTCTCCTTGTAGGGGGTCTTCCTGGATGCTGGAATAAGGAAACCCCAAGGGTGGGGCTCAGAAGCAAAGAAATACATATGGAGCAAATTTCAAGGGGGAAGTGTTACAAGAGAAAAAAATGGAATAAATAATTTTGAGAGAAAACAGTAAAGAGAAAAACACCCTAGCCAGCCCTCGCCAATACTGTCTGTCAGACTGGGGCCCCAGTCCCCCACTCTCACATAGAAGGGAGCAAATATTGGCTCCCCTGAAATGGGTCCAGAAACCCAAGACCCTTCTCTCCTCTCAAGTCCTCTCTACCAACCATGCGCTTGGTTGCGGAGAAATATTTTGCCGTGGATTTAGAAAAAGATACTCCCTGCCCTCTCTCAAACTTTCTACCAATGCAATGCCACCCTACCCCTCCCTCGGCTCAAAGAGAATGCGCACTTAAGCCACATATTCAGGGGAATTCCTTAGAGGTAATCCCTGGGTAGGGTGAAGACCACCTCTTCGGGTAAGGAGATGACCTCTAAATTTGTGGCCCTGTCTTCTGGGTTCAGATGAGCTACCAGGGATGATCATTGCCCAGCTTAGCTGAAGGCAGGCAGCCCTTTTGATTTCTCCTTGTTCACTGGTCTCAACCGCACCATACCCACCACCTTATAACCCCCTTAGGGACCTGCAGCGAATTTTCTGGAGTCCTCGTGAAGATGGGGGCGGAGGACAACCCTTTCCTGAAATTAGGCGGGAGGTGCTGGGGGAGGGGAGCTAGGGAGTGGGAGGGGCAGTTACCTCATTGAAGCCCTCCTGCAGGACGTCCAGTAAGTTCCCCCGGGTGAGGCAAGCTAGCATTGTTCCTGCCAGGGGTTCCCCGGGCGGGGTCTCCAGGCCAGGCGGTCGTCGCCTCCTCCTCCCTCTGCACACAAAGACTCTTCGCTTAGCTCATTGGGATCTCTTCGGAGTCCCGCATGCCACTTACTGGAAACCCAGACCCGAGCCAAACTAGCGGCATCCACTGGGCATGCTCACACGGGGGCCTCTGCAGGAGGAGCCGGGGTGCTGTCGTGGTTCCTATAGAAACAGCTGGGCGCGCACCGGCTGGAGGGCGCTGGCTGGCAGCCAGGCCCCGCCAGCAGGAGGGAGAGCACCGCTGGCGCGCGGGCGGGCTGGGGCGTGTGTGTGTGTGTGTGCGTGCGCGCGTGCGCGCGCACACACATACACGGGAGTGCCGGTACGCTTGCACACGCGCGCGCGCGCACACACACACACACACACACGAGATCTGCTGATTTAAGGCCGCAAGCACCCCACCACATGGTGGGTGGGAAGGACAGTGAATCACAGGATTTTTTTCCCCAAACTAGCTGAAAACAGCAAGCTTTTTCCACAGGGAGCCTGGACAGTGAGGTTAGGCTAAAGGACGAGAAGCAGAGGGAGAGAAACAAAAAGAGAAACAGAAGAACCATCCAGGAGAGAAAAAAGAGAATAGAAAGAAAAATTTAGTTGTTGATCGTATTAGGATATACTTAATAGAAATAGAGCTAATCACACAGGATAACAAAAGCATCAAGGGTAAACCAAGGATAACCAGGGTTTTAACAAAAATCCTTCTTTTTCTTTTTAAAATAACTGCTAAAATGTAAAACGCATTTTTAATGAGTTTTAATTACATGGGTTTTAATTAAAATTACCACCAAAATGTTCCGGTGCTTGTGAGAGAGTTAAGTAAAGCTTGCTCAAGTGAAACTGAGAGCTATTCCCCTCTGTTTCTAGTTATTCAAGTCACAGCTCTGATTATTTATTTTTAAAAACACTAGTCATTTGTACTCTCAGTGCACATTCTTTTTCTATAGGAAAACTGGAAACAGAAAGAACATCCGAATGTATTATGTTACATCTCATGATCCCAGATGGAGGGGAAGGGTTTACAGAGTGTTAAGGCTCAGAGAAGGGCAAGGCCTTATCCAGGGACAGGACTGGTCGTTGACACAGGCAACTTGAAGATCTAAGACTCTACACATAATTTTGCAGAAGGCTCAGATTCCTTCCCAAAATCCCCATTAGTACCTTAACAAGAAAAGTCAGTAATGGCTCTTATTCAACTTAATGACCTCCCCCTAAGGTCACTAGAGAAAATTTTTTTACCCAGAGCTGCCAGAACTAACAACATCTGGTCTGAATGTCTAAAGCTGCTAAATACAAAGATGCTTCTGAGAAGGGACACACTTTCCTGACCACAGCAAGCAGGAAGCAGAAAGCCAGCGGAGGTGTTAAGTGGCTGCTGCTGGTTGAATGCTATGGGTTCTATTCTGGATAAGGCTAGGGAGAAGCCATGATGACAAATCAAACTGAACCTAAGCAGCCCACAAGTCAGAAGACCACTGTCCTTCATGATCTATCTGGGGAATTCAGTTGTCAAGAACTCTCACCACAACCACAGTTCATGGTGTAATACCCTCAGGTGAGTCACTAAACTATGTTAATGCAACAAGGCCCTTTTTGAAGAGAGGTTATACTTCCAAAAAACATAACACTGCATGCAATGCATATATATGCATAGTTACACCAAACCAAAACTCCCAGTTGATGGATCATTGGAGAGAAGATTCTTATTGGTTGACAGCCCATCATGCTTTGGACACAGCAGAAAATATTGAAACATCAGAGGGAGCTCCTACTAACAGTTATCTATGCCAAGAGGTCACTGTTTCTCAAACAAGTCACATATCAAAGTAGGACCTGTGAGCTCAGTGTTCCTAGGAAAAGACTCATTAAATCACTGAATTTTTAAGCTCCAAAGAAAAGAACTCATTTGGCTCAACTCCCTCATTTCACAGATAAAGAAACTAAGGCTAGAAGAGGTACTTATCGTCAGTCAGCTAGTCTATGGGAGCTACTATCTGAACCAAAGACCTCTGATGCCCAACACTGTGCTATTTGCCCTACATCTCATAACATGCTGAAGAAGTTAGAGAGCATCGTGGTGAATTGATGAAAGATTTATTATAGGGCATATAGTCCAAGATTGCACTATTCCCTGAAGTCTATCATTATACCAACCACATATTCTACAATAGTGATATCCAGTAGAACTTTCTGTGATGGTGAAAATGTTCTATATCTGTGCTGTCCAGTACAGTGGCCACTAGCCCCGTGTGGCAATTAAGCACTTAAAATGAGAACTAAAATTTAAATGGCATTTAATTTTAATTCATTTAAATTTAGATAGTATAATTTCAAGATATTCTGTTCTATTGCCCCCAAATAACTATTGAAGTCTTTCAAAAATTTTCATATAAGCATGTCTCTCACACTTGGAAAAACACAGAATTTCTGTTGGACTGTATAATCTCAATTTTTTTTTTTCTGAGAAGGTAAGATCATCATATTTATTGTGGTCTGCCTTCAAAGGTAGCCTGGGCGAAGAACTGAGCTTTTGCTCTAAGCAGTTTTAACATTTACTATTCCTTCCATCCTCCCCATTCCAACACATTGTGATATCAATATGAGAGCTGGGAGAATAAATGGGTTAGCTAAGAGAACTAGGAATAACTAGGACAATGATCTGCATCCTATAATGCCCGTAATATGGGAAAACAGCAAGCCAGTCTGGGTAGCTGGAACCACTCCCACTACTGCAGGCCTGTCACTTACTCTGCCTGAGAGAAGAGGCAAAGGGTCCAAGCAAGCTGCTATCTGCATATTGCTGCCATGCTCCTGTTTTCTGAAATTATACCAGGCTTCCTCAGTCCTGCATTATTTTATCAATGATGGCAGACACCTCCCTTATCAACTAAAACTAAAAGCTAGCTACCCAAATATCTATATACAACTGTAACAATAGCAAAATTGAGCTTTTAGTATGTGCCAAGCCCTGTACTAAGCACTTAGATACATTAGCTCATTTGATGGTCACAATTACCATAAAAAGTATATTTTTTTATTGTCTCCATTTTATATAGGAAAGAGAGGTTTGGAGGATAAGGAATTTGCTCAGATCCTATAGCTACTAAATGGTGGAGCCAAAGTCTAAGTTCTAAATCATTATATGATACTTTAATATAATTCTTACAATATAGAAGGTGCTCAGTAAATGTTTTTAGTTAAATGAATGAATGAATAAATGAACGAGCCAGTGGAGGAAACCTTAGCAAACTCATGCATCACTTCTATTAATACAGATAATATCTTAGCCTATATAAGACTTTGAACTGTAATTTGGTGAAAATATTGACTGTGACTTCTCCCTGTGTAGAAGAAGTGTGAAATTCACACCAATGCAAAATTTAATAGATCTATTATGACCAATCATTAAGACTATGGCAATTTGAATAAATAAATATTAAAATTGTCAATGGCAATATTTTAAATGACTCTGAAATAATTTCTTAATCTTTCTTTTGTTTTCTCACATTAACAAGTTCCTTAGCAGTAACATTTGTTTAGAATTTGTATTGCATTTATCTTCAGAGACATCATCATAAATATATACAAAAGGGCTCACATCTACTGGCAAAGGTCCCTAACGTGTCCTGGTTCTTAAACAGTTCTCTTTGTCCCCAGCTTTTCTGCCAGTCCTTGCCCCTTAATCTTAGATAATCTTGCTGCTCAACTGCTCAAATGTCTTCAAAAACTCCCTCTTCCTAGCATATCAGATATGGATTCTTCATGCTCAACTCTTAAAGCCTTCTCCCAAAGCACGTAGGCCCAAGGTAGCAAGCTCCATAATGTCTCAATGATTTACAAGGCTCATTTTCACCTCCATGCCTTCACAATTGTCCCTCTGCCTAGAATGTCCCACATAAATTCACACACACAAGAAACAAGACCGAAAGAAAGAATAGTAAAAGGATGACTAGTAAAACTGAGAATCCGATATTAATTACATAGAAACAGAGTGTACAGAGTGAGTGTGACAGACTGAGTGGGTAGAAAAAGGAAAAAAGAAACAGAATTGTGAGAGACTAGAGTAGGATGTCACCAAAGCAATTACCAGACGCTAGTGCTTAATGTAAACTGTATCAGAGCAGATATGCAAATATATCCAACATGAATTTTTTAAATTCACATTTCAGTTTTCTGCCTGCTATCTTGCAGGTAAACATTAAATTAAGACTAGCGACATCTGGTGGATATTTAGGAAGTGATCCAAGAGTTTCTCTACTATAAAAACACTGTAAATGCCCCTAAGCCTATGTACTGCCATTCATGTATTAGAGTTCCACATTACTAATTACACTATCATGAAATAATCTTTCTGCAGGACCCAGGGTCTCATTGCAAGAGGTAGCCATATTTCTACTAAAGACCTTTCTATTTCCCAACTAATGTCCCTCTGCCTTCTCACGGATGTATATAATATCTGACATATCAATTTTTCTTTTGAAAGGTAACTTATTACTTAAAATGTTCACATCCTTTGACCTAGAGATTCCACTTCTGGGACTTTACCCCTAAGAAAAAATGTCTTAAATGAGGAAACCAATTAGTTATTTACAATGGGGAAAGTGAAACCTAAAAGTCCTACAACAGAGGAAAGGTCAAGAAAATTACAGACATTATACTGTTTCCCAAACATTTGCACTCATATGAAAACAAACATTTTAATAATTTTGTATCAACAAGCAGTAGTTAAAAAAGCAAAAGTCAAAAAGTATGTGCATATGACCTCAAATATGTAAGGAACATAAATAGAAAAAGGCTAGAAGAAAACATTCTAAAATATTAATAGTGATTGCTTCTGGATGGGAGGATTATGTTTTTTTAAGTTATGGTTAGCAATATTTCTTAAATGCTCTATAATTAAAATGCATTGTTTCTATAAAAACATTTAAATCTTTTTTAAAAATGCATATTTCCTGACTAATTTGCTAGAATTTTTCAACTTCTGCCTAGTTTTGTTAACTCTTGATAAAGGTAATCAATCTAGTGAGCTAGAGTTTCCAGAAGAAGGGGAGACAAAAAAAGAAAACAAATATATTACAATTCCGTTCCATGATCTGAGTCCTGATGGAGAAATCCCCAGTTGTAAAATTGTATTGAAAATCTGTTAATGTCATCACACTCCTCTAAACATTACACCAGAAACTTACAGAGGGCTCTGTTGGCAGCAGGGAGTTACAGAGTCTCATAACCACTTGGGTCCCCATCTTCGGAGTCCCTAGAAGAGTCAGATCAGGGCTACCTTGAATATAGGGGAAAAAAAGAAATATGCGAAAATACAGGGCAGGAAAAAAATTCCAAAAGCTAAACCAGTCTAGTTGGGTCAGGCCCCTGCCTCAAACCTACCTACTTAATTCATTACAAGTATCAGATATAGGATGCTAGTTAGCAGGAACTCCAGCCCAAGATATTATAATCACAACAGGGTAATGCTTTTTTATCATTAGTCAAGCAAGGATGCAGCTTTCCCTTCTCTCTACATTTATCAGTCTAAGACCATAGGAAGTATTCTGAAGTCAGGAGAAATAATGGGGCCTCTGCTTCTGGCATTCACTTCCCTTCATCCTCAGAAATTCAGTTTTAACCTAGCAAAGCAGCATTTATTCTAAGGCAGAAATTTTTATAGAGCACTTTAAGTTTACATAGTGCTATCACCTCCATCATCTATTTGACTGTCATAGTAAATAACCCTTGGAAATAGAGTTCCTTTTATTACCCCCAGCTAATAGGAAATAATCTAGGGAGTTGCTCTGCCAATCGGTGATGGAGGCAGTTTTCCAGTCATCTCTTCTGAATCTACTCGACTAGGTCTGTGCCAGAAAACAGGCCAGGAAAATAGTGATAATGATGATGATGCTAATGGCAGCCAACATTTGACTGCATACTATGTACTGTTCCAAGTGCTTAAAATTCTCACACTCTATGAAGTTGATACTGTTACCTATTTTTTTTGTTTGTTTCGCGATTCCATTTTCAATACTTTATCCATCTTAAGAAATCATCACTTTCAAGGACAAACCGAGGAGCAGCGAGCGGTTTGGGGGGGAGGACAGTGTCCAGCTTGAGAAAGGAAATGACCCACCCACTCACCTCCAAGTTCTGAAAGTCTGAATCAGGAATCGCACACTAAGAACCCGTAAGACCAAAGCGGGTTGGGAATTTGAAACTTCCGCTTCTTTCTTCCCACCCCACCCTCGACCCTCCGCGTATCCCCAGTTCTGATCTGGACGCTCAAGTGGTAATAAAAATACTTCCCGGTTAATCATCGCCTTTCAGCACTTACCTCATAAGTCATCGGTGGGTCTGGTTCAGCATCTCTGTCCCCAGCCCTTCTGAGCAGGACCTCCTCCTGCTACGGCGTCGCTGCTGCGCTCCCGCTGCCATGGTGACGCGAAGGTTGGCCAGGGCCCGACCCGCCTCCAGCCTGCTGCAGCCAGTCGCCGACAACCCGGCCCCCAGCCAGTTCGGACCCCGCCTTCTGCCGACCCAGACCCCGCCCCATGCCAGTCAGGGCCCGCCTCCTAACGGCTCAGACCACAACCCTCGCCGGCCTTGACCCCGCCCCCCGCCTGTCCTGACAGCCTCTTGCTGGCCGGAGCGCGCGTCCGGTCCCCTGGCAGCCTTGACCCCGCCTCCTGACTGCCAGGACCCTGTCCCCAGCCTGTACGGAGGCGCCTCCTACTGGCCTGGACCCCGCCCAGGGAGCTCCGGCTTCTGCAGATGGGAATTCGCCTCCAGTCCGTCCAAAATACATCCCACCTCCTCCCCAGGCAAAACTTGCCTAGTGAGGCGGGAAGGTCTGTCTCTTCTTGCTTAACTTGCAAACCGCCCTTAGGCTGCGCGAGACCCGCTGCACTTCCGTAGAGCCCGCATATCCCCATCCCAGAAAATGCGCCAGGCACGTTCCGTAAGCTATTTATTGATCCTAGCGGCTCCACACTTGTGAGGGCCAGCAGTCCCGCCAAGAGGAGTTCCCCAGGCCACATAGTGCTGTCAGTATCAGTGACTTGAAGTCCTTGTAACTGATGTTTGGAGAATGCTTCCTCCCCTGCCCTCATTTGCTGTTAAGGTCGGGGACCCTTGACCCAGCTGCTGGGGAAATGGCCCAAGCCAAGCCTGAGAGCTGTCTTCCAAAACTCGGAATGCTTTTTTAGAGCACCAATTCTTCTTCAGCTTTGGAGTTTTAAGTATGTAAAAGGAATACCATTAGACTAAGTTCAACAAGATCAGCTCACGTGCAGGCGTAACCTGTTCTTTCTGCACTTTTCTTGAGAGCAAGAGTAAAGGTAGAGATCAAAAACCTACCTTTGTGCACCCTCAACATAACCCTCTCATTTTGTGCAACTCCATCCACCCCTAGTGACAAATAAGAGCTAGGCCAGGGGGAGAGAACAAGATTGGGGATATACAATTCCAGGGGCTCCTGAATTCTTTAAGCTTGAAAATGTGGCCGCCATCCTGGGTTGCTGCCACTCAGTTCCCCAAAGCAGTAGATTCTCCCACAGGAGTAGTGGTTAAATGATAGAAACTGGTCCTTTCTCCTCAAGGCTCATACTAGGGTCCCATTCTTGCTGTCATAGCAGGGTGTGGCCTGGGCGAAGCAAAGGGTAGCATACTCTGTAGCATTTTGTAACTGCAGGTGCTTCACTTCCCCGACAGAGCGTGGTCGGGTAGGGCTGCACACTTGAATGTCTGCATAATGTAAGTTGCTTTCCTCCGACCTCAGGTCTTGACTCTTCTCCTGAGAGGAAGGGTGCTCTAACACCCCCTCACACGTGTGTCCTGTTGTGTCATTGCCCTGCGAGGAATGGACAGCATTAAGGGAGATCCTTGGCTTGGTTTTGGCCCCTTACCTTCAATGTAGGGTCAGTTAGACTGATGTCCCTTCACTTTGCTCCTTTGGGGGATAGAGGAGGATGGGCAGAAGAAGCAAATTCTATAGATGATTGAGGTGTGTCTGTTCAGGGTGAAAAAGCTGAGTCCTAGGAACCCATGTCTGAGCGGCCCACAAGAAGGGACAGAGGCCTGTCATTACCTTTGTGCCTTTCTGCTGCTGTAGCTGCTGCTTTGATGTCCATCTTGGTTGATTCCCTGAGAAGAGGAAATCCAACTTGAATCCATTCTCTCTTCCCTGTCTCTACTGAGGTTGCCCCCTTCAAATCACAATCACAATTAAACTATTATTGTGGGCTTCTAACTGACTAATCTCCCTGCCTCTGTTCTCATCTCTTTCACTTCTACCGTTCCCACATATAAACTCCTTAGCGGGGTATGCAATCTAGCCCTTTCACAATCTGCCCATAATATCTTTCATCCTCATTTTTCACCAGTCCCTAACATAGTTCAACAAATATATGTTGAGAACCCATTAGATTACAGGCTCTGTGTCTCATTATGGGGATAGAAGAATGAGTAGGCTATTTCCTGTCTTGGGGAGCTTATAGTCTATTGTATTTGTGTCCTACTAAGGGGACACAAATAAGTACACAGGCTATTACAGTCCAATGTGGGGAGTGCTCAGCTACACTAAACAACTGGTCACTTTCAATCAAGTCAGTCTTTTCTCTCTCTTTTTCTTTTTTTCTGCATGAGACAATTCCCCTGCCTAAAATAGCCTCTCCTCACTGCTCTTCTTCCAACTTTGAACTTACTATTATTTCTTCAACATCAGTGTTCCTCTCATTCTCCCACGGCATGAGTATGCATCTATTATAGCACTAGTAGATGTCATTGTAATTACTTATGTATCTATTTCTCAAACTTGAGTTTCCACTCTTCTAGGGCTGAACAGTGTGTGTTTCCTCTTGTGCCTTCTGCCTCCTTGGGGATTCTGCAGTGCCTCACATACAATAACTGCACAGTGAATTTTTACTGAATTAATGAAAGAATGAGCAACCAACCTTGCCATTCTAAGATAATGGAAAGGATAAAACCCAGAGTTTCAAAGATGGTCTTGAATCCAGTAACCTAAAGATTCTTTTTGACGCACTATCTCCCTTTATCCCTTCCAAAACCACTCTTTTCCACATTGATGCTCTTTCCAAAGACATTGCTTCTATCACCTTCTTTAATTTGCTACCCTGCTGCCACCCCACTCAAGTTCTTCTCCTCACCACAGTTACCTGTTTTCTTTTTCCTGTAGAAAATTGATGGGCAGCTCCTGTGAAAGGAAAAACAGATCACCCACGTGTAAGGGCCTTGGCCTGTATCTTCCCTCTATCATTTGCTCTGTGGTCTCCTTAACATTCTGGGATGACCTTCCTTCGCCCCCAGTCTAACATAGAGTCACCCTGAGCCAGCCTCAAAACATTTATCAAGGGTACCACACCTCTCCCAAAGGGATGGTTCTGGAAGGTGGAGTGGTACGACTGACATAACCAGACCCAAAATACAGCCTCAGGCAACCAGGCACTACATGCCAGGAATGTAACTGGGTTGAGGGCTATTCTGGGATTGTCTAACAGGCTAATCCCAGCAGAGGGTAAGGGAAACCTGCCAAATAATGGGTTATTCCTGGATTCAGAGACCCTCTTGCTTCTGTTTTGGTGCTTTTTTGGGATGGTCTCTGCCAGCCCAGGTTCTCATTCTGGGAGTCACAGAAGCTGCCACAACCAGAGCTAAGTAGTTAAGGCTTCTCAAAGCCCTTTCCTAACAGGCAATCTCCCTCTCTCCCTCCCTCTCCTTGTTTTTAATTAACAGAGAAAGTGAGAGGTGTTTAACCTTTAAAGTCCACAGCACAGGGAGCTCTGGATTTGGTGAATGACTCAGCTACCTCACCCTTGCTGCAGGACAGACCTCTTATACTCATTTCTGAACCCCTGGGGTCCCCAGTGGAGCCAGGGTATCTATGTGATTTGTCAACTGTTTGATGGCCAGAAAAACAACACTTGTCTGAGGAAATAGGCTGAATAGTTTGGGGCTTACTCCATTGCTTTTTCTTGCTAGTACATTTCCAGCTCTCACCAGAGCCAACCCTATTTGTCTGACTTCTGTCTCCGCAAGGAAGTTCCCTTCTTTTGCTCTTTAAAAAGAGAGAGGGAAACTTCTAAATCATGTCCATTTAACTATTGTAGAAAAATCAGTACTTTTCTGTACATATCTGACAAAGGGTTGTGTTTTGGTTTGATTTTTGGTTTTAATGCAGGTTGACGAGTTGAAAGCAGAGTCACCATCTGAATTCTACAGGTTGTTCAGAAGAAAAGCCTTGAAACTACCTCCGGGTCTTTCTACTTCCTGTTCTGCCACTTCAGCTCTTCCTTTCTCTTACCACTGCCTTATCCTAGCCTCTAATCCCTTGCCCCTTGTCACTATTATCTTCCTACTTATTTCTACTTAAATGGATAAACATTAATTCTAAAATAACATACACTTGGGTGACACAATTATAGCAAACGGAGCCAGTTCCCAAGTTGGATATTGCACAATGCCTGGACACAACCTAAATGGAATATGCAGTTCAATACACAGTTGATAAGGTTTTATTTTTAGCTTAGGATTAAGGAAGCTAAATGGGCACTCTTATATTGGTAATAGGAGTAAATATTGGTACATTCTTTCTAGTTTGCAATTGGCAGTAAGTATAAAATGCCTTAAACATAAATGTGTGTGCGCTCTGATGTAGCAATTCCATATCCTAAGAAATAATTAGACAGGAGCAAATATGGATTTTCATTGTAGCATTATTTACAATTGCAAAAAAAAAAAAAACCCACCAAAACAGGAAATATCCTAAATGTCTAACACTGGGAACTGACTGAATAAATGGCAGCCTCAATCAATGGAACATTACACATTAATTAAAGAAAGATGTTGGAAGAAAACCCACTAGCATTGAAAATTTTACTCTTTATTAAGTCAATAAAAAGATAATAAAATGTGTTTGGGAATAAAAACTATGCATGTAGGCATTTAAAAAGAATTCCATGGAAATACACTCAAATGTTCCTGTCATCCCTGGGTGCTTATATTTATGGTTATTTTCTGCTCGTTGATATTTTCCAAATCTTCTATAGTGAGTATGTATTACTTTTGTAATCATAAAAAAATATTTTAAAATAAAAATCTCTTCTGTTATTAGAGTATCTTTAAGTCTCTGAGAGTTTATTGAGATAATGATAGAGAAAGATAATATTTACCCAGTCTTACTGACAATTTAAGAGAAAAAAATATTTTTTGGTTAGAATATCTGATACAGTGTTTCTGTCTAGGCTCTAGAGTCAGCCTGACAGTGTGACCTTCAGGCTGGCTGTGTGACCTTCAGCAAGTTTGAAACTTCATTAGTCTTCCTTTTTAAAAAAAAATAAAATAAAACACAGATGATAATAACCTAAGTCTCATGGGATTGTTGTAAGAATTAAATAAAATAATAAATGTAAACTATTCAGCTAGATGCCTGGCATATAATGAGTATCAGTAGAAGCTGACTACTATGACTATCACCATCAGAGGAAAAAATAACCAAAAATGAAGAATATGCAGACTTGGGAAGAAAGGAAGTAAAGAAGCCGGTACATCCCCCTTCCCTAGAAGCTTTAATGTTTCTAGATGTCCTATGTCTGTAGGACATGTCAGAGTTTAAAAAATCTTTACTTTTACAATTCTGACAATATTTCGGGAAACACGTATTATTGTTCTCATTTTATAGATGGGTCAACTAAGGCCCTACAACTTTATCTTACTCAAGAAGGCAGGGACCAAAATTCCTTTATTACTATGACTTCTGCATCTGTTACTATGCCCCCAGTACATGTAGGTGTTTAATAATAAAATGTTTAATAAATGAATGAATAGTAGGAACAGGACTTGAATCCGGTGTACTGACTCCAAATCATATGCTCTTTTCAATGTATCTCACTGTATCTCTAAATATAATGATGCTTTATTTATAAATAAGACATCTTCAAGACTGACCCAAGTATGGAATGATATAGCTAAGAAGGCACTGGACAGGATAAAACCAGGTCCAGGGGTTTATAGTGATGACAACTCTAGAAAAGAACGATAAAGACATTACGATTAATTTACAGTGAGGCTTTCACATATCCTCTATTCTTCAAACTTGTGACCTAAACAACATAGGTCATGTTATCTATTTTGTGCGTGTGTGTGTGTGAGAACAAAGAAGTTACAGGATTTGCCTAAGTATCACACAGCAAATAAGTGTGAAAGTTATATTAAATATTCCATGGATAGTCTCCTCCTCACTTCTTCCCTTTTAAATAAACATTTCTCCAAAGTTGATTTGCTTTATTTGAGAGGCAATATTTTGCAATGGTTAAAAGTATGGGCTCTGAAGTCAGACAGACCCAGGCTGGAATCTTGATTTGCTTACTAGTCATGTGACCTCGGAGCCTCAGCTGACAAGGCTCTGAGCCCCAGCTTCTCCGCTGTTGAAAAAAAAAAAAGAAAAAAAAGAGGAGTAAAGCCACCTCCTTCATAAAATTGTTGGGAAAATTAAAGGAGATAGTTTGTAACATGCCTGGCACATCGTAAGCCATCAAATGCTACAATTATCCTCTGGGGAAGAAGGGAAAGGACAGAGGGAAAAGAGAGGAAGAGGAGGATAAAGTGAAACAATGCCAATTCACCACTCCAGACCGCCTCTGGGAATTCTACAGACAGCTGGCTTCACTGTGTGTTCAGAGGTCTCCTGAAAGGAGTGAGCGCAGAAGGAGGTGGTGTTCTGGTGCTGGCATCGGGAGGTGCCAGGCAGAGGAAGGTGGCAGTTGTAGGTTGGCAGAGAACTATCTGTAGGCTCTATTCTCAGGGCCTCCATGTCCACCGACAGAGACGTTACCCTCCCCACTTGCCCCCTACTCACCAGCTTCCCCCGCAGCAGAGACGGTTTCCCATAGTGCTCTGTCTCTGAGGGAGCCCAGCTGTTTTTCTACATAAAGAGGCTTGTGCATTTCCTGGTTCCTGGTTTAGCTTTCAGTTGCAGCTCCCAGGGAGTCTCTGTCAGTGTCAGATTTCAACCTAGCAGGTTGTACTTTAGAAGCCACCTGCTGGAAAGATTCCCAGGTGACTTTTCCCAGCCAAAGGGGAGAAGAACACGTACGGGCTCCAGGTGACAACTATCTCACCTTGGGGATTTGGAGTTGCTTTGATGAAGCCATGAACTTTGAGATCAAGCTTCAGTGAAAAGAAACCTGAGCTAGAAAAAGGCTCTGGGTTTCCTTAGGAAATGTTTCTCTGCAACATCACACTGTCGTTGAAATATATTCTCTATATGGAGAAAAGACTCTTACTTTACGTTTCCCAGTACTACTCAGCTTTAGTTGTGTTTCACTTTTGAGATAATCAGTATCGAATTCTTATTATTCCTGTCCAGAATCTGGGTTTAAATATCGGAGTCCCTTGGTAACTTAAATTTAGGGAAATGGATTTCTTTTATATTCTTTTTCCCTTGCTACTGGAATTAACATGGACAAATCACTTTCTTCCATGACTGTGAAATGGAGGACCGAACCGATTACCAAATCCCCTTTCTGGTCAAAAATCATATGACTCTATGACTGCAATGGCCTAAGCACTTCTTAACCACTCACTTCCCCACTCTCACTATAGAACTACAGAATCTCCACTTACACTTCAACTCAACCTCTTCTTCCAATGACCCAAAATTTTACTCATTCCACACTTACCAGCAACTAGGGTGCAGTCAAGCAAATTCTTCTGTAGAAAATATGGGCTCTAGGAGAATTCGTGAAACCTATAAGGCCTGTCTTTGGTACTCCCACCCCCATCTTTAATGTCTTGCTCAGATGCCCAGTTATTTGTGTGCTTCTTCTGGGGATTCGGGACCTACTGCTTAGCCTGTGGTCTACAGAGAGCACTCTAGACTCTTCTCTCCTCCCCATCTTCTTTCCTTATGAAAAATGGAGACAATGGGAGTGACAGCCTTACATAATTGTGGTGAAGATTAGATGAGATAATGTAAATGAAGCTCCAGTCCAAGGCCTGGCAAATGGGGAGCTCTCAGTAAGCCCTAGCTATTATTATTATTACTTCTTGTTCTCAGCTAGTTTTCAGATGGTAAAGCGTCTTACTTCATTATCTTGCACTGGATCATTGCATGCGCCTCTTATTTCATGGTCATACTTCTCCCTGGCAATCCATTCTGTACTCTATCATTAGCTGTATTTTTTTTTTCACCCTATTACCCAAACTTCTTAGCCTGGCACTCGAAGCCCTCCACGTCTGGTCCCTTTCCAGCCACTTTCTCTAATCTAAAGGAAAAATGTAAAGGAAAACAACCAAGAGATTTCATATGGCCAGAAACGTCAAAGAAATCAATAGTGTGCTATGGTAGCCCGAAAACCTGATACACTTTAAAGCAGCATTAATAGAGGTCTAGAGTGATAAACAAGGGTATTGATTACTTCACTGACGTTGGTACCACCCAGTTCGGGACTGTAATAATAATTTTAGTTTTACATGTTGAATTTCAAATTATGTTGTCAAAAGGTAGTGTGTTCAAGAGAAAGTTGTCTGGATAAGTGGTATGGAAAGTCCTGTCAGATGTGGTTAAAAGAACTAGGCATGTTTAGACAGGAAAGAGAAGTCCTAGGAGGACAAGATGGTTATCTGAAGGACTTTCATTTGAAAGAACTGCATTTCTTTTCTGGACATAACCAGAACCAATGGGCAGATGTGACTAAAATGCAGATTTTGGTTCAATAGAAGGAAGAATTTGTAACAGATATGTCCAAAAAGAAAACGACTAATAACCTTAAAAGAATTTGAAAGGGGTGGGAATTTAGATTAAATCAGAGGTCTCAAATGTTTTCCTAGCTAAGGAACTCTTTCTTTTAAATAAAGTTCATGTAAAAATCCCAGTTACAAGACAGATCAATAAGAAGGTGGTCTGGTTGAAGTCTGAGTACGATCCTTTTTCTATTCTACTTCTTTTCAATTTGGTACTAAATCCTCGAGAGTAGAAAATAAAAGACCACACAGTTTTTATAATTTATACTTACAATGTGTATCCCCCATAGTGTATTACTTGGGGTTTGATAAATAAATGTTGAATAAATTAACAAATTAATATACCAATAGTTATTAGTCTGAAGCATGTTTTCATTTTAAATGGATGGCAATCCTTTAAATGCAAATTGGATTTTTCAAGTGAGGGTTCTTATCTTGGGTGTCCACAGATCCCTAAGAGGGGCATATGAATGACTCTCAAGAGCTGAATGAACCTATTCAAATTGTATGCCATATTTGGGAGCATATGTATTTTTCTGATAAGAGAATCTTATAGCTTTTGTCAGATTTTCAAATGGGTCTGAACCCAACAAAGTTAAGAATGAACCACTTTAATGGAAGAATTTCAGATGTCCATCACAGCCATGTAAAAAACATATTTGGGAGCAGGGAGGTCTGGACACTCTCCAGGTCATACACATGCATGCTCTCTTGATTACAGAGAGTAATTGAGGGGTCAGACCTCTAGGCTATCTTGGGTACACCAAACCTCTAGTAATAAGCCTTTACCTCCAAGGGATGCTTCCCCGGCCTTTACCACCACACTAATAGCCCTAGATCCCCTGCACTTAGTTTGGAACGATGATGTGTGGAGTGATGATGCAGTGATTCCTCTCTTTGGGATGTTCCCAGTATGATACTTTCTTCCATGGGCTTCCCCTGTGCAGAGGGTAAGGAGACTTTGGTGATAATGGCAGAGGTTTCTATGTCTGTAGCTCTGTGTATACATACTTGGTTCCTCAGAATCAGAGACCATTTTCATTGGACAGAATTTAGTATGGGAAAATAGGGCTTTAGGCAATCCTCTCCAGCCAAAATCTGTTTTCCCAACCCCTACCCAAAACAGACCAGACAGTCTGGAGACCCTTGTTTTTGTATCTCTAATCGCCAGCTCAGACAGTGCCCTCTGGACTGTTTGGATGGCATATCCCTTTTCCCTCCCAGGATCACTCTCTCTTTTGTTGCATTGTGAGAAAATTATGGCTAGGAATTTGATCTGGAGCCAGTGTCAGCTTCCGGGCGTGATCTCAGCATCCAAGTGTGAGCCTGGGATTCTGTAATGTTGGGCACATCTCACTGAGGAGGCTTTTTTCTAGTTGGCTATGACCTTCTCCCTCCCTGCCCGCCCCATCCTCCAGAACATAGAATAGGGAGCTGCACAAACCAGGCCCTGAGATTTGAGTTTATTCAGCTCCACCCAGAACTAAACCAAAGGCTAGGACACGTCCCAAGGGACCAAACCATACATTGTGGCCCATGCACTTTCCCTCCCTCAAGGATGCTGTTGCCTCTGGGGTGGTGGCAGCTGCTCTATCACCGCATGAGGTAGAAAGCGCTGGGTGCTGGGTCTGTGGCACTCAGGGCTCAACTCTGGCGACCTCCTCCTCTTCCTCTGGATCAGGAGGTGCAGACAGCAAGGAGATATAGACCTCATTGACCTCTGTGTCCAAATGTCGGCCACCCCGAGGCGCCTCCAGGTTAAGGATGCCATCATGGGAGAGAGCTGCACGGACTCGCCAGGGGTCAACATCCGCAGGCAGGACATAGGTGCGGCAGAACTCTCGGGACACGAAGCCGTGGCGGTCCAGGCGCTGCGGGTGCCGGGCGGACACCTCCAGCAGGTTGTCCACAGTCCTCACAGTCACCTCATCGGGGGTAAAGTGGCTCACATCCAGAAACGCCTGGAACTTGCCCTCACTGAGCCTGAGCTCCGAGGCCCCTGCCCTGCTGCCCTCCCCAGCTCTGGTGGCCCGGGGCCGAACATAGTAGCCATGGTAGAGGGTGGGAGTCAGGATCTCTTCCGGCAGGAGGCCTGAGGGGCGGAGAGAGAGAAGGCAAGAGACAGGATGAGGGAGCGTGAGTCGGGAACAGGAGTGAATAAGGAACGAGGACTGGGGAGAGTATGAGGGGAGTCAGGAGAAGTAGGGAAGGGGAGAGGGCACAGCGGCTAGAATGAGGTAGTTGGGTAGAAGGGATTGACGAAGGAAATGAGATGGGGCGGAGGAGAGTAAACCAAAGCAGAACCGGGTGGACATAAGGGGAACAAGAAGGCAAACTAAGGGGATAAGGGGACAGGTGTAAAAGCATTGCAGGCACCACGTCTGCACTGAGGTCAGTAGGAAAGGGAAAGAGCCCTGCTTGTAGGGGAGGAGGGGGGAGCTGGGGTGGGAGATGGCTCGCTTCAGGAGTTCAGTTAAGCCCGGCGTGGGGTGGAGGCCAGCACCATTGGGAGGTCAGCCCAGAATTTCAGGCGGTGGGGGTGGGAGGCAAGGGAGTGGCGTCTGTGCCATACCTTCTCCGAAGCGCTGCTCACCCAGGCGACTCGGGTTGGCAAATTCGTACTCGGCGGTGGCCGGGTGGGCATGTGGCACCGAGCGGCCCGACATGGCTGCAGATGTGTCAGCGGCCCAGATCCGAGGTGCAGCGCGACCCCTCCAGCTGCCTGAAGAACTAGGGCTCCGTCCGAGGTGGGGGCGGGGTCTACACCACCCAAAATAGTGCCTAGCTTAGGGGAGGGACGGACAGCGGGGCCCTGAGCGCCAGCCAAGAGTGTGTGACCAGCCTGCCTGGACCCCCACCCCTCCCCCGCACACCCTTCAGCTGTCGCAGGGGACTTGAGGAAGACAGCTGAGGGTCCTGGTTTTGAGCAAACAGGGGAGTGAGCTGGGGAGGAGAGGCTGGTGTCAGGGCCCCTGGAGAGGCCTAGCTGAGACCCTCGCCATTTGCACATTTTCCACACCATCTTTTCTCCTCCTCAGTTTCAGGCACCCTTCACCTTACCTCATAAAGCTCTCCTGTATCTGATGCTCTGCAAGCATTGTAAGGTGTAAGATGCAAGAAACTTTCCTACCTTTGCTTCGGGGTGGAGTGAGGAGTCTAGTCTTCCTGCCCAGGTTAATGGCAGGGTCCTCACCTGAACCCAGGTCAACCTTGAGCACCGCACAGATGCCTGCCACTGACATGTTGGTGATCACGGCTCTCCTCCAGGGACTCACAAAGAGTTAATGTCTCTGGGGCCCAGCCAAGGAAGATTCCAGTTCTTGCCCAGGCCCAAGATAGTAGCTGGCTGTATTCCCCTGGCTGGCTAGGCTGGAGAGGAGGAGGGGCATACATCCTGCCTGCTTGGGATTCCTGACTCTGTCCCAAGAGAGGTTGGGGGGGGGGGGTCCCTTTGGGTGTGGACAGAAAGCTAGTGAAACAAGTCCAGGACAAGTCACTGGCCAGCTCAGACGTGTTTGTATTTCTCTTTTCTTAGCTCAGTGAGTACTGGGTATGTGTCACACTGCCAAATCCCTGATCACAAGTCTCCATGAACGGGTGGTGAGCTGGGATAATAAAACCCCTGACATCACCATTCCAGAAGCTTCACAAGACTGCATATATAAGGGGCTGGCTGTAGCTGCTGCAGCTGAAGGAGCTGACCAGCCAGCTAACCCCCACACTCACCTAGCCACTATGGACATCGCCATCCACCACCCGTGGATCCGACGCCCCTTCTTTCCTTTCCACTCCCCCAGCCGCCTCTTTGACCAGTTCTTTGGAGAACACCTGTTGGAGTCTGATCTCTTCCCAACTTCTACTTCCCTGAGCCCCTTCTACCTTCGGCCGCCCTCATTCCTGCGGGCACCCAGCTGGATTGACACTGGGCTCTCAGAGGTAAGTCTCCCCTCTGTAAGAAGTTCTTCCCTAACCTCTGGAAATATCTCCATCTGCTCTGTTTCTCCTGTCTATCTAAATGTCTAAGTGTCTTAAGTCTTTTAGGCACATATGTGTCCTGTAGTGAAGAAAGATGAGGTTACTAGTTCCTCTCTCCCCCAGTTACATGTTTGTCTTGTAAGATCCTCTGTATCCTACTTACTAATTTTTTTTCTTTGCTATGAGGATCATCTTCTATCCCCTAAGTAGGATGATCCTTTCTGGTTTAGTTCATAAGGATCTACAGGGAGAGAGCTGCCTTCAGACTCCTTTGTGCACCACTTCTAATTCCTCATACTCCTGACAAATTTTATCACCTTAAGTTTCAGAGCCAGGAGACAGCCCTACCTTATCCTGAGCTTTTCATCACCGAGTGGAGCTGGAGACAGCAACCACTATTTTCTTCCTTCTTATTCTCTCTTCTATGATTTTCAGGGCTTCTCAGAGCTGTGACATGGCACTGGCCTGGGTCCAAGCTTAAGGAGAAAAGAATGTACACCCAGTCTTTAGACCCCTACTTGTCCTAAGAGGGTAGGAGAATGGGGTGAACATATAAAGTTAACAGAAGTTATCATAGATAACACTCTGGTTTAAAAATATTCAAGTGTGAGTAAATAGGAGTTCAGTGGGAAAGGGCTTTGGAAGAACAATCAGGACCAGTAGAACATTCCAGATTGAGTGGGTGGGAAACTTGGCAGAGATCTGAGCAAGAAAAAGGAGCCTTTGTCTCATAGACAAATGACAAGGCCAGGCATTGGGGTTAGAGAGGCAGCAGAAGCCATGCCCAGACCCATCTTTGTGATTGCTCTCCTGGGTGGCCTGTTTCCTTCCCTGTCCCTGTAAATAAAGTTTGAGCCTGATGACCAAGTGGTATGCCTGGGTACTACTGTAGTGGCTCCCCTGAACTAGAGTCATGTTTATTCAAAAAGGGATTTTTAGCCAAAAAGAGGAAGATAAACTACCTGGCTAGAAAGTAAGTCTAGAACAATGAGAGTGGACTAGCAATCCACGTTCCTACTATTCTTTCTCCTATCTCCTCCATGCATCTTGCTATTTCTAGATGCGTCTGGAAAAGGACAGATTTTCTGTCAACCTGGATGTGAAGCACTTCTCCCCAGAAGAACTCAAGGTCAAGGTGCTGGGAGATGTGATTGAGGTGCATGGCAAACATGAAGAACGCCAGGTATGTAGCTCATTTTCTCTCCTGTTCATTCATTCAGTGCCTACTATGGCAACATTCCAGTCTTAAACCATTAGGGTTTGGAGCAGGGATAGATCTGATGGCGGTGGTGGTGGTGGTAGTGGTGTTGCTGTTGCTGTGTTTTTGGCCAGAAAAGTGATCTTTGCTGTTTATTTATTTTGATCTGATTGACTTAAATGTGATAGGTGGGATATTCAATTCCCACTCAAACTTGGCCACATTAGAATCACGAAGGAAATTTTTTAAAATTCTGATGCTCAGGCGAATTAAATTAGAATTTTTAGGAATGGGCCCCAGGCATCATTTTTAAAGCTCCCTAGGTAATTCTAATGTGTAGCCCACTGATTTAGGCAGAGTGCCTGTCCCACACCTGGTTACTTTACATAATTACATTAACTCCACATACCCTGAAGGTTCTTGTGTTTGGGACTTTTAGATGTTCAGGAATCCTCTTGTCTTTAGCACATCTTAATGCTGAACTATTTGGTTTGCCTAAGTTTCAGAGCTCCTAATACACTAGAGAAACTGTGTAAATCAGTTAATTGAGAGCCTGTCTGGATCAATGCTTGAGATTCAGCAGGTAAAAGGGTTAGGGTCAACTACTCTTAGCAGAATTCTGAAGAATGGAATAGCTTCTCATTACTTTCTTGGAGAGAGGGAGATTTAGTAGGTTTTCTTACCAATTAGTGATAACTCAGAATCTTGTACATCAAGCGGTACAGTTTAAGGTCCTTAAACTGTTGCCATTTTGCATACATGGTTTAAGTTTGGGTCACAGTCTCCCTGGTTGGAGTTTGTTTTGTTTTTTAAATAGCAGCAGTCCTACTTGTCTGGAGCATTCTGGGACATTCCTGAAGAGTCAAGACAATTTATGAGCTTCTTCAAGGATTCCGATCTTTAATTCTAGATGATATTCCAAATCCTGTAGGCCCAACACACATTGATCTAAACCTTTGGGAAATACCTCTCAATACATCTCTGCCTCAGTGTTTAGAGAGCTATGAAGTTTTGCCTGTTTCAGACTTCTCAGATTCTCATTGGTAGGAGTGACCCCATAGGCAACTTCATCTTAGCCCCAAACAGAACATCTTTCTCATGTTGCCATGGCATTTGGTCATACCTAAGGGGAAGGAGGATGTATGAGTTCTATGGAAGTGGTGCTATTTTCCTGTTCTTATCTCTCTGCCTCTTTCCTTGTTTTCTTGGATTAGGATGAACATGGTTTCATCTCCCGGGAATTCCACAGGAAATACCGGATCCCAGCAGATGTGGACCCTCTTGCCATAACTTCATCACTGTCCTCTGATGGGGTCCTCACTGTGAATGGACCAAGGAAACAGGCCTCTGGCCCTGAGCGCACCATTCCCATCACCCGTGAAGAGAAGCCTGCTGTCACTGCAGCCCCCAAGAAGTAGATGCCCTTTCTCTAACTGCATTTTTTAAAACAATAAATTTTCCCCACCAGTGAATGAAAATCTGTGATTAGTGCTGAAGCTTATTAATGCTAAGGGCAGGCCCAAATTATTAAGCTAATAAAATATCATTCAGCAACAGATAATTGTCTTGTGTTTGAATATTCCATATTTTTTTTAATGGACAAATACAGCAAATCCATTTACCTATCACATTATGATTTAGGAGGCTCCAGGTACATTAGAGTCAGAATGACTCTCTCCATCACTTAATAATGGTATAAATTTAGCAAGTCACTTAACCTTTCTGGTCTTCAGGTCTTCCATTTATAACATGGGGTACTGATTTGTACACTTGATATAAGGAGTAACTTAAGGAGAAAAAGTAGGTAAAGCCCTTGGCAGAGTTTAAAGGATATCGGTTCTTCCCTCTCCTCCCTCTTTGATTTGACCCTTAGTTCCAAGGACACATTTGAGTGAACTCTGATTAACAACACATAAAAGGCCTTAGTGCATCTTTGAAATTAATCATATCACCAAGGAGGAAATGGTGCCCCCAATGTTATTTGACATTTTTCTACTGATAAGCATTGCCTTCAGCTGATTCACAAAGGCAATAAGTAGGACTTGGGTGATTATCACCAAACAAGCCTTTCAGGTATAGTCTCTAAATTATTCAGCTAATACCTATTAAAACTAAGACTGGGAAATATCCAATCACCCATTGTAAAAAAAAAATTAACTTTGAGAATTAGAAGTAATAACTAATCAATAAGTGATTCTATTATTTAGTTTAGCAAAAGACACATTACTATACAAAAACATCTTTATTTCACTTTTGTGAGCCTAGACAAAACTTCTGATTTGATTAATTAAAAATAGCCCTGGTCTGGTGCAGGTTATCTAGCATAAATGTTTTTCCTTCTTTCTTTCTCTACCTCTGGGCTCATCATTCCCTACTTTCCAGTAGTTTTGCATCAGCCTCCATTTCACTTTCTACATCTCTCCTTATAAATCAGGTTTTATAATGGTGACTGGGGCTGCTGTCCTGCTATTGAGCACTATCTCAGAGCCACAGGATAGCTTGTATAAATTTGTAATCATGATGCTATGTCTGGGTCTTCTTACCTCACTAAGCCCAGAGTTCCTATTCAACTACAGCATCCCCAGAAGGTTGATAGACAGGATTTTTCTAGATTTCTTTCAGAAATGGGAAAATCTCATCATAGCTTTAAGCAATGAACTGGTTTCTTCTTCCATCTTGGATTGAGCACTTTTAGTCCTTTTATCCTTAGAAGTCAAATTCATAGCTGCCACTATCTGCTTCTCAACCTAGAGGCCAATATGCCCATTCTTCTGAATTTTATTCTTATTTATTTAAATATTATTTATTTTGTCCAAATCGTTATTTATCTTTTCTGTTTTTAAAAACGCTACCATTGCAATGTGTTAGGAACAGGAGGATTGCATCAAACGTGAATTTACTGTTCTAGCTTCTTAAACAGTCTGTCCCTTATTTAATCTTTGACCTACCACTTCCCTAAAATTGTACTTATGAAAGCAAAAGTTTTGCTATATCTAATGGATACTCCTGCGATTGTCATTGGGCTTTTATATTCTGCATTTGATAATCCATTTGACTACTCACCTCTTCCTTCTTTAAATTTTATTCCCTTGGTTTCTGTGACATTGTGCTAAACAGGCTTTTCTCTCATTTTCCTGACCACTTCTTCTCTCTTTTATAAACTCATCTTTCTCTGCCTATCATTCAAGTTTGCCTTTCCAATTATTCTGTTGTTGGCCTTTCCCCGTTCTGCTTTTTGATAAACCTGTGTAATACTATCAACTCTCATACCTTCAACTCTTGCTTGTGTGCTTTCCATATCCTAAATTTATACTCCACGCCAGCTGTGTCTCCAGAGAACTGGAATTACATGTCCAACTACTTATTAAATATCTTCGTTTGAATTCCCAAAGGCTCACAAACTCAACATACCTACAACTGTATTTGTAATCTTGTCTCGTTTTTTAACTCTTAATGTATTCCATATCTTGGTGAATTTTATGTACCTTAATCACTCATTCTTATTTTTGTATTATATAAGTTCATACAGCTGTCAAAACCATAAATCAAGGAATTATTTGACCTATTTTGAAAACCAAAATAGGCAACAATAAAATCAACAAAAAGAAAAATTAAGGAATAACTTCATTTGAAAAGATCAATAAATATTAAACAAAAAGAAGCAGAACTTAAAAAAAAACATGGTTGTGAAAAAAACTATTTCTATATATTATAAATTAGCTGATATTATAAATGCTATATGAGTCAAAGCTGCATGTTTACACATTGAAAGCTGAGAAATTCACTCAGAATGCAGCAAGTTAGGGAGAAAGATATTAAAAAATCGGAACAGTTAAGATACATGGATGAAAGAATGAGAGATTCCAATAGGTATCTAAATGGGTGTTTTAGAAGAATTAATGGGAAAAAAAAGGGAAGTATTATTTAATTCTGAAAAAGAGATTTTTCAGAATTAAAGATAGATGCGAGTCCTCAGACACGGTAGGATAAATAAGACTAAATATGTACCTAAGAATATCACTGTGAAAATCCAAAACAATAAAGATAAAGATAAAATGTTAAGAGATATGAAGACAAAAAGATATATTAACTGTAAATGAATTATAAGTAGACTGACAGCAGACTTCTCTGCATCAATAAAGATCAAAAGACAATGGCATAATGGCTTAAAAGTACAAGCTGTTAGCCCATGGTTTTAGTTTCACTCCAAGTAGATGTTCCCGGAATGGCAAGATGTCAATATTGGAAAAAACATCTCTCAAAGTGATTTATTACATTAATAGAGTAAAAGAAAATAAATCTTATGATTATCTCAAATTATGTATGTATGGTTCAGTCTCCTTCCTTCATAAGAGAAAAAACACACCAGGAACACAAGGGTGCTGCCTTAACTTGGTACACATTATATAACAAAAACCTAAAGCAAGAATTATATTTACCATATTTAAATATGTTAATTTATAACAAAATTTAAATATATTACTTTTACTATTCTATCATTGCTAATATTTAACTTGGCATGAAAGGTTCTAGCTGATGCCATAATAGAAGAAAATAAGAGATGTAAGAATTGGAAGAGATGAAACTACTATTATTTGTAAATTATATAATCATTCGCCAAAATAAACCCAACAGAATCAATGAACTATTAGAACCAATAATAGAGTTCAGCAAGTTTGTAGGATACAGTATTAACTTACATAATATCATTCAATTTATCTATTCTTGCATATCACTAAGTACTAATGATTTTCAGCATTTCTTTGTATGCATTTTGGCTTCTGGTTTCCACCTCTTTAAACTTCCTGTGTATAGTCTTAATTCATTTTTTAATGGAATAGCTGTCCTTTTCCTGGGAATTTGTTTTAATTTTCCACCTATCAATGCTATTAATTTCTTGTATATTTTAGAAAGTACATATGTATTTCCCTTTCTGTCAGCTCTTGTGGAGGATTAAAGATGGCCACAAATCTCCTGGCACTTCTCCCATTATGAGATGGAAGTATGCCCCTTTCTTTTGAATGTAGAGCCTGTAGTTGCAGGTTTTGCAACTGCTTTGACCAAAAGAATATGGTAAGAATGATACAGTGTGAGTTTCCAGGCCCAGGCCTTAAGAAACTGGCAGCTCCCACTTCTCATCTTGTGTAGCACTCTTTGGAGCCCTGAGCCTCCATATACAAATCCAACTACCTGTGGAAAGACCCTTCGGAGACACCCTGATACTACAAAGAGAGGGAGGCAGGCCCAACTGAGCCCAGCCTTCCAATCATCCTCACCAAAGCATCAGAAATGACAATTAAGTCATCTTAAAGCCTATAGATCAGACTGCCCACCAGCTGAATGTCATTAAGTGGCCCCAGTCAATGCCACGAGGAGCTAAAGAATTGCCCAGCTGAGCCCTGTGCTGCAAAATAGTAAGGTCTAATAAAATGATTCTTGTTTTAAGCTACTAAAATTATAAAAAAAAGGTTTTACAGATTTTACAGAAATAAAAAGGATTAAAAGAGAATGCTATGAACAACTGTATGCCAGCAAATTGGAAAACAGAGATCAAACTGATAAATTCCTGGAAACATACTATCTACCAAAATTTAATTATGAAGAAATAGAAAATATGACTAGACATATCACTAATAAGGAGAGTAGATCAGTAATAAAAATACAACAACAACAACAACAACAACAACAACAACAACAAAAGCCCTGGATCACATGGCTTCATTGATAAAGTCTACCGAAGATTTAAATAAGGATTAACACCAAGCCTTGTCAAACTCTTCCACAAAAATTGAGGAGGGAACACTTCCTAACTCATTCTATGAGGCCAGCACTACCCTAATACCAAAGCTAGACAAAAATACTGCAAATAAAACTACACGCCAACATTCCTTATGAATACTGAAACAAAAATTTTCAGCAAAATATCCTTCAAACCAAACTCAGCAGCATATAAAGAGGATTACACACCATGACAAAGTAAGACTTATCTCTGGAATGTAAAGTTGATTCAACAAATAAAAATCCGTGTAATATATCACATTATCAGAGTGAAGAAAAAAAACACGATAATCTCAATTGATGCTGAAAGACTATTTGACACAATTCAGTACCCTTTCATGATAGAAACACTAAACTAGGAATAGTAGGAAATTACCTAAACTTAATAAAGACCATATATGAAAAATCTACAGCTAATATTATACTCAATGTTGAAGAATGAAAGTCTTTCCCCTAACATCAGGATCAAGACAAGAATGTCACTTTTCATCACTTTTATTCAATATATTATTAGAAGTTCTAATCAGAGAAATTAGGCAAGAAAAAGAAAAAACATCTAAGTTGGAAAGAAGTAAAATTTTCTACATCTTACATGTAGAAAACTCTAACGTTAAATGTCACACACAAAAATGTGTTAGAACTAATAAAAACTTCAGCAAAGTTGCAGAATATAAAACTAACACACAAAAAGAAGTTGCATTTCTATACATTAACAATGAATAATCTAAAAAGAAAATTGAGAAAACAATTCCATTTACAATAGTATCAAAAAGAATAAAATACTTATGAATAAACTTAACTAAATAGGAAAAGACTTGTACATTGAAAACTATAAGACAATGCTAAAAGAAATTAAAGAAAAAACAAATGGAAAGGCATCCATGTTCATAGACTGGAAGACATTATTGTTAAGATATCAATACCAGCTAAAATTTAAAATTAAGACTGCTGCCTCCCTGTGTTCATTGACTCTAATAACAACCTTTTCTTGATCCCTACCAGTTCTCCACTTTGAAGGACCCATCTTAAACTTAAATCAACTAAGCCCTTATCCCAAATTCCTGAAAATACCTTACCCTAACATTCTCCTTTTGAATCATTACCAAGACTGTCAAGTTGATGTTCCGCGTTGCTACAAGTTAATAACTTAGATTTGTTTGATCAACAGATTTCTGTGGTGATCTTTCTAAGGAGTCAAAAATTGACAGTCTTATATTTTTGAAATATAAATGGAAATCTTTAGATATGAAATAATATAATTTCTGAGATCTGTTCTAAAATTAATTTTAAAATAGAGATAATAGGGGTACATAAAATTGGTCATAAATTTTTGAAGAGGGATGTTCATTATAATAGTCTGTCTACCTTAGTATTTTTAAAATTCTCTGTAATAATAAAAGTTATTTTTTTCAGTCCTTAACAGAGATGTTAATTAAGATCACAATAAAATTATACTACCTGACTATGACTACCAGGCTCATATCAGAAATCATCTTGTCAAACATAACCTAAGTCATACTGGATTTTGCAGTTCTGCACTGATGAAAGGCCAGGAAGAGCAGACTGGTTGCAGATTTGAGAGAAACAATTCTTTTTAATGTCCTCCTAAATATAACAGTTCTTCTGTAGCCCTACGACTAGATGTAATCAACTTAAATTTGACAATCAAATTAAAAAAGGGGGGGTAGAGAACATTTTCTGTGCTTTATTTATTCAGAAAGTGAAACTGCTACAGACTGCTAAATTGTTGGTTGTGCTTAGAATGTGCTCCCTCCTACAGTCTACTCTGGAATCCTGGACCTGGAAATTTGCAGTTATTATGATTACACACACACACAGAATGATGCTCAATTTGAGGTTTTGAATAGCTACTCCTATAAGTTGAATTTTCTGTGCATTTGTATCGAGGAGGATCCAGCTCAGGTTGATGTCCTGGGAACCAGTGAGGCTCTCGCTTAAATCCTGAGGGAAGAGAAAAGAGAAGGAGAGACAAGAGGAATCAGCCAACAGCAAGGAGTCTTAGTAACCAACCACACTCTTACTTCTGAGGTAATAGAGAGTGAGTCCTGTCAAAATTGAGAAAAGAGAGAAATCATCCACTTATTCATTCACTTATTCACTCATTCAGTTTACTTATATTTGAGTTCCTCTACATTCTGAGCTCTGAGTTAGGCCCTGAGAATATAAGAATTAAAAAGAATAGTCCACCTACTATGGGTTGAAAGTGGCTTTTTTTTGTTATAGCTTGCATCATATGTTGTTTCAAAGTAGTGTCCAAACTGAAAAGAAAAAATAATAGATTAAAAATATAGGCATCTGTAACCAATAATGGAAAATAAAGAACACAGTGACATAAATTGTAACAGGCTCTGTCATATTGACATATTGACATATTGACATATTAATTAGTGGTCTATATATCATTACTCTTTATCCTACTAACTTTCATAACCTTTGTATACTTGTTTGTTCAGGAGTGATATAAGGGCAAGATGCAGATGATGACAAGTCTAGGTAGGAAAGGACTTGGGGGAAAGCTAACCTGAGTTAGAAAACACTATATATTTCTGTAGATGAACAAAGTTCAAACAGAAGCAAGAGAAAGAGAACTATCTATCTTTTTATTACCTTACAATAATTTAATATTCAACTTCGTAGTGAAGTGGGATAGGTATTCCAACTGAGGGCTGCAGCCCTCCTCCAACTATTTCACTGAAGCTGAGAGATCTCAGCATTGGAAGCTATCAATTCCTGCATCTCAAATAGCCACTGGTATTTCTATTGCTAACAGAAGGAAATAAAGAGAAAATTAGATTACCTGGGAATGCAAGGGTTTGGGCTGCATGATATTTTTTAGGTCATATCTTTCCTGGTTCCAGTTGCCCGTCAGGGTACGGTTTGAATAAGCATTCTCATTAGTAGTGCATCTCCATCCATACTGGAAAAACTTGGACATATCATTCCAATCTGTCCATACTTCACCATGACCATCTGCATTAATGAGGCTGCCATAGTGTGGATTTGTAAGGAAACAGGTGAGGAACTGTCTCTGGGAAAAAGCAAAAATAGAAAAGCTTGTTGTACAAACCAGAGAGCAGAAAAGGCATCCCCTTTTCACCCTCGTCCAAGCGTAATGCAAGCACACCTTACTAAGGATCTAGGCTTTCCCCCCAATTCAATTGTTGTCATTCTGTTTCTTTTTCTCCAGGTCCACAAGTCTTTTGACCCATCCTCTCAATTAGCGGTAGCAGATTACTATAGATTAAATGCTCCCTCTCAGGAAGACAGGAAAACTTTAGTATCCCCAATACTATATGGAGAATTAACTAAATATTCAGGTACTTTTGAGATGTGGGAATTTAAGGACTAAGAGTATTGCTACAAAGACAATAGGGAGAAGTGAGAGTTGGAAAACTAGATAATGCAATAAATGATCAATAAATTATAGTTTCCTTCCTTCTAGGCCCAGTTCAAATGCCACTTATTCCATATGCCTTCCCTCCTTAACTTGTTCCACACAGAACTTTATATTCGTATCTTTCTATATGTATAACTTGCTACCATATGTTGAGTTCTTGAAGTATATGTCAAATTCCTTATACTGAACTGTACATTCCTTGAGGACAAGACCTGCGTCTTATTATCGCATCCTCTCCTTCTGCCTACCTTCCCAGTCAATAGTGTTTTGCACATATCACATGATCAATGTCTGAATTTTGATTTTGATTTCTAAATCGAAAGCCCAATCATTTTTATTTTTGGCCCCAAAATAAGTCTGGTCCCTTGGCTTAGGAGCAAGACAATACCTTCCCTGAAGAAGAGTAATTTGATGCTGAATTGCTTCTGTAGTTTGACGATTCTATAGAGGAGTGACAGAAAACCTTATTCTTCCAGTCCATGTTGTAAGAGATGTCACCAAACCTGGCCCTCTCAGTTCTCCAAGCAAAAGAAGAATACAGATCACCCAGATCACCATGAACAGGTAGCCATGATTTGGGAGTCACCACCCACCTGCTTTTCCACAGGTCAAGGACAAAACCAATATTATAGGTTTAAAGGCAACTGTCCTCGCACCATGTGCCTTTATGAAGAGAGATGTATGTACTGATGTCAACAAATAGCATAATGACAAAAGAATAGCTGGTCCCACAAAGTCCAACAGGCCTAATACTGATTGTGGACCAAGGTGACACTGTCCTGGGGCTGTAAGGACAGACATCACCATCCAGTCAGTTGTCTACTCCTAGAACCTGAGGCTTATCTTGAAATTTGAATTCTCTTTCAATCCCTTACATCCATCCAATCACTAGGTCTTGTTGATTTCTGAATCAGTCCACTACCCTCCATCTCCACTGATAAGTTGCAATTCAGATCACTATCAGTCCTAGTCTCTATTACTGCGGTAGCTTCACATCTGATTTTCTTGCCATCAGTCTTGCTCTCCAATCCTTCTGCAGAGGAAAGCATGACTTTCGAAAATGAAAATCTGTGTCACCTTTCTATTTAAAATCTTTCAGTGTCTGGCCGTTGTTTCAGCATAAGGTTCAGGCTTATAATGCTCTATAAGACCTGGCCCCTGATTAACTTTTCAGTCTCATCTGTTATCCGCTCTCCCTCTAACTACATTTCAGCCAAACTCAATTATTGCTTCTCCACCATGCTTTTGTATACATTGTTCGTACTGCCTCCTCACTCCTCTTGACCCAGGTAAGGCGTACTTTCTTCTCCCCTCCTTAGCTTTCAACTCAAGTTTCAACGCCAGGGAATCTTTACTCTTCTTATGTATCCTACCATAGCACCCCAAATTTCTTCACTTATAGCATGGTATCCTACTATATTAGAATTGCCTCTTTTGCTTGTGCATCCTTCACCAGACTACAAGCTCAGTGAAATCATAGGCCACACCTTGCTCATCCATATATCTAACTGCCTCACAATGGCACTTAACAGGCACTCAAATATTTCTTGAATAAAAGGCAGGAGATAGAGGCACCTGGAGAGATTCTGAGCAGCAGAGACAATGGACAGCAGCCATTTCAGGTGAGATGAAAGCTGTTATAAAATCCTCTGCGACAGGAACCTGCCGGACACAGCCTAACCTCCTCTTGGCCTCAGCCCCGCCCCACTTCCTTCACTCAGAACTTGCTTCACTCTCGGCCTGCCCTTCTGCCCTAGTGACTGCTTATGACCTCACGCAGGTGTGACGAAGTCGCTCAAGGCTGCCCTCGAGGTAAAAGGCATTTATTTTGACTTTCTCAATGGGGAGGGGGAGTGAGGAGGCCGGAGAGTCGGCGTCTTGCTTTTGCGCTCATGGTTATTTTCCTCCAAGGACGTCGCTGAACTAGTTTGTCAAGGCAACCGGGCGCTGTGGGCACGTCATAGACCAGCGACGAGTGAAGAAGGGACAGCACGAGACCCGCGAAGGACGTGACGCAATAAATGAGCGCCTCGGGGAACGCGAGTGGGGAGCAAGTTGAGACCATGGCCTCTCGGCGCCTCCTGTTGGTTGGGGAGGGGAATTTCTCCTTCGCCGCCGCTCTGAGCGAGACCCTGGATGCGAGCACTAGTCTAACCGCCACCTGCCTCCAGCGCCGGGCGGATTTAGCCAGGGACCCAGTGGCTCAGAAGAATCTGCAGCGCCTGAGCGAGCGAGGTAGCGAGCCCCCTACCCCCGCTCCCCGTTCCCCCCTCCCCCGCGAAACCCTGCCCAGCTTCCTGCTTGGCCCAAAGTAGAAGGGGTGGGCATTTGGGGATTCAGAGGAGGTAGGGATTGCTCTTGAATGTCTCACGGCATTTACAGAAAGCCCGCGCTGTGCTTAGGCCTGGGTTGTTTCACACGGTTCAGGTTAGGAAAGGTTTTTTTCTGGTTCCAGGTGTTAAGACATCCTCCTGTCTGTATTTCGTGCCAGGTACCAGGATACATTTTGGTGTGGACTGCACCCAGCTGGCAGATGCCTTTGACCTGCACGACAGGGAGTTTGATCGAATTTATTTTAACTTTCCGCACTGTGGACGCAAAACTGGAATAGCTAAGAACAGGGAACTGCTTGCTAAATTTTTCCAGAGGTGAGGAAAGGAAAGCACTAAAAAGCAAAACGTTTAAGCTGTACATTACATAGCGCACTCAAACATTTTAGTTTGGGAAATTAGGCATATGTGTGTAAGTTACTGCGGTAGGTTTAGATACTATAAAGCTCCAAAGGAATCCAAAATCGAGTTAGAAAGGTAGACGTATAAACCTAAATGTTAAGTAAAAGGACAAATAATATGCTTTTGGGTGTGTAAGGGGAGGATCACCTACTTTTGATAATGTAAAATAATGGTATCCAGTATATAGTTTAATGGCTAAGAGCATGGATTTAGGAGTCAAACTGCTTGAATTCAAATCCACACCTACCACTTAACAGTTGTGTGATTTTAGGTAAGCTTACTTAATCCTTTTTTGCTTCATCTATAAACTGAAGATATTAACAGTAACTACCTTATAAAATTATTGTGAACTTAAAACAGTGCTTAACATTAGTACACCAAAAACGTGATACAATCGGTGGTCTCTTTGGATCATAGTTGTCAACAAACTTTTCATAGAGGCAGTATTTTAAGTTAGTATTTTAAGTATGGAATTTTAATAGTAGGGGAGTGAAAAGAACAGCGTTCTCCAGGGGGAAGAGTAGTCTGATCAGTGATTCATGTATAGAAACTTTGCAGACATTGACTTTTCTATGACATACAAATGAACAATGCAAATACCAAGTTGGTAACACCCTGGTCAGCCACTAGTATCAGTTATAGGTTGAACATTGACTTTACATTCTTATTGACTTCCAGCTACTTTCTGTGCATATTTGAAGTTTAATAGACCTTTGCAAATGGGTATGACTGGATTTTAATTATTTGACAGCCAAACCATGTATATACAGCTAACTCCTGTGGTAATTTCTACTTGTTTCTGATAAATGGCTGGTGTTCCCTTCCTCCCATTAGCTGTGCAGATGTTCTTACACACGAAGGAGAAGTCCATGTGGCATTGTGTAGAGGACAAGGTGGGACTCCTGCTGATAATCCCACAAGAGAATGGCACAACAGTTGGCAAGTGGTTGCCATGGCAGCTCTAGGGGGATTCATTTTAAGTGACGTTCACTCCTTCAGTTGCGAGGCTATTCCAGGGTACAAGTGCACTGGATATAGGTACGTAATAACATAGGTCTAAGCCTTTTCATTTCTCTCACTAATGGTAAAAAAAACAACTCATAGACAAACTTTTTCTTGACAATTTCCCAATTCAGTCTCTAGAAATACTTGCTTTCTTTAATGACAGACTTCACACTTGCTGTCTATTTTGCCAGGAGTCAAGATAAATCCTTTCATGTAGAAGGTGCTTTGAACCATATCTTCACCCGGAGCTTACCCTTTGAAGGTTCACAACCGAGAAACTTTAGAATCAAATTGGGTGACCAATGGTTTTCCTTTCCAGAACCAGAAGCACTTACAGGAAAGTTAAACAGGTAACTTATTTTACCAGAAATCACTTATATCTCTAGCTGTATCTTGATTAGCTTGGTGGCAACCATATATTGAATGGATGCTACATGTACTGTTTATGATGTTGGTACTGTGAATACTTTTCAGTCTAGCCTACATAAGCCTCTTTGGAATTAACAGTTGTCATGTTTTCTGTTATATTGTAGGGCTGGTGGTTGTCAGAATTCTGAAACACATGATATCTCTGTTTATGGTGGTCGATTTCTTTGTCTCCTTTCAGGATCAACTTAAGGACAATTCTTTTTATTTATTCAGCTATTTTATTTTTAATTCTAGCTACATTGTAATTATTATTTTAAGTTTAAAAAGTTATTTTTTTGTTTGTGTTTAAACAGGGGTTTCCTAGAAGCATCTTCATGTCATCCTATCAAAACAATAAATGAGAAACTGATTGCTGAATTGGGCAAAGCTTTCCCTCTAAAAAGGCTGAAGTGTTCCTTCCCTTTGCTACCACAGGGAGCCCCCAGTGTTCTCACTTCCTGGAACTGTGACATTCTTTCAGATGCCTTTTGGATTAAACTCCTTGAGGATAACTCAAATTCTGAGTCCTTGACTGGTGGAACAACACAAGACATGGATGACATTCTAGTGTCATTTTCAGAATTTAGCCTTCCGAAGAACCTTGAAAGAAATGGTAAGGAAGAAGCTCATGAAGGAATCTATGGCCAAGCCAAGGTCTGTCTTAGACCTTCTCTCCTAGTTCATGCTCAGCCTGTCATCCAAAGACCAGACTTCCTCCCAGGTTCTCTGCATATCCTCAGTGGACCTGTCTTTCGGAAGTGCCTCATCTTGCCTTTCACAATGCCAGTATTTCATGAGACTTTATTTATCCTTGGATTTAATCAAAACCTGAAGGATAGCTGTCTTCAGTCACTACTGGACCAACTGAAGGGCATTCTAGATAGCCTTCTGACCAAGACATTTCTGAAGGGCTCTAAACTGAGCAGTTCAGTGGAATGTGTCTTTCAACCAAATGGGAAAGATTATATGATTAATGTGAAGTCTCATAATTTTGGCTCAGATTGTGCCAAGAATCTGACTATTGGGTCTGTCACATCTACTACAAGCATTATACACAAAAACCAGTGTTTTCTGTTTGTATCTGTGAACTTGGACCTATTAGCCATGCTTGTCTGTGGTATCTCTGACTGGAGGATATTATGGACCTTTGATAACCGTTTCTTGAAGAATTTTGTCCCTGGGAAAATAGAACCCTTTAAAAGCTATTGTATATATCCTCCATACTATGTGCATGATATTAGTTTTTGGTTAGATGAGAAAAAAGGATTCGATGAGCTAGAGTTTCACACTGTGGCCCGAGCAGTGTCCCAGGACACTGTCATAGCCATACAATCCCTTAGTCGTTTTCAGCATCCCAAGACCAAACAAGTCAGTCTTTGTTATAGATTGACCTACCAGACCTGTGACAAGGCCCTTACGCAGCAGCAGGTAGCATCAATGCAGTTACAGTTCAGGAAAGAGATTCAACAACGACTACATGTGACACCTCGGTAGTTTAGTAAATTCATTTCTATAGTGTGATTCTCATGGGTGTGGGATGAAGAAGACCAATTTGTACCTGGGAGTCCTTTCTGGACTGGTTTTTTTTTTTTTTTTTTTTTTGGTAAAATCTTACCTTGTCATTGTAGCCACTATTGGTGACTCTAAAGATACCTGCAACTTGATCACTTACAGACTATAATGTGACCCTCAGAGTTGTGCAGTATTTTGATCCTGAGTAGAAATGAGTAGAAAAACAAACAAACATAAAACAAAACATCGTCTTATATTTTAGATGCTCTATTGCTGAAGAGGCAGGAGAACTTAAATACCTCATAAAATATATATTAAAATATATTTTCCACACTGTCAATGCCTTTTCCTTTAGCTCCATAATATCATCTCACTAAATTAATTTATGAGAGTGGTTTTTAGAGTCGGGCCAACATTTATTAGCTTGGGTAAGTTGCAAGTGCTCCATAATTAGTATTGTTATCATTTTTATTCTGTGGTTTACTACTGTTAAAGTCACAGAACTAATGAGTGTCAGATTTAGAGTTCCTACTTTCCTCTGACTCTACAAACCATGTTCTTCCTGCCACTTTGTTACCTTATTTCTCCTTCCCTAGTCTTCTTCAATAGTAATCTCTCAGCTGTGATTTACTCGAAGTTTGTCCCCCTAGATTTTGGGGGCTTCTGTTGTAAGTATCTCTAAGGGACACTGTGAGATTGGCTCAGCCCAGGACTCTGAAGAACAGAATACTCTAATGTGAATTAGTGTAGGTTCTTGTTAATTAATAGGCTCTACTAATTGGAATTATATTGTAAACTTGTGAAGGAAATACCTGTCTCATTTATTCTTGTACTTGGAAAAAAGTATATGAGAAGGCAAGAATGGAAGCAAACAAATTAGGAGGTTCTTATGATAATGTAAGCAAGAGATAATGGTGGCCTGGGCCAGGGTGTAAGAAGTTGTTGGCCTGGGTGATAGAAGGACTTGCTGATGAATTAAGTATATGTGCATGGGTGGACAGTATGGAGTTAGAGAAATAGAGGAATCAAGCAGGGTCCATAGGTTTTTGACCTGAGCAACTGGAAGAATAAGCTGTTGTTAATGAATGGGAAAACTGGCAAAGGAGTAAGTTTGGGGAGTGAAGAATCAAGGGATCTCTTATGGACACATGTATTGCTTAGCTCTCCACATAGACTATAAGCTAATTAAGGGCACATAATGTGATATATAGCTTTCTTCTGTCTCCAGTAGTGGTTAGTACATTGATGAGTTAGCATTAGAACTTTATCTTAAAATAAAGGCAGGGATGTCATGGGAGGACTATTACGCAAGGGAGGGCATGCATTCCAGGCAGAGAGCATTTGGAGCACTTTACAAGCTAATTAGTTGAAATGTAAAATGTGTATAGGAAGGCAGTGGGAGATAGGATTAAAAAAGCAGGTTGGGGCTGGAGTTCATGAAAGACTGAATGCTAAAACAAGGAGTTTGTACTTTTGCTTGGCAAGCAACAGGAAAAATGTGAATTTCAATTAAGGAAGTGACACAAGAGTAGTGCTTTTGAAAATTAATTGGACAGTGTTGCACAGGATGAATTTGAGATAGGAGATCTCTGTAAGTATGCTATTGCAGTAGTCCTAGGTAGAGGTATTAGACTGAAATGAAAAAGAGATGAATGTATGAGATATAGCTAGACTGGTATGTCTGAACTTGGTAACTAATAATTGCATGTGGGAATGGAGCGGTATATGATCACTTGCCATTTTCAATACGTGGGAATTTTTAGTATGAAATTATACTATACACTAGTTTTAGGTACTTCAGAGGGTGGTAGAGAATTCTGTGATTGGAAGGGTGAGCAGTGAGCAGGTGAATGAATGCAGAGAGTCACAGGCATGATATCGTCAAGATGGCTATATAAAAATATCGGTATGAAATTAGGAGTTTTCTCCTGATCCAGTTGGAAGAGCACGCATGGGCTTTATTGTAAGTCCAGGGTTGGAATACAGATCCTGTGTCGGGTGGGGCCTGGTTTGGAATATGATGCCACCATTTCCTAGCTATGCAACCTTAGGCCTCTCACTTTCTTAATAAAATAAGGCTGTTATGAATATTAAATTCAAAAAGGATACAATCTATAAAATGCTTACCATAATGCCATAAAAATAAAATGCTTACCATAATGCTGTACTAGCAATTGCAGTCACTGGTGTCTGGTTGAATTTGCTGCACATAATTTCTTCAGTCTTTTCGTTTTCTTCTCATTCTACATTCTACTATTAGGGCTTTGTCTCCCCGACGCAGTTAATTGCTACAGGCTGTCCCACTCTTACCAAAATACAGAGAGGGCAACTTGTCAGTGACATTTTAAGGACTTCCCGTTTGGTAGGCAGCTGTGCTATGGTTTTTAACTGGGTATTTCCACGTACTCAACTTGCAGAGTTGTTTAATTACTTTGTATTTGTGCTTGCTTTTAAATGGGCGGGGGGGGGGAGGGGGTGGTAAAGAATGGTTTTTGTAGGAGAGGGGAATGCCGAAAAGTGAAGGAAGAGAAAATTAGAGGAATGCCCAGCGTTATGTTGTGGAAGAGAGAGCTATGATTGTAAAAGTCAAGTCTCGGGTAGTTTCTTTTCTACTCAAGGATTTACCTCAATTTGTCCCGTAACTCTGTAATTTAGTCGTTTCTGCGCATGTCAAGGTCTTTTGTCCCTCGGCGGACACGGTTTGCCAGCCAAAGCTATGTCTCTGCGCTCGCGGCGTTCGTAGGGTGCCGAATTCTACACTCCTCCCCTTTCTTTTTTAAATCTACGCTAGCCATGGCGAGCCGAGGGGCTCGGCAGCGCCTGAAGGGAAGCGGGAGCAGCGGCGGGGACACAGCCTCGGCCGCGGACAAGCTGCGGGAACTGCTGTGCAGCCGCGAAGCGGGAGGCGCGGAGCCCCGGGCTGAGTAGGTGTGCGGGCGCGGTGGGGGCGTGGCGTGGCGGGCGGCGCGGCTTGGGGCTGCCCCCCGGTGGGTCTCGCCCGAGCCGCGCGGGGGGGGGCTTTGCTGGAGCTGGCTTTCTCACCGGGAGAGCCCGGCTGCCTCTGCATGCAGATCCTTCTGCTCTTCCTGGACGGGTTAACGTTCGGTCTTCACCCCGTCGTAGATCCCCCACCTTGGGTCCGGTGTTTTGTGTAAAGAAACCCTGGGGTGCGGGTCCATATGGCTCCCGCCCCAGGCCCAGAGGGGGCTGGCGTCCTGGTGTTTGAGTTGGCAGAGCCTCTGGCAGCAAGACCAGAGAATACCTATTTTGGTTGTCTTCCACCGCTTTCTTCATTCTCTCAAAAGTTCTGACCCTTTATTCTGATGCGTGGGCCCCACAACCTCCAGCACCAACAACCACCTCATTTCCCAAGACCAGGAACTGAAGGTTAGGACTGCATTCAAAGAACTGTCAACATATAGAACTGGAAGAGGTTGGGTATCTTGCACTTATTAGGTCTTTATACATTGGAACATTTGGGGAAATGAATAAAGCCATGGAAAGTAATTACCCTGTTAAGAGAAGAAACGGAACGAAAGCTTTGTGGTCTTCAAGGGAGTAATTAGTTGGCATGGGATAAATGGAGCGTCATAGATACAACAAACTAAAATGTATGAATTAGTTTACATCTGAAAAACAGGAAATGGAAGGAATGATTGAGGTTGGTCTACTCAGAACAACTAAGGGCTCACCTTTATAGGTGAATACTTTAGTGCTTTGATGTCCGTTGATATTCTTGTCCTTTCTGTCTACTTTTAGTCCTTCTAGTTATCGGGTCCTTTCTGACACACACATATATATTTTTGTTTCTGAGCAGGTTCTCTGGAAACAAAGCAGGACAAGTCTGGGCACCTGAAGGATCTACTGCTTTCAAGTGTCTGCTCTCAGCGAGGTTATGTGCTGCTCTCCTGAGCAACATCTCTGACTGTGATGAAACCTTCAACTACTGGGAACCAGTAGGTGATTCCTTTGTTGGAATTTTTGTTGTTGTTGTTTTTTATTGTTGTTGTTCTTGATTTCACTGTTTGGGACCTTGTTACCAATTAAGATACAAATAATGTATACAAGTGTGACTACTAGTAAAATAACTTTGTTTTCACTTTTGTAGTCAAAGCTGATGATTTACCTACTATTGAAGGCTCTGAGGAATTTGGCTGTTTTACAAAAAGATGTCATTTATAATTTCCTTAAAATTTTTTCAAAAATCAAAGCAATACTTTGAGATTGTTTTTAAAGTTAACCAATACTACAAAACTTTAAGAAAAAACAGTAGCTCCCTGTTCCTGTGTTCAAATCCAGTCCCCAGAGGCAACCACTTTCAATTTTTTTCTTTATTTCTTCTGATGTTCACTAAAATAAATAATGTTACTAAATAGTATGTTTATACTGCTATCTCTTGATTTATAGATTTATGCATGTTGATTTCCTGTTGTAGAAAATTTGGAGATGAAATTTCTGATCACAGTTTGCATCAAAATAAAGAATGTTTAGTGTAGGTGGTTTAAGGAAAATATAAAATTTAGAGTTTCTCTATTTTGGCTGATGAGTATTTAAAAAGATAAGTAGAAGATACAATTAAAGCTTTTAATGTTGGCCAAGCATTATACAATTTACAATGTTCAAATATTTTTCAATATTGGGTTATTTTGATTCTTATTCATTAGTCAAAAATCTTGTTGCGAGTTTCAGCATTTTTGCATACCCTCGTCTCATTAATATTTCCCCTTAAAAACTTCACATGCATCCATTTAACAAGGACTTTGGCCAATATAACCCTGAATTCATGTTTTACACTTTCAGACACACTACCTCATCTATGGGAAGGGGTTTCAGACTTGGGAATATTCCCCAGTCTATGCCATTCGCTCCTATGTTTACCTGTTGCTTCATGCCTGGCCAGCTGCATTTCATGCAAGAATTCTACAAACTAATAAGGTAAGGGCAGGCCACCTTGCAAGTAATCACAACTGATCAAGAGGTGAAAAAAGGACAAAATAGGTTGGCAGTTAAGAGAGAACTTTTTTAAAGAAGAATCATTCATTCGTTTTTCAAATATATTGAACAACCTTTATTTGGTAGACACTTTGTTAAGTGCTATTGATGTCACGATGAACAAATCCCTGCCCTCATGGAATTTATAGATTTATAGGGAAGATGAACATTGAGCAATAATTATAAATGTAGTGAGTCTTATGAAGGAAGAGAACAGTGTGCAATGGGTTTGCATGTTAGGAGACTCTAATTTAAGTAGAGTGCTGAAGGATAATTAGGAGTTAACTGAGACCTAACCTGATTAATTTCAGAAATTTGACTATGTTGTGTCTTGGCATGCATTAGTTGGGTTTGTTCTGTTTGGAGTTTACTTGGCTTCTTGAATTTTTAGGCTTAAGTCTTTTGCCAAGTTTGAGGTTTTTAGCTGTTAGGTTTGTTTGTTTGTTTGTTTGGTACTTTTTCAGCCTTGCCCTTTTTCTCCTCTCCTGAGACTCCAATGATATGAATGTTAGGTATTTTGTTTTAGTCTCACAGGTCCCTGAGACTCTGTTCTTTTTTTCTCAGTCTATTTTCTCTGTGCTGTTCAGACTGAGCAATTTCTCACCTCTCTTCCAGTTCACTGATTCTTTCCGCTGTCTCTTCCATTCCACTATCAACCCTATTTGTGGAGCTTTTATTTTGGTTATATTTTTCAGTTGTAACATTTCCATTTGATTTTTCTTTATATTTTTTATTTCTTTACTGAGACTGTTTTGTTTTGTTCTTCATTTGTTTCAAGCATGTTCTTAATTGAAGCAGTTTTACAATGGCTCCTTTAAAACTTTGTCAGATAATTCTAAACTTGCTCTCCCCCCCTTTTTCTTTGGTGTCTTATTGATTGACTTTTTCATTCAATTTGAGATCTTCCTGGTTGAAAAGTAATTTTCAGTTAAACCCTTGGATATATGGGGTATTACATTATGAGACTCTGGCTCTTACTCATGGGCCCCAGCATGCTTCCTGTGTAATACTCTACTCATCTGGATTTTATTTAGGTCTTCTGTTTCAGCTGGCTTCTTTTGATACACTCCATCAGGAGAGAGGAGGGGTTTCTCCACCTTGTTACTGCAAGTGGGGGTAGAGGTCCAGGTTTCCTACTACATTTCCACTGATACCACCCTAGTGGACACAGTAGGAGTACCTCATTATAGTCATGCATCGCATAATGACTCTTCAGTCAACGACAGATACAGTGCATTACTCATGTGTTTGTTGTGATGCTGTGTTGCCAGTCATATAAAAGTATAACATATACAATTATGTACAGTACATAATACTTGATAATGATATAAATGACAAAGTTACTGGTTTATATATTTATTATACTATACTTTTTATCATTATTTTAGAGTGTACTCTTTCTACTTATTAAAAAAAAGTTTTCTGTGAAGCATTATGCTGTATTTAGCTGGCAGCAGCCTCATACATCTCGTATTTACTGCATCTCTTGATTGCATAATTTTCTCTTGTCTTTGATTTAATTTGGTGTTATTTTACACAGTAACGTGCTACATAGGCTTATGGTGTAGGTTCAAGAAGTTATACTATATAGCCTAAGTGTGTTTAGTAGGCTACCACCTAGGTTTGTGTAAGTACACTCTATGATGTTTGCACAAGGACGAAATTGCTTAATGACAAATTTTTTTGGACCGTATCCCCGTCGTTAAGCAGCATGTGACTACTGCTAGGTTGGGGGAAAGAGATGGAAGTCCACACTCTCCAAGTGGTCTCCACTGACACTGTGGTGGAAGAGGGAGCTCGTTACCACTAGCAAGGATGAAAGTCCTGGCTTCCTGCTGGACTTTTGATGGCATGGGTAGGAGTGGGGCTACATTTTTTTCTGGGGTGCTTGACTGGACTACAGTGGTTATTGTCTTAAATTTCTCTGTCTTGCTAGGCTGCCCCTTTTTTTTGGATGGATAGAGCAGGGTTTCATTGTTTTTGCCTCTTCCCATTGGCATTTTTAGTTGCCAACTTCTGTAGCTCCATGTCTGGAAAATAGAAGGCAAAAAAAAAAAAAAAAAATGCCCCAGAGAACTTACCCCTCCATGTTATTCCCCAGGTTCCAAAGTCCATAGCCAGTCTTCTTTCTTTTCTCCACCTTTCAGCATCTTCTTATGCTTGTTTTACATATAATGCCCAGAGTTTTTGATGTTACAGAGCAGGAAGAATAGGGAACAGTATGACTAATCTAGCTATCTTGTATGAAGCAGAAGTCCCCGATGAAAGAATTAGAATGTAAATTGGAGTTGTCTAAGTAAAAGAAAAATGTGGATGAAGGGGGAAGGCCCTGAGGCTGAGAGGAAAGCCAGCATAGCCTTCTTGTATAAATAGGTTTGACTCTTGGGGGAGAGAGGGGGAGAGTGAATTAGATGAGTTAAGAAGAGGCCAGATTTATATAACACCTGGTAGGCTCTAGTAAGGAATTAGACTTTTTCCCCTCAAGCTCTTTGGGAAGCCATCAGAAGTTTTTAGACTGAGGAGAAGCATGATTACATTTGCATTTTAGAGTGATCAGAAAAGTAACACCTGTAGAAAGTGGTAGACCTGTGTCTCTCCCTTCTCAACCTAGATCTCATTTCTGTTTTTTCTTTTGAACTTATTAGATGAATGATGTATAAGATGAGGGATTAGTAGAGAAATAATATGCACTACTTAAGGTTTTTATTTCCACCTGGATATTCATTATCACTTCAAATTTGACATATGAAACTTGTTATTCTTCCTTTTATATCACTATTTCTCTTACATCAAAGATAACGAACAGAAAACAGAACAGGAATGAAAGTTTCCCTCCTTTCCTGTTCTTACTTCCAGTCTTCACCCTGTTAGGTTCTGCCAGTGGGAACCTACTGCCAGTGGGAGCTACTTGGCAAGGGAGCTTGTAGAGTCCTAGCCCCAGCATTGTAATGCAGAGTAGAGAAGGGTGGATTATTGATGAGAGACAATATGGTAGTAATTGGCACCTCTAGTGATGGTTACCTTTCCATCTTCTTGTTACCATAAACGAGAACACGTTTGTTTCATCTGCCTAAGGATCAGTTTGTGAATTTCTCTGAACTATCAGGAGTGAGATCTCGTATGTAGGTAGACTCATGGGCTACTTAGTTTTATGGAGTACTGACAGGTTACTTTCCAGGGTGGCTATACAACTTTATACTCGCTGCAATAATGTTTGAGATTTCAGCTTCCTCACACCTCCTGAGTGAGCACTTGATAGTTCTGACTTTCTAATTTTTGCCCTTCTCAGGTATGAGATATTTCTCATTTTAATTTAACATGGAGCATTTCTTCATGTATTTATTATTTACTCAGATTTCCTTTTCTGTGTATTACTTATTCTCATCCCTTGCCTGTTTTTCACTTGGATTTTTTCTGGTTTTCTCTTCTGATTTTTAGAAGTTAATAATATTAACCCCTTGTAGGATTTAGATACTAGAAATTCATTCTCCAAGGGTGTCATCTCTTTGTTAGCTTTGTCTGTGGTTCACTGTTGAACAGTAAGCTTTAATTTTGATATATAGTTAAACCAGTTAGTTTTTTACTATGTTGGTAAGTTTGGGGTCTTTCTAAAAGAAATCCTTCTTCCCCGCAGGTCACAAAGATCTATGTTTTCTTCTATTAGCTTTATAATTTTACCTTTTACATGAAAGACTTTAATCCACATGAGTTCTGTTTTCTATAAATTGTGGAAAGACCCAGCTTTACTTTTTGCTATATGATGAACTGGTAAATAATCCATCCTTTTCCTTCTGATTTGTAAGACCATTTCTATCATACAACTCATCCCATGTATATGGGTCTATTTCTGGACTTTATTCTATATCATTGGTTAGTTTGTCACACAGTATTATGTTTTTATTTTTATGGCTTTGTAATGTGTGTTAACACCTGGTTGATGAATTTCTCACTTTGTCGATTTTAAAATTTTATTTTAAATATCATTTTAGAATCGATTTGCTCCTCCCCAAAATTCTGCTGGTTTTTGGCTGGATTTACACTGATTTCACATATTAATTTGAGAACGAATATTTTTAGTGTTAAATTATTCCATCCCTAAAATGATATATTTATCTATTTAGTCAGGTTTTCTGTATCTTTTAATAAAATTTAAAAACGTATCCATTTCAGCCTTATCCAGTCTTTGATAGGTTAATGCCTAGATTCTTTACACTTTTCATTGGTGTTATGAATAATATCTTGTTTTCTGTAAATTTTTTAGGTGGTCATTACTGGTATTAAGGAACATAATTGATTTTTGCTTTTTGACGTTTGTCTAAATCTCAACGAATTTCCTTATTATTGTTAATGGTTTGTCAGATGAATCTCTTGGATGCTCTTTCATCTCTGTATATAGAGTTCAGTTTCTTCTATTTCATTTCTTATATCTCATTTATTTTTTGTGTCTCTTTGCACTGACCAGACTTCAAGTTACCATGCCGAATATTCATTATTATGGGACATCACGTCTTGCTCCCAAATATAATTCTCATGTTAACTTGCGTTAATTTTTGACTTCGTATATGTGTTTTTGTACTTTACCCAACAATGTGAGGAGTCTTTAAACATAGATACTTTGTACTAAAATTATCTGTATTCCTAATAGCATCTAGAATAGTGCTTAGTGTATAGTAGGTTTTCAGTAAATTTTTATTGAATTAATGAATGAATCTGGGCATTTACTTATCACTTTACTCTTTGGAGTTTCTTTTGTGTAGTGATGAAAATGGAAAACATTTCCATGTTATATGTAGTTACATTAATTATAATATATATTTATGCTTATATTCTGAGGTATTTAATGCTCTTAAATGTACCAGTGTACTATAGTATAAGAGCTATTCAGTATAACTTTTATTATTTTGTTATTTTTATTTTTTTAAATGATGTTATTAATTAAAAAATTAAAACCACATTACAGAAGTTTGGAAGATAGGAAAATTATGCATCTAAATCCCACTAGCCCAGTATAGCCATGTTACTGTTTTATTATTTTTCTTTCTAGTCTTTTCATATATTTCTGATTTCCAAAAACTGTAACTCTGATGTATAAATAATATCGTATTATACACTTTCATTTAGTATCTTGTAATAATCAGCACTTAATATATTACTGTCTGGTAGTGGGGCAAAGGCATGATGGTTACCAGAATGAGAAGGTATCTTCAAACTGAAAGATGAAGGAGATAACTCCATAAATTATAACAGAATTTATTATAGGGTAATTTGTTTATGGAAAGATTGGACCAGAGCAGATAGATGACTCAGCAGTTTTGCACAAATAATTCTCAACTACCAAACCCCTGGTACAGTACTTTTTTTATAGTATAGCTTGGGCACTAATTATTGACAACACAAAGGGACAAAGAATATAGATAGTAGTGCCGGGGGGCCATACCTCCTGGTGGTCTTGTGATATGATTGCTTATAATCGATACTATTACCAGTTTGATATTTACCTTCGTTGTCGTACTATTCTGGCTGTTGCAAACAAAAATATTTATGGCTACATTTTGAGGAATACAGATAATCATCAGCTAGAAAGCTTTGATATGCTTGCTAAGTAAGGACAGTGAAGTTTGTCAGCTGTCACAAATGAAACTTAAAATGGACACAGAGATGGAATTGGTTTTGTTCATATCTACATCTATATAATTGTAATTATCTAGGAAATGCTTGTTGAATGAGCTTTATATCAATAATTTTTCCACTGTTTTTGTAATCATAAATATTAATATCTATGTAATAGTCCATGAAATAGATATAGCGTTATTCAACCATTTCCCTATAATTGAACATTTTGTAATTTTTTAAAAAGTTTTTCCGAATTAATAGTGCTGCATTTAACATTTTCCTGAATAGAACCCTTCCATATTTACTTACATATTTACTCACAAAGTTACTTCTGTGAGCTGGAATCATAGAAGTAGATATACTGAATTTAAGGATATGAAAATTTACTTGGTTCTTGATACATAGTGCTTTTCATAAGGATTATACCAATGTATAGTATTATTAATGACAAATGAGAGTACTTTCATCTTTAAGAATTTTGCTAACTTGTATCTCTGTCTTCTGTTTTCTTATTTTGGGTTTTTATTCAGATTCTTGTCTTTTACTTTTTACGATGTCTTCTGGCTTTTGTGAGCTGTGTCTGTGAACTTTACTTTTACAAGTGAGTATGAAAACTTTGTTTCTGAAAGTAATATGATGAAGCCCAATATAATAGCATAGATTATTTCTCTAATAGTATTAGCACTATTTCCTGTTTAAAAATAGGAAACAATTTCCTCTTAGCTCCTAAAATTATACCTGAAATGTGATTTCTTGTTTGAAACAAGCCATTGGAGGGGAGTACTTCTAATTATCATTTTCTTTCCCAAGGTTCATAAATACTGTATCTTCATATTATTCATTTTAATTCTGTTAATACATATCTAACTGGTCTTTTATTTGTAAGGATTTAGTAGATCCTTATTTTGGGTCCTAAGGTATAGGTTCATGATTCACCTCTTCTGCTCGAGCTTACTGATAGGAACTCACTGCTCTTATTTGCACCCTGTATTTTGTCTTTACCAAGTACCTATTGATTGATTGACTGTTAGTGGAAGTATGAGCATTTAAGTGTTCCAGCAATAAACAGCTACCTTTTTGTTTTTGTATGAAACCTAACAAACATCTTATTTTGAGAATTCTTTAAAAGGTACTTGAACTTAATAATCATTATTAAAAATCTTCCCATTGCAAAACAGCTTAAAATGTCAGATAAAAAAATTCTTTGGCTTTGACTCTGGGTGGAATAGAGGAAAAAAAAGAAAACCATTGTTGCCTTTGAAGATTGTAACCATAAGTTGGTCTTCATATGAGTTCAGGACTGAATTCCAGTCATGTACGTAGTACCCTAAACCCCAAGTTGAGAATTTATTTTAAGTTATTCTGGGTTGGTAGTGTCCCCAGGCAGCTTGCAAAAACAAATATAAAATTTTTTTACAGAAGTGAATCCTTAACACACATGTCAAAAAATTACCACAGATAAAGTTCTAGTGAACAAAAATTATAATAATAAATCACAAAGCACAGAAGGGAATAAAGCATTATGAGTAAGAACCAGCAGACGTAATAATCAACAGAAAGCTGACCTGCAAAACCTCATTTATTAGAAATTATTAAAATAGAATGTAAAATAAGTATATTTAATATTTTTAAAGAAACGAGGGAATTTAAAACATGAATGAGAAACAAGAAACTAAACAAACAGAGTGAAAGGGAGCTTACAAAATGGGAGAAAATAATTGCAAACCATATATCTGATAAGAGATTCATTTCCAAAATATATAAGGAATTCCTCTACAACTCAATAGCAAAAGAAACCCTAATAATCTGGACCAAAGGCTTGACTGGAAGTCCAAAAAAAAAAAAAAAAAAAAAAAAAAGACAACAAATGTTGGCGAGGCTATAGAGAAATCGGAACCATTGCACACTGTTGTTGCTGAGAATGCAAAATGGTACTGCTACCATGGAAAACAGTATGAGGTTCTTTAAAAAATTAAAGGTAGAACTACGGGTATTCCAGCAATCCCATTTCTAGGTATTTATCTAAAAGAATTGAAATCAGAATCTTGAAGAGGTATCTGCACTCTCATCTTCGTTGCAGCAGTATTCACAGTAGCGAAGATTGGGGAGAAAGGAAAAATGGGAAGTTGCTCATCAATGGGTGTACAATTTCAATTACGCAGTATGAATTAGTTCTAGATATCTGCCGTACAGCATTTTGCCTATAGATAATAATACTTACTTTTTACACTTAAAAACCTGTTGAGGATAGATCTCATATTAAGCATTCTTACCACAATAAAATAAGATTAAAAAAAGATTTTTTTTAAAAAAACTGAGACTCTAAAAATGACTAGGCAGATTTGAAAAAGAACCAAACATTCTAGAAATGAGAATATAATAATTGATATTTAAAATTCAGTGGGTAGTTTAAACATGGTTTGACACTGCTAACAAATGAGAAGATTGATCTGAAGAAATTACTAAGAATGTAGTACAGAGTGACAACAAAAGGAAATATGAAAGAGGTTAAGAAAAAAGGGTTAAGATTATTCACTGCAGCACTATTCATAATTGCCAACATTGGAAACAACCTATATGTCCACTGACCTTGTGTAGAGTTGAAAGATCTGATATGTATCTAATCAGATTCTGGGAGCTTATAGGGAGAATGGGGAGACGTTTTCAGGAAAGTAGTTGCTAAAAATTTTTCGGAATTGATGAACCACATAAGGAATAAGAACATTTGGGGTTTTTATGCACAGGAAAATTGCTAACAAACCTGTTGAGACAGTTCTGTATTTGACTTTACATCTTTAGTGTTCTCTGATGCAGGCATGTTTTTGTCCTTTAATTTGACATTTCCATCCCTAATATTTGCTGTGCTGATAGTCTTTGCCTTTCTTCTAGAGCTGTGTGCAAGAAGTTTGGGCTGCATGTGAGTCGAATGATGCTAGCCTTCTTGGTTCTCAGCACTGGTATGTTTTGCTCATCATCAGGTAAGTAAAAGAGCAGGTGAGGGTATAACAGATTCACTGTCTCACAGATGCATTGAAAGAACTTGTCCAGATAGAGGTCATATTTGTATGTTAGTAATTTGCAGACCACTGTGATCTACATGATCTTGATTGACCTTTACAACAATCGTATGGTACTAAGTAAGATAAATACTTTCTCATTTTTGCTGATGAGGATGCTAAAACTTAGAAAGGTGAAATGACTTACTGAAAGTCAAAGAATTCATAAGTGGTAGAGTTGTTATTTTCATCAGGTTGCTTTCTATTACATTATTGTATTTTTTATCACTGCAAGACTGAAAAGCACCTACTCCCTTTTTTTCTTCTTTGGGGCTTTTTAAACATTAAGCTTATAGAAAATGAGAATGAAAACCTTAATCTAGAGTGGTGACTTTTAAATTATGCTGCCAGTGAACATTTGTGTTCTATCAGCTAACCCAAGGTAGCCTGTTGCCAAAAGGTAGCCTGTTCCAAATTCTTCAGAAAAAATTATTACTAGATACAATTATCTTAATTTTAATTTCTGCTTGTGTGTACCTGAATCGAGTATGTATACTAAATTCACACAAAAAACTATCCAGCACACAAGTATATATTTTTCCTTCATTGACTATCAAAATCCATGTTGTTCTTCAGAGACCTCAGGGATCCATACCTGGAAAATTTTGAGAGCCAATATTCTAAATGTGACTGCTCTCTATGTGCTGAGCTGGGAGAGACCTCAGATTCCTCTGCTCCCATTGTCCTCTCCATCAGCAGTAGAATGAGGAGCTTTGGATGGCATTGATACTATTTAGTATTTATCTGTAAAGTTGTACCCCACATGTTGTTTTTATTACTCTGCTATTCCTAAAATTGATTCTTATATGAGAGAGATTCCTGGGAGTGTCTTTAGTTTTGTAATCTCAAATGAGGATGTTAAGGCACAGATAAGTTAAAGGCATCTTTTGATAAAGAGCCTCTGAACTCTTTGCTGAGTTTCTTAAATCATATTGCCTGTTCATCCTGGTTCTTTTTGGAGTTGGTACTGACTTTTCTTCTCTAGCACTAGATAAAGCAGGCCTCATACAGCAAGGAGAGGCAAATCTGCATTTTTGTGTAGTTGATAGAAACACTGGAAAAATGTCACTGTTGCAGAGAACCTCTGCTGTATACAACAGCAAAGTAATATTAGATGGAAATAATTCGGGGGACATCTAAAGGCAAAACTTATCTGTGTCAGTGAATGCAAGATGCAAAGCAGTGCTGCTATCCCACATTTGGCCTTTGAGAAGGCTTGCTAGAATTCCTATAGAGTACAGGTTGGTACTAGGACAGTCTCAGAAGACTATCAAAAGATAAATTCCTTCAGAAATAGATTGTCATCAATGGCTCTAAGTTCACTGAAGCATATTCCCTGCCTGCAAATATAACCTGGGGATATACTTGAGAAACCTGAAATTCTGTAAGTTTTAGGTTTGGAGTACAGTCTAGAAGAATGGCATAATTAGTATTATGTAATGAGCAAGTGTTTGTACCTAAAAACAAGAGTGAGAAAATAAGAAAATGATTGTACTTCATTTTTTTAAAGAGTATCACTTTACTGTCCATTTCTAATATAGCATTGCTTAAAATATGTTCCTGGTTATTGACATTTTGCCATGTAGGAAAGTTTTTAATAATTAACATCCAGTAAATCTCAAATTCTTGTCCCCCCTTCCTTTTTTTTCATTTCTTTTCCCTTGCAGCGTTCCTTCCTAGTAGCTTCTGTATGTATACTACGTTGATAGGCATGACTGGCTGGTATATGGACAAGACTTCCATTGCTGTGCTTGGAGTAGCAGCTGGGGCTATCTTAGGCTGGCCATTCAGCGTGGCTCTTGGGTAAGAAACTAACACAATTCATCCTCCTTGTATCACTAGGCATAATGTTAGGCTATTTCCATATTCCCTGGACAGAACTATAGTTAGAGGAATTATTTGGGTCTATAAAGACAGAGAAATGGAACAATATTTCTCTTAGTGCTTATTGTTTTGATTAATTCTAATAAGAATGGTGACTATTCAGCACCTGCTCTATGTTAGGTGCTGCTAAGCCCCTTATAAACTTTTCCCCTAAACCTTATAACAACTCTGCAAAAGAAATACAGTTATCAGTGCTTTATAAAATAAAAAAAAGTAGAGTCCAAGAGCTTGAGTAATTGCCTTTAAGATTGTTTGCTTTTTGATCCAGGCGTTTTCTCCACAGTGCACCACCCTGTGCTATGCATTTTCCTAGTTACCAGGGCTTGAAATCTGAGTTTCCTGTCAGTCCTTCTTTCTTACCCCCAGCATCTTTTTTTCCAAGTTCCACAGTATCTCTCATTCCTTTTGTACTTTTTGTTCCCACTACTTCTATTTTAGTTTGTGCTGCTTTGATTTATTCCTTCTACCACTAGTAATTTAGAAAAATATTTTAGTTTGATGTTATTATAGTAGTAGTATATATTTTTAAAAAGTACCAGATTGTATGAGGTAAAAAGAATTCTTAATTCTTTTCTCCTCTAACAAATCTTCAAAGCTCGTCACTGCTAATAGTTTTGTATATATCTTTCAAGAAATTATCCTTCTGTATATAAGTGCATACACATGTACATACACATATACAATGTATACCTATCTAAATTCTTAAAACATAGAATTCTGTACACATGTGTATCTTCTGTACATGGGTTTATTGTTCTTTGTATCAATTTCATAGCATTTTATTATATAGCTGTCCATAATTTACTTAGCCATTGCTTTATGATTAGACATTTGATTTTTACTTTTTTGCTATTACATGCAATACTTCAGTGAACACTTTTGTACATATATCTATATATTTGTGAAAATTTATAAATTTCCAGAAGGGGAGTTACTAAGCAAGAGAATAGGCATTTAAAATTTTAATTGTCTTTTAAAGTCCTGTTTCCCCACCTCCAATCTTTTCTTCTGTTTTGCATATCATCCTCAAATTATTATATTCTTCAAGATTTTGTGTGATATCTACTTTTATACTTTCTTTCTCTCAACCATTTTGATTCTTTCCATTTCTTTATATCTAGTCCAATCATTTCTTAAGCTTCACTCATACATATTCCTAGCAGCCTATTAGATATCTCCATTTATATAGCTAAACATTTACAAAACTGAACTCATTACCTTCCCTTCATATCTGTTTCTTTACTTATATTTCTCTGTAAGTGAATGGTACTATTATCTTTGGCCGAGCCAGGAACCTGAAAATTATTTGTGACTCTTTACTCTTTCCCATATCCTATTAATTTATTATATTTCCTGAATATCTTTGGAATCTGACTACTTATCTTCACCTCTTATTGCTCCTGAATTACTATTCAGCCTCTTGAATGTTCTTCCTGTCTCTAGTATTGATCCTTGTAAATCTGCTCTCCACATTCAAACTAGAGTTATCTTCCCAAAATGCAAATATGATTGTATCACTACCTGTTTTAGTTTATTAAATTCTATAATAACTTCCCCATTGTCCTCTGTCAGAGATTGGCAACCTATGGTCTGTGGGCCAGCTGGCCTGTTTTTTGTACAGACCAAGAACTCAAATTTTTGCATTTTTTAAAGGGTTGTAAAAAACAATACACGTACACAGAAGAATATGTAACAGAGACCGACCATATGTAGCCTGCACAGCCTAAAATATATACTATTGGGTCCTGTTGCCAACCCCTGCTTTATGGTGTCCAAACTCTAAAGTGACTCACAAAGCCTTTACCGATTCTGTCTCTCAGCCTCTCTCTCTCTCTCTCTTTTTTTTTTTTTTACCTTTCCAGCCTCCTTTTGTCAATTCCTCCATTCCTTTTACTCTCTACTCCATCTACACTGAACTTCATGAGTTCCCCAAATACCTCTGGGTGGTATGTTTCGATTGGTCTGCCTTTAGCCAAAATAAGTGATTTCAGGATCACAGTCAATCAGTTAGCAATCTGCCATCATTTATTGAATACCTTGTGGTAGATGTGGCTGATATTGTGATAAATAAAACAATTATGGTTTCTGTTCTTTGGAGCTTTAATTTTAGTAGGAAAGATAGACATTGAACAAGTAATTAAAAGTTAATGCATATATGTGTTATTAACTGTAGAGTCAGCTTCAACTCCTAGTGACTCTATGAATGAGTGATGTCCATAATGTCCTGGCTTTATCAGCCCTGCTCAGCTCCTGTACACTCATGCCTATGACTTCTTTTATGGAGTCAATCCATATCATAGTTGGGCTTCGTCTTTTTCTGATGCCTTCCATTTTTTCCCAGCATTTTTGTCTTTTTCTTTTTAATTTTTATTTTATTTATGCCTACAGCACCTTGTCTTCCTAGATGGTCTCCCATCCAAGTACTAACCAGGCCCGACCCTGCTTAGCTTCCGAGATCAGACATCGGGCTTGTTCAGGGTGGCATGGCCTTAGACCATGAACTGTGACTCCACTGGGGTGCAAACCCAGGACCTTCTGTGTGTAAAGCAGACGTGCTAACCGCTACTCTATGGAACCACATCTGCATTTTTGTCTTTTTCAAAGCACCCTGCCTCATCAAAGGAGAAATATAGGTGCTATGGGAAAAGTAACTGGTTAGGGAGGGAAAAAATGAAAACACAAAATGTTAATCCACTGGGGTGGTTCCATAGAGTAGTTGTTAGCATGTCTGCTTTACACACATAATGTCCTGGGTTTGCGCTCCAGTAGAGCCACAGTCCATACCCCTGGGTGCGCCAGGCCCCCCTCGGTGTGCGCCATGAGCGTGTGGGATGAGACACCCCACCTTCAGAGATCCAGTTCTTAAGGGGAGAAGGGAACATCCGTAGGTCAGGGGTGGAAATTGGGGGGAGTGGAATTCAAAAAAAATGTTAATGTACAATTTAGGTAATAGAATGTGAAAGTTCAAATCGGAAGACATCATGTGATAGCATGTGACATTGCCAAATAAGTGGTCTAGATGGTGGTGCAATATAAATTCAGAGATGGGAGAAATTGGGTTTTGCGGAGATTTTATGGAAGAGGTGGGAGTGGAGCTTCTGGTTCACATTTGGGTAGATTCTCTGTAAACAGATTGGTGTGGAGAGGGAGTTTTTGTGATTAGAGCATGGATAAAGGCTCAGACTAGAGTCCTAGATTTGAAAGTTATGGATATGAAGGCGATCGTTCATGGAACAAGAGTAGAAGCACCTACTGAGAAAATGAGTGTAGAAAAAGGAGCAGAAGCTTGTATTTGGGAGATATGACCGTGATAGAGCACCACAATGGGGAAGGGAAAAAAGAAGTGTAGAAAGGAGCACTAGGGAAGAGATCAGAAAAGAACAGGAGCTAGGGAATCTAAAGAGGAAGGAACAGATGTGACATAGTGGGTCTGGCTGAGAGGTGGTTTCTATTGACCTTAGACAAGTCTTAATAGCTTGGTGCTAGGCCTTAAGGAAGACATAGTAAAGACAACACATATATGCTTCTTGGGAAGGCAACATGCATATACCCCTAGCTTGAGGAACTTAAGTGCAAGGAAGTAGAGCAAACGGTGTTCTATCAGAATCAAAGTCAAGTTTGTAATATGATATTGCTAAAATCTTAATATGTCATGGAAGGGAGAAAGTAATTTGGCAGGGTAATGTAGGTCAATTAATTTTACATTTACTTAAAATTAATATATTTGAAATGTGTGTTGCACATAAATATGTATAAAATGGAGCCCATTCTTGAAGCTCATTATTTATATATCTTGTACATTGTGGAATGTATAGCACTCTGATGAATCCTGTGAAGAGAATAGTATATTTTTAAGAGACATTTTCACATGTACCACCTTTCTTCCCTCACTATAACTGCTAGAAATGTTTTATTCTCAGTTCATCATGAGGTATGTGTAAATCTGACCTGTTTGAGTCTATATGTCCATATTCTAAGTATTTAACTCCCTACTTTCTATTTCTCTGTTAAATAGTTTACCTATTGCCTTTGATTTGTTGGTCATGAAACACAGGTGGAAGAGTTTCTTTCACTGGTCACTGGTGGCCCTAATACTCTTTCTGGTGAGTTTTCTCTTGTTTTGTTCTAAAGTTGTAATGAAAGGAACTCTTTTTTTTTTTTCTTTTTTAATTTAATTTGACTTGTCGGGGTAACATTGGTTAATAACATAAGTTTCAGGGGTACAATTTTATAATACGTCATCTATATGCCATTGTGTGAAAGTAAATTCTGGTGTGAGAAAGAGAACATTAGGAGTTGATTCTGTTTTTCATTCTGAAATTTATCCTATTAGCATTATGAAAATGTTGCCAGAGCAAAATTCTAGAATTGCTATGTATTTTCTGCTTTGTTATAGGTGCCTGTGGTGGTCATTGACAGCTACTATTATGGGAAGTTGGTGATTGCACCACTCAACATTGTTTTGTATAATGTCTTTACTCCACATGGACCCGATCTTTATGGTAAGGGCATTATGAGATTGGGGAAGAGTTAGGAGATAGCTTAATTTGCTTGAGCTTTGAAATTTTAATTCACTTGCCTCATTTTATCAAATATAGCATTTCTTTGCTGGTAATATTTTTTTCTTATTTAAAAAGAAGTGAAATTTGAATATAGCACAGTGATGATATGTTGACACTAAATATTTTTCCTTGATTATTGTGATATTTAGGTCTAGCTTTCTACTGGTCCTGCTGTTATTCTCAATTTCAAAATATTGAGGACTGTGTTGGATATGCCATGGCTTTTGATACTACTTTTTAATTAAAAGTCACTTTTTTCTCTTCTCATTGGAAAATGAGTGTGATAAAAAATAAAATAAAAAATAAAAACATAATTTCATAATCTCCAAATAGCTATTGTTAACACCTTAGAATATATTCCTCCAGGCATTTTTAATACATATACACATTTGGTATTACTTTTTCTTTCTTTTTAAATTTTTATTTTATTATATTTTGTTTAGTTGACATATATTATCTCAGGTATACACCAACGATTGGACATTTATATAATTTACAAAGTGATCACCCCAATAAATCCAATACTCATCTGACACCACATGCAGTCATTGCAATACTACTTCCCCATGACTGTTTTGTAACCACCAGTTTGTACCTCCCAATCCCTGCCTCTTCACTTATCTCTCCAACCCCCCATCAAAATGCTCTCTTTGTTTATAAACTTGTTTCTGTTGTTTGTTTATTCTGTTCTCTGGATTCCACATATAAGTAAAATCACATGACATTTGTCTTTCTCTGTCTGACTTACTCAACACAATACCATTTAGGTCCATCCATGTTGTTATAGATGACCAGATTTCATTTACTTTTATTGCTTAGTAATATTCTATTGTATGTATATATCATGCCTTCTTTATCCATTCGTCCATAGATAGACACCCTAGTTGCCACCATATCTTGGCTATTGTAAATAATACTTCAGTGAACATATGGATGCACGAAGTAGTGTTATGGTTTTCTTTGGATAAATACCCAGAAGTGGGATTACTGGGTCTTTCTTTGTCTTTTGTTATAGTCTTTGTTTTAAAGTCTGTTTTGTCTGGTATTAATATTGCTACCACAGCTTTTTTGCTTGTTCATTTCCATTTTCATTAAATATTATTTTCTATCCCTTTATTTTCAGTCTGTGTGGGTCTTTTGAGTCTCCTATAGACAGCACATTGTGTAAGGGTTTTGTTTTCTTATCCATTCAATCACCATATGTCTTTTGATTGGAGCATTTAATCCATTTAAATTAATTATTGCTAGATATGTACTTTTCACCATTTTATTATTTATATTTTAGCTTTGTCTTGTCTTGGAAGCTCTTTGTCCTTCAATTCTAAATGATAGCTTTGCTGAATAGAATAATCGTGGTTGTAGGTCCTTGCTTTTCATCACCGAATATTTCATGACAATCCCTTCTGGCTTGCAAAAATTCTGTTGAAAAAGCAGCTGAGAGTCTTATTGGAGCTCCCTGATCGGTAACTAACTGCTTTTCTCTAGATGCTTTTAAGATTCTCTCTTTGTCTTTTAACCTTTGGCATTTTAATTATGTTTTGTGTTGGTATGGGCCTCTTTGGTTCATTTTGTTTGGAACCTTGCAGTACATTCCTCCAGACATTTTAAACACACACACACACACACACACACACACACACACACACACACACAGTATTACTTTTTATTTTTTAATTCTCATTACTCCAGTATCAGGCATTAAGGGAGAAAGTTAGAAAATCTCTAGACAAATCTTAGCAAATGGGAGGATGGGTAGTGTTGATATAAGAAATGTCTAAACCTGTAGCGAATTGTTATGAGTTTCTTTGAGCCAAATTGATGATATATGCTGGGGAGCAAGTTCTCTGGAGGATAACAGTTTTGCACCTTTTTTTTTTTTTTGCATTTGAAATTAAAGAGGGAACACAAGGAAGATTACATAAAGGTTGGGGAAAATGAGGTGGAGATTAGATTACAGGTTAAGGTTATGTGCTCTCTGGAGGGTGGTAAAGTCTTAAAAGTGGTGTTTCAAAGGCCTGTTAACCTAGATGCACAGAAACAATGGACAGGGCTTGCTTAAGGCAAAGATAAGCCCTTTACCGAAGAAGTTAGGCAGCATATAACTTGCTCAGTTAGGAATTTATGATCAGATAACCCCGTGAGATTACTTTTCATAGAACTCTGTTTTTCATCCACAGTAGTTTGGCCAGTTAGGGTAAAGAGGGGGAAAAAATGGAATGCCTTTAGTCTCCATTTTATCTCCTATTTCCACCCCTCCCCAGATGCCTATGTCTCAGTCAGCCATTTTTTTCCTTTTTTTCCCTAGCCAGCCATTTGGCTCCTGAGGACATTTGAGCTAGTGAAAGCTACAGAGCTAGAGATCTTTCTGATCAGATCATCCAAGTCAGTAAAAGTTTTGTGAGATAGTTTTTCATTAAAATAAGTATAGTTTCTTCTACCTTAATCTTTTGAAGGTCTTAGAGCTTCCATATATGTGATTGTCTTGGGGCTCTGCTATGAAGCAGGTTAACATTTTCTCTGTCCACATCTCTTGTCAATATAAACCGTGCCCACCATTTTTCTGTGCCACTCTGCCAATAGAGCCAACAGATTGAATGAGATTTAAGTAAGCATATGAATGAAACTTAATTGGGCCTTCTGGGATTTTGGAAACATTGTTATTTTAGATAGCAAGTAATGGATTAAACAAAAAGTGTTTTGTTCAGTGAACTGACTTCAAAAACTGCATGGTTAGAGATAATTGCTAAGTGAAGGAATTTTAATAGGCTCTTTTATGACTCCCAGATCCCCAAGGATGTGAGAAAAAGCCCCAGTTTTAAGCTTTTGCCCCTAGATGTCTCCCTTTAGCTAGGGTTTGCATGTTTTAAATTGTTCCTTGTTATACTTAGTTTACTTATAAAGTTTTATTTGATTCTACAAGATGAGGGAGATTCCTCTTAAACCCAGATTACATGTTAGAAATTGATTTATATGGAACTTATCGGAAACATGATACTCATTATGTGTGGGTGAATAAATTGTGTTCATTCGAATTTAATTTTGAAAAATTGATTTCTCCACCTTTTAAATGGGTTATAACATATTGATATTCTGACTGCTTACTTGTAAAACTTCGAGACTATATGAAAGTTACCTATTTTTTGTAGTCTTCTAGATTAATAAGGTTTATAAATCTGGAAATAAGCAGATTGGTAGGGAGAGTAGGAAAGAAAGAATACATTCTGATTTAAGTTTATTTTTGTGTTCTAACAGTGGGCCAGTCAGGGATCCCCACAGTGGGTTTTTGGGATCCAACAGAGCAGTGCCCAGTCTTTCCCTGGATGCTAATGTCTGCTTTTCATTTTGGCCAACATTTTACTGGGAAAAGTCCTTGGAGCTCTGTTCTGCCTGCATTAATGAATCTGGGATACCTTCAGTTCAGATTTTGCTATTTCGGATGTACTTTCCTAGTGATAAAAAAAGCTTTGTTGGGACAGTGGGAATTGTCATACTGGGCATCAGGAGGACTGATGTAAGGCTGTAGTCAGCCAGACTTTTAGGGGGTTGTCCCTTTATTTATTTGTTTGTTTGTTTGTTTGGAGGTAACATTGGTTAGTAATATTATGTAAATTTTAAGTATACAACATTATTACTCGATATCTGTACACTCTATTACATGCTTACCACCAAAAGTCTAGTTTCCGTCTGTTGTTACTAGGAACTAGTTGTTCCTTGAGAGTAGAAGTTTTGTGCCTTTACCTCGTCTTTGAACTTGACAATTTTCGGAGGGGATTCTGATTTCTATTCTTTTAGAGAGTGTTATCTCCTTTTTGCTTTAGCAGGTCTACAGAGAGAATACTTCTTCCATCTTAGGAGCAGGCAGTCTTTGTGTATTCTAGGTCTTTGAGGAAGATTGGTCATGGGTGGATGGATGATGGATGGATGGATGGACGGACAGACAAATTATGGAGTACTCTCAGATTACATTAGTGCCCTGAGCCCTGATCACTGTAATGTCCTAGAACTGTTTTGGTTAGACCTGTTGTGTACTAGGTTGAGATTTTCTTGATGCCAGATAAGAATAATAGAGGTCAAAGCGCTTCTTAAACCACAAAATACTTTATGATTATCAGCTAATTTTATTATAATTGGTGAGTCCATTCAGGAAATATCAAAGACTTATCTTCTTTAGCTATGGTAGGCATACTATTTCTTAACTTAATATTAAAAATGCATTGTTCTGTTAGTTTTTGCATATACCCTTTAATGCTATTTCTATACATAAGAATATAGTAAGCCTCTAAATACTTCTTGAATGAATTGATAAATTGATTTGAATTAAAGAAACCTCGAATAAATTGATTTTGAGCATTTATCATGTGTCCTCATAGAACTTGCAGACACATGAATAGATAATTACAGTGCAATGTATTGCATGCTACAGTGAAAAGATAAGAAATCATAGGAGGAAGTCTATCTGGTGGTGTCAAGAAAGACTTCTTAGAGTTGATGGGCCTTGAGCTGAGGCTGGAAGGAAAAGTAGACACAAGGGAGGTACATTTCAGACAAATAGAATGTCACGTGTAGGGACTGCTGAGACAAAAAGATTGAGTATTGAGTTCTTAAAAAACTTGAATTAGTTTTACCCCATTAACTGAATTTTAGGTAGAAACTACAGACATGAGCAAGATAATTTCCATCTCTCTGTCATGATTGTAATAGTATAAATATTTACTCTCTCTATGGTTCCTGGCTTTCCAAGGGACCTTTCTGTGCTTTCTTGGCAAGATAGCATATATTAACGACACATTCTAGACCTGAGCATGTCTTTTGAAGCCAGGGGCAAGAAAGTTTTCATAACTATTAATTACAACAGCTTTTTTTTGTTATTGAATGCCTACTGTATATCATGCATTTTATACATACAGTCTGCTTCTCCCTATAAGAACTCTGTTAGATAGGCATTATTTATCCTTATTCCCAGATGAGGAAACCAAGGTGGAGATAGTGAGAGACTTGCCACATAGTTAAATAAGTGAAATGGCAGAAATGGGATAAGAAGCCAGGTTTGTTTGTCTCAAAAGTCGCTGAAAACAGCCTTAGCAAAACCCTGGAGTTTAGCTATTGAGATTCTACAAGAGAATAAGCTTTCAAAAACAGAGCAGAAGTTGTGGGTCCTAGAAGATAAGACCCCATCTATAGAATGGGCAGGAAGTTGTACCTTTGAAAGTCTGGTACAATTTGGCTTGGCGGGTGATCAGGAACCCCTGGAGAGCTTTGATGGCAGGATGACATGCACACTGGCAGGCTCCTTTACACTGTACCAGACCCTTATCGAATGAAAAAGAATGTTTGGACGAGGCAATACTTGGCATTTAGGAAATTTAGAGTGGTATAGATGTAAAATTGCAAAGTCTTAGCTAAAACATCTCTATGGAGTCAAAGATCAAGAGGTGAAATTTAGGATTCTAAAAAAGAACGTGGTCCTGGCACTGAATTTGCTTCTTATCCCTGTAGTATTTCGAGTTCTCAGATGTTGAGGCTGATAAGTATTTTCGAGTATTTAGTGAAGAGTGTTGCTCCCTGATGAATACACATGTCTAGGGAAGGCAGGAGGACAGGTAAAAGAAACACTCTTCCTTCAGAAATAACCAATCTGTTCGAGGTTGGTCACTTTGCAGCTTAGAATATGATCCTTGCCTGTTTGTGTTTTTATCAACATCTATTAGATCACTGGACAGGAAACTGCAGAAGGTAAAAATGAACGCCCTCTATTAAAAGGCCCACAGTTTCCCATTCATGCCAGAGCAGAGGATGGAGCCCCTGTGGAGTCTTTTGAGGCCTGCTTGGAGTTGATGGCTATTCAGTGCGGTTCTACAGCCTTCACTCTTTTGTTCATCATTTTTGTTGAACTTTGGTGGCTTTTCCCTCTTAGTGGTGCAAACTTGACATTTATAAGGATGGTTTACTATAATTTACTTCCTACAGTTCTATAAAATTATTAGCCTATAAAACGGTTCCTCGTCATTCAATCTATGGAACAGTAAGCATCCCTTCTTTTATCATCTTTCAAAGCTCCCTTTAGCTCATTCAAATGAAGGGAATTGAGGTACTTTTCCTTAAGAGGGAGGTTGGTGAGTCACTTCTTGCAGAGACCCTGCTTCCAGCTTTCTTTCTCCTTACCTTTTGCACCAGTTCAGTACTTAGCTTGTCATTCTGAAGCAGTTTTTCTGCTTGGTTCAACTTTCTGAACTATTTGATACTTTCTGAGCAGCAGCATTGACTATCTCCCTGGAGATAAAAGTTTTTACTCTTTTTTCTTTTAAGGCAGACGTCTCATCAATTAGGGGATTCACTATTTTTGTCCCTTTTTGCCCTTGGCTTATCCCCCAATTTTTGTCCCATCCTTTAGGAAAGTAACAGCCTAGCTGTGAACTTGGTCTGTGAGCTCTTAACACATAAAAATAATTGAGTTTACCAACTTAATACTTTTAGTTCTTCAACTCAGAGTTCAGTATACCTAGGCAAACAGATAGCCCTAATTAGAAGGTATAGTAAGTTGCTGGAAACTAAAGTGCTTCCCTGAAAAAACAAAAGAAAAAAACATGTATTTGCAAGAATCAAAGAGAAAGAGGCTTTTTTCTCTTGATGCTTAGCATCTGTAATAGATGAGGTAAAAGATGACCCCCTTTCTCTCTGGTCACTCTGCTTTTTCTTCTCAGGCTCAGATTTCCAGAATTTGTTAAGGGAAAAGACGGGTCAAAATGGATAGCACTGCTTCCACACTGGCAGTCAGGAGAGAACTGTGCAAAAGCTTATTTCTCTGGAAACCAGACTCCGAAAGGACTCAATTTAGAAAACGTGTCATTAAATATTAATTAAAATCCAGAGAAGACATATTATTTGTTTTGAAAATAAAACAATCTGTTAGTTTTCTGTAACTCAAAAGGTTATTTCTAAAGAATACAAAATTTAAATGTCTCTCATGAATTTGACCTGGGACAAGACCTTTTCCTAAATCATTTCAATCGTTGTGTTCAGATAGGAAGGAGTGAACTTTCCCAACAGGTGACTCACAATTGAACTTGAGTCCTTTCTCAGGGTACCCCCCTCTCCCTCTTATTCCTTCCCTAAATATTTCTGACATTATGGATTTGGTTTCTAATCTTATTTTGCTGTGCAAGCTGCAAAAATGTCAGGTTTTTCTGACTGTTCCTCTGCCTTCTGATTACCCTTTTAAGCAATGCTGATTGCAGGAAATTGCTGTGGTGCAAGGCGGGTGTCACAACACACAGTGATTAAAATCCGCATGTGTCATTCAGTGCCTGATTGAAGTAATCACACAAAAGGGACAGGCAGATGAAAATCCTGCTAAATGTGCAGAGGGGAGCTGTTTCTCATCATTCAGATTTAAGGATTTTGAGTTAAAGAATCAAAGCTAGTGTGAGTAAGGCTTGTGTTTTCAGTCATTTTGTTTTATTCTGAATCTTCAAAACTTCTGAGCAGGTTCTGGGTCTCTGAACATTGTTTTCCTCAGGAAAACAAGTTTTGCTATTTATCAAACACAAGGTCCTTATATACATGACTATTAAATAGTAGTCGAGCATATCAAGGGGCAAGATACTGAAATGTAAATGGGATGAACAGGTGAGAACAAAATGGCAAAGGCCTGAATAGCTCAGTCCTCCACTTCTGCCCCCTTCCCACATCAGATGCCAATGGAAAATCCAGGTTAACACCTGTGGTTCTAACCAACCAGCTGTAGGTTGGAAGTTCCAACAGTCCCCTCCTAGGGCTCAATTAATTTGCTAGAACGGCTCACAGAATTCAGAGAAACATTTACTTCCCTTTACCAGAATTATAATGGACACAAGTGAACAGCCAGATGCATAGAGCAAGGCATGTGGAAAGGGCTTGGCGCTTCTTTGAGCATGCCACTCTTCCAGCACTTTTGTGTTTACCAACCAGGTTGCTTTCTGAACCTAGTCTTTTTGAGTTTTTATGGAGGTTTCATTATATCAGCTCGATTGATTAAATCATTGGTTATTGGTGATTGAACTTTATTGCCAGCCCCTCTCCGCTCCCCTGAGGTGAGAGTTCCGGGGGGTAGGACTGAAATTTCTAACCCTGTATTCACAAGGTTGGCTCCCCTGGTAACCAGTCCCCTTCCTTAGGTTCTCTAAAGTCTCCTAATTAACATAACAAAAGACACTTTATCATTTTTATCACTTAAGAAATTCCAAACATTTTAGGAGTTTTGTACCAGGAATGGGGATGAAGACCAAATATATATTTCTTATTATAAATCAGTGTCACCACTAAGCTATTTAAATTATTTGATTGTTCTGAAAACGTGTTATTCCTATTCGGGCATAGCTATTTGGGCTGGATATAGTGGTCAGTATAGAAAATACAGCTTGATATTGGAAACTTGATTCTGTCATGACCAATCTCATTCTCTTTACATCTGCTCTTATGCTTCCTGTATGTGGCTGAGCATGGGAAGAATGGGCTTGTGGACATTCCTTAAGTCGGGGCATTGGATCACCATTACTCCAAGGAAGAACATTATAGAGTCAAAAAGTGTAATAGGTATCGAAGGCATCCACTGATGATTTCTTCTCTCTTTGTCTTCCTTAGGTACAGAGCCCTGGTATTTCTATTTAATTAATGGATTTCTGAACTTTAATGTTGTCTTTGCTTTGGCTCTTCTGGTCTTACCACTGACTTCTCTTATGGAATATCTACTGCAGAGATTTCATGGTGAGTGGTACAAGGGATGATAGTTTTTTGGGGAAAATAGAGCAAGTAACAATGTATACCAAAAAATGAAAAAGAATCTACTTGTTTATCCTCCAAATTCTTTTTATGACATTGGTCAGCTTACTGAATATTCGATCTATATTTGTAGATTATTTAGACCCCTGTTAAGATCTGGTTAATAACTGCAAGTTAAACTGACAAGGAAGAACTTGATATCCCTTAAAGTGAGGAAGTCAGTATCATTTACAGAACCACCCAGGGAGGCAAAAACACATAAAATCTCAGAAGAAAGGCCTATTTGAGTCTCTTCTATTTTTTGGAGAAGGGTGTGTTAACACTTCTGGTAGATTGCTTAAGATAATCAATACTAGAGGCGAATATTCTTTGGGAAATTACTTCCACCCAAAACTTGCAAACTAATCTGTATAGGGATTCCCCCAAATTGGATACTGAAGTGAGAGAAGCATTAGACTTCCTAAGAAGCATGATATTTCTTTGTTCCGTTTTGCTTCTGTGTTTGCATATTGTGGAAGGTTTGGTTTGTCGTTTATTTTGCTTCCTCTTATTCTGTATTACACAGCTAGTGCTTTCTCAAGCTGTTATAATTCTGAATATCTAGTGCCCATAGTTTCTTTTATGGAAGACAGCTTTGAGCAGAAGTGCATATGAGATTTGGAAAGAGGTTTTATTTCAGACTTTTCAGTCTCATTTGGATGCAACATAAATGATCCCCTCAGCCTACCCACCTGCATTCTGCTTTTCTACTATTAATGGTTTATAAAGAGTTCACTGTATTATAATAATAGGATATGAAAACAACCATCAGAGTCACTTTTGTTTGTTTGAAGACTTTTAACATAACCTTAATGCCATTATTCTAACAAAATTAACAGTCATTCCTTAATATCATTTAATAGCTAGTTGATATTCAGATTTTCTACATTGTCTAAAAAATATCTTTTTATAGTGAGTTTGTTTAAAGCAGGATCTAAACAAAGGTCATCTACTGAATTTTGTGTTATGTTTCTTAAGCTTTTTAAGAGATTCCCCATGTAACGTTTTTTCTCCTGAAGATTTCTGAAGAAACCAGGTTATTCATCTTATATAGTATCCCACATTCGGATTCAATCATTAGTTCCATTGAGGTGATAACTCATTCCTCCATTCCTTGTATTTCTTAAGGATCAATTAAAAAAAAATCTTTTTTCTGACTATAAAAGTAATTTATGCCTGTGTAAAATTTGGAAATGCTCGTGATAGAAATATAAAAACAGCACATTAGGCTGTTCTCTACAGTATGAATCCAATTTTGGTTTAGAAATGTATAATACACACACATGTCCACCTAGTGGAAAAATGACTGCTTTCTGTTTTTTTTTTAAATAATTTTTGTGTATTTTATAATAATGAGCAATACTTTTTTAAAAAAGAAAAAACATAAAAAAGTATAAAGAAGTAGGAAAGAAATTACCTGTTCATCCCATCATGTAGTACAACTGTGGTTACAATTTTGTATATTATATGGAAGATTTCAAAAATTTAGACCATATTTTTAAAATATATTTGTTACTTTTTAAGATCCAGAAGAGAAAAAGATTGTTTGCTTACAGAAGATTAACTTTCTAAGAAAATTCCAACCTAAAGTACTTCCTGAGGAGGTATAAATTTTAAATTATAGCCTAAAATCTCATGATAGAAATCTTAGAGTTAAAATTAAAAGATAAGCTTGTTATTGCAAGTCAAGAATTTTTATTTCTAAAGAGTTTTTGCAAACATACATATAATTTAGGAACGCTCAAGTAGGCATTGCTCTGGGGTGGGGTATTGGTGACAGTCCTGATCTTTACGTCTAAATTTACTGTTTATAGATGTAATGGACACCAGGAGGCGCTCTCTATCTACCATTTGCTAGGGAGTCCTGTGCACTGATCATTATCACTAATATAAACACAGTAGGGGATGCCTTCACTGTGGGTTGCAGGCTGATCACTCAGTGTTCATGTACCTAACCACAGGAACTTTCTAGCAGCTCTTTGTGTTCATTAGATTCTTTTAATTCTTTTACATGCTTTAAGTACATTTTGGTTCCAATTTGGGGATTCAGAGTGGATGGGTATTTGCAGAAGAGAAGAGAAAACTTGATCATTAAACTTCTTGAAGAATGCTTTTATATTTGCTTTAAAATAAACTCTTTGTCGTTTGTGGCTTGACTAAAACCAGTGATGGGTTTGAAAACTGAACTCTTTTTTTCCCTTTGATCTGTAGCTATTTGAACAGACCGATTGGTAAGAAGATTAATGTATTAAACAGAACATAGTAATTAAAACCCAAGAAATGAGTTTATGTTATGCTTTTGGTTAATCTCAAGGACCTTTAGTCTTAGTGCAGGGCTCATTAGAGAGAGATGGCATTTTTTTCTTCATCCAGTGTAGAAATTAAGCTCTATAACCCATTTACCTGACCTTCATTTGTGTTGTAGCGAAATCCAATATTGTATCTCCCTTTAGATGTTGGATCTCTTGGGAGAGCTGAGGTGTATTTACCTCTTTCTACTTGACTCCTTTATTTCATCAGAGAAAGTGTCAATACAAGAGTTGAAACATTTTATAGGGTGCCTTATGGCATACTTTCTAGTGTGAGATCGAGAACATTGAAACTAAATTTGTTGTTTTGTTCTAATATGGTGAAAGGTGGATATTTTTCTCTGTTTTACAGTTCAGAATTTAGGCCATCCATATTGGCTTACCTTGGCTCCAATGTATATTTGGCTTATAATTTTCTTCATCCAGCCTCACAAAGAAGAGAGATTTCTTTTCCCTGTATATCCACTTATATGTCTCTGTGGCGCTGTGGCCCTTTCTGCACTTCAGGTGAGTTTCAGGGAAATATATATGTCTGCTTTATTCTGCTTTACTTTTTAAATTGTTCATAAAGCTTAAAGGCAAATTACAAAATGTTTTCCACCTTAGATATTTTATCCATGCATTAAACCTGATTGATGCAAATCATGTTATTAAAGCTTTATTTAATGCTTGCTTAGCCGTTGATTGTATTCTTATTTGCTGATTACATTGCAGTGTTAATTTGAGTCTTGTCTGTTGCCAATAAGAATTCAATTGGTATTAAAGAAGTTTTTTTAAGTCATTGTATGGGCCTACCACAGAATGGTGACATCACAGCAGAACTAATGGAATGTTTGCTGTTCGACTGCAAGATCAGAATAGAATTGAACTGTTTGGGATAACATCAGACTGTTAGCAATAAGTGACACTTTATAATCCTGGATTAAAACCTGTCCAGGTCAATTCCCTATCAGAATTAATCTTTACTATCGTTGTATTTGTGATCTCCGAAACCTCCAGACTCTTTTTGGACCTCTGCTACCATTTGCAAGTGGCAGTAAAGAATAATTAGAGCATAGGTGTTTTCCTTAACAGAGACTTAATTCACAAACCACACAATTCACCCATTTTAAGTGTACAATTCAGTAGTTTTTAGTATATTCACAGATATGTGTAACCATCATCACAGTCAATTTTAAACATATTCATCACCTCAGGAACTGTGTACCCTTTAACTGTCATCACCTCCCTTTCCCATAACTCCCCAGCCCTAGACAACCACTAATCTACTCTATGTCTCTATGGATTTGCCCATTCTGGGTATTTCATATAAATGAAATCATAAAATACATAGTCTTTTGTGACTGGCTTCTTTCACATAGTGTAATGTTTTTAAGGTTCATCCATGTTAGGATGAGAGTTTTAAGTAGTTTTAATTATAAATGTAATTAAACTTCATTGCAGATAATTTTTCTTTTACAACTTTCTGAACTAATTCTACTACCCTAACAAAACACTTTCTAGCATTTTCACCTACCACATATCAGAGTTTATTATGGTTGTAATCGATAAGTCTACATATAACTTTATATCCTTTTTAATATAATTATATCATTACATTCTTTATGTTGCCCTAACTATACCCATCATTTAAGAGCACTATATTTTTCTGAATTTGCTATATCATTATTATATAATATGTAATATATAACATATTAAATTGGTTATATATGATATGATTGGAAATAATAATATAATTTATGTTAGAGTTTAGGTTGCTCACTTATTTTGGTATTATAAGTAATGCTAGGATAAATGTCTTCATGTAGATATTTGGATTGTTTCCTTGGGACATAGTCCCAAAAATACGAAAGGAGTTCAAACATTTTGATGGCACTTGTTATATATTGCAAAATTGGTTTCCAAAAGTCGTTTTGGTCTAGTAGGGAAAGAGGGAAGGAAAAACATCTAATAGGATGGTACTCAAAGACTGCAGAATTCATGCATATATACGTATATTGTAATATATTAATCTAGTCTGTAATGTAGTTTAGCAGATAATTAACAGCATTTTCCTAATATTCTTTGAGAGAAATTATTTTTTCTTGTTTAATCATGCGACATTTTGTTGGTACTAAAAACTTTGATGAAACGTCTCCACTAGGAAAGTAAAGATTAATATTCATTATATCAAAATAGATTGAGATACTTCATATATCGAAAAAAGCTACTAAGAAGAATTTTTGTTTAAATTTTAAAAATAAATAAATAACTAGCACTCTCCGCACTAGAGAAATATCCAAATAATTTTCCTATGAAGCTAGTGAGATTTAATCCTCAGCAAGCCCTCCAGCTGGGCTGACCTGCAGCTTTAATCTTAGAACTTGGAGTAGGTACCTCACTGTTTGCAAATGCTCAGACCGTTTTTTCCGTCTTGGTGTTACTGTGATGTTTTGTGATTCTGTAAATTCTGCAAGGTGTATCTTTTGATTTCAACACAGTTTTCTTTCCTTCTAGAAATGTTACCACTTTGTGTTTCAGCGATACCGCCTGGAGCATTACACTGTGACATCAAATTGGCTGGTGTTAGGAACACTCTTCCTGTTTGGACTCTTATCCTTTTCTCGCTCTGTGGCACTGTTCAGAGGTAGATATGCGGAGAATGTCTCAACCCATACTTGCAAGGCCCTTCCTTCACCTTGGCTTTGCGTAATGCATGATTGTTTAATATAATTCAGCTTAAGCTGGGAGGAGCATTTTTCTATAAGGAAAATCTGTGGACTTAACATTTAGACTGGAATATGACATCTATACCTTAAGATTGAAGAGTAGATTGAGAATTCCTTTTAGTGTGATTAACTATAATTTTTTTTCTCTATTCTTATTGACTTTTTTCCTTAAAGGGATGCTTTTTCCTTTTAAAGGGTGAATTAAGGAAGTTTTAAACTTAGGCTGCAAATTTGAGGTTCAATTCCTGTGATTTATTTTTACTTATAATCATTATTTGGATCCAGAATATTAAAGTGTGCTCAAGAACATGAAGTTTAAAGCATGGAAGGGTATAGAGAATGGCAACAAAAAAATTATTTTAGGTAAAAGAGGACCTCTGCTCTAACCATCTTTCTAACTAAACAGACATTTTATACCAGTAGAGCGGGCTTCCTGCTGGAGTTGCTCTGAACCTTCATACTCTCAAACATCACGTGGATTACAGTGGGACATTAGTATGCATTATAATTAAATGTCAGAATCTCATCTTACTTATCTTTGGCTTTCACAAATCTTTCTCCCTTCCAGGGTATCATGGGCCCCTTGATTTGTATCCAGAATTTTACCGAATTGCTACAGACCCAAGCATCCACACTGTCCCAGAAGGCCGACCTGTTAATGTCTGTGTAGGAAAAGAGTGGTATCGATTTCCTAGCAGCTTCTTTCTGCCCGATAAGTAAGTTGTTCTTTAATTCCTAGAGTTTTAAGTTAAGGAGTAAAATAGCAGTTTTTTGGCACTGTCTTCTTAATTTTTTTTCATTTTGGATTTTTCACAAAAAGTTTCTGAATAATTTACCATTTTGAGAGCTGGAGGTCTGTACTGTGTGTGCATCCATCATCTGTGTTCAGTTGACTGAGTACTGTGTCTGGTTATGCACCCTGCACTGCCCTTAACCACAGAGGTCTGGGGTCTTCAAAAGACACTTTGGGCCCTGGGCTTCTGCTGGTGGCACTTCCTGAAGATTTATATTTAAATTCCTGTAATTGTCTGATATTAATTCACTTCTAAAAGTGGTCTAGAAGCTCCAGGAAGAAGAGTATTTATACAGAAAAAAAAAGTTTATTATTCAACAGCAGCGAAAGTTCACCAATGTCTGGACACTGGGAAAAGCTGTGGTTAAGACATGTACAGCATTCCTTTAAGCTGTCTTTTGTTGGATGTGATAGTATAGGTTCTGGAGTTCCTTATTTGCTTAATTTGGACAGAGAAGAATCCTATTTAGGGAAAAGGGATGTCAGGTTACAGTGAGTTCTTACATTTCACTCTTCTCTCTATCCACCTGATGGGTTTGTTTTAATTTTCATAAGTCCCTCTGACAGTGTGGTAATTAGCAATAAACTTTGATGCTCCTCTGGTTGTTTGATGGCATGACCATTTGGTTGCAAATTTCATTGCTGAAAGTTGGTGAAATAAGTTGAGAGGCCTCCAGCTGAAAATTTCTCAACAAGTTTGGACATAATTGTGACCTCTGCCTCTCTGCTCCCTGGTTGAGGTTTTAGCAGAAATATTTTTTTTTTCTCCAAGTGAAATGAAATGTTTTTCACGTGAATTTTTTTTTTTTTGGCTTGTTTATTTCAAGTACATTTAGCAATATGAGTCCACTGTGTTTTTCTTATTCTACTTATTTGTGTTTCTGACAGTTGGCAGCTTCAATTCATTCCATCAGAGTTCAGGGGTCAGTTACCAAAACCTTTTGCGGAGGGACCACTGGCTACCCGGATTGTTCCTGCCGACATGAATGACCAGAACCTAGAGGAGCCATCCAGATATGTGAGGGTGACATTCTCCTGTTACTACTTTGAAAAGAGTCTACCCCTAAAATTTGCTGGCATATATATTAGAAAATTGATGAAATGGGAGTTTCTTAGAAATTGATTTTTTTAGGCTGAGGGGTATAACTTTTGAGAAAGAATGAATAGTATCACTTTTATTTTAAAATTACGTCCCTTATTTTCTATGTAAAACATATAACTCAATATATTTTCTAAGCTGGGCTGGAAATTTTCTTACGATGAATTTGAATCTCATTTTGAAACACATTCTGAAAATCTGTAACATTTCTTGGCCCATTAAAATACTTGGTGGGGAACTTTCAAGTTATCAGTAGACATTTGACCTAGTATTTGTATTAGTATATTCTGGTTTTAGCAAATAGACAGTTATTAAGGCTATTTTCATAGGTAGTCTATGAAGCAATATCTGTCAGGGCCTATGCCCTTGTACCCAATTGTCTTTACTCACTCTGAGATCCCACATAGATTTTATTTCAGTTGCTTTGAAAGATGACGTTTTTGCCATTTGATACCAGTAAAATCCTTGATAGTGGAAAAGGTAAGAACAATAAAGTTAGTTCTCCTGGTTCCCAGAGACAGTAAAAATTATTTTATAGAATTATTAGAAAGCACATTTTTGGGAAGCTTGTCTGTTAAAGAAGCTTTTAGCAATTGAAATGTCACATACATTTGGTTTAGATTTTCTTATGTCATATACTTAAAATGCAAAATACCAGGATTTCTCAGTTTTCTTCTGAAGCAAACCCACAACCACATCTGGCCTTTTGTCTCCTAGACTGGGGCTTGTTAGACTTCCGTGGAGACCCTCTGGGCTTATGAGTGATATTTTTGTTGTGTGAGCTTTAGCTATAAGCTAAGAAAATGGACATCATAAGATACAAACTTGGCCTGGCCCCCTGAGAAGGTAAAATATGTATGTATTCGACTAAGTAGGTTATATGAACGCTTTCTTCTAAGTTTGGCCTCTGATTCCTGTAACAGTGGAAATACCTCCGGCCCCGGCAGGGTAAACTCTTATTGGCCATCTTCATTTTAGCTGCAGGTTTGCTCCTGAGAGCAGGCTTTAATGTACAAGGGATCACCAAGGGGACACTGGGTAGTCAAAAGAGTGAAATGTTGTCAGAGCTATGTTTTAGGGAGAGATAGCATAAGGCAGTAAAAATGAGACTGGATATTGGAGTCAAGTAGGCCTGAGTTAAAATCCCAGGTCTATTGCTTATTTTAGTGAGCTTTGGCAAATTAGTTAACTTCTCTGTATAACTAATTTAAGTTTTGTATCTGGAAAATGGGAATAATGATATTTACATTGGAAGATTTATATGAGATTAGGTAGTATAGTATATCTGTCATATTTAGAAAATAGTTTATGGTATATAGATTTTCCCACAAATGTTCTTAGTCAGAAATCGATTCATCAATGGATTAGCGATAAAGGAACCCTTAAGAGGATTTATAATCTGCCCAAATATTTCTCTCCTTTGTTATTTTTATTGTTCCCCAACCTGATTTTTATTCTAGTCCATCCAGACTCACCATTGTTTTTTTTGCCCCAATAACTTTGCTTATCTTAGTGACTACTCTCTTGCTCTCTGAAGACTTTTCCCAACTATGTAAGTCCATAGTGAACTGTCTTTTCTTAAATGTTTTAAATATTTCTTTACAGCTCATTTAGCCTTTTAATTTTGTTGTCTCTTATTATGTAAATATTTCTGTTATTTATGTCATGTCTTTCCCTCTTGGATCGTGAATGCACCTTATTTTTTTGTGTTCACTGTAGCGTCTAGGGTAGTGCTGTGTACCTACTAGTTAGCCTATACATTCTTTCTTACTTGGGAAATGAATATTCATCATTGCTGGGATAGTGATGTTGGGAGAAAGCCAGCTGTAAAATCCACAGTGGCCTTTTGTCATTTCTTAGGCTTTTGTCACTGGTTGTCTCTGGTTATATCATATTTCCATATTCTCTCTTTCCAGGAACTTATATTTGGTTAAGTGACACTGTATTAGCTACACCCAAAAGGTGATGATTTTTCAGAATACTGGCTGATAAAAGCAAGGACAAACAAGTCAGATATATTTGCTAGTATGTGGTGTCTATCATTGTGTTTGTCCACTTTTCTGTGGTTGGAAATTTTCATGCAGAGTTCTTTTTTGGATTTTCCTACATGATGGGAAGTGCCATTCAAATCCAGCCTACTCATCTTTGACCCTTTGGAAAGTAGAAGAGACATTTGATGGCTTACTATGAATTCTACATGTACTGTAATCAGGGATTCATCTCTTTTAATTAACTGTTTCCTCTGATGATAAAAATAATATATATTTATTGAATAAAATAAAGCTATTAATGAGAAAAACAATCATCCATAATCTCATTAACCAAACATTAAACCACTGTTACCATTTGGATGTTTTTTCTTTTATTACTTTTTTCTTTTGCATACATATGTGCACATGTATGTGCATACGTAACAAAAACCTCAATTATTTTTTTAAAAATAATGTTTTAGTTCTTTAAGAAATGGTTCCAGGATCAAGACAGTAATGGCCAAATAACTTCGCAGGACACGTAGGAGTACATGCTGTACTCTATTTATGTTTGTTACTTCGGTTATCAGTCCTGGTTTTAAGTCTGGATTCATTCAAAAAGACAAAATAATTGTGTTCCCTATCTTTCCTAAGCATGCTAAATAGCAGGATTATTTTTATCTGCCCTTTGGCTCTGACTGACAGGTTTTAGCCAACTCTTGGCTTTAATGCTAAGTGATTTGGGTCTGTCTACTATTTCTAGTCTGCATAGAAACTAGGAAACATGCATGACCTGCTTTATTTCACTAGCCAATTTTACCTCTGAGTTTGTCCAGAATTAGAAGGGATTGTTTGTAAAGGTTCTGTGGTTTCTACTGCATTGTTATAACTACATTGCAGAAGTATATATTTTTTGCTTCATATCTTTTTATGGTAGATAACGAGTAGCTAGTTAATAACCCATTATTAAGAAGGTGGCATTTTTATACTGGCATATGCCAAGGTTTTCTTCCAGGGTCAAGGTCTGAATTTAGAAGGTACATTTAGTTTACCTTGAAAAAGACCTCGAGTTTGCTTGTGGAAGTGGCATTGGAAGGGTTGCAGCCTGTGAATTAGTGAAAGGATTATCTGAAATATGGCAGAAAGTTATAATGCCAAATATGGATGGATGTGGCTCATAACACACAGTAAACTGAAGATGCTGGGAGATATTTGAATGTATGCTTGCATGGGCTTTGTATGTTCCTATGCTGAACAGTTCAACTGGGTGCAGTTTTCTGGATTTACCCTGTTTTTCTTGTGAATTAAATGACAGATAAGCAAATGCAAAAATTAAATTATGCTTAGATTATTCCTTAATATATCAGTTGGCATTAGAACACATTTGCAGTTACAATAGAACTGACTGTATATTCAGTCAAAGCTTTCCATAGCTTCTTTATCCCTGCTTTTACCATTTAATCAGTGGAAAGAAATATGGATTTGGAAGGGACCTTCAGATATCATAAAGTCTGTGATCTCCTCATTTTACGGGCAAAGAAACTAAGGCTCAGAGAGTTTGTAATTTGACAAAGATTAGTCTTTTCACACCTGCTCTTCCTTCCAAAGCCACAATAGTTTATACCATAAGTTATGTAACTTGAATATGTGTTTTCATTCAATGGTTAATCATTCTTTGATGTAACAGAGCTGCATAGATATTAAGGGGTTGAACATTACTTTTTTAAAAGTTACTTTCCATTTCTAGAACTCTGTTATATATATGCCAGGTACTTTACATAGTAATTATTGTGTTTATTAGTTAACAGAAATGATAAGGGTCTACTCCTTTTACTTTTTTCTCTCTCCTTTTTCTCTCTTAATCCTTTCTCTTACCCCATAGTAAGTTCCTATCCAATAGGAAGTTCTTGTTGAAGGATAAAATTCATTGCCCTATAGATATTTTTCCTAATTGTTATCAGCCTTGAGTATCAAAGTAAGCAGATTCAAATTGCTATAATATATACAGTAGAATAAAATTGGAATCTGCTAAGGATTTAAGTGAAGGCTTTTCAAAATGCTTCTTTAAAATTAATTCCCTAGTATCCATTATATTGGCATTTAGAAATTAAATGTTTCCATGATCTTCCACCAAATGACCAAAAGTTTTTACCTGTGAGTTTACATTTTTGTAGTACAGTAAATTTTTACTCTGAATTTAAAGATTCAATTGATAAATATGTATTTAGCAAGGCTATATGGTAGACAATAAAACTATGAGACAGTCTGTGCCTCTGGGCGACAACTACTTTTTAAAATTTAATTGGACTATAAATAAAAGAAGAAATGAAAAGCCAGAAAAATACTTGAAATCTTTCCCAAACATTTGAATGTTTCTTCCTAGGCCCCAGCATTCCTATTTCAAAAAAAGGAAATATCATAGGACAATGTTGATGGCTGGAAAAATGATGTAGTGGCAAGGACACTGGGCTGAAAGTTAGGAGAACCTGTGATTCTTTTCTGGAATAGATCGAAGTGTATTTTCTTATATGTTTTTGTGAGTTTCCAAGACTCTTGCAATAGCTTTCCATCTCTCTCCAATTTGTTGTAACTACACCTGAAATCCAGCTGCAGTGTTGAATTTCAGCTTATCGCACTACCTGTTTTCTCATCAAATATTTCATGGTGGCAAAACTTATCTTGAGACATGCCTCCTGGACCATGGGACCTAATGACCAGAGATGGAACTCTATATGCTGCTTTGCCCCTAAAGAGATGGGTATCTGTTAGGGACCCACCTATTGTGCTGCGCCACAATACCTGAGTATGAAAATATTGTTTGGTACTTGAGAAGATATCACTCCAGACCCCATCCCTGGCAGGCTCTCTGTAACAGCTGATAAGGAAAAGCTGCGAGAATATTAATTATTGCCCAGCTCCTCTTGGCTCACGCCTATTCCAACAAAATGGACACCTTTTATTATTGATATCTTGACCTCTGTCTCAGGCTTCTTCTTTTAGAATATATATTTTTGTTTACATCTGAGGTGGTATTAAATTGTCGTCCTTAACATACATTCATTTATTGATAAGACGTAAACAATGTGATGTTGGTTATCAGTAAATTGGTTTGAATTCCTCAGCACCAACTTTGTTTTTCTTTTGTTTTAGAGGTGCTGATTTGTTCTTCTCCAAAGCATCTAGTGGGTTGTTAGAAATTGAAAGAAGTCACATTTCTTTCAAAATGAGTCTTAAATGCTTGTATTTTACAAAATTTTAAACTAAGGCATATTTTTAGCTTCGACAGCTGGTTGATATGTAGCCTGTGACTAATGAAATGAAACACATTTTTGTTTCATGATCATGTGTTAATGTCACCCTACAATTTTGTTATTTTTGATGTAAGAAAGAATGATTAAATCTGAAGAAATAAAAAAACGAGCTCTTTGGTTACACTTTAAGGCAGATTTAAATCAAGTCTTTTGATTTTTGAATTGTAGATGATGTGGTTATGGAGTGTGGTCTCAGGTTTTGCACTATGAGATATTGATAAAATTGAGAGAAGAAACTCTTCTTTCTGTTCTGACTTTTTGACCTAAGGGGCAGTAGTCACTTGGTGTTACTAGGGATTCAGACTGACAAATGTCAAACTGAAAATAGTCACGGTAAAACAGATTTTGTGAGGAAAAATATCTGTGGAGAAGAAAGTCTGGGACTTATACTAATAGCTTGACAATGATTTTGATTATTGGTGATTTTTAAAATGTTTCAAAAAATGTTTTTATAATAAATAATGTTTTCCTTTCATTATTAAGAAAAATAAATTACCATAATAGGGAGTATAGATATCAAATCTTTGAAACTCTCAAGAAGATCTCTGATATGCTTTATAAATAACACTCAGCAAGCTGTTAGTTGACCTCTGTTTTTCCTGTCATTGAGCACAAGAACTTCAATTTAAAATTAGGAGATAGATTTTCTATTAAGTAATTTTTACCTTAGTCTTCGGGCCTCTTCTTAGTTAAGTAATTTCAGTCATTATATCTAAGACTACTTTTGCTGCTCTTTCTGCAAACTACATCTAGATTGCTTCAAAGAAGTGAATGTGGTTTACCTATTCTATGAAGAGAAAAATTTTTTAAACCTAAAAGTAAAAGGATGCTACTGTGATGAATTGACTACACAGTGTAATATCTTAAACTCTTTCAGACAAGGGGGGAGTTAAAGAATTAAGTTAAAAAAATTTTTTAAATTAAATAATTTGCCTGTTTTTGAAGTTCAGACAAAAAGCTTGTCTATCTAGAAAGTGTGCCAGAGACTACCTAACGGCGAGGGCATTCCTAACAGTCCTGGATCACTGGCTTAAAAAGACAGTGATCTGGAGACAACCATCTGAATGGGAAAATATATTTGCAAGCAACACCTCTGATAACGGCATAATATCCAGAGTATACAAAGAACTCATACAACTCAGTAGTAACAACAACAACAAAAAATAATCCAGTTAAAAAATGGGCAGAGGACTTAAACAGACACCTCTCTCAGGAAGACATACAAATAGTCAACAAACATATGAAAAGATGCTCAACATCACTAGCTATTAGGGAAATGCAAATCAAAACCACAGTGAGATACCATCTCACACCTGTTAGAATAGCTCTTATCAAAGGGACAAGTGATAACAAGTGTTGGAGAGGATGCGGAGAAAAAGGAACCCTCATACACTGCTGGTGGGACCGCAAATTGGTACAGTCACTGTGGAAAACAGTATGAAGTTTCCTCAAAGAACTAGGAATTGATCTACCATATGATCCAGCAATCCCTCTGCTAGCTATTTACCCCAAAGACTTGAAAACATATATCCAAAAAGATATTTGCACACCGATGTTCATAACAGCATTATTCACTGTGGCCAGGACATGGAAGCAACCGAAGTGTCCTATGATAGATGATTGGCTAAAGAAACTGTGATACATATATACAATAGAATATTACTCAGCCATAAGAAGGATGAAATACTGCCACTTGCGACAACCTAGATGGACCTCGAGATAATCATGCTAAGCGAAATAAGCCAGACAGAAAAAGTTGAAAACCACATAATATCACTTCTTTGTAGGATATAAATCTAAAAGCAACAAACAAACATGACAAACAAACAGAGACTCATGGATATGGACAGTGGACTAGTGGTTACCAGAGGGTAGGGGAGTAGTGGGGAGGTAGATGGGGTAAAAGTGGTCAAATATGTGGTGACAGAAAGAACTCTATGGGCAGTGAACACACAATGTGATCATATACACACACACACACACACGCACGCTCACACACACACACACACACACACACACACACACACATATATGACTTACTACTGAATTGTACACTTGAAACTTATTGGATTTTGTTAACCAATGTCACCATAATAAAAAAGACAATGACCTGTAAGTCTTATCAGCACAATATAAGTAATCTCCAATCTTTTGGCATTTTTTTATTCTTAATCACTTTTAAATGTTTCTGATTCTGTTTCTTTATTGGTTCATTAATCCATTCATTCAAAGTCAGGAACTTTTTATTGTGACTATGTGCTGAAAAGACAAAAGTCCCTAACAAGAAAAAAGAAAAAATATGGTGAAAAAAGAGAATTGGGAAAAACAGAAACATAGTATGAAGCAGAAAAAAATTTTAAACTTCTATAACTCATGTTGTAGAATAAAAGAAAAGTTTGGGGACCATAACACAAAAACATATGCTTCGAAAAGGGAATAATCAGAAAATAAGAGCTTCTAAGAAATTAAAAATAGGATAATTTAGATTTAAAAAATCAGTAAAATGATTAGAGGGTAAAATTGAGGAAATCTTCCACAGCATAACAGTACAAAAACAAAACAGAAAAACAAAAAGATAGAAAATAGGAAAAAAAGAATAAAGATTAGAGGATCTAACATCTAGCTAATAGGAGGTCCAGAAAGAGAGAACAAATGAAATGGAGGCGATAAAACTGCCAAAGAATGTGAGACAATTCCTTGCTTTCAGATTGAAGGAGCCCATAAAGTGTACTTAAAATGATGCATGAGCAACAATCCATACCAAGATGTATCAAGTAGCAAAAGAAGATAGTGCGTATTATTATTTCATAATTGAAAAATATAAAGCTACCAGGAGAAAAAGCTGAGTTTGGAAGTGAGACCAAGGAATAAGGAGGATACCGCTGTTTTTCATAATAAGCTTCTTGTACTATGGAAATTTTGAACTGTGTACATACATTCTTCTGATACACCTAAAGGTGAATTTAGATAAAGACATAAATCTTGCCTTAGTATCTAGTAGGAAAAACAGTTCTAAAATATTCAGCAGTGTGTTGAGTGCCTTAATATGCTGTGGGAGCACAGAGAAAATAAGAAGGAATCTTCCTACTCTATTTGGGGAAAGCTTCACCTAAGTGATGGCATAGGATCTGGTTCTTAGAGGAAGATTAAGAGTTCTCTGGCAGAAGAAGAAGTTAATATTCCAGTCAAAGGGAACAACATATGCAAAGGCTTGAAGTATGAAAGAACATTGTTTAGGGGAAAATAAATGGTTTGAGGTTTCTATATTTTAGTTAATTGGACAGAGTACTTTTTACTTCTTCCCTGTTTCACTTGTTCTCATATATTTATGCATGTGACTGTGTTCTCTGCTAAATTATACATTTAAGAACAAGGGTTTGTGTCTTTGTCTAGAATAAATGCCCAGGAATGTGATTGGTGAATCATGTAGGTATATGTTTAGTTTTTTAAGAAACTGCCAAACTGTTTTCTAGATGACTATATCAGTTCAAGTGAAGTGTAGAGATCTTACCTCCCTTTAACATCTTCCTGTTTATAATATAATTGTCTTAAATATTTCCTCTGTATATATTGAGAACAACCCAAGAATGTGTTATACATTTTGCTTTAACCTTTAAACTTAATTTAGAAAATTTAAGGGAAGGAAAATTGATTGTTTTTATCCATGTCCTTTTCCTGTTGTTCTTTCTTCCTTCCTAATGTTCCACAATTCCTTATCATTTCATTTGTTTCAAGAATCCCTGTAGCCATTCTTTCATGGTAGATCTTCTTACAGACTTTCTTGGTTTTCCTTCATCTTAGAATGTTTTGATTTTCCTTTGATTCTTAAAGAAAGAATTGTTTTCCTCTGGATATAGAATTCTAGATTGGCAAATTTTTCTTTCATTCCTTGAAAAATATTGTGCCCCTTCCTTTGTCCTCCATGGTTTCTGACGAGAAGTCTGCTGTCATTTTAATTGTTTTTTCCCTATATACAAGGTGTCATTTTTCTCTGGCTACTTTCAAGATTTTTTCTTTGTCTTTAGTTTTCAGAAGTTGAATTATGGGGTATTATAGAGTGGATTTTTTTTTGTCCAGCCTTTTTGGGGTTCACTCAGCCTCTTGATTCCATAAGTTTAAATCTCCTGCCGAATTTGGGAAGCTTTCAGACCTTATTTCTTCCAGTAATTTTGTCAGCCCTGCGCTCTTTCTCGTCTCCTTTTGGAATTCAATAACATGAATGTTAGATCTTTTGTTTTACATACAAAACTACCTGAAACTTTCTTCGTTTTTTCCCCCCAGTCCTTTTACTTTCTGATATTCAGATTGTGTAATTCTATTCTGTTCTCTACTTCACTGATTCTTTCCTCTGATTCCTCCTTTCTGTTGCTAAGCACATCTGCTGAGCTTTTAATTGCAGTTATTGTCCTTTTTATTTCTAAAATTTCCATTTGGCTCTTCTTTACCTCTTCTCTTTCTTTGTTGAGACCTATTCTTTTGTTTCAGACCTGTTTGTAATTACTCATTAAAGTGTTTTTAATTGTAGCTGCTTTAAAATCTTCATTAGAATAATTTTACTGTCTCTATCATGTCTATGTTGGCATCTGTTTGTTGTCATTTGTCATGCAAGTTGAGATCTTCTTTGTTCTCAGTATGTTGAATGAATTCTCACTGAAACCTGGACATTTGGGCCATTATGTTATGAGATTCTGGATCTTATTAAGTCTTTCTGTTTTAGCCAGCCTTCTCTGACCCTACACTAGTAGGGAAAGGGAGTGTTGCTTTATTGCCAACTGGGAATGAAAGTCCAGATTCCCTACTTGGCTTTCATTGATACCCAGGGGCAGACAGAGGTGTTTGTTATGGCTGGGTAGCAGTGGGAGCTCAGGCTCACCACTAGGCCTTTACTGCTCACCAGTATAGTCACTGATACCATGGGGGGTGGCCTTGTTACCACTGGACAGGAGTGAAAGTCCTGACTCTTCTAGGCCTTCTCTAACACCACCTCAGCATGTAAGATGAAGGGTGCCTCTTCACTGCCAGATACGGTGCAAGTGCAGGCTTCATGTGTGCTTTCCACTGATGCCACAGAGAAAGGAGGCTTTTTACTACCCAGCAGGGTTGAAAGTCCTGGCTCCCTACTCTGTCTGCCCTGACACCATCCAGGAGTGGGGGGCCCTTCATTACAGCCTGGTGAAAGTAGAAGTCTGAGCTCTTCATTGGACATTTACTTTCAGAGGTATGGGTGGGATGACAGTTTTGGAGAGGGATCTCTTTGGCTGATGTATTTTATAAGGGTGCTCCAAAGAAACTGACCCATAGAATGTGTGCGTGTATATATGTATTTATATGTATGTATATGTTTATACTTATGAGAGAGAGAAAGAGAAAGAAAGAGGGAGAGAGAAAGAAGGGGAGAGAGAGATTGAGATTGATTTAATTTAATTTGTGTTAAGGGATTAACTTACATGATTGAGGGGTCTGGTAAGTCTGAAATGTGCAGGATAGGTTGGCAGTCTGAAGACCCAGGGAAGAACTGATGTTGCAGCTGGAGTCCAAAGGCAGTTTGGATGCAGAATTTTCTCTTCCTAGGGGACCTCACTCTTTTCCTCTTAAGGTCTTCAACTGATTAAATGAGGCCCACTGTTATTATGAAGGGTGATCTGCTTTACTCAGAGTTTACTGATTTAAATGGTCATTTCATTAAAAAAAAATACCTTCATTCTACAGCCATACCACCCTGAACAAGTCCAATCCCATCTGATCTCAGAAGTTAAGCAGGGTTGGGCCTGGTTAGTACTTGGATGGGAAACCACCTAGGAAGACCAGGTGCTGTAGGCATAAAAAATAAATATTAAGGGATTGTAAGCTGACAGGTCCTTGCAATCTGTGAGGTCAACCAAGTGTTGCCTCGCCTAAATATATATATATATATATATATATATATATATATCTTCAGAGCAACATCTAGTCTGATGTTTGACCAAATATCTGGGTATTGTGGCCTAGCTAAGTTGACACATATTTACTATCACTGCTGGAGTAAAACAATTATTGTCTCAAAGTATTATTCCTTGGGTTCTGAGGTGCAGATCTGGTCTGCCTTTTTTTCTCAACCTTTTGGAATCATTTTATATTTGTTTCATACATAATGTCTAAGGTTCTTAGCTAGACTCAGTAAAAGGAATATGGAACAGTGCCTGTTATTGCTGTTTATTTGTTGTGTTCTTTTAATATATCAGATTAAATGCTTCATTGATGTTTGAGGTTATAGTTTTTTTATTTCTAAGCCTGTTCTCTGTTTTCTCCTAAAGAATTATTTAGTTTTTCCTTCTATGTGTTTTTTTAAAATATCACCTCTTTTGTACTAGAGCGTCTCATTTTATGATTTCATCTGGGTGGGTTTTTTTTCTTCCCTTTCAGATTTTAGTTTAATATTTTCTTCATTTAGCTGGAAGTTTCTCTAAGCACTTTCACTCTGGTCTTGGTAAGATGCATTCTGACCCTTGCCAGGAGCTCATTTGTCCATTAGGCATAATCCAGAAAAGTAATCCTATGATTTGACTCTATTGTTTATATCTACTGTTCACTTCCCTTGTTTTTCTCTTCCAAAGTCACAACCTTTAGCTTGGAAGGAAATTGAAAATATCTTTTTGCTTAAAAGACATTCAGTATACTACCTATGACCTGAGAATCAGTTGACATACAGTCTGGCTCTCTTCTAATTTGCTTCTAATGTGAATTGGCAGAGTTTAGTGTTTGGCAGATTTATGTTTTAGCTCTTTCCTTATCAAGTTTGATATATTGGCAGAAGATGGAATACTTTTCTATTTTCTTTTTGCTGTTTTAGGTCTCTTTTCACACAGATGCTTCTGAATTCCTCAGTCAGGGTCATTTGTAGAAATTCTAATTGAAAGCCTGGGAGCCATAGCCTGCCTTGTGTAACTAGCATCTTCCACTTAATCTGTCCATCTGGCTCACTTACACCTGTGAGTCTTTACAAAGGTAGTTTGGTGTTCCTATAATGCTACTCTTTTCTACTACCTTTCCTGCTATTAGTCTGCCAAACCACTTTTCAGACTACAGATCTTGTTTCCTGTGGGAGTTCCTTGCAGATTGAGCAAAGGAGAACTACTAATATTTCATTTTATTTTGTTACTGTGACACAGATTTCTTATGCTCAGTCTCCAATAATTATGCCACTATTCATTTCCCTTAAAAAAAAACTACTTAATGTTTTAAAAAATCCATACTCGTAATACATATAGCATATGTATCATAACCAACCCTCTATTATCTGTTAATAGAAGAAATAGTACTTAAATAACCCCTACTCTTGAATACATTTTTCTTTTTTCTTTATTTTTTTTTTAATTAAATTTATTGTGGTGACTTAGGTGTAAAATTATAAAAACCTAATAAAATTATATAGGCTTCAAGAATATAATTAAATAATGCATCATCTGTATATTGCATTGTGTGTTCACTACCCAATCAAATCTCTTTACATTACCATATATTCGTACATTTTCTATTAACATTTCAATATGACAACATTTTAGGAATTCACAGAACTTCAAATAAGCTAAAAAAGTGATCCATTGAAACTCAACATAAAAATCACCAGATAATTGGTCACATCTTTGGTCCATTTTCTCTACCTGCCTTTTCCTAATATTTCAAGTTGGGAACAAGTCATATAATTTCATAATTGATGCAAATTTTAACCAGGGTTAAGCTTCATCTATTGAATTTATACTCTTTTGAATGAGTGATGAACATAACTTTCAAAGATTTGAGTTTAAAAAGTCGTTCCCTCTTCTCAGATCACAAAATATGTAACAGCAATTGATTATGATTGACTGATTAGCAGAGAAAATTATAATAGAAAAAGATTTTGTGAGCATGTCTTGCTAACTCTGGATGATCAAAAATTTATTTCCTGTTACTTTGTGTTTATACTTTGGCATAATCATGTTATTCTATTGACTGAATGCCACTTAAAGTTTATTCACCTGGTATTATCCATCTTAGGTAGAAGTTCCTAAAGGGCAATATCTGTTTACATGTTTGTCTTCTTCTGGTCCTCTTTTAAATTATGACAATATAAAAACTTCAAAGAAAAAAATTGAAAAATTTGACAAAAATAGATAGCTTTTTGTATACGCGTGACTCAACTTTAAAGTGGAAATTCTCTGAAAGTTATGATTTATTTTTCATCTATTTCCTAATTTTGTACTTAATAGGCTTTTCTTAATAATGGTAATGATAGTGACTTTAGTTATAAAAATAAATGAATTTCATTCTATATTACAGATGTAGTCTTAAAATATTTTATATAAACTGATATTGTAAAAATCATTTATAAAACAAATCCTGAATTCGTTGTTGTAAAACAAAAGAAATTAAGCAGTCTCCTGTGATTTCTCAGTTTTCTAAATATGTATTTTATATAAACCTGTAGATTTGCTTATATTGAAATACATTGTTGAGAACTGAATGATGCAGATTGGGCTTCACTGTTCTGGGTATTCACACTCATGTACTGAGTTAACAAGGAAGATAAATAGTTTTCATTCATCTGGCATTGCTGATAACTGAACTTGGCTTATTGGAGCCCCAAGTTGAAAAGCGTGACGAGATTGGATCCTGGTTCAGTGAAAGAGTGCTACAATGATTAGCAACGTCTAACATGAGCAGTGGGAAGGAAAACAACTGAACTTTCTCTATGTGTCATCACCCAACCTCAGGTTAGATATATGTGGTGATTCTAGGCTCTCTGGGTAAGATGTGTGACCTATTCCCATATCATACATTTTGTATTGATGGCGCTCTTGGAATTAAAGAAACTCTGCAAAAATTTAACATTTTTCAGGCACTCGAGCCCACAAATTTCCCTAACTCTTTCCATATTTAACAACATCAGAATAACAAGGATACTATCTGGGCTTTAAATAGCTCTTTGACATCAGCAGATTCAGAGAACTGAATGATCTTATTTTGCCTTTGCCATTTCTGACAAATATGTATTTTCAACTGTGTTCAGTGCTACAAGTAGGTCAGGCTTTTTAATTGCCCAAGTCTTGGCAATATAAAAAGCAGATCCTATGTATTTGTTACCTCCAGTGCAGGGATGCCTTTCAGTATGAAAACATATCTAATGATGAGCAGTATCTCTGATAAGAGGAGAACCAGCAATGCGAGGTATATGTACAATTGTACTGAAATTTTCTCTAGTGATCCTTTCTTAGAGCTGAGAAAGATTTTTGTGGTTTGCAGTCCAGTTCCTTTGGAGAGTTGGTAAAACCTGAGACTCGATTGAGTGACTTCCCTAAATCACAGTGCTGGAGCTAGAGCTAGAGGCAGAGTAATTAGAGGTCGCCTTTCTTGACGCAAATGGTAACATTAGATAGATTAAACAAGTAGAGCGCTTAGTTGGAGGCAGAGCCTTTAGGATATTATTCTGCTTTTCTGATGATGTCATTTCACAGAGTTAGCTCTTTCAAATGTTTGTTTTAGAGTTAGTTGCTTGCTGATATAATTCATATCCATACATAGTAGGATACATATACAATAACATTTGTTTTTATATTTGTATTTTTATAATAAAAGATTGTGGCTAAAATGGAGTCAAAAGATTTCTTCTCAGAGAAATTCTTTAGCTTGCAGAACTGGACTTAATTGTCTCCAACATCTTGTCTACGAATTGGGAATAAACAAGGAACATTCATGTAGAATTTTGTCTTGTTATAAATGTGATTCTTCTGTTCTTTTTCTGCGCTCTTTGTGTTCTCCTCTTCCCAGTAATAAGAGTACACTCACAGATCCAAAGGAAGTTGTAAATTCTGATCACAGCAGTGGGATTCAGGAATAATTGTATAAACCGATTTCTCAAGGCAACTCAAAATTAGTAGTCAGTTTACTGAAACTCGAACTCATTTTGTAGTTGAGATTTTTTTTTAGTAGATTTATTACAATGTGATTTGATCTTTATTGTGTGATATTTTAGAGAAAATAGATTGTCCTCCCAGAGCTAGAAGCTAAGGGAAGAAATTCTTGGCACTTAAGGGATAGCTTGTCTTAATTTTTAACACTTGGTGTTTGAAGTTGTCTGTGCAGCTTGTGACCTTTCTTTCCTTCAGCAAATACTTTTTGACTGCCTGCTATGTGCCAGGTACTGTACCAGGTGCCAGGGATGCAGTAGTGATCAAGACAGAATGTTTAGGTATAAGAAATCCTGAGCCTCGCTGCAGTTGCTCACAGAAAAATATGAGGATGCATATGAATCAAAACTTATTACATATTTTGAAAAGAAAGTAGACATTCTGATTACAGCTTAAAGGTTAAATGTTAAATTCAAACCATGTGTTGGCCACTTTGCTGTTCAAAGCCTCAGTTATGACCGGATTTTACTTAGCTGTGGGCAAAGTGTCTAAACCTCCCACTTGCCTTGGAGGTTATAGGACAATTGATTTTGATTGATCTTTCACATTATTCCCTTAAACTCTTAGAGGATTCTTTATTGCATTTGTTTACCAAAGACTTTTCAGTGACATTTGAGAAATAAGACCTGTTTTATATATGGAGATGATTTCTCTGTGGTGTTCCCTGAACTTCATGTTGGCCCTTGACAGAGATCTTTATTTTTACAGCTATGTGCGTCATTGTCATTTCCAGCTGATATAGATGCCTGAATGCAAGTTCACATCCTTCCTGTCTCAGGACTTGTGGGGTTTGGCTCAGGCAGCTGTATAGACAGCAGGGAAGGTCCCTGAGAAAAAGAAGTTGAACTGTTTTTTCTTTCCTTGTCCCCATATGGCATTCTAAACTGATAAATTTACTATTTGGTACAACCATTGAACTCATTCCGGTTACCTTTTCTCAGTCTTCAGCCTCCTCACAGCATTTCTGTGGCTATTGAAATTTACTCTCTCCTTGAATTTCAAAACCGTGTACTTTGATTCTTCTCCTGCAACCGCTCTAATGGTTCCTTCTGTCCCTTGCTTCTTCCACTTCTTCTTTCTTCCCAGTACTGTAGGTATCCACCCAAATTTATCTGTGATCTTCTGTTCCTCTTTGATCTTCTCTCCCTTTTCCTACACTTTCACCTTTTCCTCCCTTCTCTTATTTTCGGGTTTTTTCATGCATTCTTGTGTGCATTTGTTAAATATACATTTACTTAACACCTACTGTGTGCTTTGTACTGTGCTAAATTTTACGAACGCATGAGTGAATGATAGACACATTCCCAGCTTCCATCGAATTACTTATTTTCCAATTAATTCATAAGTTATTATTGTGAAATGTTTTAGTGGAGAAGTACTATGAAAGCATGTAAATTGGGGACTTGTCCTAGTTTAAGTGGACAGTGAAGTCTTTCCTCAAGAGATCAGTTTTAGCTGAAATCTGAAGGATGAGTAAGAATTTATGAGATGGAAGCAGGGAGTGTTCTATGCAGTAGGAACAGAAAACACCTCTAACTCCCAGTGTTCCAGTCACATGGGCTTTCTTTCAATTGCTTGGGTATACCACATTTCTTCCCACCTCAGTAGGTATAAAATGTGTTATCATCATCTCTCAGTCTCACCCAAACTGATACTTCACTATAGCCGTCTTTTTCCCCAGTTCACTGGATAAGAAATTCTGATGTCATTGATTTCCTTTGGAATGGACCTGAGATTTATTTTTTCTTCTTTCTTCATTCCCACCACTGTAGAACTTCATAGCGTCATCACTTTACAGCTGGATACTGTGTTAGTGACTAGGAGGCCTTGCTTCCAGCCTTTTCCTCCCATACTTCCTTGCCCCACCCTCTCCAGCATAGCCGCTATGGACCTCTCTTTCCGAGATCCATTTTTAAATCATATTATTCCTTGGCTGAAAAATCTAAAGTAGATTCCTAATGGACAAAATCCAGATTCTCTTAATTTGGGTCCTCCATGATCAGTCCTCAGACTCTAATTTTGTTTCTCAACACATACCTCTCGGAACAAGCAGATATTACTCTATTTCCACTGTCAAATATGCTCATTTCTGCCTTTTCCCCTCTGTTCTCTCTTTTACCATCATCCTAGGACATCTTTTCAACTATATGGACCCCACTGATTTCTTTTTCTCTGAACTCTAATTGCTCTTATAATATGTTCTGTATTTCATATGTGCTAATGTTATTTTCTGACCTAAATTATAATTTTAATAACAGAGATGTGTCTTACAGGATTTTTTTATACTCTAGGATTCACCAGATAGGCTTTGCTGATACCCAGAAGGTTCATTTTAATATTATTTACTGAATGCTGCTAGTTGAGGACTGTGAGTAGTTAATGTTGTAACCCTTCTGTCCTACATGTTGGGCATAATGTGAATTGACAGTAACTACCAATCTAGATTGGAAGTAAGAATAATTCATTTTAATGAGCCCTAGTGCTCTAGGGTTCTTTTCTGTCAGTCAGGTACTCACATTTCACAGTCAGTCATGGATTCCTTCTAATGTTACAACTATTCGTGTAGTCCTTTATAGTTTGCAAGTTTAATTTAAATGAATCACCTCATTTAATCCTCATTACAACTCTCTGTGGTAAATGGTATTATCCTTTACAAAAGAAGAAATTGAGATATAAAAACTTAAATGAGTATGGGTCACCTAACTAGTTTGTGTTAGAACCCAGACCTGAATGTAGACCTCTGACTTTGAACTACTCTTCCAATTTTTCAAATAAAAATATTTTAATTTTTTCTAGCTTGAGATATAATTGATATAACATGGTATAAATTTAAGGTATAAAGTGTGATAATTTGATATATGTATATATTGTGAAACAATTACCACAATAAGGTTAACCTTATTACTTTATATAGTTACCATTTTTTTTGTGGTGAGAACATTTAAGAGCTACTCTCAGATTTGAAGTATACAACACAGTATTGTTAACTATAGTCACTATGCTGTACATTAGATCTCCTGAACTTAGTCATCTTATAACTATAATTTGTACCTTTTGACTAACATTGTTGGATTGCCCTAGCCCCTGGTAGCCACCATTCTACTCTGTTTCTATGAGTTCAACTTTTTTGGATTTTACATATAAGTGAGAGCATACATTATTTGTCTTTCTCTGACTTATTTCACTTAGCATAATGCCCTCGTTTCGTTCATGTTGTCACAAATAGCTGTGTTTCATTGTTTTTATGGCTGAATAATATCCCACTGTGTATGCGTATAGTATGTACATACCACATTTCATCTATTGATGGACACTTAGGTTGCTTCCTTGTCTTGGCTATTGTAAATAATGCTGCAGTGAACATGGAGGCACATACATCTCTTCAAGATAGTGATTTCATTTCCTTCAGTTGTATACCTTCCCCCCACCACACCCCAAAAAACAGGTTTGCTGGTAGTTCTAGTTTTAATTTTTTGAGGAACTTCCTTACTGTTTTCCATAATAGCAGTACCAATTTATATTCCTACCAACAGTGTCCGAAGGGTTCCCTTTTCTCTGTATCTTTGCCAGCATTTGTTATCTCGTCTTTTTGATAATTACCATTCTCACAGATGTGGGATGGTGTCTCGTGGTTTTGATGTGCATTTCTCTAATGATTGGTGATATTGAGCACCTTTTCATGTTCCTTTATGTCTTCTTTGGAAAAGTGTCTATTCAGGTCCTTTGCCCATTTTAAAATCAGATTATCTATCTATCTATCTATTTTGCTATTGAGGATTATGAGTTCCTTATATATTTTGGACATTAACCCCTTACTGGATAGATGGTTTACAAATACTTTTCCCATTTCACAGGTTGCCTTTTCATTTTGTTTATTGTTAGGGCTCCTTTTCTAATTACCTTATTTCTTCTCTAATAGAGAACCTGCCCTTGATCATACTTAACTATTTTTTTGCTGGAGGCCTTCGTCCTTATATGTGTTAGTTGTTCAGTAACTACTTCCCAGGAAAAAGAATATTCAGCAGCTGCTTCCAAGAAAGTATGAAAAGAGATTACATTTTTTAAAATAGATTAATATCTCAGTATTTTTCCTTGGCATCTTTCTAAAAACTTTAAATGGAATTGCATATGGATGGTATGATGAGTGGAGCCTAAACCTAACTGGTATAGTCTAGTATTACTTAGTTACTAAGCACATCTCTGGCAGATCATGTACCCAATACCAGATCTAGATAATGAGAGCTGAGGTGTGCCTGCCCAAAAAAGACCACGCTGAGGCCAAGTACTGATAAATCATACTGAGAGCTCCCTCACCAAAGAGATCTAGGCATGTGACCATGGGAGGCTCCATCCCTTACTGGTTCTATTTGATTATAGAGGCATGGCACTTGCAAAACTTTTAAAAACTTATTCCATGTTTTTAAAATCCTTGGGAGCTACAGAGTGGGTGTTCAGACCAAAAACGCAGCTTCCCGAAGTGTTTATGCAAAGGATCATTTTTAGAGAATTTTTTGGAGTGGAATTGGGACTGACGTCAATTCTCAGTGTGCTTTCTCTCCCCTGGAGGAATAATCCATATGTAGAGCCAGATGTGAGACTAAAGTCTTTTTTACATATAAATAACGCTGGGAGAGAATGAGACTATTACTCTGAGTTAGAGGTTGGGTAAGAATAGAGTTTACTGTAAGCCAGAGATGACCAAGTTGTTCCTACACAAAATATTTGACTGTATATGACCTATAAGCCTAAGTATGCACAAAACATAAGTAAATTGATAATAATATAATAATAATAATAATAGAACAAATACTGTATAACAGTCACCTAGGCCAAATACTAGAACATTGCTAGCACCCAGAAGCTCCCCCAGCAGTTCCTTTTGATAACTACCCACTCCTTGCTTCAGATGGAATTTCCTGACTTTTATAATAATTTCCTTGCTTTTTCTTAACATTAACTACTTTATATGCATTCCTAAATAATGTAAGTTAGCTTTGCCTGTTTTTGAACTTCATATACATGGAATGACTCATATTGTATTTTTTTATGTCTTAATCCTTTCATTCAACTTTTTAAATAATAATCACACATGTTGCATGTAGCTATAGTTTGTTCTCTTTTATTACTGTATTGTATTTCATTGTATCACTGTATCACAATTTATTATTTTACTGTTGATGGATGTTTCCAATCTAAGCCAACTGCAAATAATGCCACTTTGAGCATTCTTGAACTTACCTTGCCGCATGCATTTCTTTTGGATATACTTAGCTTGAACCATCTAAAACTACCATTTTTGTGCATCAAACAGTCAAATATTAATGATTTCATATGGTTCAATCTAATACTCAGGAGTAGAATTGTTGGATCATGTAAAATGCATGTATTCAATTTTAGTAGATTCTGCCAAATAGTTTTCTAAAAATCTTGTACCAACTTAATCTCCTGCCAACAATGTATGTAACAGTTACTTCACATTCTGGCCAACATTTGGTATTATAATTTTTAATTACCGTTTTGATTTCTTGGTTACTGATGAAGTTGAACACTTTTTTATTTGTTTTTGACCGTTAATTCTTTTGTGAAGTACCTATTCAAGTCATTTGCTCATTTTTCTGTTGGAAGGCCCGTCTTTGTCTTATTGACTAGAAGGTGTTCTTTATATATTCTAGATATGAGTGTTTGGTGTCTTGCAAATATCTTCTCCCATTTAGAGGCTCATCTCTTCACTCTGTTAATGGTGTCTTTGATAAACAAATATTTTCCCAATTTTAATGTAGTCAAATTTATTTGTCATTTCTTTTATAGTTAATGACTCTTGTGTCTTGTCTAAAAAGATTTTTACCATAAGATCTTGAAGATATTCTTCCATATTATCTTTGTTTTGCTTTCCACATTTAGTTCTGTAATCCATGCGAAGTTGATTTTTGTGTACAAAGTGAGGTTGAGGTCTAATTTCATTTTTTCCTTCGATGGCTATCTAGTCGGTCCTTAGCACCAATTAATGAAGAGACTATCCTTTCCCCACGGCTCCGAGGAGTCACTTCTGCCAAAAATTAGTGTCCATATGTGCCTGCAGCCATCTTAGGCTCTGTTCATTGGTCTTTTGATCTATTCCTGCACTCATACCTCATTGTCTTATTACTTACTAAAGTTGGTAATAAGACAATGAGGTATGAGTGCAGAAAGAGTAATAAGTAAGCTCCCTATCTTGATCTTCTTTACTAAGAGTGCCTTGACTGTCGATGTCCTGCATTTTCATATGTGTTTTAGAATCAGCTTAAGTTTCACAAAAAAAAGTCTGTTGGGATTTTTATTAAGATTGCATTTAATCTATCTATTTAGAATTTATATCTTTACAGTAGTTTTTTAATCTAGGAATAAGGTTTATCTCTCCATTTAATAAGGTCTACTTAATTACCTATCAAAAATTTTTTGAGATAAAATTCATCACTTCAGCAATTTTGTATTATGATAAAATTTACCATTTTAATCATTTTTAGGTATACAGTTTAGTGGCATTAAGTACATTCACACTGTTGTGCAGCCATCACCATTCTCTATCTCCACAACTTTTTCATCATCCCTCCCTGAAACTCAGTACCCCTTAAATAAAATATTTATCTATTCATCCTCTGATGGACATTTGAGTTGTTTCCACCTTTGTCTTGTGAACATTTGTAAACAGTGCTACTGTGAACATCGAGATACAGATATCTGTTTTGAGTCCTTGCTTTCAATTGTTTTGGTATATATATATATATAAATAAATAAATCTATATATATATATCTTTTAGAAATGGAGTTGTTGGATCTTATGGTAATGAGTGATTTTAAAGAGTACCACACACTGGCTTTTTGTACGTTCATAATGCGCAGCCATCACCACTAAGTTTAGAACATTTTATTCACTCCCCTAAAAAAGTGCATATCCGTTAAGCGGCCACTCCCTCAATTCTTAGCAATGATTAATCTGCTTTCTGTCTCAATGGATTTGCCTGTTGTGAACATTTTAGGTGAATGAAATTACACAATATGTAGTCTTTCGTGTCAGGTTGTTTCACTTATCAATGTTTTTTAAGGTTCATCTATGTTGTAGCATGTATCCTTTTTAAGACTGAATTATATTTCATTGCATATATATATACCACATTTTAATTATGTGAGTATGCTACATTATAAATAGACATTTGTCAATAAAATTCTGTTAGATTTATTCCAAGGTACATGTTTCAAATCCTTATAAATTATATTTTTGTAATGTAATTTGAAAATACATAATTTTCAAAACCATAATTATCTGTATTATTTCATAATTTTATATAGGAATATATGACATCGATTTTATAGCCTTTAAGTGTAAAGGTTGCTAAACTCTCTTAATTCTAAAAATTTATCTGTCAGTTTTTTGAGGTTTTATATATAGCAATCATATCATTGTGATGAATGAATTTTGTTTCTTTATTTCTATTTCTTATGCCGTTTGTTTTTTTCTCTTACCTGGTTCTGCCGACTAGAACTTCTAGTACAGTGTTAAAGAGAGTAGAACTAACGAGCCTTGACTTATTCCTGATCCCAAATCCTTACCATTAAATATGAGATTTACTATAGGTCTATTCATGTGTCAAATGGTTTTTTATCTTAGCTGAAACCTGACTTTCTAGGAGGACTCTTTTTTTATTTTAATTTTTAAGAAACATTTAGATGAGCTCCTGAGAGGATTTTCCCTCTGATTCAGTTATTTTTGGCAGTCTTTTTTTTTAGAGAATTTTTATATGAGTTTATTTGAGCCAGCTGATGAGATATGCTGGGGATTTTTGGCGGTCTCGTATGATTTTTGAAGTCACTCTGACCTGGGTCCAAATATGGCTCTGCTGTATACTTGTGTGATTTTAGTTAGTACTGTAAATTCTTGTAGGACAAGAACTATGTCTGATTTATTTAATTCTGTATCATCTCTAACTTAAGGCCTAGTACATTGCAGGACTTAATATATGTATCTTGAAAAAAATGAATTTATTTAATTTGTGTCTTGGCTTCATTTATAAAACAGGGATTAGTAATCCCTTATAGGCCTTGATGTGATGATTTTAAAAATAATATGGCAGGTCCTCAAATAACATCATTTTCTTCAATGTTATTTTGTTATAATATTGATGAGATGCTACAGGAACTTAACTCATGTTTATGTCAATTAGCCTATAGTAAAATCAGTTTTGTGATATGTCATTTTGCGTAAAGTCACAGAACCTATTGACAACATCGAGGACCTATTGTATATGTAACATAGTTAGCGTGTAGAAAAAGAAAAGTGAAAAATAATAGTTTCCTTCCCTTGAGATTTACTGTTCTTTAGCTGACAACATTAGGGATTAAGAGAGTTCTGGGACCCAATTTCCAATGTGTGTGGGGGTTTCCTTACAGTAACCATTTTTAGACACCAGCTGACTATCCTGTAACCCAACTCAATTCTGACTATCAGCCTGGAGATAGCAGTAGATTCCATAGGTTGAGGGCTCAGGCCTCTAAGACTGCCCCACCCCCGCCCCGCTCCCTACACATGCACACTTCAGACATCAGTCTCAAGTCCAGGTTGTTACCTGTACTTCTGACCTACTGGCTATAAATCAGACATTCTCATGACCCCCTCCTTAGGTTTGATTAATTTGCTAGAGTAGTTCACAGAACTCAGAAAAACATTTTAATTCACTTAGTAAATTACCAGTTCAGTATTGTAAAAGGATATAACTGAGGAACAACCAGATGGAAGAGAAGGATAGGGCAAGGTTTGGGAAAAGGGTACAGATCTTCCATGCCCTCTTCCAGTATGCCACTCTCCCTGAATCTCCAGGTGTTCGCCAACCCGGAGGCTCTCTGAATCAGTCCTTTTGAGTTTTAATGGAGGCTTCATTACATAGGCATGATGAAATCATTGGCCATTGATCATTCAACTCAATCTCCAGCCTCTCATCTCCAGAGTCCAGGAGTGGGACTGAAAGTTCCAACCTTCTAATCACACGAATTGCTTACCCCTTCATTCTTAGGTGCTTTCCAAAAGTCACTCTATTAACATAAATTCAGTTGTGCTTGAAAAGGGGCTTGTTGTGAATAACAAGATGCCCCTTTCACTTTTATGGCTTTGAAGGAATTTCAGGAACTGAAGACAAAAGGCCGAATATTAAAACAAAAGATGTTCCCATTGCTATTATGGATTAGGAAGTAATGCTTTTGGAAGCTTTGTGTGAATCAGGAACTGTGGACAAAGACCAAACTATATGTTTAGTATAAATTACAATATTGCAGTGATATTTTCCATTTTTGAGTTTTTATTTAACCTCGAAACTTGTATATTGTCTTTATTTTTTATTTTAAAAAAGTTAAAACTTTTTTTTTAATTAAAAAGGCTTAAGAACGTTCCCTGTGACTGTTAAATATTCTGATGACTTTGAGATGAAAGAAAGAATGTAATTGTCATTTGAAATGAACTATTCAACTGCAGAAGTATCCTACAGATTTTGTAACATGTTCGGTCCATTGAATTAATCAATTTTGTGAGAAGCACAGTACCAACATGATATTAAGTGAAATGTATTAATATTGTCTTATGAGCACCTGTGATACTCTGTTGTATCTATATTGTGAGCAACTAAACGACTATAGTTTTGCTTGTAGTTATTATATATTTTTCATAATCTCCACTATTGCAGTTCTGATATCTCAGTTTTGTCGATCTTTTGCTGCAGGAGCAGTTCCTATGTCACTGTTGATTCTGTTGAATTTTTGAAGGAGACGATATGCATGATATTTGTGTACCATTTGTGAGGTGTAGGGTTACCTCACATGGCTCTGTCAGCAGACAGGGCTTCCTCACATATTAGCATGTGTGTCTAGTCATGCCCTTTTAATCGCTGGAGTCAAAGAAGCCATAGATTGGAAGGAAGCGATAGTGAGTAGAAGACGATAGTTTTTTGAGTAGGTTGTGGGTTCACACTGGCTTCAGAAGTGTCTGTAAGGCTAGAGGGACTTAATACCCAAACTAGAGTCAGAACTTCCAAAGCTTAACATACATATTTGGCTGGGGAAGAGCATGTCTCCCACTTACCCCCAGGAACCTAAATAAATACCCCAGCACCCAATATTCTTATCTGAGTGGAGAAAGCACAGATAATATCTTCTGAGGACTAGGGTTTTTGTGCTTCTAAATCCTATGGGAATGCTTAGGGTTGCAACTGATGTTCCTTACTTTGAAAGGACCTTCGCAATTACTGGTGATAAAGAGTTGGCCTTTCTCCATTGCAGATTGACATCGGTAAATGCCACTATTTAGTGGATTTGGAAACCATGAGAGAAACATCCCGGGAGCCAAAATATTCATCCAATAGAGAAGAATGGATCAGCTTGGCCTACAGACCATTCCTTGATGCTTCTAGGTATGTGGCTACAATCCTAAGAAAATGTACTAGGCTTAGTAAGGGTAAAAATCAGAATCTAGGATTGAATAACTTCCAGTCCTGGGCTGACTCTAGTAGCCATCATTTTATTGTATTTTTATTTAGGCTCAAACACATCTTTTATCCTTCTTCAGTTTTCTGAGAAATCTTAAGGAGGGCTCTCTTTTTCTAGGCACCAGAATGCAAAGTATATTCGAGTATCATCCAAATAAAAGAATCTAAGTAAAACAGATAGATCCACTGAAGAAAATGCAAATAAGTGTTTGACATTGATTATTTTTGGCAACCAACTTCAGCTGTCTTAGCTAAGAGTATTCTAAAATTGCTAAGAAGATTGACTATGTACTTTAAGGAGCTAGACATTCATATCCATTGTTTTGGGGCTCAAGGCTCAGTCAGGGATGGGATAGGCCTTACTAGATTTTAAGTAGAGAGACCAAATAGACCAGGTCTTGAGAGGCAGGTCTGGGACTCAGAAACAGAAGAAAATGTTTTCAGGAGAAGGGAGTAGTCGGCAGCTGCTGATAAATCAAGTAAGATGATGAAAAACAACTGTCCATTGGATTTGGCACCAATAAAAGCAAGTTTTTGGAGTGGTGGGGACATAGGGACTTGAGATTAGAGAGGTTAAAGCAAAAACAAAAGGACATGAATTGGAGAAGGCAAATATAGATAAGTCTTTTGAAGAGTTTAACAATAAAGAGAAACAGAAATAGGGCTATAACGGGGGGGGGGCAGGGAAAGTGATGACTAGAATAGATATTTGCCTTTAAAATTTTTTTTATAGTAGCATATATATGTAACATAAAATTCAGTGATATTAATTACATTTACACTCTTGTACACCATTACCATTATCTTTTTTTAAATTGAGATATAATTGACATATAACATCGTGTAAGTTTAAGGAGTTCATGTTGATTTGATATATTTATATATTGACATACGATTACTATAGTAGCATGAGCTAACATGTCACATATTTATCATTTTTTTTTGTCTCGAGAATACCATTACCTATTTCTAAAACTTTTCCATCACCCCAGACTGTTTCCTCGCTCATTTTTTCTCTTATTTTTTTTAAGATGAGGAAAATAACAGTCATGTTTATATACTGACGGAAATGATCTCTTATAGAGCTGAAAACTGATCATATAGAAGAAAGGAAAGAATTTTTGGGGCAATGCCCTGAATTAGGTGAGAGGAGATGCAGAAGTAGATAAAGGGTACGTTTTAGACATACAGATCCTCTCTGGACAGCACTGTCCAATGGAGCTTCCTGCAGTGGTGGAGATATTCTATATCTGTACTGTTCAATATAGGTGTCGTAAGCCACTTGTAGCTATTAAGCATTTGAAATGTGACTAGTAAAACTGAGAAACTGAACTTTTAATTTTATTTAATCTCAATTTAAATAGCCACACATAGCTACTAGACAGAGCATTAATGTAACAGGCAGCAGATAGATATAGTGATAAGAATCTGGAAGTTCTCTTCTGATGGCCTCAGTTTTCTCAGTGAAGTAGGAAGTAGGATTATCAGACAGTAAGGGAGAATAGGGCATGATGTATTAGAGATTTGAGGAGAGAGAAAGTGTGAAATAATTGAGGAGAGTAGGAGACAAAAGAAAATTGAGAAATATAGTATAATTGGAGGACAGGATCAAGAACTCACTTGAGTTTTAAGTGGGGCCAGTGTGGTTGCTTTTTCTTTCTTCAGCTATTTATAGCTGCACTAGTGAATAACAAGTGAATTAAAAAAAAAACTTCATTGAAGTATAATTTATATAGCATAAAATTTACCTATTTTAAGTATGACAGTCCAGTAATTATTAGCAAATTTACCAAGTTGTGCAACCATCACCACAATTCAATTTTAGAACATTTCCACCACCCTAGTAATTCCCACCCGCAGCTCCAGGGAACCATTCATTTACTTTCTCTTTCTCTTTCTACAGATTTGCCTTCTTTGACCCTTTCATATAAACGGAATCATAATATGTAGGGTTCTGTGTCTGGCTTTTTTCACTTAGCATGGTATTGCGGTTCATTCATATTATAGCATATCAGTGGTTGTCCATTTTTATTGCTGAATACCATTCCGTTGTGTGCGTATACCTATTTTGTTTATCCCTTCACCAGTTGGTAGATGTTTTGGGTTACTCTGAGTAATGCTGCTTTGAATATTCATGTGCCTGATTTGTGTTTTAGGGTTGGATTTAGCCAAAAAAGTTCAAGAAGACATGAAAAGGCAAGGACATTTAGGGCTTATGCAGAAAAGTGGTATAATAATTAATGACCTTGAGTAAGGAAGGAGGAGGAGTTCTTGAAAGGTGGTGGAGTCATGGATGGATTGATAGTCAGAACATTGTCAGAGCTGGAGTTGGAGGAAAGAGCTAGAAAGAGAAGCAGCAGCGAAGGTGTGAAGTTCTCTGCATCACACATGTTCTTTGGTGCCTGGCTTGTTATTTGATGTAGTACTTGGGGTAGGTCTCTTTCATGCCTTCTTTTTTGAGTTGAGAAAACTGTGACAGCATGAGATTTGGGCCTGGAAAGATGTCCAGCTCTGAGGAGATAGCAGATCCCAAACAACCTTCCTGTAAACAAAGGGAAACTTAGTGGTTCATAAATTCTGACTGGTATTTATGATCTAGTACATTGGTCACAGAATAAACTCTGTTTATAGCAAACAGGGCAAGGGAGTAATTTTTTTTTATGGTGACATTAGTATAAGGGAATATTTTTAAGGTGACTGTTTTTTTCTTTTGGTTTTGAAGGGTTGAAATGAGAAAGGTTCCTTATCTTCCCATTTTCCTTTTAGTAGCACAGTAGCACGGCAGCTGGAACACATAAACTGAGAGCCTTTGGGACAAGGAGAAGAAACTTGACACTTGTGTGCTTCTCACTGGAATATTCAAAATCTTTTGAGGGAAGGGCAGAAAGTGTCGGTTGCCTTCCCACCTGCCTTGTGGTGAGCAGAGTGACTGGAGGTGCACATACGGTCACACAAGTAATGTAGTTGAGTATTGCTCCTGCAGGCCCCTCTGTGTTCAGTGTTCTCTTCAGCAAGTGGGAGCAGGTAACACATTGGGAGACCATGAAATGAGTGCCTTTGCCCGGAGAACATTACCCACTGAACATCCTGCTTCCCTAGATTTTAAGGGCAGAAATAAAGCATAACTAGATTAATTTGATAAACATTTATTGAACATCTTCTACATCTAAGACTTTAGGCTGTGCACAGACCAGACCGCTGCCTTGAGGGGTTTACAGTATACATGGGGAGATGTACCATAGTTCAGAGAAGTGCTGTGAGAGCATAGGAGGGAGGGGTTAATTCCAAAAAGGCTAGAGTGGGAAGAACCAAGGAAGATTTCAAGACGAAATGCCATCTGAAGACCGCATTGGTGATAGTGTGGGAGGTGGACTGGAAGGAGGGAAAGTCGGAGGTGTAGAAACAAGTTAGGAAGCTATTCTGGCTGACTAGATGAAGGGTAATGAAGGAGTGACCGCAACTGAAAGTAGAGGGGTAGACTCGGGAGTCATTGTTTCAGAGAAAGATCAGGCCAAATTTTAGATTCTAGAAGCCCACGACTTTCCCCAGTGGCTTGTGTCAGGCTTTTTAAGATTTTCCTTTGTGTTAGAAATACAGTGCTTGTCATTATTATGACTTGCTTTCTCCAGCTGGGCTGGTCCCTGCCTAGAAACCTTTTTGCAAGTTGAGCAGAGCTTCCTAGAGACCAGACTCTAAGTTTACTTCATTGTATGGTCCTGTCTCTCCTGTCGGTCCCTCTGCTACTCCATTTCCCATTAGCCCACCAAGCACACCTCCAGTGTAGGTGGAGGGAAGGAGGAGGTTGTTGGGGAGTGCTTTCAGAGGTTTCTCATTTCCCATAAATTGTACTAATTTCCCATAAATTGGCATTCTTTTCGTGATCGTAGGCTGAGAAGGAAAGAAATCAGTTGGTTTAAGAACTGAAAATGTGCAGTTCACTTGAAGGTGTGCAAAGTGTAGTGAAAAGAGTGTAGAGTCAGAATACATGTGCATTTAATCTCGACTACATGCTGGTTGTTCCTCTCTGATTCTCAAATTTCCATATCAGTAAAACAGATAATAATATTTTATCTACTATATTGGTATGTTGTAAGGATTAAATAAGAACAGAAATATGAAAGTGTTTTTCAATTCTAAAGCACTGTGTAAATGTCAGGCCTTTCAATTAATTAGCAGGCTGCCTTGATTTCTAATATTATGCTGATTTTCTTCACATTTCTCTTCATAGTATATATTAATATAACTACAGAAATCACGTGATCCTACAGCCGAGTTTGCCACAGCGGTTTATAACTGTCAGCACCGTGACATCTCATGTTGCTGATTTTGGGCCAGTTAAGTTATACTGCTGTCAGAGGTTGTGCACCTCGGTGCTGTCACTCTCAGGTGATACATGAAATGCTCTTGGGAGCTTGGTCCTTGAATGCCTCTGAGCCTATTCACTAAAGCTGTTCCATTCCCTCTGTCTTCTTGAAACAAGGTTTTTCTATTTTAGCAATTTATATAAGAAGGAGAAATAATAGTACCCTCCACAGGTAATGGTCACTTGTTTTAGATCCTAGATTGGATGGGGATGCAGGCCTAGCCAAACTAGCTCTCTCTGAGGAGGTTTTAATAAGCCTGTGACATACTGCCTCATGACCTTTTTAGAAATGTAAGCAGGTTAATTTCTCATATGTGTAAGTCTCTAAAATTTAAATCCACTTTCTTTATAGTTCACTTTGAAATCATTTTTTTTCCCCATATCCATCTGTCTGTCCATCTGACATCCATTCAGCAGATATTTTTTGAACGCTGAAAGGCACTGTGATAGATCTTAGGTATATAGAGATGAATAGTACACCAAACTCCCTGTCCTGTTGGACCTTCCAGCATATTGAGGAGGCTGATATTAAACAAAAACAAAGACTTAAACATTAAAATATGTTTAATAAAATAATGTTAATAAAAATATTAATGTTTATTAATAATGTTAATAAAAATATCAAACAAAAAATCAATATATAATTAGAACTGTGTCAAGTACTTTAAAGGAAAAGTACTGGGTGCTATGAGAAAAGGAGTTAGCAGCGGGAGGTACCCGGAGTCGTCTTGTTATGTCCACAAGCCAGCTGGTTAGGCTGGTTTGGAAATAGGAAAATATTTATTGAATAGCTATTATGTCCTTGTCACAGAGCTAGAATATGGGAGGGGTGTAAAAGAAGTAATTAGATACAGATTTTGCCCTTGAATAACTTACAACTTTGGTAGTTACACATATGAAAACAACTTGAAAAGAGTATTAAAATCTCAGGAGGTACAAAGTTATGTGCTAGAAGGTCAAAGAAAGGAGAGATTTGGAGGTTAGAGTATACTGAGAAGGAGGAGGTGTTGAGCTGAGGCTTAAAGGAAAAGGATTTGTACCAGTCAGTGGTAAAGAGAGTAAAATCTCCTTAATTCAAGGAGGAGAAATCATTTGAGCACAAATTGAAAGGTAAAAAGAAATCTGTTTAATGAAGGGCCTGGAGGTCAATAAAGAAAAGTTTGATTTACCTCTTTGGCTGATCTAAATTTACCTTTAGGTTAAGTGATCTATAGTATATCATCTAAACCAGAATGCTTTCGAAAGTCAAATGGCCCTGCCCTGGAGAAATTGAGATATGTAGTCATCCTCCTTTAATATGATCCGAATACAGGGGCTTGTCCTAAAATGCAGGACAGGAGAATGGAGCATGTAAATAGAGTTCCTTTGACCCACAGTCCATGTTTACCATGTGGATTTGTTCATTGTTTACTTATTTGATTTCATTTGCTGGCATTCTTTGGTCATTTTTTCATTACAGATCCATTCTGCTATCTAAAAGGGAAGCAATCAGAATAGTTTGATGACAGTACTGGCACTTAAAAAATCATGCTCTGAGTGTGTATGTCAGTGGAGACTCAACTCAAAAGGGAAGAGTATTAGAGCATTATTGTGATTGGTGCAAAGGGAGGAATTCTGAATATCTATGAATATGCGAATAGGTTCTTTTCTGTTGAAATTGTTGAAAGATAAGCAAGGTCTTTACTGTTGGACCACTGGAGAAGGATTCACTAAATGGGGCTAAATGTTGTTAGCTTGTCTGCAAGAGTGACAGCCCAGATGTTCATCCATTCTTTTCTTAGTAGGCTGCTTCTCTGCTTTATCAGAGTACTAGAGGCCCCAGATCCCATTAGTTTGAGAGAGGGTGCAGGCACAGAAATCTTAATAACCATTTTCTAGTCACACCTTGCACATACCTGGTACCATAGCTGCAATCTCTACTCCCTGAGTTTGACATGTCTGTATCCGACTAATTTTACAAAGGTTTATCAAACTCCCAGAATATGGGGTCTATATACTAGTTAACAATATTACATTTTAAACCAAACACATTTGTCACCCTATGGCCATCTCATATTATACACTTTCTAAAATAAGAAAAAAATTTTTTTTCTCTCTGAAGGATGATATAATTGCTACTTGTATAAAATAGTTCGAAAAGTGGGTGGATTAAATGCCTACTCTTAGAGCCCCTAGAGAGGAGTGAAGGAGAGAGTGTTGCAATAAATTACTAGCTCAATGGTGGGTTCCTTTCTAAGTGTGGATAGAATGTTTGACTGTGGGAGTCTGGTGGGAAATGCCTCTCCAGGATGTTGAGTTGGCCTCCTGAGCAACAGGGCCCGTTTGTAGCTTTGGAAACAAGTTGGGAGGCGCTGTCACTTCTTTGCACAGCCGCTTTCCACCCACTCCATCCTCCTTCTTTATATGTCCCTTTTGTCTCGCTCACTTTGCTTTCACCTTTGGTTTTTGGATTATGAGATTTTATTTGTCCCTATTTTGGAGCAGATGATCCTCATATAACTGAATTTTATGATTGCCTGATTTGGGGCTTGAGATCATTTGAGCAGATTTAAATAGGGCAGGATTTCAAAGTCCTGACAATTTATGAGAGTAGATACAAATAAGGACTTAGAAGTTAACACCTTTGGCTGGTATGGTTGTAGAAGGACTTTTTCTAGTCAGAGGACAGAAGCAAGCTGGGGACTGAGCTGACAGCCTCAGCTGCTCGTGTTCTTTCAGTGCCCAGCACAGGATCCTCAGTGGCCACTGAGCTTTAGCTGCTGTGGAAATTTTTTTACTGAGACTGTGACTCTACTTTTAGCCTCCAAAGACGTGAATCTAGCAGCTATGAGGCCTAAAGAATCTTTGGCACCTGTATCCATTTTGGTCCTTCGTGGCAGTCTGGCTGATAGCAGCCACTGTGTCCCCAGCCCCCAACCCAACATAAGCAAAACTATTTATTTCTGGAAGATGATAAGAAGACCATTGGAGTAATCACTGTAAAGGGCAAATTAGATGGAAGCTCTTGTTCTAATTATTGCTGTATAACAAATAATCCCAAAGTTAGTGATATAAAACAACAATCATTTATTATTTTCTCTCATGGTTCTAGGGGTTGATTGAGCTCAGATAGGTAGTTCTTCAGCTACTCAGGTTTCTTATGCATTGGCCATCAGATGGTGGATGGGATTGGAGGCTCTCGAAGGCTTTTCACATGTCTATCTGTTCGCTAGATCTCAGCTGGGGCTGTCAGCCAAAACACCTGCATGTGGTTTCTCCGTGTGGTCTGAGCTTCCTCACAGCATGATGCTGGCTTCCAGGAGCTAGTATCTCAAGAGCTATGTATATTTTATGACCTAGCCTTAGGTTCACACAGTAATGTTCCTGCCTTGCTAGCCACTCAAATAGCCCCTGTTCAAGGGGAGAGGAATTAGACTTTTCCTGGTGGTGTGAGGAGCATCAGAGAATTTATAGACATGTTTTAAAACCATCACAGCTCTTTTGATGCCATGCTTTATTCAAATTGGATAATTTTTGAAATTTTTCTTTTTCAAGATTTCTCATGAAAGACATATGGCACACAAAATAGTCCAGCAGGCTGTTTCCATCTGTAGCTTCTTACTACCCAGGTGGAAGGGGAGACTACACCCCATGGCAGAGTTTGGTTGCAGGCCAATAGTTTGACATGCTTCAGATGGTATTTGACTCCTTTGGGTAGACTCAGTTCACCCTCCTAACCAGTATTTGAAGTGCTCTTGTCTTTCTCTACACATCAATCATGGTGGCGTCTCCAGGTCCTTTACCTGTGCCAAGAATACTGACTGTATTTAGTAAGAAAGAAGAAATCAGAGTTTCTCTACTTTTTAATTCTTTATCAGTTCATTATTCTCATGTACTTTTTGTTTCTTTATCAGTTTTTGGCCTTTTCTTTTTTTCCTTTCCGCCAGATACTTTCCTGGGACTCTTCATCTGGCAGAGTTACCCCCAGGCTAGATTCGGCTTCAAAACACATTGATGTTTTGCTCATTGTATTCTTCCACTGCTTAATCATTAAGATCTGCTGACATTTTAAGAATAATAAACCTTTTTTGTTTTTCTGAAGCTCAGAGAGTCTGTCATCCATTGTTGTAAAATTAGTTCTGTAGAAAGAGACTATGTACAGACCATCTGTGCTCCAAGTTCACACTACAGAGACCCTCGGTTTTGAAGAGTTTATACAGTGCTTTAGGATTGCCACTGCTTTTAGCTTGCTTAGACCAAGAAGCTGGCATCATCACAGGTCTTTGTTTTAAGTTCTGTGAGACTTAGAACCACATTTCTTGTTGATTTGCTACAACAACTAGCATGTAGTCAGGTCTCAAAAAATATTTATTGATAATCTGATGTATTTCACATCCTCAAAACTGAATTTATGCCAGGGTAAAAGGAAAAAGAAAAAGAAAGGTAAAATACGGATTTCTTCAGAAACTTCTGATGCCCATATTTAGTAAAATAAAGATTGTCAAGTTACTTTTTAAGATATACTCATTGTTTATGTCACCTCTGTAGAACTTGCCAGAATCATCTACCAGATGCGGCCTCCCATTCTACCTATAATTTGTCACATAGAGGCATAGCCCAAGTGAGGGCCCAAAGAATAGAGGCAAACACCTTAAACACTGTTCAGTATCTTCTCCACAGGAATGGTGGCAGAGCATATTATACCTTCATTTCCCCATCAGATGGGGAAAGTAAAAACACGTGAAGAGCATTTCCCAAGCAGCCTTGGTGGGACCGAAGGTCAGAAAACAGCCAGTTGCCTAATAGCAGTTCTTTCTCAATTCCCTCATGAATTTTGGCTAAAGGTGGCTGGTCAGGAGGTTATGATGTTGTCAGGTGATTGATCCAGGGCCATGAATCAGTAAAGTGATTCAGTTCGTAAACCAGTCGTGCGGTGCTATGATTCCACTTTGTGCTTCAGCAAACTTCCAAATCATTACACAGTATGTATCTTTGGACGTTGCTACCAAATAGTCAGAACTGTGTCAATCAAATGTCAAGGGTCTGTTGGGCATGCCTGCCAAAAATAAAGTGTCATTTTGGTCACATGGGTAATGATGATTGAGCAAATTCTGTGTAAACTGAAACCTGGAGGTTGCTTGACCTTTTGCATTAATATTTTCTTTGCTAATAGGGATGCCCTCCACATGTCACTTGTGACCTAACATCTCATAGTCCACTGCAGCTTCCCCCTCCCCCCACCATATGCTATAGACTCCTACTTTGCTTTGATGGCTTTAGGACTGAATTTGGAGGGTGGGAGGGGGAGAAGAGGAAGAAGAGCTTCATGTTATTTTTGATATTTCCTTTTCCTTGTGGATGACGAATATCACCAGAAGTGAGAGAGGTAAACTAATACTCTGAGTATTTACTCTAAGTAAGAGTTAAAGCATAGTCATTCATTCATTCACAGACTGTTTCTTGAGCAATTTTTGTGTCACTGCTCTAAAAGTTGGAGATATGGCAGTTTTAGACAGGTAAAACTCTGTCTTTAGCGGACTGACATTCCATTAGAACATAACATATAGCAAGGAACTCCTATGTCCATTTCTCTTTTGTGTTATGAGTGTCACTTGTGTATTCCTTATTGACTGTTGGAGTAGCATCACTCACCCCTCTTCTGGCTAAAGAATATTAAGGACAGTCACATTTTTGCTGCATACCAGCTTTTTGAGCTGTTCTTAAATTGCTTGATATGGCACTATAGTTTGACTATGACTAGGATTAAATCTTGAGGGAATTCTGATATTCTCTTTAGAACTAAAGATTGCCGTGAAAGTCCAATTTTGTGCTGAAGGTTGTAAAAAGTCTGTCAGCTGAAATGTGAACTAAGTGCAAGAGAGGGAGAGGGGACTAGTTTAAAAAAGAGAGAACTAGCAATCAGCTTAGACTACAGGTTCACAGGAATATTAATGTTTGAATGGGTGGGTGGATGAATGGATGAATGGATACACTGATGGATAAAAACAAAAGAAAACCTGAGTACTTGGATGTTTTCTTTTTAAAATGAAAAATCGACCCAGCATTTCCATTTGTGCCTGCTGAACTGGCGACATCAGGGACTGGCAGCTTGCCTTCCATTGACGTCAGCAAGAGCAGATTTAAATCTCCACAGCAGAATGCTCCCTAACCCCGATAAATAGGGCTGGTAATTGAATTAGAAAACATTCTGAGCAGTCAGCTAATTATGCTATTCAGGCAATTGCTTTGTCCAGTTCTGTTTCATCCTTGAATTGCTTGAGTGACTTGCTCACTGGGAGAGGAAATATTTCATTTTCCATGATAGAGGCACATATTTCAAGTCCCCCTAAATTACGCTGCCTGTGCTTCTCTAGGGCAGTACTTTGGCATTTCACGTTATTGCAGACATTGTTGTATGAGTTTTAATAGGCCTGAGTTTTATTCTAATTTGTGATTCAGTCTGATCTTTGTTTCCATGTATATAAATGTGTGCATACACATGTTATTCCAATGCTTAACTGCTCTTTTCAAAGGCAAATAACCAATTTTATTTTCCTTTTTCCAGCAATAATACAGTATTACATTTTAAAAGGCCCTAGTCACGTTTAACATAATAAAGCTATTGATGGTAAAGAAATTAACCTAGAAGAGCAGCTATAGTGTTAGAAATGAAGAATTCAACCCAACTTGTTCTTTTGGTTAAAAAAAAAAATCAGACTCTCTCCATCCCAGCTCAGTGGTGTGTATATTAACTATTTCCTCACTTCATCTTCTAGAAGAAATTAGTGGCTTTAGATATTAAAGATGGATAATGCTATTCAAGATTACAAGCAAATCTCTAGGAGAAGAGGAAGTTCATCTTCTAATAAGGATGTTTCTAGTACCAAGCTCTGATGATAAATAGATTCTTCTTAGCTTCTCCTCACATTTTGTCCTCACCTTTTATATAGTTTTGTGTTCAGGGTTAACTGGGAATGCCTCCTTGCTTCCTGAACACATTATCTAGAATTTGATGCTGAATTTCTTATTATACACTGAGGAAGCATGACAGAGTCAGGATGCTTCTTGTATCTCTTGATGTATCCAAGTCAGATCCATGTTTGTTCTTTCCAAGGTGGTTATTCCAAACCACACATTCAGTTGGACTTTGAATTCCTCATTGAGAGTAGGACCCCTCTCTGTCTATCATTGTATATCTGGCACTTAACATTGCTTGACAAGGCGTTCAGTCACCTAAACTGAATTGAATTAAACTCAGATATCATTCATATAAAATTACTCCCTTGCTTTCTTCATCAGTTTTTCCTTCCTTCCCTCCTTCCCTCCTTCCTACCTTCCCACCATACCTCCCTCCCTCCCTTCCAACCATCCATCCATTTCCATCTACCCAATATTTGTTTTTCAGTACTTACTATGTGCCAGACACTATGCTAAAGGGTAAATAAAACAGATTTGGTCCCAGAAATCTGGGGATTGGGGGCAGGGGCAGACAATCAGTAAGTTAACCAACAAATAAATATATAATTACCAATTATGAAGTATAATGAAGAAACACAAAATACACTAATTTTAATAGAAATGGAAATCTGGGGTTTCCTAGGATGGTTGGAAGACCTCTCAAGGGTAATTTTTAGGATAAGGAATAAAAAACAGGATGGATTTAGGAATAATAAATGAGATGGAAAAGTGTTCCTGACAGGGAAAGCATATGCAAAGGCCCTGGGGTAGGAAAGAACTTATAACTTTGAGGCACTGAAAGGAGGCTAATATGGCAAGAGTGTAGTGGGCAAGGAGGAAAATGGAGATGGGACAAGTAAACAAGGGCTAAATTTCCTAGGGCCTTGCAGGCCGTGAGAAAGAATTTGGATTTTATTCCAGTGGTTCTCTAGTTGCTGCTGAGTGAACAGAGAGCATTTAACCTAAGATGCCTGTAGATTTGGTTATGAATGGGCAAGTTGCTCTCTTGCTTAGCGTACCTTTGAATGTTGGATAGATAAAATAAAATAATGTAGTAAATGCTTCTTCCACACCTATGCAATCCTAAGTGTCCTCTGTTTTGAATGTGTACATTATCACTTTGAACTTCTGTATCAGCTATTTAGTATTTGGTATTAAGTTATAGTTACATATTATTCATATTCTGTTTCTCTTGACTGGATTATTAGCTCTTTGAGAACAGACACATTTGTGTCTTCAGGGCCAGCATACAAAGTCCTGCACATAGTAAACACATAGGGTTTTTTGTTTGTTTGTTTTAAGGATTTGAGATTTCCTTCACTTAAAAATTTCTCTACTGGTTTTTAAAAATAATTATAATAATATATTTCACCTACTTTTGTATATGTTTGGAATTTTTTGTTGTAACAAATGGAAAGCAAAGTAGGTTGTAAAAAAATAAGCAGTGTGGTATAAAGTACAAAATAAAACTCCTCTGCTCTATCTTAGGGACTGCATAGTTTTTAATTGATACTGCTAAAATTGCCTCTGTCTTTGCAGTTTTCCACTTCCAATGGCAATATTTGTTCCCTAATTTCTCACCAGCATTTGATGCTATCAGACCTTTTAAGTTTTCCAAACCTGATTATTGAAATATTATATCTAGATGTAATTTTCCTGGTTACTGGTAATAGTGGACATTATTTCATATGTTTATTGGCCATTTACGTTCCTTTTCTCTGTTCATATCCTTTTTCATTTTTTTTTTTTTTGAGTTGTTGTCTTCTTATTGATTACAGGAGCACTTTATATAGTCTAGATGTTAATGCTGTGTTATATATATTGTAAATATTTTGTCCCAGTCTCCTTTATCTTTTTACCTTTTTTCAGTTTGCCTTTTTCATTCAACAATAATGTATAGTGGCCCTTCTTCTATTTCAGGGCAGTCAGTATTTTTGCTGATGCTGTGTACCATGAAGTAGCCCAAGATGGTGTTCTGAAATGATCTTTAGGAACTTTTTGACATTATCTATCAGCATACTGGGAAGAATAGTCATCACTGTTTACTGACTTGGCCCAATAGATACTTTTTGTTTTTTATATTTTTTAAATATTTTATAAAATAAGGATAAAAAGATAGTATTAAAAAATCACTTCATTTGAAATTTTAATAATAATTTAGATGTAGCAACTCCAAATCTTTATTTGTGTTCTTCCGGTTTTGAAATGGACACCTCTGAGTGCAGCTAACTGTTCATCAGCTGTTATGCATGAACCTGGAATGTACCCATCTTGAAAATACCGATTCCTTACTTCAGATCTATCTCTAATAGGTTATAGCTTATTACTGCTAGTTGTTCTTGCACTTACATCATCAAAGTGCAACTTTTGAAACCTTTAATGGTTCATAATTTTTTCAAAGAGAGGACAGCTATCTTTTTTGCTCTGTAATTTGTTTTTTATTTTTAGTTTTATAAACATGAATTAAAGTGATCAATCCATTGAATTTTTTTTCTTTGTCATCTATATTCTTCCAGTCACTTTTGTATATGGAACCTGTCTTATCTAATAAATTCTGACACACAGACATAAAAGATGAAAATATGGTTATATTCCCTTTCAATATAACAGGATGGTGTAGGCTCCTGTTGCAAAATATTGCATGATGAATTCTTTCCTGTTAAGTGACTGACTGAATAAGAATGCCTTATTTCCTTTTTGTTCTTAGAAACATATTGTTCACTCATCAGTTCTTGAGTTTGGGGAAATTCATCTAATATACTGTCATCTAAAGACACACAGTCTGAAATTTTGCTTAGATGATCAATTTTATCATCATCATTAGAGTCTCAATTTCTGCTGTTTGTCTCTTTGCATTTATCTATTTTATCTAATAATTGTGAACTGTCTTTCAATTTTCTTCTCATTGCCATTATGGACAGAAAATGTAAAAATTCTAAATTCTCAACCGTGTTCAATGAAAGTTAAAAGCAGCCTACAAAGATAGTCTCCAGTCTTTTATACCTTATTTAAAGATGATGTAATACTTTGGGAAATGCTGTAAGAAAATTGAAGGATAATATAGTAGTGATTATTTCACTTTTGTATTATTTTTTGGTGATTTCATCATTTTCCTTTTTCTTTCCCTTATTATTCCTTTTCTGTATTATTTTAGTCTTTTTATATAAAAAAGTATAGTTGTAAATAATCCAAGATACAGAAAAAATAAGACCACTAAGAACCTACAATATAGCTTAAATTTATAAAAAAATTACAATGGATCCCTGTAGTAATTACAAGATAGAATGAGCTTTATTCTATTTTTTAAAATAAATATAATTTCTCTTTGTTCTTTAGACTCAAAAAGAATAAAATTATGAAAAAACATCCCTTCCAAAAAGCAAGGAATTGTTCCAAAAAGACAGTTAAAAACTAAATTTGGGCCCAGTTGACCTAATGTTATACCAAGGACTGAGCTGATTGGAAGTATATGCTGACTATATTAATGAATGACTATTGCAGAGTCAACTGGAATGGAAATGACCATTAGTTTTAGCATTTCTTTACCACATTTAAGCTTGCAGGAGTTTGCTCTGGCTTACACCTTTCTGTCCTGACCTTTCCCTTATCTGTACAGCATGGACAGAAAGAATACATTAACTTCTTTTTGACTGAGGCGGGTGCTTCTTCGTCCTGTTCATTTTGTTTGCGAGAACCCTGCTTTATCTCTTGTGTCTCTTTTCTAAGCCTCTTTTCTCTATCAAAGCCCTTGAGCTGTTAGCTTTTTAAGTGAAGTGCGTCTCTGTTGAGCACAGAGCACTGCCAGTGTCCCAATTGGGAAGAATTTCTAAGAGGTGTGTATGCCAAGCACGATATCATTGTGTGCAGGCATTGCAGGAGTCTGCCAAACCCAGGGGTAGGCTGCCAGTACAAATGCCACGTTGATATGACATTTACAAGTTTAGAATCTGGAAAGGGACTGGCAGTGAACACCCTTCAGCTACCTCATTTAGGGTGGCAGTAACTAGGCCAACTTTTGATTTTTAGATTCAGAAATCACAGTCAAGCAGTAATATTTGATATAGAATTTGAAACCACAACTGCCACTTTTTTTAGGAAGTGATGAAGCCTGTTAGCCTGTTCCTGGGATGTAGCATAAACCATAGTAGTTGAGTACAGAATCTAGACTCAAATCTGGATTTAAATGAGGGCTCTGTCACCTATTGCATGACCCTGAGCAAGTTACTTAATCTACATATAAGCCTCAGTTTCCCATCTATAAAATAGGGATAATAACATCACTTTCCTCCTGGGGTTATTGGATGAATTGAATATCTTTAAAAGTGTAAGCACTTTTCCCAGTGCTTGTCCAATGCTAAATATTCAATAAATGTGAAGTATTTTTTATATTCTTCAGAAACTCATAATAAGAAATCAGGTTTCCAGCTGTTCCTATATATTTTTTTAAATTTTATTTTATTAGTTTCAAGTATACAGTACATTGGTTAGACATTTATTTAGTTTATAAAACAATCCCCCTACTTGCTTTTTCTCTCCTCCGGCTCTTCACCTAGTCATTACATTAATGCTAACTGCATTCCCTGTCTCCCTTCTCATGACCGTCTATCAATTAGTAATTTGTACTTCTTTAACCCTTCACCCCATTCTCCCAGCCCTCCTCAACCTCCCTCCCCTCTGTCCATGACCAAATTGTCCTCTATATTTTGAGGCTGTTTTTGATTAGTTTGTTCTTTTTGTTTCTTAGATTCCACATATAAGTAAAATCATACAGTATTGATCTTCGTCTGTCTGGCTTATTTCACTCAGCATAATAACTTCTAGGTCCATCCATGTTGTTGGGAAGAGTAGGATTTCATTTTTTCATGGCTTAGTAATATTCCATTATATATATGAACCATAACTTCTTTATTTAGTCTGTCGGTGGGCTTTTAGGCTGTTTCCATATGCCTGCTATTGTAAATTGTGCTGCCATAAATATTGAGGTGCATAGATCTTTATGAATTATTGTTTTGGTTTTCTTTGGATAAATACCCAGAAGTGCAATTGTCAGCCAAAAGGCATACCCATTTTTAATTTTTTGAGAAACCTCCAGACTGTTTTCCATAGTGGCTGTATCAATTTGCAATCCCATCAACAATGTATGAGGGTTCCTTTTTCTCTGCATCCTTACCAACACTTGTTCTTTGATTTATTGATGATAGCCATTCTGACAGGTGTGAGGTGATAGCTCACTGTGGTTTTAATTTGCATTTCTTTGATGATTAGTGACCTTGAGCATCTTTTCATATGTCTATTGGCCATCTGTATTTTTCCTTTGGAGAAGTTCAGGTCTTCTGCCCATTTTTTAACCGGATTGTTTTTTTGTTGTTGGTTAACTGAAAGAGTTCTTTATATATTTTGGATATCAGCTGTTCCTATATTTTAATTATATCTATATATCTATCTATATCTATATCTATTTATATGTTTATTAAAAATAACCTTCCAGGGACATTCATGACATGAGCTTGTATGTAAGACTCTCTTTGACTTACAAATTGCTGAAACTCTACTCACAGGAAGCCTAAGGCATAGCTTTCTTTACCTCTTGGAGAATTGAGAATTGGATTCAGGATCATTTCAGCATTTGGCATCTCTAGTTTTTTAGATGCAGAAACCATTGGGTATTAAGAATTTATTTCAGTAATAGCAGTCCTTTGATTGGCCTGGAACTTTTTGATGGTATATTCTAATGTAAAGCGAAGACCTAGAGCTATTTTGAAGTATATACTGTGGCTTGATAGCGAGGCTGTCTTTTTGGTGTGGGCAGCAAGGTGTTTGGTTTTGATTAAGTCTTTTATAGTGATGTAGTAGCTAAATTACAGACTTTTCTGTGCTGCTTATATAAAATATAATCCTCACTGTAGCACTTAGCTTATTTCCTTTAATCATTTTCAGTACTGTTAGTAAATTCTCTCAAATGATAAAATCCTGTCTTTTTTTTCTCTCCCTGTTCAGATCTTCAAAGCTGCTGCGGGCATTTTACGTGCCCTTCCTGTCTGATCAGTATACAGTGTATGCAAACTATACCATCCTCAAACCCCGGAAAGCAAAGCAAATCAGGAAGAAAAGTGGAGGTTAGCAAAACATGCCTATGGCCCTAAAGGACAACCATCCTGTTAACCAGAGATTCCATTGACAGGACTCCTCCATGTCATCTCTTGTAACATTTCTAATAAAGGCCATCTGACACAAATGCTGGAACCTGGGTGCTTTGGGCTAGTCAGAACCAATCACATTCACTTCTTGCCCATGTCTCTGTTCTGCATGTAAACTTTCTTCAGCTAGGCCATTGAAGTAGAGAGCATCTTTTGAGCACAGAGCACTGCCAGCGTCTCTAAATGTTCCGGTAGGTATAATGCTCCACATCACACCGTCTTTCTTCTGTTCAGTCATTTACTAGACCAGAGGAGAGAGCAGAACCAACTCACAGGAAGAATTGAAAATCCCTGAACTGGATGGCTGAGTTAAGCTGTTCTCCACACTCTGGTTTGGCATCAAGAACTAGCAAGCCTCTCTCAGGCCATATGGGCTTCTCCACCAAAGCTGTTTGGCAGCTCTTAGCAGACCTTCCTGTTCAAATCCTAGTTCTGAAAATGAGCACAGCCTAGTCGCCAACCTCCCTGTCCTTTTCATGTCTAGCAAGACAGCTTCTTTAAAGTACTTTACAGAACTAGGGCCTGTCCTGCAGATATCTCAGGCAAAAGGCAACTATTTTAGGAACTGTGACATAATTTCACTGCATAAGATGCCTCTTATCTTCATTTTATTTCCTTTACAACAAATTGTAACTATATGGTTTGTTGTTGTTGTTGATGTTGTTTTAGCATGCTGTTTCTTGAATTCAAGACTTCTCTGTATAAAGGTATCAACAGATCAGACTATAATTATATAAGACATATTAGGAGAATATTAATTCTATCAGTTGGTAGATTTGGATGACATCGCATTTTTAAGTAATATATTCTAAAGAAATTGAGAATTTCCCTTTTTTAAACACCCTAGTGAAAAAGACCAGTGTATATTTATAGCACCCATTTTTGAGTCTGTATATTACAAAGCACATTCTGCATGGGGGACTTCTCATCAAATAGGCAATTATAAAGACCTAATTAAAATGTAGTAAGTATTACTTTACATACCTTTACATACAGTATTTCATAGTTTACAAAGCATATTCATGTAATCTCATTTGATCCTCAGTCACAATGTGAGGTAGACAAAACAAGCGGTTTTATCCCCATTTTACAGATGAAGAAACTGAGACTATAGGGGGGAGGTAAAGTGACTTGCCCAAGGTCACACAGCCAGTAAGTAATAGCACTAGAACTAGAACTAGGTTGCCTAACGTCTCACTAGTGCTCTTCTGTATTTCCTCACATGACTATGAAAACATTACTTGAAAGAATGATGAGGTCAGCCAGAGACATGACTGATAATGTAACTTTCTATTTTCAGGAAGAATTTTATCTGCATTTCCTTGAGTTCTCTGGGACCTCTGGTTGTCGGTTAGGCCATCACAGCAGCGCTCTCTGGTATAGTGTGGCTGGCGGCAGGAAAGTAGTGCTCATGTTGAAAGTCATGCTTCTTCGAGGCCCCACAGGATCCAACATCAGTTCCATTTCTGTATTCAGTCTGAGGTCACTGTATAAGTGCCTTATTTCCCTAAGGGTAATTGTGTCTAGTATCTGCAAGTAGGTCGAAGATTCAGAATTTTTCAGAGTTTCCATATTTTATTTTTCAAATAGAAAAGCTTTTTAATAGGAAATGACCCTAAGAAAGGAGAAAATAAACGATAAGGGAAGAAATGGCTAGTCACCATATGGAAAGTCTCCTTTTTGGGATCCCTCTCAAGGAATATCTGGGTTGGGACTGAAGCACTGGAGATGCAATAGGTCTAGACAGTGTAGAATGTTAACGGGAATGAAGGTAAACTAGAATCCTACTTGCTGCTTTAAAGATTTCTGGCAGTTAATTCTCAGTACTTGATACTGTCTTCCAGATATTGGCACATTTCATCCAACTACAGGATAGAGAATTTTCAGTGAGATACCTTGTCATACCTGCATTAATAGTGTACAGTACTGTGGTTAAAACCCTGTACTTTTCACAGAGGTAAATAAGAGAGAGTTCAGTAATGGAGGTCCATGATGAGTGGCTTTTTTTCTAATCAGAGTGGGACAGTGCTGATCTATTTTATCATCTTGCATGTTAAAAAAAGCCTTCTGATCAAGAACTTACTATAATATAGCACAAAAAGTTATTGATCCAGGGATTCCTTGGGAATGTCAGTTCTATCCCTTTTAAAACCTGGTTTTGGTTTTGTCTGTTCTATGCATTATCTTTAGTGAGAGCACAATCAGTTGCACCATGCCAAATGCTACAGGTAAGGGGTAGAAAAATGAATGGTTTTTGTTATGAAGGTGGTTTTTGTGGGATATTATACAATATATTTAAAAATCTCTATCTCGGCAATCCAGGGAGGTTAGTTTTGCCTCAGAAAAAGATCTGGTCAGTGTAGCATTTCTCCTCCAGAGAATCAGTGGTCATCATGAGCTGACTGCTCACTGTGAGGATAAAGTATCCGAGGTATTTATTTCTTCATAGGTTGTTGAGTATCAAGGAATGAAGGACTTCGGATCATTCGTAATAACCTTTGATTATGGAGCCGATTGAAGGAATGAGTGTACTTGGCAATACTAGGGCTCTCTCGTCTCTAGATCTTAAGCAAACTTAACTGAACCCCAGACACCGAATCCCATACTAAACCAGACTGTCTAGTGAACATCTTTTATCAAAGTTTACCTGTCACCTGGTAGGTGTCGTCTGATAAGAAAGAAGACTGGTCAATTTAATCTCTTGGGATAATCACAGAGAATCAAAGCCCATAGTCTTTATCACCTAATTCAAGTTTAGAAACATTGTTGTTTTAAACAAGGTTGTTCTTCATCTCACACATTTATTTGGGTCATTTTTCCTAGCTTGGAATTTTGGGCAAGAACCTTGAATATCCCATGTGATTCTGCAGCATTAGATACGGAGTGACCGTACAGGCAGAACACCGATGGCAATCCTTTCTTGTGGTTTACATTTCATGGGATTTTTTGAAATAACTTACTGTGATTGTGCTGTCTTCTGGCCCAGTGTCAGATAGCCTCTGCTTTTAATTTGGTTAATTTTATTTTCTCTGAAGAGGCAAAAGAGGCACGATTTAATCTTTGTCTCCATAGGCATATTAAAACTCATGTGTTAATTCATTCTTATACTCCTACATTAAATTAAATGCCTTGGGTAAATGGATAAATGGACATGTGCTCAGCTTTAATGGTCTTTGCAAGGGAAGATCAGACATCCGTATGGCATTGTTGGGTTTAAGAAGCTTCTGTTGTTTCAGTAAATCTAAATGAATCTTGCCTTCAAATTTGCTAGTATATATAACCATATGATTCATGCTGCAAATGAAATCAGGAAGCAGTACAGTGCTGAAGCAAGGGTATTGTCCAATTCATTTGTCTTCCTGATCCTTGTGCTTTATTTCATGTGTCCAGTGTTTACATTGCATACTTGTATTTTCTGTGAAAGAAAAAAGTTAAATAAATTTTGGCAGTTTGATTTCCCTTTTCTTAAGGTGATATTTTCTTTGGCTTTTAGCTTTTAAATCTTTCGTGGAGATTAGAAACTGAAGGAGCTCAACTCCTACCATCTACCCCATTCCCACCATTTAGTATATCAACCTACCTTCTTTCTATAGGCCTGGTACCTCAAAATATTTATGCTCACAAATCTAGGAAGAAGCCTTTGGGGAACCCAGCGTGGGTTAATTTTATTTTATGGAAAAACCAAGCATAGTAAGAATTACTCAGTGTGTCAGTGTTGTACCTAAAAGATGGTTTCTGGGTTCATCTTAGGGTTTTAGATTAAGAATCTCCATCATGCGAGCATCTTAATATTCATAGAAATGTAGATCTAGTAATATCTAACATTTAGGTCATTTCCTCCTTTGTCAGGAGTTGTTAGAAGCTATAAAGCTTTTGTAAATGAATTCTTAATATCATTCTTATACCTTGCACCTTATAGCCCATAACTGCGGGTAGCCATCTGGTTTTATACCATTGGTTGTCAGTTTCCTTCCTTTAGGACCCAAAATGCTCATGAAACTTGGTTTGATTCTTTTCCCCCCAAGTTGTTTTAGAGAAAGATCCTTTATTAATAGCATTGTTTTCCCCTGTCTAGAAGGGTCAGCCTCTGTTTGTTACTTATAGGGCCAACTTGAATCTCTCTTCTAAGAAGCCTTTCTAGACTTCAGATCTCTGTGATCACGTCCTCTCCTTAACCCTTTGAGTACCTAGTATCTGTACTAATGGCATAGAACCTTAACATGTAAACCTTGTAAACCTGTCTCTCAAGAGTATTGCACATCTAAGGGCAAAGACTATGTCATTCTTCTGTGTCTTCCCAGTGTTCAACACAGTTGCCTAAGTATGTTGGTTCTGTACACATTTATTGAAAATGAAGAAAGAAAAGTAAAAAGAAACCTGCAACTAATATCCAGCTGCTGCTTTCAGTTTGGCAGATTTCTAATTAACAGAAAATACAGAAAGTCGTGAATCCTATAATACTCAAAGGATGATTTGGAAGATGCGAGTGAGGTTTGATATTGTTTGTGTATATTCTAGGAATTCTGAATTTTACAGGTTTTCACACAAAGGCAGATTCCCCAGAATTTAAAAAGAAAGATTGGGCACCTTTACTGAAAGTTTCTATTATTGATTTCAGAGGGCCAGACTTACCCCAGGAGACCACCTGAATGATTTGAGCCAGAAACCCTGTCCTCTAGGTATGAGGAGATGCTCTGATCCTACCAACCACATGCCTTGCCAGGAAGAGGAAATCTGATTGCAAGATGACTTTGTAGGGATACATTCAAATTCAATAATATCAATTGGCAAGTGATTTTTTTTTAAACTGAAAGCTGTTTTTTTCTCTCCACCTATGAAGTTCAACGTAGACCTGACATTGAAACAAATTGTAACCAACAGATTTGCTAAATGAAATGAAAGAAGTTCAGATAGGGATGTGAGATTACATACATAATCATAGTGACACAGACAGACTGGGAACTCCTATTGTAGCTTCTTAGAATAAATAATTGTGATTAACAATTGGGCTAAATAGCATTTTACTTGTGAGCATTTTTTTTTTTTAAGTTAAACAAATTTTAAGAGAGAGCTTCATAAGACATTTCAAGATGGTAGGATTTTTTGGTTTTGATTTTGCTTCTAGTTTCTGGGCTGCATGTTCTGTCCTTACGTGCCTGGAAATAAAAGTATGAACCAGGGAACTCCTGATGGTCTTAACAGCAAAGGGATTCTGTAAGTTAAACTTCTGACAACAGTATTTTAAAGACCTACAATCACAGATTCCGGCCATTACCTGCCTTACAAGCATTCTCTTTGACCTTCATTTGCTTGCAGAACCAATATTTGGCAACTGGTGCCATTGGCCTATAATTTGCCATTTTAGCTCTTGAGTCCCAAGTTGCCCAATGAGAAGGGTATGCTTTTTGGTCTATTGCTACCTACCTCAGCGGCATTGTATTCTGGGGGAGAAGTGACCTGTGGAGCAGGGGTTCTCAACCAGGGCTGCATGAGAGAATCATCTGGGGACTCTTCAAAATATTGCCACTATTTGCTTGACATCCTCTTTCCCCCAACTCCAAGGAATTCTGAGTTAGTGGCCTGGGATGGGTCTAGACCTCTATTTAAAAAAAAAAAAAAAAAAAACTCCCTAGATGATTTTTATAACAACTGAGCTATTGATATTAGGGAATGGAAGGCAAATACTAAAGATCAAAGATAAGTAGGCAAAATGTTGGGTGTCCTTTTCTAATTACAACTCTTGGCTGCCCAGGCCTCCATCTAGGCCTCTTCCCCTCCCCTTTGCTTTACTTTTTCCAGCCTATGAAACCTTTCCTGCCCTGTCTCCCGTTCTTTCTGGGAAACAATTAACTAATATGGTACTGAAGTATACTAATGGATGTTAATAATTTACTGTAGTTCTCTTTCCATTGATCCTCTCATCTCAGTACATCTGAATGCTAACTCATCTAGAAAAAAAAGGAGTGGCTAATTTTGGCAATTTTCAGACCCATTCAAGCACCATTTTTATTTATCAGGTGGTAGGGGGAAGTTTGAGCTGGCAGATCCAACTTTCAGGAAGACTGCCTGGCCTTGATGGGCACTGCTTGGCCTACTCAGATAAGGACCTGTGCCTGTCTTGAGTAAGAGAATGAAAAATAAAATTCATGAAGGCATTAGGCCTTCCTGCTTAGGATACGCTGGGGGAGCCCGCTTTGTAGATTTTATACTCTTCACTCTGTTTATTTGAGACCAGTACAGTGAAGACTCGCCTGTTGTTATTTTGCCACTGGTCTTATGCAGAGCTTCTCTGGAGCTGCTGCTATGCGCCTCAGACATGAGAGCAAAGGTTAATCTCATTTTGAGAGAAATGACCTGAAATGTGTTCACTCAACCAACAAGAAAACACCATGTATCATTCCGGAATTGGTCTTGCTTCTTTCCTGTTGCCGGATTAACAATACATCTCTAAGCCTCCCTGGTATTTCCTATAATATGTTCTCTTTTTTTTCTTACAGTGAAATATTTGTAGAGTTATGTAGAAAAGGAGCTAGATTTACAGTAAGTGCCGCAGTCTAAAAGAATCTTATGAATTTCTTTTTTTTTAACTCATTCCTATCTTTCCCTGGGCCTTTTTCTCTACTTGTGTCTCCACTTATGACTAGAGATATTCTGAAAAATAGCACCAAAGTTTAAGTTTGTCACCGTGTTGTTTTGGTTTTGTTTATGTTTTACTTCCAAACCTTCCTCTTCTGGAAAACTTCTTGAGGCCTTGTCTAAAGTGCCATCATAGAGACTTCCCTAATAACCAGCAGAGGGCAGTCTATTCTCCCTGAAAATTTCAGGCCTTTTTCTTCAGGATCCAATTAGTTTCAGTATTTACTATATTTTTGGTGTCGAAATTCCAGTGTAAATTGAAATATCTGAGTTGCATTTCTCTAGAATCTTCATCTCTACATTACACTCTATATTGCTACAATTGCAAAATTTTCCTGGAGAAAACAGTGCCTATAATTTATGGGAAATTGATCATCCATCACAATGGTGATAAATGATCCACAGGTCAATTCCCTGTTAATTTCAGTTCTATTTGACATGGATTTGAAGGTATTCATAGGTAATAAAAGATATGTGTTTGGTTGAAAGGAAAGCAGCTATGTTTAGGTGTAATTACCCGACATATGTACATTTTCAAGGTCTTAAACATGAGCAAACCATGTCATACACAAAACGTGTTAACTTTGCCTCTGCTAATTTATATCATCAAAGGCACCCCAAATGATATATAAATGTTTAGGGTTCTCCCTTCCACCTGATGCCAACACATCTGTACATCCCCTAGCTCAACAGAAGGTAATAGCATTTAGCAGGGACTGAGCCCCTGTAAAGCAAAAGGCGTTGGAATACCTTTGATTGTTACTCATACTTATTTGGTCATGCGGTGAAAGCAAACATTTGCAGAAGGAAGTAGAATTTGCATTTAAAAGTGTAGGGTACCCACCTAGGCAGATTTAGGCCTTGAGAAATACATAAGATCAGCTCTTTGATGTAGGAGATTCCCATTTTTTATGGCTATAACATCTGAAAGACACATCTCCTTTGAACTTAATCTTAGGGGAATGTATTGTGATTTGGGGATGTTTGTTGTTATTTTGGGGTGTGTTTCTGATTTTGTTTTTACACCCTCTAGATTGTCAGATTTGCCCTGTGGAGAAACAATATGAATAATAGCTACATTTATTAAGCATTCACTACATGTTATAAATGTTTCAAGTTGCTTTTTTCACCCCACAAAATCCTTTCAACAACTGTATGAGGTCGAAACTATTATTATCCTCTTTTTAAAAATGGGGAAACTGATGCTCAGCGATATTAAATATCTTGCTCAAGATCACCTAGGTAGAAAATTGCAGACCTGTGATTTTAACTCAAGCAGTCTCTCTAACTCCAGACCCTCTCTTCTTAACCACGACCTTATACTCCCTATTTCATGACTTCTTTGATGTCCACATTCCTTTACTTCCTTTTTTGGAAATTATGTTGAAGTATCTGGAATGATCAGATGGGCAGAGATAAGAATAAGATCTAGTCAAAGTTGTTTCACTTTTTTTTTAATCACCTTCTTAATCTGCTTCCAGTAAACACAGTCTAGAGGTTATCCTGATAAAACGGAGTACTCAGATAATACATTCAGTCTTTGTAGAGATTTTTCTAGAACACTGTGGGCCCCTAGCTAATTTTAATCACAGATCAGAAAGGGTGCTGATTTCCTGAATCCTAGAAGTTAGTGGAAATTCCAGTTTCTGATTATAGTCCCAGCTGAATTTCTGAGATGTGAGGGGCGTGTCCATGGGGCCTTGGTTCTTTCTTACTCCTATGATCTTTTTCCTAACAGTTCTGCTAGGCAGATCAGAAAAGGAAGTATGAAAGAATGCTATCTTCAGGGGACAGCACAGGGAAAAGCGTTCAGGAGACAAGAAATATTTTAAGTAATCCCTGCCTTCTCTAAATCAAATCTCTATCTAGTTGGAGTCTGGGGATAGTGTGCCCAGATGCTGAAAGCTACTTCTGTTAGCTGAGTCTAGGACAAGACACAATGATAAGAGCTTACAAAAATAAAAGAGGAGAAGGAAATCTGGACTCTACACTGTGGACATAGCAGGGCTAGACAAGTGATAGCTAGCAGGCTACTGTACACATCTAGGGATGCCACTGGGAGGACCAGCCAGGGGAGGCAGTGTCCAGTCTACAGTATGGTAACCAAGAGCCCAAAGGTTGTTTGAACTTATAATCATTTTCATGGTTCAGAATTCAAAAAGCCTAAATGCAGTGTAGTATCTTGGATTGGGTCCTGAAACAGAAAAAAGACGTTAGTGGAAAATTAGGTGAAATTTGAGCTCTTGAGTTTAGTAAATAGTAAAAAACAAACAAAAGGACAAATGGATATACTGTGCATTGAAAAATCTCCTTTCCATTTCTGTTTCCCAGGTACCCAGCTTCCTTCCCATAATCAACCACTATAATTAGTCACGTGTGTCCTTTCGGAGATTTTTTTAAATGCTTATAGAAGCACAGTTGTATGCATTCTATCTTTAAAAAATGATAAGATACTATATATAGTTTTCTGGCACTGGCTTTTAAAAAAAATCTTAAGATATTTTAATATTACCTGTTTAGGAGCAATCTATTATTTTCAAACATTTTTAGCTAAAATTACACTCCACGACTTCAAGAAGAGTGTACACCTTGCTTTTTCACTTAACACTGTAACAAAGGGTTTTTGTTGAGCTATGCATAGCATCTGGCAAGGTAACCAGGGTTCTGACCCAAAAACGTTTGAGCCCATAAACAGATCTCAAAGACCTAAAACTTTTAGCAAAGGTCACCATTGCCTGTTTGATCTCCGGGTTTGTTTGGCTTAAATCTACCCTAGTGGTTAGAGAAAGAACTTACTTTGCTCTTCAGGAATTGGGGGCCTGTAAACCCTGAACATAGGTCTCCACATGTTCTCATTCTGTGTTTGAAACGGGTGAAATTTGTGAGCCCTTGGTAGTCAATAATATAAGTTCTAACATTTGCTTGATGCTTTCTACTTACAAAGAACTTTATATTATGGATCTTATTCCTCACAACAACCCCAAGAGAGAACTAAGGTAAGGTTTGCCCTTATTTTATCAATGACAAAACCTTCTGGAAGGCCCGGAGCCAGGTCTTCTGACTCTAAATCACATTCTCCTTTTCTTGTTTCACACTGGTCTTCTTTGTTGCCAAAGCTCAATTAATGGGAATGTTTACTTAACCTGTTTCTACTTCCTCAGTAGATAATAACTATTGCCGGCGAATATTTGAGGGCTTACTCTTGTCAGGGACTAATCTAAGCATTATATATGCATTACTTAATCTTACCAACTATGTGAGGTAAGCTTGACAGCCCCGCTGTACAGATGCAGAAACCAAGATTCAGAAAGGATAAGTTACTTGCCAAAAGTCACACAAATAGTATTTGGTAGAGCTGGGATGTCAACCTATGTCTTCCTCACTCCAGTATATACTCTCTTGACCATTGTATATACCACTCTGAATCAGAACTGACTGCCTCATTTCTTTGATTTGCTCTTACCAAGAATTCAAGCAAAGTTTTGCTCTGGAAATCTAATACCTTTCTATGTATAGTGATAAACTGTAGCATGGAGTTAGGGGATGAAGAAGGCAGTAGTGATAATCCCTGATTATGAGTTCCACAGCTTCTTCTGATTTATTGTGTGACTCCATGTAAAGTTTTTTTCTATCAAGTATTCCCAGACATAAAAATGAGATTAAAATGTGTCCGCAAAGCAGAGAAAAGAAAATGTGAAATATTGAGGGGAAGTTGAGGGGTAAGTATTTGAGTGCCACAGAATGAAGACATTCTTTGTATAAATAGAAATTTGAAATGTCATTAATATTATGATACTTACTGCTTTGTAATGAATTAAATTCAGACCTTAAAATTGGTTTTTCAGCATCATCTTGCTAAATGAAGGTAGTTGAAAAATGCCTGCACATGCCTCAGGTTTTCTGTGCATGAGCTGGGCCATTCACTTCTTTGACGGCCTTTTCAATGGGACGACACTTCTGGATCTGCTCTGAATCACCTACATACAGTTTTTTCTCGTATGCTGTGAGGAAGAGGCAAGCTTAGTGTGAGGCAGGAGGTCTGAGAGTGCAACAGTGATGTCATTCAGACTTGCTCAGACTGACCCTTTTCTATTATGGCACTGAGAGCTGTTAGAAGCACAAGAGTTGATGGCTGTTGATTCTATCTGCCTGTGCTTCTCCATATTCTAGATGCTTCACCTGACAGGAACTGGGCAAATCTAACCTTGTCTTCCCTTGATTCACTGAATGAGTGAACTGTAGGTGGGTGTCAGAACTCAGTGCTTTTGTGCTGAGAACAGTCACATTGTTTCCTGAGGGATGCCTTAAATCCTCAACCTAATCTCGACTGTTGCCTCTGATGCTCTCTGGTCATTAGTTTCTCCTGGTGTGTGTGGGATGTGGAGAGGAGACCCAGGGAACAATGGAGAGGAGAGGAGGATATGGAAACATCAGTGCCACAGTACTATACTTGTAGAGGTTAGACTTCTAGGAATCTAGCAAAAGATAGAGCATTTTAATCTGGCAAAAACCTCAGCTAATAGAGACAGAATTGTTTCTTGATAAGCAGTTGTAGTTGTCATTTGCTTTTTCTTGTTAGAGGTGGCCTCCAGAGATTCTTTTCAGGCTCTATCTGAGCAGATGTCTTATTGTTGACATGGCAATGATTTTTCCAGATGAACTTTTTAAATCAGTGACTTTTGAACATCAGCGTGCATTAGAATCACCAGGGGTGCATGGTAAAATGTCCCACCTCATTCTCCAGGAATCTGATTCAGGAGGTCTGGGGTGGAGGCCAGGAATCTGCATTTTTAAACAAGCACCTTAAGTGATTCAGATAGTCAGTGGACCACACTCTCCAAAGACTGTCTCAGATTTTGTTTCAGTTTCCATTTGGCCCAGCTTTTGAAATGGCCTCTTTCTGCTGGTCTGTTTTAATCACTTTCTTTATTGAAGGATTTATTAGCATCTCCATGTTTACTACCTGTTTTGTTCTCACATTACCACAGTAATTAGAAAGGAAACCAGAGGTGGTTAGCTCCATTTATTGAGGGTGAGGGGGTGGGAGGTGGGATTGAGGCATAGGGAGAGATAAGTCCTAATGATGAGTCAGAGACAGAGGTGGTACTTGAAGTCCAGAATTGATGACTCTCAAACCAGGCAATTTTCTGGAGCCTGTTTACTCAGCTTGTGATTTCATATTTAATCATAGTTATTCCTTAAATGCCCAATTCATTGTGCTTGGGTAAGCAAAGAATATTTGAGTTCTAAACAAAATAGTTTAGCATAGATCAGTGCGCTAATTTCTATTTATCATATCGAGGCTCCTCTAAGCTTGAACTAATATCTAGATGATGTGTGGAACTGACAATGTGCTTCTCTCTGCGCTTGCTTCCTTAATCATTTCTGAAGCCTTTTTTACAAGTATAAAGGAACATTTTCTCTTCCCCATGACAATAGGAATCCTCTCTGGCCTTCTAAGTGGTAATGTATTAAATTAAAGAGCCTCCTAGCCTTCTGTTTCTCAAACTTGTGTAGTGTTTGGATCCATTCCTAAAGACAAAGTATCTTGAAAACTCTCAAATTTATTTTTATTACAATGTTCTTAGATTTACAAATATAAAGTAGAAATATGTTTTTATTTATAGTTCTTATTCAACTAAAACACCAGAATAGATTTACAAATGAAATACAAACGAAACCAGAAAACTAATAGAATTCATATTAATGTCATAATAACTTAACATGACAAATGATGTATTTTGCTGAGACTATACTTTCCCTTGTATTGTGACTATGGTATTGCCTGTGAAAACTCAGCTTCTTATGAGTTCGACATGCCACCAAGTGACCTATCTCAATTTTCTCACTACTTTTCTGTTAGAACTACTGTGACTGTGTGGTCTCATGATGTCATTTGGCTTTCATTTTGTTCATGAAAACACTATTTTCTTTTAAAATCTACCTGTTCTTTTCTCCTCCCAGCACAATAAAAGCAACACTGGAACACACATGCAAATGTAGTTGCTGAAATCGTGTGGCAACCCAGGTTATAAAGTGGTCATTCAAATAATCCAAAATATGCTTAAGCAAATCTAAAAAATGAGAACAAATTTAAAACCCTAGAGAATACATCCACAGGCCTAATTTAAGAAATAGTGTTCAGGTTCACTAGTTCCCAAACTTTCACTACTATCAAATGCCCTATCTATTGTGTTTACTTCCAGGAACCCTATATTTGAAAAAAAAAGTCTCCTAAATTGCATTTATTAATCATTTTAATTTTTATCAGACACACAGAATTACCATTTCAGAGCTTGTGATAATCACATGTAGTTATTACTCTGAGCTGCTTAAATTATAGTCCGAAACAAACAGAAAAGACAGGACATTTTAGTTATTTTGTGCTACCCTAACTGGGGTAAATAAAAATTTTCCTTTGAGTTTTTAAAGAAAGAATTCCATACCCTCACCTCCTCCCACTGCTCCTTTGAGGACTCTTGTTGCTCCAGGGAGTCCAGTTTAGCTTTTCTTGTACAAGCGAAGTAGCCACTCCACCCAAATAGAAAGGATTCAAGCTTGTCCTACTTTTGCTTGACTGTTGTACTTCTAGCACGCTAAAGACCTAAAAAATGGAAGGAAAAAAAAATACAACAGAAGGCACCATTCCAGTCCCAAACTGAAAAGAAACATAAAAACAAGAGAGCAGCATGTTTTTAACAGCTTGCATGAGGAAAGCGGAAAAAATATTGACTGGGGAGTTTGGACAGCACTGTTCATTTTCTCTCACCGCCCGCGTTATTTGCCTTACGAAGCACGAGCCAGATACACAATTCTGGCGCACAGGCCAAGGAAGAGGTGGAGGGGTTCTGTGGAGGCTTGAGGCTAGTGGGTAAATGAGGGCTGGAGACTCAGTGGCTCAGAGCCTGGATGAAGTCAGGGGAGGCGCTAAGTCTTTCTTCCTCCTTGCCTTGGGCATCCTCTTTGGTCCTCCTGAGTCCTAGGAGGTCACAGCACAGATCACTCAGGTAGATCCCTGACCGCTTCAGATTACCACGAGCAAGATGAATCCCTGCCCCTGTTTGTTTCGGCTAGGGAAAGAACGCGGGGGTTTCACTCATTTTTACAGCCCACTTGCCTTCTGGAGTTCAGACCTACAGTTTTCGCAACGGGGGCTAGGCGGAGGCTTCTACCAACCCCATGGAAACTCGCCTCCCCAACATCCGCGGAGCCCGAGCGCGAGACTCAGCCTTGCCTGCCCGGGCGCGGGGCGGGGCCTGGGCGCGGGGCGGGGCCTGGGCGCGGGGCGGGGCCTGGGCGCGGGGCGGGGCCTGGGCGCGGGGCGGGGCCTGGGCGCGGGGCGGGGCCTGGGCGCGGGGCGGGGCCTGGGCGCGGGGCGGGGCCTGGGCGCGGGGCGGGTGGCGGTGACCAGGCGGAGGAGAAAGAACATGGCGGGCGCGGCGGGCCCCGGGACCGGCCCGGGGGCAGCGGGTGGAGATGGAGACGATTCGCTATACCCGATCGCTGTTTTAATTGACGAGCTCCGCAATGAAGACGTGCAGGTATTGGAATCCGGCGGGAGAGCGGGGGCGGGCCGAGAGCGTGATAGGGAAGGGGGAAGGCCAGTGCCAACGTGGGAGAGGCCCGGGGATTGAAAGAGCTGGACTCGGAGCAGAAATCGGAGGGTAGGAGGGAAAGACCCGTGAGGGGCTCGATCCGACCCTCCCGTGGACCTCTTCAGCACCTCTCCGCCCGATCCCCTGAGGCGCCGGTCCGGCGCCCCACCCGGGCGGTTGTGGGAGAACCGGCTTCCCGCCTGGGCGCCCCTTTCGGGCGGTGCGGAGCGAACGAGGCTGGGCGGGTGGTCCCTGTTGATGTGCGAGCAGGAGGAGGGTGGCGCAGGGATGCCAGAGGGCCCTTTGAAGTGCCGGTGACTGAATGCTTCCCCCTCGTCTTGGAAACTGGCCGGGCTTGTTGGGTAGAACGAGTGGGATAGCCAGTTAACCTAGAGGAGCCGGTGTATCAGCTCTGATGGAACGAACTCTTTGAAAAGGTAGGAGTTGTAGTCAACCGTTTCACCTGCTTCACCACTGCCAAAGTTTTCTTTTTAAAATTGCCCCACTTCCTGGATATTGTATTCTCTTTCATTCATTGCTCTAATGGGCCCTTCAAAGTGTTTCTCCTAAGAGATCTTCCTTTGGCTAATGAAGCCGTGTTACACTGCTCCTGAGGTTCTTCATAGGATAAAATCTAAATTGAAGGTTTTCCTCATTTTTACCATGACATTATGTCACCTCTTTGCAACTTTTGTTTTTGGTCTAAATCACAACTGTTTCTTTACTTCATTATTTCCACTTTTTTTTTTTTAAAGCTCCGTCTCAACAGTATTAAGAAATTATCAACAATTGCTCTTGCACTTGGAGTAGAAAGGACGAGAACTGAACTGCTGCCATTCCTTACAGGTATGCGAGTCTTTGTTTAAAGAAAAGCATGGGCATTAACGTTTTCCAGTGGCTTTTAAAACTTTGTTTTTTAGAATTTATTACTCACAGTATTAAGTACTAAACTGAACGGGATGCTTTCTGTGCAGAAGAAACAAGATGATGGAGCGTATTGTAATGTGGCCAGATGTATTCAAATCTTAAATATTTAACTAATAGGAAGGTAAATGACATGGGATTATAAATTTCTAATTTGTTGTGTAAAACAGATCCAGGAAGACTCCCAATTGACAAGGAAGAAAACACTGTTAGGATAGTGACAGGACCATTTAGTTATACAATGAGTCTATTCCTAGTTTTGTGTGAGTGTCCAGCTCTGGGCTAGTTGTCCTTATTGATGAGTACTTGGTTGTTGTCATTTCCAGATACAATTTATGATGAAGATGAGGTACTGTTAGCTCTTGCTGAGCAGCTGGGAAATTTCACTGGCCTAGTGGGAGGTCCTGACTTTGCCCACTGTTTGCTGGTGAGTATATTCTGCCTACCCTCCTTCTAGAACTTTTGCAATATAAATGATACGTTGTTTGGTGATAGGCACACTGCAGCATTTTTGATGCAGATCTTTTTATGGATAGTCCCAGTGTTAGTTATGGAGAGAACAAATAATGTAGGCAATTTAGACTCAATTAACCCTTTTTTTTTTTTTTTTCTGACTACAAATATAAGAACTTCTTCCTCTCTTCCCATCTTCCTCTGCAGACTTGTTTGTTTAGAGTTTGGGAGAAAAAGATTGTTTTTGTTTATGATTTTTTCTCCCCTCAAATTGAAAATCTTAATTCTCATCAATAATATCATGACTTTTTGAACATTTATTAGCTTTTTTTCTTTGATTGTAAGCATAACTTTTACTTCTGACTTTGTGAATTCAATGAGTTCAGTTAAATTTAGTTGACAATTATTGATAGCCTACTATGTCAGGTACTGGAGTTAAAATATTGTTAAAGAAGACCAGTGTGAATGGAATAAGGTCTCTGTCCTTATGTGTTAACAAATAATTACTGTACAGTGTTAGATGGAAAAATAGAAGCCCATTTGAGAATCCCAAGTAATAGGAGAAAGAGATTAACCCAGGATGATCAGAGAAAACCTCTTGGGAGATGATATCTGAATTAGGTTTTGAAGGATGATTAGGAATTCGATAGTTGGACAAGATAGGGATGTATGATTAAAAGCTTAAATACTGCTTGTGTGATGCCGACTCTTATGCTTTCTGTTTCTATCTCCAATCTTTCCATGGAACTCTAGATAGAGATATAGAAAGATAGATATAAATATTTATCTCTCTGTTTCTCTCTATATCTGCCTATGATTTTTTTCTACTTGGATGTCAAACAGGCATTTCAAATTTAATATGTCTAAAACAGAACTCAGTTTTCTCCCCAAAATATATCTCTCATGTAGTTTTCCTATCTCAGTACATGGCATGACCATCTATCCAGCTGCACAAGTGAAAACCCAGGAGACATTCTTAAATCTTTTTTCCCTCATTTTCCATATCTAATTAATTAGTAAATCCTGTAGATTCTCTATATGTTATTCCAAATCAATCCACTGTCCTTCATTCCTACTGCTACCTAGCTCAACTTTTGTCTAGATTAGTGCAGTAACTTTCTAACTAGTTGCCTTCCACCCACCCCTGTAGTTCACTTTTTACCCCACGACCCACAGATGGCTCTTGGAAAGTTCAGATTTCTAACTTAGTTTGTGTCTTAGCTTATAAAACCTGCCTCTATGGGCTTATCTAATACTCTACTCTCTCCTGATAACCTCATTCCATTCACAATGGTCTTCTTTGTGTTCTTTGAAAAAAACCAAGCTTATTATTGCCTTAAGACTGTTGTCCTAGGTATTCTCTCTAATAAAATGGTCTTTTGAGCTGCCTGTGACTGACTTCCTGTCATTCAGATACCAACTTTAATGTATCTTGTTAGAGAGGCCTTTTCTGATTACCCAAACTGAAATTGCCTGCCAGTCACCCCTTAGCACATCCTGTTCTATTTCTTTGTAGAGTACTCATCACTATCTACTTGTAGTCTTCATTAGTCGTCTTCCTCCATTAGAACCTAAACTCCACTAGAGCAAGGAATCTGTCTGCCTGTTTCTTCTCTAGCCTCAGTGCTAGAATATAACAATAATCCTTTACTGAAAAGTTTGAGTTTCGGGGCTTAGGGACAGGTTGTGTTGCTGGATGGAGTATAAAGTGTTTGGCTGGTTCAGGCAGCTGTGGTGGTCAGGGAGAAGCAGGAAAAGGGCGTGGAGAAATAGGCAGAGTTCAAATCAAGAGACAACTCATATGCAATTTTCAAGAGCTTGTCCTTATTCTGTAGTAGTGATAGAGATTATCCAATGATACTGCATCAGAGAAGGTCAGAAAGTAGGGGCAGATCATGTAAGAAAGCGTATCTTTTCAAAGGGCTTCCGAAATACCTCTTATGAGAGCTAAGTACTTTCTACCTCTGTGTATCAAACAGTTTTCGAAATGGATTGTTAAGTAGACATGCTTCTTTCCTTTTACTTAATATAATTCTGTTTTACTCTCTTGGTCAGTTTTAAATGTGAGTTTTGTGTTTAACATTTGCGGCCCACAGCATATACTGAATCTACCTGACTAAATGCAAACCCAGAAAGGACGAGGTTCAGAGAAACAGCCCACTTTCACTTTTCAGTGAGCGGTGTCACTTACCGATGCTAGTCCAGACCAACCTCTTTGGTCTCTTTTTTTTCTAAAGCTACAAGCAAGGATTCTTACCATCTCTGTACTCTTCACTTAATTGTTTGTCAGAAACTCCTGCTATGTGTTTGGCTCATGGAAAGATTTTGGATGTATTCTAAAAAAAATTAATTTAAACTCAGCCTTTTAAATTTGTATAAGCTGATTGTGTGGAGCTAGTGGACAAGGGTTCCTTGCAGCTCCAAGAATGGTAGAATACTACTCTATAAGCTGTGGACTCAGTGGCCTGATAGCATGTATTTGTGGTGCCCAGTGTTGCTCATATTTTTGTACTTACTGTTGATGAAATATACATGATCTTATTTGGATTTGCCTACATATCTTTTAAACCTAGTGATTTAGCTCACAATAATATTAATGTTGTGTCAAGTCTCTTTCACTGTGTCATTTGTAGACACCATCTGGGAATTGCCATCTGGGACATGAGATCTTGGCTGTCCTACAAAAGTCGTGTCTTCAGGTTGGACACACCATATGTTATCACTGTGTGAACTGAAAGTAACCATTTGGTGTGATGTAGCTAACATTCTGGTTACATGTACCACTTCCCTTCAGACACTTTAAAAGGTGATAATCTGTATCTAACCTGATTCAATAAGTCTTCTCTGGTTTTCCTTTTTTGGTTTATTCAGCCTCCTTTGGAAAGTCTGGCGACTGTGGAAGAGACAGTGGTTCGAGACAAGGCTGTGGAATCCCTGAGGCAGATCTCACAGGAGCACACTCCTATTGCTCTGGAAGCTCATTTTGTACCTCTGGTGAAACGCTTAGCGAGTGGGGATTGGTTTACTTCTCGCACATCTGCATGTGGTTTGTTCAGCGTTTGCTATCCCAGGGCTTCAAATACTATCAAAGCAGAAATTAGACAGTAAGATATGGATTTTTTTTCCTTTTTTCTTTTTTTTAGTTATTTGGGGTTATTGGGAACTCATAGCTGACAAATTACACAGTATCCTGTTATCAGGATAGTAGGATTGATGACATCACTTTTTATTGTCCAGTTGAATATATTAGTGGTTTTATCTTCATTACTTCTGTGAGGTGAAGTCTAATCACTGATGTTTATAAGAGAAAACCTCTAAAATGTCTTGCTGTGTGTGTGCGTGTGTGTGTTTTGGGTGTTTAATAGATGGTATTTGACAGGAAGTACCTTCATTATTTTATTTGCTCCAGGCACTTCCGTTCCTTGTGCTCAGATGACACACCAATGGTACGTCGTGCTGCTGCTTCCAAATTGGGCGAATTTGCAAAAGTTTTAGAGTTAGACAGTGTGAAAAGCGAAATTGTTCCATTGTTCACTAATCTAGCTTCAGATGAACAGGTAAGTATTTAAGGTACACAGATATGCTCCTCCTCTTCACTAACATTTTCAGAATTTCTTTGGGGAGTTTGATTCTCATGTTAAAGATTCTTTTTGTAAAATTAGTATTTAATTCTAGCCTGGATAAAGTTGAATAAAACCCACTTCAGTGTCTTTATAATTCTTTCTTAATCAGACTATGATTTTCTCTTATATTAGCAGCTGTTAAAAGAATGGGAAGTCAGAGGAAATAGGAGCCATAATTAGAAAGGAAGATCAAAACTGCATTAAGGGGTAACATACATTTGTGCTCTGCATGCTGGATTGTCATATGGGAGGGTAATGTTTCCTGGAATTTTTGACCATCAAATAAACAAGCATAGCATGTGTTAGGAAAGCTATTTGACCTTTTCCATCCTCTGTATGAGTGTATAGAATGACTTTGAATAATAGCAATTTTAAATCCAAGGCCCTAGATTTCTTGGGTGTAGAAATAACAATAAAATAGTGATCATCTAAATAAAATACTTAATCTTAGCCTGTTTAAAATGGTTTACATATATGAAGTAATTCATTTCTCATAACAGATACCCCCTTTTACGTTTTAGGAGATAGAGGCACAGAAAATTGAAGTAACTTGCTCAGGGTGGCATACTTAGCTGTGGTGGAGTTAGGATTGGAATTTAGGTAGTTTGGCTCCAGAGTTCACGGCCTTCACAGCGAGGTTACACTGCTTCTTTATATAGTGCCTCAGAGGATCAGCCTCCAGAGTTTCTGGACTCTAGAAGAGTTTTTTGGGGCTTTTAATTTGCCTATAGTTTGCCCTAGAATCACTTTAAAGTGTACAGGACCAAGAGCACGAGGCATGTACTGATAAATCTCATTTTTAGATTCTAAATCTAATGGTAAATCTTCCTGTAAAAATAAAAAAATTTTAAGTAGCATATAGAAAACAGCACAAAATATACAACTTAATAAATTGTTAGAATTCATTCCCCACTCCCCACCCACTGAAGACTAACACTTTATCTTGACTTTTATGGTAACCACCTCCTTACTTCTCTTTGCACTTTTATTACTCAGATGTTATGGCACTTCCAACAGAACTATAATGAAGGCTACCTGTTTTAAGTTTTCTAGCAGCCACATTTTTAAAAGTAAAAGCAAGTGAAAGTAATTATAATACATTTTATTTAACCCAATATACCCCAAATAATTATCATTTGAACATGGGGCACTGGCCACTTTTCCAGTACTCAGAAGCCACATGTAGATGGTAGTTACCACGTTGGACAGCACAGGTTTAGAATCCTTGTTTGGGATTTTGTTGATTATATTTCCCGTGGTATAATTTAACATTTTATTTTGTCCTCTGTATTTTCCTGCAAAATGGTGGTTGAATCTAGAGCAGGGCTTTTACAAACTTTTTCAGTAAAGGACCAAATAGTAAATATTTTAGTCTTTGTGGTTTAGATAGTCTCTGCCATAAACTACTCAGCTGTGCTGTTATAGCTGGAAAGCACTATAATATGTAAACTAAGGGGTGTGGCGGTATTCCAGTAACACTTGATTTACAAGAACTGACTATGTCCTGGATTTCACCACTTTTTTCCCCCACCACTCATCTAGAGGCTCAATGAGATTTAGTTCAATATTTTGAGGGTGATAAAATCACTTCATAGTAGGGTATACTTTTCATCAAGAGGCATGTAATGTCTAGTTGTGGTATTAGCAGTTGATGCTCAAAAAATATTAAGTGCTTAATTGTAAAGTATGTGTATATGTATATTCCCTCCAACCACTGATAGAATTGCTGCTCCTGGCTTATTCGTTGATTAAAAAAAATATTTATTGAGCACGTACGACATATCAGGCACTGTTCTAGTGCTGGGATACAGTGTTAAACAAGGCATATAAGGACAGTGCTGTCATGGAATTTACATTTTAATGATGGAAAGCAGATCAATAAGCAAAATATCTGAGGTAAATGCTATGAGGAAGATAGGGTGACATAATCGGGAATGATTATAGGACATTTCTCCAGACTGGTTAGTCGGAAGGACTGTGAAGAGGTGACAGAACCTAAGACGAGAAAAAAGAATACCAGCCATGCCCTTTCCTAGAGTGTCAGAGCTCCAGGAAAAGAGAATTCCAGGAAGAGAGGACACCTAGTGTGAAGACCCTAAGGTTAGAACATAGTGAGTGAAAGGGACTCTGGTAAACAGATGAGGTTGGAGAAGTTAACCAAGGGCCCCATCTTGGAGGGCCTTTAAGAGTCTGGGTTTTCTTTTCTAGGTGTAGTGAGAGTACACCTAGATTTTAAGCAAGGGCGGAACTGGATGTAATTTACATTTTTAGAAGATTCTGGCTTCAGGATGGAAACTAAATTGTAAGGTAGGGGTTGAGAGTAGAAACAGGAAGGAAACTTGTGTAATAATCTAGGTAAGACGCAATGGTGAACCAGGGAAGTATAGTAAAGATGGAGAGAATCTGAAGTTAGGTTCGGGGTGGAGTTAAACTATGATTGGATTAAATGAGGGAAAGAGGCATCAGATCTTGATTTTTGGCTTGAGCAACTGGATGGGTGGATAGTGGTGTCATTGCTGACTGAGATGGAGATGACTTGGGAGAAAATTAGGAGTTCTGGAAGAGAAGTGATTGATTTAACAAATATTTTTTTGGTACCTATTTCCATAGGTGGTGTTAGTCCCTGGATGTAGCATCGTTTTTCAAATCCAAAAATATGTAAAGCCTAGTTCTGTACTTTTTAGATTGTTCTTTTGGATAGAGAAGTGAGTTTCTTGGGCATATAGTAAGTTATTATTGATCTACAATTTTTAGAATTTGTAATCTTTTGAAAAGGTAGAGTCACTGTTATCTCATGTGTATGTGCATATATACACATATGTAGGTTATATTTGATTATATATATATATACATACACTTAAAATTTCATCCTATTCCTTTTTGCTTATATGTTTACATATTTTCAGTTTCTACTTATATATTTATGATTCTCAAATCTGTAGTCTCAATTCCTAATTTTTCATTGATTTGTCTAAGGACATATAGCTGTCACATTGACACTTGGCAGTTTACATTTAGAAAGCTCACTTCATTAATTTCATATCTTTCTAATTATTTCTGCTGCATTTTTCTAGGCGTGGCTACCTCAAAATTATTCTGTCCTCGATTCTCAACATTCAAATTCAAAGAATATTATTATTATTATTATTTTTAATTTGTTTTCTGTGTTTTTCTTTCCAAGTCATTATCTCATGCTTAAACTCCTGCCACCCTAAACTGAGTACAGGTTTTTCCCCTGCTCTGAAAGTAGAGCATTCTTATGAAACCTTTCGTAAGCCGAAATGGCATAAAATGAAGAAGCAGTTAGGACATATCTTGCTAACAGATGCACAGTATAAATTGAGATAAAGCACAAATGCTGACGGACATAGCTCAAAGCAATAGCGCTTGATGCTGACATGCTGAGTGGTTCCCAGGAAGGAACGTGGTGGGGTCACTCTTGCTGCCGGGTGTGCACGCTACCTCTGTAACGGCTTATACAAAACAACTGCTGAGTGCTGTTTTTGCTTTTCATCTTTTTCTGTGAAAGCAAAACTCTTTTTTAGATTTCTTTTGGATAGCAAAAACATATTACTAATGTAGGTCTTCTGTAAAACCAAAGTGACATAAAGTAAACTTTGGAAAAGCGGAGGTACCTGTATTTTGAAAACTGAGCTTCCTGAGTGATTCCCTTTCTCTGTTCTGATGTGTTATAAACAACTTGTACAAGCAGTTTTCATTTTTATCTCTCAACCTCTAAAACGGGTCTTTGAAGACATAAAAATATCCTCTTTTTTTCAATTAATCTTAACGTTTTCATTTTGTTTTCCTTAACAAAAACTCTGTACTCTGACCAACATAAATATTTTGCTGTGCACCCATAGAATGAGTCTTCTCTGCCTCTATGGCTTTGGCAAAGGGAGCAGCTATTTCAAGACGAAGCTGCATGTAGCATGGTTTTTTGTTTTTTTTTAAATGATACCCATAGCACTGCCACACACCATGCACACTGGCTGTCAGTAAATATTGTTTTAATAGAAAGAAATTTTGTTCCTTTAGGATTCGGTGCGCCTCTTAGCTGTAGAAGCTTGTGTCAGTATTGCTCAGCTACTGTCTCAGGACGACCTTGAGATTCTGGTGATGCCTACACTTCGACAAGCAGCGGAAGATAAATCTTGGCGAGTTCGCTATATGGTAGCTGACAAATTTTCAGAGGTAAAATTATTACACTGAGTACTAAAGGAAAAAACCCCAAACTCACAAATTTGCTGTTATACCAGAAGTTTCTGAATTAATTCTTCTGAATGAGAAGTGTTTGTGGCAAAAATATATACTTGAAGATTACACTGTTTTGTTCATGTTTTTTTTTTTTTTTTTTAGTATGTACTAAAACCCACATAAATTCTTTTACAGCTTCAGAAAGCTGTGGGTCCTAAAATCACGCTAAACGACCTCATCCCCGCCTTTCAGAACCTACTTAAAGACTGTGAAGCTGAAGTCCGAGCAGCTGCTGCCCACAAAGTAAAAGGTTGAGTTCAATTTATGTTGCACTATGTGTCATTTATTTTGCTGCATTGTATTATGTCAGTGAATTTTTTTATGTTTTTCTAGAATATATTTTCAAGTACATAGACATGATTTCAATGTGTGGAAATGTTACAGTGTCGTATAAAGCTACTCCCATTAAAACCAGCCATTTTATCCTGTTTCTGTAAAAAAAAAAAAAGAAAAAAAAACACTCTTTCAGGTTGGATTGGTGTGACACACAGTGCCGTATAGATTTATGAAAAAGTTCATTTAGAATGAGAACCATTTTTCCTTCTTGGAGCTTATTTGCTTAAACATATGACTTGATTTAACTTGAAACTATTGATAAAGTTGGTTAAATTTCTTCATTTGGCTCCTTGTAAATATCTCTATGTAAACATTATTCTATTTTTCAGTTTTCTATTTTTTTTTATCTCTTTTAGAACTTTGTGAGAACTTGCCCATTGAAGGTAGAGAGACCATAATTATGAATCAAATTCTGCCCTATATTAAGGTAAACCTAACTTTATTTTTTGTTTTACTCTTCCCTATACGAAGGCAGACCTTACCTCGATTTTCTTATGGTTTTACTTTAAAACTCTTTGAGTGTAAAGGTGGACAAGGGATGAATGGGACAGATATGTTAATGTGTGACATCGTTATTTATCACTGCATTATAATTGTAAAATGCTCTTTGGTGCATAGATTTATGTTATCTGACAGATGGTCTAAGGAAATATCAACTAATCAATATTGAAATACTGTTGTCTTTTTAAATTTTTTGGAAAACGATATGGAAGTTTGTTGTCTTGCCAAAGAAAGGCTTTTAATTTTTATTTTATTTTAGGAATTAGTATCTGATACAAATCAACATGTCAAATCAGCTCTAGCTTCTGTAATTATGGGATTGTCTACCATTTTGGGCAAAGAGAATACCATTGAACATCTTCTACCTCTTTTTTTAGCTCAGTTAAAGGATGAGGTAAGTCTGGCTATAAATTCTTTTTAAAAAATTTTTTTTGGGCGGCAACCCTTGGTTGATCTCACAGATTGCAAGGACTTGTCAGTTTACAATCCCTTATTTTTTTATTTTTTACACCTATAGCACCTGGTCTTCCTAGGTGGTCTCCTATCCAAGTACTAACCAGGCCCGACCCTGCTTAGCTTCTGAGAACAGACGGGATTGGGCTTGTTCAAGGTAGCATAGCCATAGACTGGCTGTAAATTCTGTTGCTTGATAGTTGGCAATTTGGTTTGGGGTTTCACTAAACTAGAACCCAAAACATAGGGATGAAGGGATTTTAAAAAGTAACATTTTAAACCAGTGACAATACCTGTTTTTGAGTATGGGGTCGCAAGTTCCCCAGAAAATGAGCACGTAGAGCCATTGATACAGACTTAAAAATGTCTGTCCATTCTTTCTGTTTAATTCCCGGTGATATGCACTGGTTTCTTTCTTTAAACTTAATATATCTTTTAAAAAATATTTCATTAAATTTAAATATAATATCAATATTATAGTGATACTGTATTATGTAATACTATATGCCAGGTATGTTCACGTATTACTTTTCATGTATTACATGTCATCCTCACGAGCAATCTTATGAGGCAGTTCTTATCCCCATTTACAGATGAGGAAGCTGGGTGCAATGGCTGAGAACCCAAGTTTTCAGCAATGGCAGATCTGGAGTTTGAATACATGTAATTTGATTCCAGAGCCTTTTCTCTTTACCATCCTGTAGACTTGTCATTGAAAGTTCTGTTTAAGATCAGTTACATTTATTTGCTTTGAATTATTTGTGTACTTAGTATTATTTCTTCTAAGACTATACTTTTTTTCACCTGTATCGATATTTCCTTATTTTAAACTTTGCTTAGCAGTTTTGTTTTTTTTTTTAATCTCATCATGACAGTAGGAAAATACTAGGCAGAGAACTTGATTTTTATATATGTTTTTTTGGTGCTTGTGTACTTGCAGTGTCCTGAAGTTCGTCTCAATATCATCTCCAATTTGGATTGTGTAAATGAAGTAATTGGAATCCGTCAGCTCTCTCAGTCTCTTCTTCCTGCCATAGTGGAGCTGGCTGAAGATGCCAAATGGAGGGTCCGGCTGGCCATCATTGAGTATATGCCACTGCTGGCAGGTCAGCTGGTGAGTATGTGTGCTCCTTGAAATGAAGGATAGCATCAGATAGTGGAGCAGATTTACCATGGGAAGTAGGAGGCCCCAGTAACTTGTATGATTATGTTCATTTTGACACATTTAAGTGTGGTCTGTCCTAGTTTTATTTTCTTTAGAAGTGCATTCATCTCTAACAAAAAGGAATTTTAGAAACACATTTCACCTCACCACCACCTCAAAGCAAAGCCATAGAAGACTGTAATCAGTTTCTTGGTATCTGTGATGTAAATTTTGTGTAATTTAAAGTCTCTCTGGCTTAAGAACTATTTAACTGAGAGGAAACGGGAATATGGTTTCAAGATAAGTCAACTTTGATTTATGCTCAGCTTTCCTGTTTCTCTATATCTTGAGCAAAATGTCTTTGATTACTGCTTTTCCTACATTCTGGTTAAAAGGAGTTGAGGAATAAGACTGGAAAAGGAGTATTGAAGTTTGTAATGCAAGTATTGTGGCCAGAGTCCACCTTGTCAAATTGTCTGTTACCATTTAAGTTTCATGATTATTTTTACCCTGATATCATCAATTAAAATGTCAACACTAGGTTTTAGAGTCACATCCTTTCCTTTTCAGTAGGTGCCCTATGCAGTTCTAAGTTTGATACATTCTTACCATGTTGGTAGCATTTATTAAAGTGTATTGTAACTGTTAAAATCTAGTTGGGGAGATAGGTGATCTTTTAGGGACTGTGTTCAGTGTTTTATTTCTAGTGCCTACCATAGTGCCTGGCATTAATCAGGCACTTAACGTTTGTTCAGTGTTAAATAAATGATGACCTGAGTGTTTTTTGAGAAAGCTCATAATGTCATGTTATTTAACAGCAAACATTACTGCAGTTTGTTTCCCCTCTCTCAACTCCACTTTGATTCCTTTCAGATCATAGCATGTAGGATTTATTTTTCTTTTCTTGGACCATTGAATATGTATCGCTAATTTTGGTATATTTAGTGTATGAAATGCATCTCGTACATGTCTGGCATCACATGTTTCATAAAATTTGAAGTATTCCATTCTTCAAAATGAATGCCAAAGATAGTATATAGCTAAAAGGGTCAGGCAAAGTCATCTTATCACCTGTTTGTCACTCCCAAGTACTGAAGGAGTCATCTTCTGTTCTTCACTGGTGACTGTTATGGATCACCTCTCCAGAGTGGAAAGCAGCAGTGGCTAGCTAGCTTGTTTGCTAAACAACTGTCCATAAGGGAGGGTTAATTTAGTACTAATTTTTTTTTTTTTTTAATCTCTGCTTTTCTTAAACCTGGGAAGTCAGCAAAGGTTGGTAGCTCTATGGAAGAGTATGGAAGCAAAACAGATGGTCAGACTTTGGCTGACTCATACCTGTCTGGCAGGGGTGAAATACATCGGTCATGAACATTTTGTTATACATTTTCAATTTCTTGTTAGTTTTATATACTTTACTTTTTTTTTTTTTAATCTGTAAAGAGTTTTATATCAGGTAGTCAATTTATAAAATTCTTTCATGACTTTTTGTATGGCCTGGCTTGTGGACCATCATGAGTAAATGTAAAGTTGAATCACAAAAATTAGGAAATAAAAGAAAAACCCATAAGCTGGAATGAGAAGGAAAGCTTTGAGAGCTGACATGGTAACGTAAGTACATGCTAAAACTTGTTCATAATCCATTATAAAACCATTCTATGCTATTAAATCACTTTTCAAAGTGCTGAAACTTTTTATTACATCTTTTTATTTAAAATATGTAATCACCAGTCAGAAAATTCTTAGGACCCAAAGAAATGTGTAGACCCAAAAGGAGGCGTTAGGAAAACATGTATCACAGCGTTCTCCCACATGGTACAGAAGTTCCACAGTGACAGGTCTGTGTGAATCAGCTCCAGGACCTTGTCTCTAGTGCTGGAGAGGCTGCTCGTTCATAGAAAGAGCAAAACCAGGAGAGCCAGGATTCTTCCACCTGTGACTATGCTGGGACCATGTCACCTATAGTCAGTATTGTGCCTGCTCTACTCTCTCTTTGCTTTCTTTAATCATCTCAGAAATACTCTGTTTAATTGGGAATATCTCTCTTTCTTGATGCCAGTTTTTTCATCCTTAATGATTTATTATATTAACCAAAAAGGGAAATTTTGAGAATTACTAATATTATTGACAGGTATTTTCCTGGGTAATTCAGTTTTACAGATTATCTAGAGGTTGCTTGGCAGACCGTCCACACTGCATTCTCTCTACTCATCTGCAGTATTGTATCTGGCAGCCAGTTCTCTCCTACTTAGCAGGGCATGGGCCATCTCACTTATCTTTTCTTTGTTGATGATTTCTATCCAATAAAGTAGACTTAAAATTAGTAAATAAAATCCCATGTTATTCCTTTTCTGGCTGATTTCATGAATTCAGCTTGTTTGGAAATAAGTAATTTTTATTTTTTATTTTTTTTTAGCTTTCAGGTCACGCTGGTGTAATCTAAATAGATCATCTTGATTTCTAAACTTTGGATGTGTGTGTTAATGGAATTTTCTATATCCATAGGGTGTGGAATTCTTTGATGAAAAGCTGAATTCGTTATGTATGGCCTGGCTCGTGGACCATGGTAAGCAAATAAGTTAAAAACAGGTTATTATGGAAGGCTCCTGTTTTTGCTTATATCCCATTTTGTTTATGTATTTCTTTTCTGGAAAAGACTCCTGGTCTGACCAGATATTTTGCCTTTCCAGTGTAGGGATGAAGAAGGACTGATTAAAGTCCCATTAGCTTCCTCTGAACACAAGTGTGACATTTCTATTTTCTAGAAGTTTTTTTCTATCTTAAACTTTATTTCCTCCATTAAACAATATCTTTTCCCTGTTCCTTACTCATTCTATTACATTATTTTCTAACTCTTTTATACATATATTCAATTCTTTTCTTATCCCCAGGTCTTGTGCTTGACCAGGCAGGCAGTCTTTTGTGCCTGCAGCCACGCTAGACTTGGTTGGACAGGGATTGGCCAGTCAGATGACAGTCCTTTGGGGAAGAAAAGGCTATTTGGCTTCTTTGAGGTGACATAGAGAAGGAGGTGTACAGGGTCACAGTAAAGGAGTCTAGGAGTGGGAGATGTCAGCTATGACTTAAGTCAGAGAAGGCCCAGATTTCTGCTTTTGGTGAAAGGCAAGTTTACTGCCTGTGCCCTTAGCTGCTGCTGCCATAATGGTAAGAGAAGGTGAATTGTGAGCTCAGGGCAGGGTCAGATGGGACAGCATTTAGAAAATAGGTTTTTTTTTAATACTTTATCTTCTTTTTGCATTTATAACATAATTCACTTCAACAGTCACAGAATCCTTTTCTTCAAATGCCACAAACTATTATACAAATGAAAACTGGTATTGCTGCTTATCATAATATACGAGACTATCGATGTTATATATAAAACCATTTTATATGTTAATTTGTTAGCAGTTGACTTTTTGACAAGGTCTCAGGCGTATGTGTCTTCTCTTGTCAGCTAGGCAGCAGTGGGTAGGAAGGACGCCCTCTGTACTGGTGAGATCCAGTGCAGGGCCCCAGGTCCAGATCAGCACCTTCAGTGTCTGAGACCTGTCAGATGAGGGTCCTGGGGCTCATAACATAGCGTCCTGAGCTTCAGTTACATATTTTGGTGGATACGGTAGGCATCCTGTTTCATTTCCACAGCATCTTATGTACACTTCGTGCATTGAGTGTATCTTTGTTCTTCTGCAGTGCTTATACCTGGATATTTGGGAGGAGTGGGATATTTGTTTCTGCTTTAACATGTATGCAAAGGGCATATTTGGATCATACGGGCAGTCATACGGTTAAGAGTGTGAAGATGAGGGGAATGAAAAGGGCAAATCTCAGAAAGGCACCTATACATCGATAATTTCAGTATTTTCAGACTAGATTTTGAAGACGGTTTTTTCTTCTCTAAAGTTACCTTTTATGGCCTAATTTTTTTCTTTTCAAATGAAACTTAAGTTTGGCAAATCATAGGAAGAAATTCCTCTCTTTTTAGAAAAACATATTTAGATTATTTCTGATACATATTTAATGTTAGTGGGACTGACATGTCCCCAGATCATTCTGTACTTTCTTAGAAAGCTGGCATTTTAGATTTATTTTGAGGAACTTCTAAAGTCCCGGTTCCACAAAGAATTAAATTCCTGACATTCTGTGTAGGTTTGCTCTATGTAAGTTGATTTACCCCTTTCTTTTTCCTCTGATTTTTTTCTTCTACTTTGGGAACAGGAGAGACCTTTGTTTGTTTGTTTGTTTGTTTTGTAGTGATATACTAAAGTGGGCAGTAGAAGCATTCTTTGTGTTTTTATTTTTTAAATTTATTTTTTTATGGCGACATTGGTTAACGAAATCCAGTAGTTTCAGCTGTACACTTTAACAGTAAGGCATATATGTATTTACACTGTGCATTCACCTCCCATAGTTAGATTTCTTTCTGTCACTATACAAGCATTCTTTGAACCGATGCAATGTCAGCTCTGATATTGTTCTATATTTAATTATTCACATAGGTTTTTTGTTGTCTTTACATTTTAGATAACTGCTATGTATTAATTGATCACTGATCAATTTATGTTTTTGGAATCTTTTTCTTGATTATAAAACTACTAAAAGAATATTGTGAAAATCCATAGATATATAAGGAAGCACGTGCCACTTAACTCTATTCTCATAGTTTAATGGACAATATTGATCCAAGGGGAGGAATTTAGGAGAATTTATTTTTTATAGGAGAAAGGAAAAACTACGATCAAAGTTAGTGAGCATGTAGAGTATGTTAGACATTCAGAGGAACCTTGCAAGTCAGGCAGACCTTGAGGGGAGTGGGATAGAGGGAGGAAAAGAGACAAAACAAGGAGAGAAAACAGGCAGAACTGTGGAATAGTTTGCATTCTTTTGGCAACAAAATTGAGAGGAGCCAGGAACATAGTAGGCATCTGGCCAAGTAGAGTTGAATGCAGTTAAGGTATGGGTCAGGGCCAAGCTCGTGTGTTCTCTGTCTCTGGTTTCTCTGGTAGTGAGATCCCTTCTATGGTAATGGCGTTAGGATGAGAAAAATCTCAAATTAAAAAAACAGAATTGGAGGAGAAGACATATATTCTAGTTAGCACCTCCTCAGGGGGCAGAGGGGTTGTGCCGAAGACAGGCTGTGAATGTGAGGGAGAGAATTTGTATTGTGGATAAAACAGTTGACTTGAGCTTATTCTTAGAGAGTGCTTCTAGATACTACTGACAGATTGATTCTCCCGTAGAGTTTGGTCAGGTTGCGTGTTGGTAATATATAGTTCTTTGGCTATACCATCTTGCCTATTCTCATCCATGGCATAACCTGTAAGGCTCTGTGGACTGAGAATAATTGCATACTTCCTGCCCAGAAGTGTCGTATAAATTGCCCGGGATCGGGACTGTGGCTTATATAGCTGTTCTTGTCCATTATATTACCAGCAGGGTTGGGCTTACCTGGAGAGAGAAGGATAAGGAATCAGTATCCTCCCACCCATTTTGATTTGTATTGGACCTGTGAAATGAAGTAGCACCTGTCTTTGTTTAGTGCTGCATATAGCAACCGGTTGTTGAGAAAATAGTAGTTCAGACCCTGTTTAGATTTATAGTGTTTTTGATAAATGATCTTATAGGGAATTATTAGATGTTAAAGCAGGTACCTTTATTCACAGAAGGTATTTGACATTTTTAAGGGAAAATAGGCAAGTTGGTCTGATGTTTTTATTTGCTGTTGTGTAGATGACCACAGTGGCCTCTAAATGACCTCCCTGTTGTCTACCATCTAAATTTAGCTTCCAAGGTGCTCTGTGTTCTGGGTCTACCCTAAACTGTCCAGCCTCACATTTTCACAGCTTTCAGTTGTTTTCTTTGTGTCCTGTGTAAAATTTTTTGCTCTTTCCAAGAATTCCTGTCCTTTTCTTTCTTTTTAACACAAATCCCCTCTAATCTTTTAGGCCCAGCACAAGGCCTCTCTCTCTCCCAAAGCCTTCTCAGGCCTTCCTGTTCTCTCTTCTCTACTACAGCCCTCTGGTCTTTACCACACAATTTTATACTTTATTATATTCAGTCTTATATCATGTGTCTTCTTGGAATGACTAGCTTTCGTTTCTTTGATAGAGTGTTTGATCTTAGCACATAGTAGACACTCATATTTGTTAATTAATTAATGGTGGTTGTAATGAGCTCCTTATCTCCTTTTTCCTTAGACATATTATACATTTTGAAGCTGTAATAAAACCAAGTCAGTATGAGTTGTAGTTGACCATGTTTGCCATTGTATGACTAAATTTGGAGTATGTTTGCAGAATTTTGTTTTTGGTCCACCTTTGATGATGATGGAAGTAAACTAGGTTATGCTTATATGTAAGCAGAATGACAGTATGTTCTTCACCTCTTCTGCAGTGTATGCCATTCGTGAAGCTGCCACCAACAACCTCATGAAACTAGTTCAGAAGTTTGGTATAGAGTGGGCCCAAAGTGCCATTGTTCCCAAAGTGTTAGTAATGGCAAATGATCCTAATTATTTGCACAGAATGACCACTTTATTCTGCATTAATGTAAGTATTGCATAGCTATGATTGCTTTGCTTTGTCTTTGATTATTCAAGACCGTGTTTCTGAATTCTGAATATATTTTCTTCTGTTTGGAATGTATTATACTAATTAATTTGGACAGTTAAGAGATGAGAGAAAATGTCATTTTTCATGTTTGTTAAAATGTAGTCAAGTCAGTTGTGGATTCTCATCTAATCCTTGGATATTTTTGAATGCTACCTTGTATCCCTTTTTCAGACTCAAACTAGAAACATTTTCCTGTTGATCAGTTACTTATTAAATATTAACTTGTTTCTTTAGATTTTACGATATTTAAAAATATAAGTGTTTTAAATGTGCCATCATATCTTTTTCTAGGCACTGTCTGAAGCCTGTGGTCAGGAAATAACCACTAAGCAGATGCTGCCTATCGTACTGAAAATGGCAGGGGACCAAGTAGCAAATGTTCGTTTCAACGTGGCCAAATCTCTACAGAAAATCGGACCAATTCTAGATATTGAGTAAGATTTTTATATCATTTCTATTTTAAAAGTAGATTAAAATTTTTACCTCGTAGTGGGGAGTAATAGCTAAAATTAAATGTAGTGATTTTCACTTTACCTCAGGTATGAGTTTGTTTAAATAAAATAATAAAGTACTAACAATCATTTGTGAGGGTGTCCACTCTACTTGGACTTCTGTATTTAAGCTCATATATGCGTAGATCATTTTCTGAAGCTAATTCTGTTGAAAACTTTAGAAACTATTTTGTACTTGTCAAACTTATAGGTGCTTTAAAATATATATGTATTTTTTTTAAAAAAAAAACTTTAAAAATTACCATAGAGCATTTTTCTGGCCCAGAAGACTGCCTTTCACAGATAATACTGTTGGATTTTAGTGCTTTGCAGGAGGAAGTTAAGCCAGTACTACAGAAGTTAGGCCAAGATGAAGACATGGATGTCAAATACTTCGCACAGGAAGCTATAAGTGGTATGTCCTTCTGTTTTCTGCCTTGCAGCCTTTTGCTTTGGTTGACAGGGTGTGAGTGATGTTAAGTGGGCAAGGCGATAAGCATATGGGAGACAGGGGAGGGTGGGGAGCTCCCGGAATGCTGTGCCCTCTTCTTGGCCCACATTGAGCAGGCCATTTTCTCAGTTCCATGTCTAGGACTGGGTAGGAATGTGATGTTTACTGGTAAAAACAGTTTTTTTGTTTTTGGATTTTAATCAGTTTTTAAAGTTTAACTTTTGATTAGCCTGGCAGAGTAAAGAAGCTGACCACAATGAGAAGTCATAGTTTCATGCTTTTGGATCATTGCTGTCATTGTCACATAGATAGTTTATGAACTTTCTGTACCACTAACTTGATTTTGTTTGGAATTTTCCAGTGCTTGCGTTGGCATGATGAGGAGCAGGAGGGAAAAGACTTTACTAACTTCTTATCACAGATTTCTAGTCAATGTGTTCTTAAACTGGGTGGAGAAAATGGAAAATCTTCAAGACCTCATCCAAGCAAATGGCAACGACTTGCAACAAAGCAGATTTCAGTGACTTGATTCTCTCTAAAGATGAAATGGGATTGTTTTTACTCGTCTTCCTTGTTGAGATAATTATATTTAAACCATTCTTATTGTTTGCGACCCATCCCTGACACTCGGTGCAGTCATTTCTTGATTGTCTCCTAATGCTTTCTCTAGCACCATCTGGGCTCCTGCATCCTCGCTGCTTCCTCAGGCCCTGGCCGCTTAATACACCTGATGATGCCTGGGCGGGTTGGGACCCAGACATGGAGTGGAGTGATTCTCTTGATGTTTACATATATCTGTGTGTCTCTCCATCGTTCCAAAGTTTAATATACGTGGTTTAGAATAACTTATTTTATAAACACTCTATTTGGGAGACACATTGAGTTTTAACTGTAGCGAAAGCCACTTTTTCCTGTATAATGATGGTCTGCATCAGTGTCTTAAATGAAAGGGGAATGTGGAAGCTTGGAGTTCATGTGCTGGTTGTTTTGGTTTTTATTTGCTTGATTTTGTTTGTAATCATGTCATTCAGAAACCTGAAGTGCAGATGTATCTTGCTGCTAGTTTGTGATGTTGAAACCTAACTGGATTTCCACCACTTACCACTGTGACTGCTTTCAGAACTATTTCTCTCTCTCTTTCTCTCTACCCAGTGAAACTTAAAAATTTAGTGCCTCCTAATAAGCAGTAGTTCCACTGTGTCACTGTAAGAATGCAATTTGGTATTGAGTAAAGGAACCACTGGTATAATACTGTGAGGATTTGCTGCCCTTAACCTCATTCTGCTTCCGGCTGTGTGTTAACATCCGGTCTTTGCTAGATGGCACAGTAGTAGCTTTCCAAACTGAAGCTTCATTACGAATTTCTTGGTATGGGTGACGCTGGAATCTTATCATTTGAAATCTTTGTTTTTCTGCTTTTATTGTAAAACCTCATTAATCTCTCCTGGATCTCAAGGTAACAAGTAAAACTGAAGCAAATTAATTGTATGTAAGGAATTCTCTTGGGTCTGAACCACTTAAACAATTTTAAAACTCTCTTCAGAAAGCACCCGTTTACCACCAGTTGATATGCCAATTACTAATCACTCTTTTTAATTATATTAAAAAACTTTTCATGAGGATCTTTATAAGGCCACACCTTGTTTGTAGGTATATTCAATGTATTCTTTATCCATGAAATATATACATCTGTATTTCATGGAGAATTTAAATATTTTTTCATTTAAATCTGTTAACGTTTTCCTATTCAAACTTGCCGTGTCCCTAATGAATTTTAACTAATGAGGTTTTGTTGGAGCTTATTTTTCTCTTGGTACATCCTGCCATGCAGTTGGCTCATTTCCATTTCAGTTTTGGAATTGTTTCTTTCATTCATAACCTCTTTTAAACCTAGGGAACCCTGTTCTGCTTTGTGAAGTTGCAAAGATACCTGTAAAACTTTGTACATTAAACCATTATGTAAAGCCAAGTTTGAGCAAACTACTTTCAAGCTTGTCTTACCTTAGAAAAACAACATTTTAAATCAGAAATTACCTGCCTGCATTTAAAACTCAAATTGTAGTGAGTTCCTATTTTATTACTTTTTGGGCTAAGTATTACATATTTTCCTAAGTAAAAATCTTTTCTACATTCTCAAACTATTATGCTGTAAATGTTTTAATTTTAATTTCTTGGTTCTTTTTATTTTTTATTACCTGTAGGTTATGTTCCTCTTCATTGAATTTCATATTTGAAAGACTATTGTCTTGATTCTTGAAACAAATTTGCACAACCATTGCTTTACTCTTTGGTTGTAAGTGCCCTTGGTTTTGGGATATGCCCTTGTGTAACACCCCACCCCCACCCCCTATGGAGCCCTGTGCATTGACCTTTTGCCCTAGGACTGTGGTAAAGGGGGAGCCCCTTGCCTTCTCAGGCATGAGTCAAGGAGCTCAGCAGAGACCTGCCTTTTTAAGTGACTCCTTAGAGACTTCATTTCTTTTTTCTGACTTAAACATTAGGAGATCCTTTTTTTACTCTCAGAGGAGCTGTTTTTTGGCTCATAACTTGGTCATTTTCTCCATGGGTTAGTTTTCTTATCTTGATTTCACTAGAATGTAAGCTCCAGGAGCTCCGTAAGGGCAGGGATTTTTGTCTGTTGTCTTCTGCTGTGTTGTCAGCAGCTAGATCAGTGTCTGGCGTATATAGTAGGTGCTCAATAAAAATGTGTTCAGTGAATTTCTAAACTCTTGTCTTCTGATATGTTGCGTTCATGGAACAGGACATCAAATGTACCAGACTACATCACATTCTCCCACCGACACAATGAAAGGATTTTACTGCTCTTAAGAAATAAGCTTTATATGACCCTTTCCTAGCCTCCCATCTTGGACAACAATTCCATTTGGATTTGTACAGTTGCTTCAGATATAGATTGCTATAATTTTTTCATCCTAGGCGGTTTGTATCAGTTGTTTAGTTGATTAGGAAAGTGAAGCAGAGACAAACACAAACCTATGTCAGTAAAAATGTCTTATCAACCATGGAATTTACCGTGTTTCTACAATTTGTGTGGGGTTTACCCCTCACAGGTCTAAGAGACCGGATCTTGTTTCTCTGTGCTGCCAAGAAGATATGGACCTGAAGATGCATCCTGTTTCATAAGAATAAACAGGTTAATATGTGGTTTCTAATGAGGCCTTGTGTAAATAATAGCCCTTAGCTGTGATGCGTGGCCCTGGGGGTCTTTGCTGGACAACTTGTTCTGACTCAAAAGATAGCAGCCTAACCTTTGAGCTTTCTCATCCAATCATGCAAGATAATTGCATAGACCTCCAGGGGGAAGAAGTATGTCGTTCCTGACCCAATGGTTAAGCTATGGCAATGCTTTCTTGGTGCAGTTTTGTTTAAATTGCTTCCCTAAAGAAATCACATTAGTTCCATCCCCATAGGGATGGCGGGGCAGGGTGGCCAAAGCAAGTTGGGTGCTTATTCTGCCCCTTTGCCTTTTACTTAAATTCCTCTGATACTTTTTTTTTCCCTTTTGGCACTCTTACCTTAAAGCCCCCCGTTTCTCCACTGTCTGGATGTAACGCCGGAGGGAGAAGGAGCTGTCACCTTGTTTCCCTTGGTTTAATGGGTGAAATGATCATGATCTGATGTTATGTAACTGTTTCCCTCTGATTCTCCTGTTCGCTTTGTCATCCAGTTCCCTGCTTCTCTCTTTCCTGTTCACTCACATGTCTCCGATTCTTTTTTATACCTAGAATAGTCTCTAATCCCCATTTGCCTCCATGAGCCTGCTGTTTCCAGGAAATTACATAATGTTCAGTTGAGATGGAAATCTTGTGGAGGACGAAGAGAGTTTTAATTACTCATTGGGTAGAAAAGCCAAGTCACTTCTTTGGTCTCCAGAGCTGTTCTTTTAAAATGATATTGTCAGTTCTGAATGGAGCCAAGTCGTTTTTGTCTGGGACTCTAGGCTATGAGTGACCAAGATGGGGAGCTGGTACTGTAAAGCTAGATGCGGTGGCACTTTGCAGTAAGGTCCTGGGGTGAACCAACTTCCTCTGCGCAGGGGCCCACATGCTTGTAGGTTCTTGTGCTTCCTCATTGTGGTGCTGGAACAACTGGGGGTATGCTGGCCAGGAAGCATAGGTGAGCTTACGAGGACATTCCCTGGTCACGGGCAGTTACAGAGCTGCTGTCTGTATCCCTAGTGGTGGCCCAAAGGCTGAGGAAGCTAGATTTTCCTGTGAAGGACAGTGAAGAGCCCAGTGCCCCTGGGGCTGACAAGAACCATTTCCTGAGACCCAGAGGGCCTGGAGAGGACACCAGGAAGGTAAGTGCCACAGATCCCCTGGGCCTGAGTTCTCCTTTCTCATGGACTGAGGTCTGGGTGGAGGGCAGCCAGCATGGCCTGGCGCTAAAGCATGCTAGGCAGAGAAGCAGTACCTTTAACTGTCCTTGAGGGGACAGTCAGATGTTCAGGGCCAAAGAGTATATTTTTAGAGCCTGCTGCCCCTTTCTTTTTCTTTTGTTCTGGGAATGCTTTCTGAGGGGTAGAGTGGACTTTCCAGAGCTCTGTCACTCCTGTGGCTTGAGGTCTCTCCCCTTTTCCCCAGTCAGAGACAGTAAGTCCCATGCAGAGGACAGAAAGGTGGCTTGGAAGGGTCGCCTACAGAGACGGATTGTTCCCACTTCACAGAATAGAGACATATATTTACTATAATTTCTCTAATGTAGTCATTTCCGTTCAAGGAAAAATCCATTTTTGTCAGTTTTACTGTGTAATAGTTGAATGTTTTACAAGTCCCATTTGACGCTACTCTGGAGGAGGAATGCAAAAGTTTAAATTCAATGATCAAAGTTGGTACTGGTCACTGCCCTGGGGCTATTTGTTAGGAGGGCCACTTGTGTTTTACAAATACTTCAGAAGAATCCCAGAGCTCAGCTGCCCTGTTCTGAAGTCAGGCTACATTTACTTTATTTGGAAGATAATTGGCATTCTCACACTCCAGTGGGTTTACTTGGTGAAGATTGAAGATTTTAATATCAAAGAGTTTGCCTTCTAAATCCCCAAAGCTTTTCCTTCATGTTGTGTGAACGGAGGCCATGAGAACTTTCTCCTGTTGTCCAGGCCCTGAACTGCAGTCTTTCATCTTAGAATGTTCGCCCCATTGCTGTGGCGCCATGCACCGCTGTCCCAGGACCTGAGCCACCAGGCGTGTCTGGTTCGGCAGCTCCGAGCTGTTCCTGCAGTGGCCCTGCCACAAGAGGAAGTGCTGTGGTGACAGTGCCAGTCACAGCCTCAGCCAACCCCTGGGCCCTGGTGCTTGACGGGGTCAGCCCTTTGCATCCTTACATCTATTTCACAGAACTGGGCCTTAGGGAAGACACCTTGGCTGAAGGAGCAGGAATAAGTTACACGTTTTCAGGTCTAAATCACAGACTTCCTTCGGAAGAAAGGAGTCATGTTTTCCTGCAAAGTCAGAGTCAACTAGCCATGTCATTAAATGAATGATATACCGGTGCCCTGAGCATGGAATAGTTGCGGCGACCCCTCGGAGGAGACGGGCTCGTATCTGTGTGACCCTGCAATGGCCACAAGCTGTGGGAACGGTATTAGCTGCCTTTCCTTGAGCCTCAAGCCTCAGTAACTGTGTGCCGGTACCTTGTCAAGCACTTGGCAAAATCTCACTTAATCCTCACAACCACCGCAGCTGGTAGATGGCGTCAGCTCCATTTTTCAGGTGGTAGTAAAACTCCCCACAATCCTGTCATGTCTACTTGGGGGTCTTTTCTAGCAGTGGAAGCCTGACAGTGCTAGGCCTCTGAGGCTGCAGTTCATTTAACCCAGAAAAATCCCCTGCTGATGACTCAGGGAGCCTTTCCCTGCATTTGTTTCACTTAAGGAAAATGACCTGAGGGTAAGATGGAAAGGGAATTGGCTGTTGCCAGGCAGAGCCCTGCGTGTCAGGGGCCAGCAGCCAAGTGAGTGATCCAGGAAGTCATCCAATTGCAAACCAGAAATTGTTCTTAACCCCTCACTCACTGTCTATGGTTCATAGCAAACTCGCCCATCCGCCCAAATGAGGTCAGAGTAAATCCTGGCTACTCAGAGCCCTGGGAACTGTCTCAGTTCTTGGCTGGCTCCAGGGCCCCGTGGAAGCCATTCAGCATCCCAGGGCTCAGTTCTACCACTTGGTCTGAGAGAGAACGGCCCCAAGAGGTGGGAGCTAGTTCCTTTTGGTGAAGGGGTGCCTCTTCGGTCCCTTGGAGGCTGGCCCTTGGTGTCTGCAGAGCCATCTGTGCTCTGGATGCTGAGTGTGTCCCACATGCAGGACCTGCCAGGGAGCGGCGTAGCCACCAGGCACACCCTTGTCGACCCTTGGTCAACTCAGCTGCTCCTTCCTGGTGGTGGACAGGTGGTCTCTCTTTCTAGCCAGGTACGACTGCTCTGCTGGACAGTCCACAGGTTGCTCTCCGATGACAGAGCTGCTGGTGGGCCTGTCAGGCGAGGGTTAACAGAGGATTTGTTTATTGAATCACGAAGTAGCTGTCACATGATTTTAATGAAAACACCATTTCCCTGACAACAGTGATGTCAGTCTTGTTATTGCAGGAAGGAGCAGCTGTGAGGGACATTCAGTCTCCATGCTGAGCCTAGCTTTGGAGACAGACATCAAGCGCAGCATCCACAAATAATGGTTGCAGGCTCCAAAGCACCGAATCCACCCTCCTCTTCCTCTTCTCTAGACAATCTGAGCTGCACAGACACTGGCCAGAGGCGGGCCCCGTACCCAGAGTCTCCAATGAGATCTCACCTCTGGGACCCCTTGCTCTTTCTATTTCTGATTTTCCCAGTTTTCCTTATTTTCCTCAAACTTAGAGAATCTTTGGAGCCTCTAGGATCTCTGGCCCCTGCCTTTTGGCATCTGTCTCTCCTCCATGCTCTAAATCAGCACTTGCTGGTGAACCAAGCAGTTCCAGCTGTTCTGAGGTGGGGGCCATTCTACACCTCAGAATCTCAGCTTTTTCTGGAATCAGCTTTCTGGAGGAGGAGCGCCTGCTTGTTCTGTCTTCGCCTCTCCTGAGAGAGCAGATTGGGGGGCCTGGGTGCTACCCGATGATCTCCAGGGCAATTCTAAGGACCAGAGGATTAGTTCTCTTGAACCCAGAAAGTCTTCAGGAAGCCTGAGTCCAATCCATATGAGGACTGACAACAGATCAAAGCCCAGGGAGGTCAGCAGTGGGCTGGTCATGGCCAGCCAGAGCAGTGTTCTCAGGCTCCAGCCTCTTCTTGGCACCTTTTCCAAGGGGCCTTGGGGACGGAGCAGCTGTATCTGCAGAGAAAGACCTCCACTCTCTCTAATCCAAATCCTGCACCCAGGAGCTTGGCTTAACAGTTTGAGACTGATGAAAAGGGTCTCCTTTTAAGTGGGACTTGGATTCTCGTGGATGCTCTTATGTCTGTGGTACCCATGGCTGGTGCTGCCCAGAACTCATCACCAAAAATGAAGAAATCTTGGGCAAAGTTTGTGGTTTTTTTGTGAGCTGGTGCTCAGAACAGGATAGCCATTCTTAAATGAGTTGAAGAGATTCCACAGGCACCAAGTGACCATTATCTGTGTCCAGCAATGGGGCAGTTAAGTAAATGAAAGCAAAGACAGGTAGAAGTGAGATACTATGACAAACTATCAAGGGGAGCTGGGGAGACTTTTGGTTGCTTTCTTGTTAGATGGCAGTGTTATGCTAGGCTGCATTTGAACCTCACATTAAACCTGGTAGTTAAGTCAGCCAGTCTATGTTTGTGTTACTGGTAGGGATAGTGAGTCTTTGCAATCATTTGCCCAGGTTAGGGCAAGGCTGAGAGAGGTGCCAGAGGCTGAGGACTCAGTCAAAGTTTTTTTGCTGCTTCCTGGGCTGTCCCTGGCAGAGAATGGGTAGACACCACCCTGCCTGGAGGGACTTTTTGGCCAGGGTGGCTGCTCCAGAGGGTAGGCTGGAGGAAGCTAGGCCCAGTTCTAGTCTTGTTCATGGCCATGCCCTCCTTGGCCGGCCCTTTCATCTCTGGGGCCTCTCCAACTGCCAGCCTGCCTTTTGGCCCTCACTTTGCTGGCACAGGAACCCTGCTAAACATAGGTTTCTCTGGTGACCAAAGGGCAGTTCTACTGGGTCCCAGCCTGAAGAGTCAGCCAGTGCTGCAAACTCGGGATCCTTTGCATGGTATGCTTCTAGAAAAGGCCTCGGGGGCTCTTAGTTAGTTCGTCCCACCCCTCGGCTGTGCCCATGGCTGTGGTGTGGTAATGGACTTAACTCCTGTGGGTCAGAGTTCTCAGTTCAGCCCCCTTTTGAGCATCTCTGGCCTCATTATTCCCTCCTCTTTGAGGAGTTAGGAGATTGGGTAAGAAAGTCTCAAAGTCTGCCCCAGGGGGAGAGTGACTCAATTCTCCATTTAAGAGGCTGAATCCCCAATGCCTCATTTCTGGGTCCAGATTCTCTGAAGTTTCTGCCCAGGAGCTCTTGGAGGCTCAGCTGCCAGGGGAGTCCGCTTCCCATGATGTCGTGTCCTACACACCCCCTTCCCCCTTTACATCCAGGTTCCTTGCTTGGTGGCTCAGTGCTGCACTCACTCTGTCCAAGCTGCAGGCTGCCAAATTCAGATCAGCTCTGAGTCACTCATGCCTAGGAAAGTCCCCTAGAAACTTAGACAAAGGGAGGTATCAGTACTCCCTAGGGGGACCTGCAACTGCAGGTCCAGAAGAATTTAGCTGCGTGGTGGGTTGGAACATCGAAGCAGGAGGAGTTAGAGAGTTAATTGGCTGGAGGCACATGGCAAGCTCCCCACTCTGCCTGATCTGGCTTTTGAGTTTGGCTTCAGTGATCTGTGGTCATAGCTTCATACCAGGGTGGGGGCAGGTATGCCAGTGATGGCTAGTGTCTGAGGTGGGGGTCCAATGCCTTCAGTTAAGACCCACATCTGTTTCCCAAGAAACAGCAAAGTGTGAGCTATGCATGCACAATATCCTATCCGTCCAGAGCTCCTTACCCTGTCAGTTCTGTAAAGTGACATCATTGGTGGGGCTACAATGAGACGGGCAGAGCAGTTGTAGCCTGTTCAGGTGACATTTATTTTGTAGCTACATGACACACAGGATTTAATGTGCAAAGCCCAGAACGTCCTGCCACGGTGTCCTAGGGCCTGCTGTCATTACTTGGAAGGGATCGGAACCCTCTCAGCAGGGAGCGGCCCTACGAGAACCTAAAAAACATGAGGGGTTGCTCTTGGAGACACTGATGCTCTTCTAAGTGAGGGGTCAGAAACCCCTTAACTTGGGGACTATGGATGGGTCTCAGGGTGTCCAGGAACCAACTCCTCCCCTGAAAATATCTGTCCAGGGTTTGTGTCTATGCACATGTTTCTTGGGAGGAGGGGCCAAAGCTTTCATCATTGTGTCAGAGGGACACAATGAAACCTCAATTTAAGAACAAATGGGGTAGAAAAGGCCAGATGGCCAACAATGGAACCTGGGGGTCCTGTTCCCACCAGGCCTGGGCAGGGCGCTGACTGGTGGTGGTGGCGGCGGAGGGCTCTGGGGAGTGGCACAGCACACACTGCACATCCCTTTGGAAATGCGGGCACTGTCGGCTCTAGTCCTCTGACCTGGACAGGCACACGCCTGGGCCTGGGGCTCAGATCTCCCCAGCCCCACTCTCCTCCACCCTGACCTGAGCCTTTGGCTCACGATGGCCACAGAACTGAAGGATGTTCTGGAGAACAGAAGGTCAGGGACCTGACTGGCTGCTGAAATTCTGGCCAGCCTCTGCTGGCAGGTCTGTTATTTTTGCCTGTACCCTGGGCATTGGGGTTGTTTTTGGCAACACAGATATGATGGAGAAATTTGATGGGAAAGGGGAAAGTTTGCAAAACATTGTTACTAAAATCAAGTGCTTTCCTTAAAAAAAGAAAAAAAAAGCATATTTAAAACTCAGTGTTATTGTTATTGAATTCGTGGGTAGCCAAATTGGGGTAACGGCCATTTTGGGGCAGGACCAAGTGCCTGTAAACGGTGCTAGGCCGGCAGGACAAGTTGAAGGAGAGGGCTCTGGCTCTTTTCCTGCCCTTAGCTGTCTCCCCTACTCCTTCCACTGCACCCCTGCAGCCAGCAGAGGATGCGTTTGGGAACTGTCTCAGTTCTATAGCATGGGCTCAATTGGAATGGTTTGAGTGAAACCAAATCTCGGTTGAATTTGCTGCCAGAAAGTAGGATTCAATACTGCCCTTTCACTCAGGGTCTGGCACTGAAACAAGTCCTGAACGTATGAGCCGCCTCAAATGCCTTGGCAAATGGATCCTTCCCGTATGTGACGGCACGGAGCTGGTGCCTGTGAAGTGGTTGTGTGAGTGTGTGTGTGTGTGTGTGTGTGTGTGAGAATGTGTTGTGTGCGCCCGCACACGTGTGCACACTGAGCCCTTTTGCAGAGCTCTCTGAAGATGTGCCATTGTGAATTAAGGGGCAGTGTCTTGCTGCACCCCTTCCCCCCTCCCAGCCCTTGCCCTGCAGCTTGTCCTGGGTGGGTGGGCGGGTGGGGGGGAGCCCAACACTTCTGACTCCCCTCCTCCTGCTGCGAGGCTCTTGCCAGGCTACCTCTGAAAATTCAGGAGCACCAGGCCCTGTCCATGTGCAGGCTGCGGTTAGCAGCGCTTCCGTCAGCGTTCTGCAGCAGCTAACGTGTACTCGGGTGATTTCAGAGCAAGGTATTATTTACCCTGCTGACGTCAATGAGAACATATTATCCACTGTCCTTTTCTGCAGCCTGAAATGAGCACCAGAACTCAGGGAACACAGCCACCTTCCATACTATTAAAAATTCCACCCAAGGCCCGATGAGGTAAAGGTCCTATCTCACTCGCCTGACATTCATATCACCCAGGCTCTTAGAAAACAAGTTGTTTTTATTTTAATTCAAGAGGGTTGGAAACGTAAAAACAGTATATTTTTCTTGCAGAAAATTACCCCATTTAAATTACCGTTTGATACAAAGATCATTTATTAAACTGCATTTTAGGCAATTTTCTAACATTGAGTGACAGTTACATTTTGATTTTTTCACATTGAAGCTATTATGATTTGCATTCGAAATACCAAAAGCTATTGAACTCACCATTTTTCCTTAGTAATTAAAAAAAAAGCACACAGAAAAAATAACTCCAATTAGATTAACTTTATCAAAAGTTATTCTTTCACAGACCAAACATCCAGCAGAGACCACCCTTCTCCCTTTAGAAATAAGCAAATAATATTGCCCTTTCTACAAAGTGCAAATATCTTTGTATCACTTTTATTTCTTAAATCACAGCCCCAAAAGGGAAGCAAACCTCCTTTCTCTCTGCTGCTTTTCCCTTTGGAGATTTTGGTGGAGGCAGATTTCTTTTATCATCAGTACTGGGAAGATATCACCGCTTGAATTTCCTTGACTGAGCAAATTTGAGCAGATAGGCATCACACAGCCAGCGGCAAGTCCCCAGTTATCTGTATTTGCTAATGTAACATTATTCCAATCTGGGGTCATATTTTTCCAGGATGCTATTCCTTATTTCTATTTTTAAAGCTCCCCCCTTACCTACCCACTCTGCCTCTGAAAGACAAAGTGGTCGAAATATGTTATGATTTTTTTTAACCCTAAATGTCTCCAATCAGCACTTTTACTTGATGGGCCTTAAATGTAAAACATATGCCCCTCCTCAGGACCAGGCTGTTTTTGGTTCCTCTCTGAGTTAGCCCCCTTTCTGAGGGTTGAGTCTGTTAGCCTGCAGTGGTGGACCAAAGCCATGCAAACTGGCTCCCTGGCATATACTTCTGTAAGAAATTGCTATATTGTGTAACTTGGAAAAACCAGACATCTTTAATGTGAACCCAAACTTCTGTGGTTAATTGGATGGATGGCACTCTCTGGGGGCTGTGTCTCCCTTAGCCTTGTTCATGGAGGGCCACCTGAACAATTTATACTTGTCACCTGGAGGGTGCCTCTTCCTCAAAGCCAAGCAGCTGTCAAATAGAGAATAAGGTTGAAGGGATAATGTCACACTCAGTGCTCAACTAAGATGAGGAGTTTGTATATACAGCTGTTTGCTCCTGAAAAGAGTCAACTGCTATTGATGGGGAGAGGAAGGGGTTGGGTAAAGGGTGAGTGAGGAGCCAGAAAACTCAAGAGCTAGTCCTGGCTTCTCCACTCACAAGCTGTGCCCTCAGACAAGTCACGCCAACTTCTGAGAGCTTTGGTTTCCTCAGCTGTAAAAAATGAGGACTGTATCTGCCCAACTAATTTCAGAGAATTGTGAGCATTAGAAGAGATTATTGTGAAAATGCTTGGTAAATTAATGCACAAACATAAGCCATTGCTCCTTTTGGACGGGCAAGCTGAATATTTGGGCAGGAACCATCAGAATGATCACTGGCTAAATCTACAGGCAGTGCCGCTGCCTATTTCTCAATATATGTGATCGTATGTGCTCAGTTATGCCAAATGTGTTGAAATCTGCCCATGAGATGTGGACATAAGATGGTGATGCAACTAGGGTAGTTGCAAATCTTCTGGAATCAGTGTGGCTACCTTAACTGGGAAAGAATGATAAAACAAGTATGTGAGGGGCACTGAGACCAGAGACTCCGGGGCGCGCCCAAAGGCGCCTTTGGAAGGTCTGCCCCTGGCTCATCTCGCTGCCTTCCCAGGGCTGCAGGCTGAGACACAGAGAGCTCTGTAATTAGTCACCTCTCGGGGGCCACAGGCTAGGGAGGACCATACTACTGATCTGCCAGAAGGGATATAGGAATTAAAAAAAAAAATTCTTTTGGTCCAGCTTAGAAACAGAGGCAGATGATACTGCTCTTCCACACATCGCTTTGAAGATAAGCTCTGTAAAAATGTCCAGCAGCAACAAAATGATCAAGATCCCTGCCTATACAATGACTCCAACTTACTACCTGTTCTCCAGTTTTTACCTTTGATGTCTAGGCACAAAGAGACCGAGCGGCTCGGGTGGCTTCCAAGGAGGCAGTAGAGGCAGCCCAGTTTAGGGGTACAGACACATCCAAGGTCAGCCCTGGCACAGGGATCCCACAGCTGTTTACTGAGACCCATGTCAAGTGACACTATGTATTATCTCTGAAGGAGGAGGAATGTGAAAAGTCACCTGGAGTATGAATTTCCTTTAAGCAATAGGGAGCTTAAGTATAACTTTGATTACTTGAGCCCAGTTAATTAAGGACCTGGGGCTGCACAGAGATGGGAGGCCTCCACAAAGGAAGCCACTCGTCTCATTATTCTGCATGTCTGAACCGCCTGCACCTAACCGGGGGCTGCTCCAATGGCCATATACCTGGGACCCTTGACAAAACATAACAGGAAGCTGCTGCTTTTCACTTTTCTCTGCTTTCTGGATGGCCACTCCATCAATCACTCCCCACTTTTAGGTACAGACGACAGTGTGGGGGGAGAGAGGGAGAGGCCAGTGCCAGGATAAGTAAGTCCCTTCTGCAGAGGTCTTTAGTTGGCTACAGGGCGGCATTCCCACAAACTGGTCCTCCCTGCCCGTAAGGGCACCGAGGCCCCCCATTATCCTGACTTCTGAGGTGCGGGCCGACATTAGTCCCGACCCCGGCCGCCTGCCAGTCCCACCTATCTGACTGAGGTCACAGCGTGAACACTCAGGAGTCCTTTTTATTTCTGAGGAAGCATCGGACTCTGCCTTTCTCTGTCCTAGGAGTCAGTCTGCTACAGAAAGGGAAGAAGGGCCTGTGTTCTTATCAGGAGTAAGAGTCCTTTAGTCCCATCTGCTGGTCCTCCTCGGTGGGCTCCAGATGTTTCCTATTAAGTGACACTGGAGGGTGGTTGGTGTAGAGAACCTTCAGCCCCTTCCCTGTTCTCAAGGTGGCAAGAGCGCAGCGCAGGCCTGGGAGGGGCAGGGGCGGCGAGGGGCGGCCAGTGTAGCTCACCGGTAGTTCACCCTCTTCATGTTGTTAATACACTCTATTTGCCTTACAGGGACCAGCATATCAGTTGCACGTAAACGCTAGAGACACACTTGCCCAACTGGAAATTGCAGAACTAGTGCATTTTTCCCAGAGCAGAGAGTAATACCCCTGGATTAAAAAAAGAACATAAAAAATAAAGAAGTACCACACATATTGCACTTTTTGCCGAATGAAATTTTTACCTCATGTTCGTCTCACCAAAGTCTCTTCAGAGGAGCCTGGTTTACAAGATAATAAAGCTAATGATTATTATACAGTAGTGTACACACTGCTAATGTGAAATAGACCGGAAAGTCATTATTTCAAAGTAGCCTCTCATGAAAAGTGGTATTAAGCCTTCTTAGTGTTAGTGTTTGTGAAGAGAAAACCGCTTGGAAGCTTATATAGGTCACTAGTTAGGGGACAGAGCAACGGAGATGACCAGATAGGGCTGTGAAAACACCTGACTGACCAATAGAACCAGTCTCTTCTCACCAGCTTACATTCCAGTAAGACAGATGGTTGTGGAATTTATTGATTTCTGCTTGAAATAAAGGAGAAAAACAAATAGGAGCTTACAACACAGTTCCTGCAGGACAAGTCACGCTATTTACCAGGTGAATGCCCGTGCCGCTGGTCTGTCAGCCCCTAACAGCCCTGGCCACCGCTGGGTGCTTCCTGACATCTAGCTCTGGGTCCTTTAACTTCCAACAGGCTCCCCCCGACGCTGGCCCTCAACTCTTGGCCTAATCATCTTGCCATCGCTCCTAAGTTTCCTGGGCTCAGTGGCCCATGGCCTCGTTGGCGGCAGGTGTTTATGCCAAACTGTAACTGTGCCATTCCTGTGACTCTGAAATGAGTGGCCTCTATTTTCAATCTGGAAGGCATTTTAATTTCATAAATATTACAGCACTTAGGATATTTTGGGAAAACATCCTTCAGTCTAAACAAATCAAGCCCTGTTTTATAACTGGCTTATTTTGCAAAGATCTTAATGAAAGGATCTCTTAAATTAAATGATGTCATCTATTTCATGAAATCATCAGTCTTAAGCACGAGGAGAAATAAACAATCCATAGAAGGAACATAATTCATTCTCCCTGGATTTTCACTGTGTGTTAACTCACAGACATGACAGTCCCCCACGCCGCCCTCTCTTGCTAACAAACGCCCAGAGTCCAGCCCCACACAGGGTGCCTCTGCGAGAAGCTCTGGCACCGAGTGGTGCCAGCAACACGGACTGCTCGTTACCAACGCTGGTAGGGGCTGGGCTGGGGGAAGAACAGACCTCCTCAGACCTTCCATGCTTCTCCTCACCGGCCTGGACACTTACTACAAAGAGGAAAGGCAACTTAAAGGTGTTTCTAGATGCAGCATCAATGTAGTATCTCTCTTCTTTGTGCTTTAAGGAAGATGCTTTGTGCTTAACGCATTCATCTGCTGATAGGACGAGCCACTCTAAAGGACAGAAATGACAGTCTCCGTAATTAATACTGAATTTGTAACACTTGGATGTTACTGTCCAAATGACAAATTAGGCATTACTTCTAGGAATAGTTAGCTATCTGTAGCATCTATTTTTTACTCTGATGAAAGAACTGTAAGGGATAAGGTTAAGCCTTACTAGTAACGTGTTTGGCAGATGATCTGCTTAAATGGTTAATACATCTGTGGTTTTTGAATATTGCTGTAATACTTGAACATTTCATTACAAGTCAAAACTTTAAGGAAATTAAGAATGCGATTCCCACATGGTGGAAAACAAACTCTGAAGTGACTTTGGATTTAGCATTGACATAAATGGAAAACTGTTGTGGTTTCTACAGAAAAGAAATAATTAAAGCATGATCTGGGGGGAAAAAAGGCACAGCACTACCACTTCACATGGGAGATAAAAGTTCATTTTTCTTGTTCTTAAAATTTCTAAGTCCTATATGAAAGTGTCCAAACGTACAAAGCTCAATAAACTACTAGCAACATATAGGGTAAAGTCAAAGTAGTTATTACATTTTAAAAGAGGCGCTAGGTCCTCTAAAGACCGAATGCCCCGAACCAGAAGTCTCCACAGTAGACTGTGCAGGAAGAGCCTGCCTTCCCCTGGCCCGGAGCTGGTGCTCTTGATGGTATCTTGAGTTTCTTGTCCCCAGTCTCCACTATGGCGGGTGTCCCGTCGGTTCTACAGGCAACATCTTTGGAGCCCTGAGTATACTATGACTCTCTAACCCAGGTAACCCCGGGCACCTTCTGAAGAGGCGTGTTGCCTGCTCCCCGATGGAGATGACGGATAGTCTCGGGGGTCAGTACCAGATGTTATTTAGTGGCCCCCGAAACAAAGCTCATGCTCCACTGCTTGGCGATGGTCTTGGGGACAACTTGCATCAGCAGCTCAGAACTTATGCTTCAACGACAAAGTACATCTTTATTTCCTGCGCATCAAATTTCCTTATGTGTTCTTGATTTGCCACTAAGCAACATGTCGCTTGGCTTCAGTAGCAAACATTACCATTTTCTTTTCCTCACATGTGACGGCATGCACTTTTCCTGCCTTCACTAAGGTTTCCCCGATAATGAACTGGTGTGGTTCTGCATAAAGCCTAGGTCCGGATGCCTTCTGATAAAAACATTTGTTGGTGTCTGCCATGAGAGCTTGCTCCACTTGACCTAAGGACATGGGCTTCAGCCTACAACTACGTTCCAGCACTTGCCACAGAAAACTGTGGTGAGACAGAGCCAGGAAGAAGCAACATCCACCTGGCCAGGCCCTCTGATTCCAGCTGGGCAACCTGATTTTTCCCCCTTAGGGAGAGGGCAGGAAAATAAGCTTTAAATGTAAAAGGTTGGAATAAAAATAGAAATACACACTCTTTCTTCACTTGACCACCCTCATTTCCTGTGCTGAAGTTAATTCACCAGGACATAGCCACTGTGCTGTGGGTCCACAGCCTCCAGCATTTCACAATCGAAAAGTCCAGGGAACTCAGAGAGGGCTAGAGGGTCGTAGCTGGAGGAGGCCTCCTGCAGGCTCGAGCTGCTGGGGCAGTCCGGTGCTGCTATGCCGCTCTGCTGGGCTCCGTCCATGGGATACTGACAGGGAGCGGGATAGTCTGGCTCAGGGGAGGCAGTGCCTGGCAGCTCACAAGTCTGATAGGAGAACTGTAAAGATGCTGGGGCAGCTCCCGACTGCTGTGGTGGTGGTGGTGGTGGTGGCGGCGGCGGCGGCTGCTGCTGCTGTAGGTGTGCCTGGGGGCCTGGCGAGGAGGGCAGGGGCTGCAGCTGCATCTCCTGGTACTGGCTGAGGAAGGGGCTGTATTGCATTTGCTCGGAAGCAGGCTCCAGGACGGGGCTCAGGGGCTGAGTCAGGCTGAATGGCGTTGGCTGCTGTGATGGCGGCGGTGTCTCCTGGTGGGAAAGGGGCAGCTGCTGACTCGGCTGTGGGTACGAGCTCTCTGCTATCTGCATCTGATTAAAATATGCCTGCAGCTGAGACTGTTTCTGGAGGAAGAGTCGCTTCTGTTGGAGTCTAAATTGGCAAAACCAAAAGAAAGAATTTTAAATCTTCTTCAGCGATGGCAATTTTAATGTAAATCCAGTATCAGTCATTAGCTTCGGTCCTCTTACTTCTCTCTTTCCATGGCAGAAAAAAAAGTGGGGTAGGAATAAATTGTACCTGCTTTCTTAGACCTAATCATATTTTTTCGTCCCCCAGTTCTGACTGATCTGTCAGCGCTAAAGTGAACAAATAACTCATTTTCTCTAAGACTCTTAAGTTTTTCTCCCTGTGAAGCTAGAGGCTGATTTACTATCTGTAGTGTTTTGAAGCGGGGTTGGGTAACACCTTGGCCTCTCCAGGTGTCTGTAGGTTGATGGATCCGGATAATTCTACCTCGGCCACACTGCTTCTAGAGAGGCCTGAGGACATGGATTATTGCAAGGGAGGATGGAGGCCTTTCCTGCAGTATAACCCACTTCAACTGCATTAGGTCACGGATTCCAAAAGCTTAGGTCTACTCATAACTCAAAGGGGAAATGCAATAACTAAAGGCAAACAAAGTACATTTAGGGCTGCTGTTCCCTGACAGGTCCATGTTCCATGGACATGGAATATCTGCATTAGTGATCACGTCTTGAAGACTGGTTCATCCCTCAAAAACCTCTTTTCCTAGCAGAGGCAAACACCAGGAGGAAGGGACTCAGCATTCTTAAGTCTTCCACAGAAGAAAGTAACTTCTTTGGCCAAAGACCCGCTCTCACCTGTGTTCCTGCAGCTGCTGTTCAAGGCTCCGCGGTGGTTCTTTACAATAGAGCGGACAGGTGTTCTGGGCTTTCGACAGAAGGCTGGGCTTCTAGAAGAACAGAAAAACAATATAAATATGACGTTGTGTTGTCATCAAGGATGCAGTCATCAGACTGTCTCTCTGCCTGGAGGATAAAGCCGAGTGTCCTCCAGAATCCCTGCAGGGTGAAGTACCTGACACTTGCTCACTGAGACCCTGGAAGAGCCTTGGGGCCCAAAAGCATGCGGTTAGCAGGCCAGGGCTGCCTCAGCTCTAGTCCACTTCAGTTTTCCATTTCTAAAAGTCCCCTAAGGCTGTGAGGTTCATGGGGACTGCAAACAATGAGAAAAGTGTTAAATCTTGATAATGAAGGCTGCATCAACAAATAATCCATTCTTTATGGGCTCTATGTCAAATCAATTTTTAAAAGATTTTCAGGCAGCAATGTAGAGAGACGCTGATATTAAAATCTTGCGGACTAGAGATTTCGATTTCATTTATTATTCATTGTGAGGCATAACATTAGAAGCAAAGGAGGCAGGTTTACTCTTCCTGCCATTCAGTGGTGTTATCCTTTCCTGGGACCTGATGACAAATCCTCTTCCACTGCCAACACAGAGCAGAACGCTAAGGCCAAACATGTTTTCAGAAATTAGAAGTAAACAGTCAATTCTACCTGCCTATAAGGACTCAAGCGGCTACCCTAAACAAATGAGTGACTTTCCAAACCAAGCAAAAGAGGTTTCTGCTGTGTAGAAAGGCGGATTCTGGACAAGCAGAGTGAGCTGGAGCCACGGCGGGCAGGGTCCCACCTGGAGCCTGTGCTGCAGGTACTGGGCTTCCAGGCTTTGCCGCTGGGACAGCTGAGGATGCACACTGCTGGGGAGCGCAGGGACGCTTTTCTGCTGCTGCGAAACTTCCTCCTGAGGACCAAGGGGGTGAAGACATTTTCAATTCTCCATGTGGGAGAAAGTTTCAGTTCTTAGTTTAAGTACCTTGGCAAATGTCCAAGAGGAACTCCAACTCTGCAGGACATAACACTCAAAGCTTTTTACGTAACTAGTAGGCTGAGGGTTAATCATTTTGCAGAAAATCTATACATGTATTATCTGCAGTAAACGATTACCGAGCCACTGCTAAAGCAAAGGTTCTGTCACCCGGAAGCTTAATGTGGGCCTTGAATGCTATGATATCCCTGATGCACTAAAAATAAGCTCAAAATAAAATTTATTGATAAAATTTTTTTATATCTTTAGCACAAATAATCCATCAAAAGTAGTGGCGACAAGCTTCTCATTTGGGTTAAGTTTACTAGTAATTTTTGTGTGCTTGCATGGAGGGAAGTTCAAAGGAGACTGTAAGAGTAATTCATAGAAAATCTCCTCCATGAAGGAGACATAGCGCGAGCATGTCTAGGCCTCCACATGGCGCTGATCACCTGGGGCCAGTGTGGGCAGGTCTGACCTTTCAGCAGTAGGTGGCAGCAACAAGGAAAGCTTTCCAAAAGAACCTGTTTGCTCCAGGACTGCAATAAACCCTCTAAATGAAATGACACAAGTTCAGGACAAGCTCAAGTCTCACATTCACAGGGCCACCGTGGGAAGGGCCCAGAGCACTCACCTGAGGGCAACTACTAGCAAGGTCTTGGAGCTGAGGAGCAGCTGATGCCAAGTTAGGGTCTGCCTCTGGCCCCATTTGTTCATACAGCAACTGCACTTTGTTCAACTCTAGGATTCCTTTGGTTCTAGCCAGATTCTGAAGATGCTGTCTAAAAGCTACAATTCCTAGAAGAAAGTACAGTGGCCAGTTAGTTTTAATAAGACACAGGCCTTTCGGTGACCACAAGTATGATACCAACATGGCAACCCCCCACCCCCGCCCCTCCTGAGTCCTACCGGATAAGGGTTTTAACAGCAGTCACCTTGGGTGAGGGAGGTATCTGATGCCCTGCGGCCCTCTCTGAAGCTCACTGGCGACCTGTTGTGGGCCTCTCGTTTCTGGGAACTCAGCGCCTGCATGGCTGGGTTGGCAGGTCTCAGGCTTATGAAGGGAGATGTCATGCGAGGTGAGGGCTGGTTGGCTAACATGATGTCCTTAAGGGAAGGGTTGTCCTCCAGAAAGTTCAGGTCCCTCTGAACAGACCCCATATCATACTCAGAGTCCACACTGTCAAGGGAGGGGTTGTCACTCATGGAGAAAATTTTCCCTTTAAGAGAAAACAAAATAGATATGACCAACAGCAAATGACATCTTCTTTGAACATGAGATACAAAGTGTAGACACCTTGAGTTCTCACAGCTACAACATCCTTAATCTCCAACAAAAATATCTTTTCAGAACCTTTTAACATGTCAATTTAATCAGCTTCGCAATTTAGTGGGGAACACTCCAGAACCTGTACCCATCAGATCCTTGCTACTCCAAAAAAGACAGGGTCCTTGATGAATCACACAACACTCAGATGAATTCTGGGAGTTATGGAAACCAACTCGGAGATGTTTCATTTAAATCTTTGCAGCTGCTGAGCAACCTAATCCCTCAGCTCAGTGTGGGCCATGAGGAAAAAGACATAGACTACATTCTAGGAACTGGCTGGTATCATTACTATTTCTTGGAGACTGGAGTATGAGTTGCTGCTGTGAAGACTTAACCTGGAGCTTACTGGATATCGTACCTGAACCAGGCATCATGACCAGCTGATTGGTCACTTCTGACAAAGTGTGCCGTCTTTGCCCACTGCGTGTGGACTGGAATGCATCAAAGGCTTGACTGGGGTCTTCCTCAGCCTCTCCTTCTGCCTCCAACCCTTCATCAATGGAGGTCTCCATCATGTTGCTGGGCAGTGATTGGCACCCCTTCCTCACCAGGACAGGAGGCACAGGGTCCAGCAGACAGCCATTTACCTAAATGTCAGTGTGAGAGGAAACTATCAGTTGCTGTTCTGCTGACACAATGGAAGAATCCAGAAAGTAAAAAATCTCAATACTTATGGCAAATCAGAAATTAAGTAAAATACTAAAAACGTACTTATTTCTTACTAATGACAACATGTAGATCAGAAGTTAAGGCAAGTCAACGCAGCACTTATAGAGACAGAAGCCCATTATGACCCAAATTGGCACTGACTCCCAGGTTTCTCTGAGTCATCGTTATTACAATAAACAAATTTTTTTCAGTGGTTTCCAGATGAATAGGGGTATATTAGGTTGAGGTCTACCAGTTATTTTTTTTAAATAAGGGAAATGAAGAGGGGGAAGATGAGATTTAAAAAAACAAAAACAAAAACAAAACCCTTCATGGCTCATAGCTAAGAAAAAGAGTAGTCACCAGCAATCTTTTAATTTTAACCACAAAACATACTGGAGGGGTCTAGACATACTTTTATATTTATAATTTCGGTACCTACCCATTTGATTTTGTCTTTAAATGATTCTATGTGCCTGAAGAATGGAAAAAATACAGACTGATACCACAAAAAGGATTGAAAAAAAATTCAAATGGCTAACAGCCAAAGCCTTCTATTATAGAATAACAGATGACTCACAGGCCCCAAATACCAGCAGAGGTTAATGAGCACCAGCGCACTGAACCGTCTCTCCTCCAGCAGCATACATAATATCTATAGTTCCTATCCCATAGGGATGAGCTCAGCACAGCTCCTGAGTAAGAACTCTGACTTCTTAGGCAGTAAGTAGCCAAGCAAACCACCTAATGGCAGCAGAAACAGCAGACAATGGGGAGCTGTGGTTACGTGTTCTTCTGGCTGGTAAAAGCCCCAATGAGGAGGCAATTATTTACCTCATTACCTTAACTATTCCCCCGTGGAAATCAATCTGTTTTCTCCTATGAATAGCTATTCAGGAACAGCCAGTCATAAGATGCTGAGTTCTATGTAGTACTTTCACCTGGAATACACTGGGTAGAGCTATTGTTTCTTTTGGAAGCAGGCGAAGCTCATATGTGTGAGAGGTGACGTGGGACATCCCTGTGCCAGACACAGGAAACTTTCCTCTTATGGCAACCAATATGAAGGCACTGCAAGGCCCTTTATTTGGAGAGGGAGACTTGGGTGACTCAGATCTTTGTTTGCTTGGGGGAGGGGACGATTATTCCATAAAAATTGTTCTGGGGCTGTAGCCATTACTCGGATAGGGTGTCTAATGCATTACAGGGTTTTAAAGTGAGGAGTGGTCATTTAAAAGGAAGAGGGCAAATGCTTTCTTACCAGACTAAGCCCAATTTTCTCCATGGCACCAGAAAACAAAAACTCTGAAATCTGGCCAGCAACTCTTATTTTCCCCTTGGCCCTTCTCCAGATAAGTTTTCCCTTTTTTTTGACTACACTTAATAGTTTTCTTGTAGGAAAGAATGGCCGGCTGTTTGGGAACTTACATTCACGTCTCTAGGTTCCTTAACTGTCTACTAACACAATTTTCTAAGACTAGCCAAGGATGATTCAGAAATGAATAAAGCAACAGAGAAAAGACTGTTATTAAGTAATTATCTATCTTTACACTCACAGCCTCTGTCAAAATTTTATTAGATATTTCTTCCAGTATAGTCTTACAACCAGATCCTTTATTTCCTTAATGGAGGAAAATTACCTTTTTTCTGAGCTCAAAAACCCTTTCAGTCCCTCTAAATTTATGATTTTACCACTAAAATTGTCTGCTTATAAATCTATTTCCTCATCTAGACTCCAAGAGGAATTACGTTTTTTATTAAAAAAATGTTTGCTGAATTCAATTTCATCCTGGGACAGGTAGAAAACAATGCTTGTTTTTTCAGATTATGTTTGATGATTACATCAGAAAGCACAGTGGGGCCTGCCTGCTCACAGGTGTGAACGCCTTCAGCTATATGTTCATTTCCTGAAACAGGTGATAATCATGCCATCCTTGCCTGGCAATTTACTACCTGGGAACTTAATGTAACAGGAGCCTAAATTCAACTCATGGCATGCTGTGACCAAAATATTGGACTAATCTACCTAGGCTGCGAGAAACAAGATCTTTTGCTCTAGAAAATAATCTAGGCTAACTATAAATTTTGGGAATTCAAATATAACATAGATGAGATGGGTATTTTCTAATATACTGCTTTTGTCTTCAAAGTTCAAGCGATGACTTCACTCCTAGTAAGAGACCACATATACATGTAGGAGTCAGACTCTGAGACACTACCACTGATATCATACCCCTGAGCCTACCACAAACACAAGCCTGTAGTATAGGAGACTGTTAATTCTGGACTGAACGTCTGTCTCCCCTTAACCCTGAGTGTGACTGTGTGTGGAGATGATGCCTCCATGTAAGTATAGTTCCATAAGGTCATACAGTTGGAGCCCTGACCCAGCAGGACTAGTGTCTTTATAAGAGGAGACCCAAGAAAGCTCTCTCTCCATGTGAGCACAGCAGAAAGGCCATGAAAGGACACAGTAAGAACGTAGTGCTCTGCAAGCAAGGAGAGCACGCACCAGAAATCCAATTGGCCAGCACCTTGATTTTGGACTTCTAGCATCCAGAGTTGTGAGAAAATACACTTGTTTTTTAAGCCACCCGCCTGCAGTTGTTTGTTATGGCAGCCTCAGGAGACCAACACACTATACTAGCCAGTTGAGTTTAGAGGCTGGGAATGTGTCTTATTTAATTTGTATCCTAAGTGCCTAGCAACTTTGGCATATAATGAGGAATGAGGAAGTGCTGTAGGCCCAAAACTCAGCTCTATCACTTATTAGCAAGCTGCTTAGCTTCTATAAAGTTAAATTTTTCATTTGTAAAGTGGAATTAAAGTTGTTTGGGAGGATTAACTAAAATAACATATATAAAATAGCACAGTACCTGAGGTACTCAACATATTATATCTATTGTTATTATTTCTTGATAAAATAAAATGCTTTATAACAATGTAACATTTTAAACCATGATAATAAAACTATAACATTTTCTTTTAAAGCATTTTTACCATCTTGAGGCAAATTAAACAACCAGGAGAGGAAGGAAAAAACTGGATAACCCAAGTTCTAAAAATTTCTCTGAAGAAAATAATCAGAGGTATAGTCAAAGATTTAGACACAAGAGCACTCACCTGAAGCATATGTGAGGATGCGAACAAATTTAAGTGCCCGATGTACTTAATAGGAGAGTATATAGTTAAATAAGGGTACATCTAATACAGTTATCTTAAGTAGTTGTTAAATATAACTCATGTTATCAAAGATTTTCTGATCTGAGAAAAATACTCGTGATGTTATATTATGTAAATCAAGATACAAAATGACATATAACACAATATAATTTTGTTTTACCTACTCCCTGATCCACCCCACATTCAACTACCCATTTACTTGGCCATCTACCTACAATCCACTCTCAGAAAATGTGTCAAAATATGTTTATTTATGGGGTAGTGAGATTACAGATAAATTATTTTTTCTTTACCCCTCTCTGAATTTTCCATGCATGATTCTTATTGGTTTTATTTTTATCCATTTAAATTCAAAAACTCAAATTCAGAAGTAAAAGTGCAATCTCCTCCCTTTACAAAGTCTTAGGTCAACACTATTGAGTTTGATGTATACCCTTTTCAGGCCTTTTCTCATGTGCTGCACTACTACTGTCATATCAAAAGTATGATAGAAATGTAACGCTTTATTAAAAATGTAAATAAACATGGAACACCTTTACTACACATGCATTTTCTGTTTAGCCTCCCAGTCAGGTGGGAACTTGGAAGAGCAATTTCTTATAATCTCTAATAAAATGGTAAGTGACTGAGATGTGTGTGTGTATAAAGAATTCCTAATTCCCAAAGAATCTCTCAAAAGAAGAAAGGCTGATGCTATCGGGTTTATGTATCTGTCTCCTTTGTCACCTGTAGGCCTCACTTACTGCTCAGAGTTGAACGACTATCTCAGAAAGGTGCTATTTTTTGAAGGAACCCCAAACCAACATTTAAACACATACTCCCTAAAAGACATCACTGACAGTTTTAGTTGAGGACTTTCGGAGGGAAGGAAAGGTGAAATCTCTGAGATGCTCAATACCTGCCACAAACTGAGAGTAGAAATGAATGAGCAATATATGCAATTATGAAGCATCAACCAGAAGACAACAAACGGGTGTTACAGCAGTAAATGCATATGAAGCAATATGAACAAAGGGACTGTATCTCTGACAGTTTTGTGTGTGTGTGTGCATTTATTTATGGGCCCCAAAGAGCAAGCTACTTGGGAGGGAAAAGGGACAAGCATTTTTGCTGACATAAATGAAATGGTCCACAAGTAAGACCAGCAGATGTCTATGGCTTGGCTAAGTGCCAGAGTGGCCCTGACATTGTGGGTGGCCAATACCAGCGTGGCACTATTCTTCCTACAAATGCAAATACACCATCTAACTACTATCTATATCTTTCACAAAATCATTCATTTCCTGTCTGTTTCCTAGTTACGGTAACAATCACAAGCTTTAAAAATAGCTTGCCCTATATAATACGGCAGACAGCGCCCAATCTGTGTTTCGGGCCTGATGCCCTCACAGACAAGATTTTAGCAGACTGCATTTTAATTTTTTCAAGGGACTTAGATCTTAAAAATAAATGAATTATGTTGCTATAATTTATGTCCAAATTTCTGGGTGAGGATGTAGTAGCAGTTTGTAAGCCTACTGAACATGCTAGGCAACCACAGGCAGAGAAAAAGATTGTCCACAGGAAGTGGTGTCCTCAGGGGCACAGACACTAACTTACCTTTGTGGTCAGCAACTCAGCTTAACACCTGTTTGTGGTAGCCTAGAATCAAGCTGCCCTGACTATACTCTAGCTCAACTCATTATTTAATGTCCCAATAAGCTCTTCTTCAGTTTTATGAGCACAAGCTTAGTTAAGGCCTTCATTGCACCCCCACCCTACGCTTCCCGGACACGTGGTCTAACCTTCTATTGTCTTTGTCACCAGTCTCTTCCATATCTAATTCAGTCTATGTACCCTTCCTGGCTAATTTCTGAACTACAACATGGATCAGTGCTTCTTTGATCAAAATTTTTCAATTGTTTCCTACTATCTTGGAGTAGTCCATTTGAAAAACTCTCGGTGGTACTGAAACACATTTCCAGGCTGAGAACCCTAGCATAGAGAAAAAGTCTACAGTCCTTGGCTTGCCATTCAAAGCTAAACTATTCATCTTTATTTTGTACAACATTCCTTCATACCCTCTCTCTTCAGGCACCCTGAGCTGCTGTTCTGACTTAGATGGACCTAGGCTTTCCTGACATTTGCTGTTGCTCAGGCTTTTCCCTCCCTCTACTGAGGTATCACACCCTAGTTTCCATTCACCCAGATTCTGTCCACCTCTCAGTTCCCAGCTCTGATAGCCAACACAAAGACTTTCCTGATCAAACTAGCTAAAAAGAACTCCTCTCTTGCTTCCTTCCAGTCTCTCAGCACTTTGATTTCTATTTCTTTAAAGGACCAATTATTCTATACAAGTAATGAATGATCAGAAGAAGAAATTAAGAATACAATCGAATTTTCAATTGCATCGAAAAACATATAATACCTAGGAATAAATTTAACCAAAGTGAAAGAACTATACTCAAAACTATAAGACACTGAAGAAAGAAACTGAAAGGGTAAAAATAAATGGAAGGATATACCATGCACATAGATTGGAAATACTAATATTGTTAAAATGTCCTTACTACCTAAAGCAATATACAAATTAGATACAATCCCTATTAAAATACAAATGGCATTAGTATTTAAAATTAATCTTAAAATTTATATGGACCACAAAAGACCCCACATAGCTAAAGAAACCTGGAGAAAGAACCAAGTAGAAGTTATTAAAATATACTACAAAGCTACAATAATCGAAATAGTATTATTGGCATAAAAACAGATATATAGATCAATAGAATACAACAGAGAGCCCAGAAATAAATCTTCACTTACATGGTCAATTAATCTCTAACAAAGGAGGTATAGTTTTTATTTTGTGTATCTGTTCAGTTTTCCTAACATAATGTTGGGAAAATTGGACAGATATATGTAATAAAAAGAAACTGAACCACTTTATTATACCATATATAAATGTAAACTCAAAATGGATTAAAGATTTAAATGTTAAGTCCTGAAACAATGAAACTTTTAGAAGAAAACACAGGCAGTAAACTCTTTGACATCAGTCTTAGCAATATCTTTTTGGGCATGTCTCCTTGAGTGAGCAAGGGCAACAAAAGAAAAAAATAAATAAATGGAATGACATCAAATTAAAAAGTTTTTGAATGAATGAAAAGACAACCTACCAAATGGAGTAAGATGGTTGTAAATCATATATCCAATAAAGGGTTAAATGTCCAAAATATACAAGGTCCTCATACAGCTTAATATCAAAAAACACGCAATCCAATTAAAAAATGGGCAGAGGACCTGAATAGATGTTTCTCCAAAGAAGATATACAGATGGCCAACAGAAATATGAAAACATTCTCAATATCACTGGTCATTGGGGAAATGCAAATCAAAGCCACATGAGAGACCATCTCACACCTGTTAGAATGGCTATCATCAAAAATCAACAGATAACATGCTAGTGAGGATGTGGAGAAAAGGGAACCCTTGTACACTGTTGGTGGGATTGTAAATTAGTGCAACCACTATGGAAAACAGTATGAAGATTCCTTAAAAAATTAAAAATAGAGTTGCCATATGACTCAGCAATATTACTTCTGGGTGTTTATCCAAAAGAGACGAAAGCGTTAATTTGAAAAGACATATGTACCTCTACGTTCACTGCAGCATTATTTACAATAGCCAAGATACATAAGCAACCTAGGTGTTCACTGATGGATGGATAAAAAGATGCAGTATATATATGTGTGTGTGTGTGTGTGTGTGTGTGTGTGTATATATATATATATATATACACACACACACACACACACACACACACACACACACACACACATATATATATATACACACACACACACACATACATACATACACACACACACACAATGGAATATTACTGAACAATAAAAAGGAATAAAATCTTGCCATTTGCGACAATATGGATGGACCTAGAGGGTATTATGGTAAGCAAAATAAGTCAGAGAAAGACAAATACCATATGATTTCACTTACATGTAAAATCTAAACAAAACAAATGAAAAAACAAAATTAAACCGACTCACAGATACTGTCATCTTCCATACCCTAAAAGCCAACTTTATGCAATACACCAGGATAAACTTGTTTCCTTTAGGCATGTCCAAGCTGATGATTGCCAAAGGGGAGGAGGATGGGGTTGTGTGTGTGTGTGTGGGAGGGGCGGGGGGGGGGGCACGCGTAATGAATTATATTTTATCAATTTATTCAGCACCTGGCACACTGTCTTTATGCATCATGTCTCTTCTGCTAGACTATAAACTTTGAGGCAGAATTCATGTCTGCCTCACCTTTTTATTACCTAAAGAAGCTAAAAAGACAGGAAACCAATATTTACTATGTATCTGCAATTTGGCCAGAAACTCACACACATTATCTCAATTAATCCTCACAGCAGTCTCATAAAGCTGGTAGTCTCATTTTACACAAGAGAAAAATAGAGGTTCAAAGAAGTCACCTTGCCCAAGTTCACAGAACTAGTGAAGAATAGTCTACTTTGAACACATACCAAGACGTATGTTCCAAGACCTGCCTATTAATATGATCCTCTGTACATCACTTGATGCTAAGTATATAAAACACATGTTAGAAGTAATATCCATTCAATGAGAGAAGCTGTCATCTTCCATATCCTAAAAGCCAACTTTATGCAATACACCAGGATAAACTTATTTTTTCTAGGCATGTCCAAACTGGACAAAAAAAGATGTTTAACTGACCCAATAAAGATGGCTCATCACTGTGTAACTGTGGCACATGCAGCAGAAGAGAAGCAATAATAACAATTCAGCACCACAGTTATATTTTTGCTTTCGGAATAATAATTTGTTTTTAAAAATATCCAAAACTTAAAAGGGATCTAGAAACTTGAAGAGAGGATTTGGTTAAGGAAAGAGAAAGAAGAATTTTGAAAAATATATACAAGGGCTGACAAGTTACATAACAATTGTAATAAGACAGCGATGAGAGCTGAATTTAGCCCTGAATACTTTTCTTAGGTTTTTCTGCACAAAAACAATGCTCCTGAGTGACTTGAGGCAATTACAAAGTTCAACAAAGTACAACACCTGTGGACCAAAGTGAACATGCAAGCTGTCTCTCAAACACATCTGTACCTTTGGAGTGTCAACACACTCTTCTTCCATAAATGCTGCTTCCCCCTGACAGCCCGATGCTGGAAATGAAAAGGCCTCCACATTGGATGCCTGTGGGAGGAGGGCAGATCGCATCAGTCTCATGTTCGGTGAATGCATGGCTACTGGGAGCCCCACAGTTTGTGCCTGTAAATATGGCAAGAACAGACAGTTTGGGAACATTAATACTTCCTATATAAATACACAAAATCCTTAGAATAAAATAATTCTTCTTGGTACAAATAAAGGATAAATCGTTATTTCTTGAAATCTCCTGAAAAGATGTGATGAAATGTGTATATGGTACGGGTACTGATTTGAAGCAGCCTCAGCAATCAATTATTCTGAGATAGGCTGTACAGAACTTCATTCCTGTTCCATAGGAGGCACACAACTTTCAGAGATGACAAGAAAGCTAATCTTTGCAAGAAATCTAAGAATGTTCTTTTTTTTCAATTTAACAGACATATATTGTCTATATCCTTATGCATATTACCTTGGAAAGATATAATGAAAAGTCTCTGCCTCTGGGAGCCCAAAATTGAACAAGGAACAAACACACACACACAAAACTATAATAGAAAGTACATTGCAGTAAGTGCTATCTATTTATCTGCCTTTTTTTTTTTTTTTTTTTTCCTGGTGGGGTGAGATGGTATGTATTTCTTGGCAAGGGGATGTGCAAACAGAAAGGAAAAAAGCAGCAGTCACTTGGAGGTGACTTGAAAGAATGTCTTTCTTTCAAGGAGACCCACAGCCCAAACATAATGTGCTGGCCTAGTGCAAAGAGAGACACTTATTGCTGAGCAAGTTACATTTTCTACTATAGCAAGCTCCTGATTGTTTTAAGTCCATTCTTCATGTCTCCTTGATTAAGACCGCTAAGTAAATAAGCATTACAAACTCTTCTTTACAAAACATTTAAAAGAGAATCTTCTTTTATGGCAGTTGTAAAAGACTGATTTTAAAGATGGAATTGTTGGATAATCCTTTCCTCTCTATCTCTTCAAAACTAGTAGAATAATTTATTAGATGCTTTTTGAATGTAACAGATATTACAAAACATCTGAGGGAACAATTATCATTAGTTTCTAAAAGGCAGAGAAATGGCCCATATTTTTTTCTGCCTTAATCATTTCAAGGGGTATAACCTAGTGAGTTTTGAATTCAAACAAATGAAAAGGAACAAATGGTTATGATTCTAGCTTCTCCTCTCCCAAGAACTGGGTTTAATTTCCAGCTCTATCATTTACAAATTGTGCAAAACTTTATCAGGTTACCTAACTCCTTTGAATCTTATTTTCTTCACCTGTAAAAAGGGGCATAATACCTACTTCACAGTGAAGTTGGGGTTGTAAAAGGTAACAAGTAAAGTCCTTCACTCAATAATGTTAATTCCTCTTTTCTCTTTCTTTCTAAAGTCTTAAAATTATCACAAAAATTTAACATAGGAATTAGACTGCAAAATGAACATATAGTTTTATTCTCGGACACTATCAAATGATTTTCAGTTAAAATTTCAGGCTGGTTTTCAATGATGGGGAGATATGTTGGAAATATACTTTATATTTAAATATACTTAGAATATACTTTATATTTGGTATATTCCAACATCATTAGATATCCTGCATGAAACAAAGAATAAACTAGCACTATCTAGTGTTAGATTATTATATAGATGGTAAAAATAGAAAAAACACATTGCATACTATTCTGAGCATGATAAAGAAATAGCTTTTCTTATATATCATTCCTCAGGCTTATATCCTGGGCCACTTTTGAGGCTAAACAACTTCTGTTTCCTTTTGAGCATTAGTCATTTAAATTAATATTTTTAGCCACTATGTCACAATATAAAATTTAAATTTTCTAATAAAGAATACCAGGTAAATTCATCTTACTCTCATCATCAGCTTTTCAATCAAAGAATACAGCTGAACTTTGATTTCTGTTTTCCAAAATTATTAGACTGCTCCTAGATGAAAGTAGTCTACATTATTTGGTTAAAGCATTAGCTGAAGATATAGCACTGGCAGTGATGTGCCAACATGATTGCTACAATGTACTGTTCCTTTTCCGTCCCTGCCTCTTATTAGCTGTGACTTTTTAAATGGCAGGACTGTGCTAAGCCAGACCAAGAGTAACACGTTTTCCTTGACAACCTTTACATCTAACCTGGACTGGGACAACAACTTACCATGAACTTGGTAAGGGCAGAGAAATAACACGTTTTATTGTGACACTTCACGGTAGGTTTTAGGGGTATGCTCTGTAGGATTCTTGCAATCATAAAGGGGACTAAAGAAGTCTCTTCTGAACAAGGCAGGGTATAAATATTCAAATGGCATACTCAGTACTACAGAGCTAACTAAATACGTTATAATAAATAGATGATTGATTAATATCCCAAGGAAGCAGATAGTAACAGCTTCTTTGGTAATGAACAATGATCATCTTCCACTAATTATAATGACTTTTTAAACCACGTGTTTGTTTTGAATGTCTTCTAACTTTGTACTTTCCAGAACTATTAAAATGAAATATGGGAAAGTATTTCTCCAATAGGAATATGCTTGCTATTGATGGAATTATGTCCCACTCAAATCTGTATGTCAAAGTCCTAACCCGCAACGTAACTATATTTGGTGATAGGGCCTTTGAGGAGGTAATTAAGGTTATATTAGGTCATAAAGATCCAATAGAACTGGTGTCCCTCTAATAAGAGAATGAGACACCACAGACATTCCCCCTCTTCCCAACACACACATACAGAGTAAAGGCTATGTGAGGACACAGCGAGAAGGCGTCTGTCTACAAGCCAGGAAGAGCGCCTTCACCAGAAATCAACCCTGATAGCACCTTGTTCTAATCTCCAGAACTGCGAGAAAATACTTATTAAGCCCCCCAGTCTTAGGTACTTTGTTATGGCAGCCTTAGCTGACTGATACAATGCTTTTTCTTATAGTTGTGGAGGGTAATCTCTAATCAGTAATTAAAGAAAAACTGGTATGAGTGTTTCATTCTTGTCTGCTTACAGTTGATAGAAACTTGGAATAGAAGGACGGTTAAGAACTACTAGTTGAATTCACAAGAAAAAGGCACGAAACATATTTCTAGATAGAACTCATCTGCAGTCAATTAGATGTAACATTTCCAGCATATTATGCAGCAAATATAAGTACACTAAATCTATCTAAGATGGGAACCTCACTGTTTTCTAAGTGAGAATTATGGGTACTTTATTGCTGGATCATAACTCCTTAAGGGCAGGGTCTATTTCCTCAGTACCTGTGACCACAGGCTGGGACTGTGCTTGGCACATAGCACTCTATTTGCTAAAATGATCTGCTGGCATAGTTTAACTAATTTTATCTTTATAGCAAACTTATCAAGGAAGTATTGCTATTCCCATTTTATAATACAGGCAATAAAGTTCAGAGATGCTAACTTGTTGAAGTCACTTGGCTCAGTATGGAACCTAAGGCCCTGAGTTACTTTTTAAGGTCACATGGAGAGAAATGGCAGAATCTGGAATTTTCTCCAGAGTTTTTAATAAATTCGTTAAAAGTCCTTGCTTTTAACTACCATACTGAGCTGCTTCTCCAAACCCCTGCTAAGTTCAGACAGAGTCTCCCTCTGAAATGGTCCTTACTTCCTTTTTATCTCTGCTAGAACCATATAGTTTAAGCTTTCAGTATTTCTGATTTCAACTACTATAATAATCTCCTAACTGCTTCCTCCAAATTTCTTCTCTACCTTATCTAATCTATCCTTCCCACTGTTACCAGGTTAATTAGTTTAAAGCATGGGTATAATCATATTACTTTTCTACTTAACACCCTTCAGTAGTTCCTCATTACTTCCTGAATTATAAGTAAACTTGGCATTCAAAGTTCTTCATAGCATGGCTTCAACTTACCACTCCAACTTTTTAATTTCCCTATAAGTCCAGTGGATTAATTTGAACAAGCCCTATATCTGTCCACTTGAGTACTTCTGCTCACACTGCTTCTTCTGCCTGCATATAATGCCTTTAACTACTGCCTCTCCCTGACAAAGTCCTATATATCTGTGAAGATCTGTCTTAAATGCCATCTTTCCCACAAAGCACTTCCCATTCAAATGTAGTTCTATCCCCTTTGTCCTTAGTTCTCCTACAGTACTTATCTTTCTCTCTTTTAAACCATCGTTATTTATAATGTCTTATTTTGCTTTGATACTGTAATGTCTCTGAGGGCAATGACTGTGTTTTATATGTCCTTATCCCCTGTGGTGCCTATTAACAGAAGCGTGCACAGGGCAAATCTGCAATAAAAACTTATTAAGTGAAACTGAATGACAATCTAGTTATATTAATTCTCAACATAAATGAATGTAAAACAATGAAAAATCTCATAAAGAAAAAAATGTTTGAAATAAAATTAATCCTTAAAAATAAGAAGGTGCTAACACATTTGAAAATCTAGTGAATAACAGGCAGAAACTTTACAGAAAAACAGAAGCAGTGGATGAAATCCTAACCCTTTGTACTACAAGATAAAAAATGTGTCAACCATGTGAATAGGCACATGCACAGATAAGACTATTGGCTAATGGGGTGTTACCTTGGCAACTGTTTGTTCAGCAATGGTGCTGGGCCGACGCTGCCGGGCATCGAGTCTCTGCTCCACAGGAAAACTGCTCCTATGTGATTTCAGGCGCTCCACCAACAAGTAATAAATGGCGGCAAAGTGATTGTAGCTCTTGTTCTGCAAAGACTAAAAGAAAAAAAAACAAGTGCTGAGGCAGAGAACCATAAAAACCAATCCAATGATCTTCCTTCTAAACAAAGATAGAAGAAATCATGTGTTCTTAAAAACAAGGTAACAAAGTATGCCTCAAAATTAAAGCTGTTCCAGAATTTAGAACGAAAAACAGATCACTTCAAGTTTCCAGTATCAATTATATGAAGGCATCACCCTGAAATGACTTGACTGGCCCTTTTACATGAACAGGATCTGTTAATTTTTCTGCATTCAAAGAAAATGCCAGCTCTGTCTCATGGAGACATTCCCCAACGCTGTCAATATGGTCCCATTTCATAGCTGTAACTATGGTGCAAAGCTGGTTAGCAACCTGAATCCAGAGGCTCTAATTCCATAGCTTCAACACAAGTCCAAACCACTGAAAACTCTGAAGTGAATATTAAAGTCTTTGGGGAACTTTCTGGTGATATTTTGGGCTGGAGAACAACATTTGGATGCTAGATTGAGACGCCGTGTCTCCGTTCTTAGGTAATTTTTTCCTCTTGTTTTTGCAGTCCCGCCCTCTTGAAACCTTGAAAATAAAAGTTGCTTCCCAGTTTTTCACATCCCTCATCAGCCAGCTTTACCAGGATACTGACGGAACAGAGAAATAACTGCTCCGTTGGCTCCTAATTCCACCTGACAATCTGCATGGGCACCAATGCAGTGCACCTCAGAGGCAGAGTACTCTCAGAAAGAATCCCAGACCAGAGCGACTGTGCTCACAGATGCCATTCTGGATCTACTTCGTGGCCAAGCACAGAAAAAACATCACTGAGCATGTGACGAGCAAAGAAGGAAAGCCAGTCTGGTTTCACTTATGGTTACGATGAAGGAAAAGGCAGCCCAAGGGGGGCATTTCATATTCTTTCTCGTCATGGCTTCTCCTTACAAGTACTGTTCTTTTTTTTTTTACTGTTGTGGAGGTAGTAAAAATATGTATATCTTATGAATACACTATTAAAGACAGAAACAAAGGTGATTAGGAATTTCCCAGGTTCATTACATTTTTAGTCCTATGACCCATAAGACTTCCATATCAGGAATCCACCAGTTTACAACCTAAATCCTATTGGCTTTCTTAAACCTGATGCCTACAACCCTTGCTTTCTGCTCAGTGCTCAGCCTTGTTCCATATCTACACATTTATTTTCCATATAAATGAGTTTATTAGCTATAAAAAACTTTATGCTTCATTTTAGAATATTCTACTTTGTTAAGTTTCCATCTTTACCTTTTCTGTCCTACATAAACCCTTCCTCTTGAATTTTTGGCAGATGGGGCAAAGGGAGGAATTTATACACTGAATAAACACAAACTCTCACATAGCCTTCAGGAAAAACTGAACAGTATACCTAAGTGCTGGTGATGGCCATGCTAAAAGGCCTGGATGACTGAGGGCTGAGCATGAAATTTCAAGTTACTGAGTACAACAGAATCCTAAAGTATCTTCAGTCAAATATCTGATCACTTTACCTCAATGGTTTTCTGTTGATCTATTCCAAGGCTGTGCATCAGTCGCAGAACCTGTTCATTAAACTCCCCAATGGATGGCTCATTTTCTTGCCCTTGTGGATAGAGAACAGGTCTCTGTACCGGAACCTCTACAAGCATCCACTTATGCTCTTTGATTTGAGCTATGGTTAGCCGTTTGGACGGGTCTAGAACCAACATCCTTCGAATAAGGTGCTCACAATCTATGGAAAACACAATGTTACAAAAGTCACATAAATCACCTTGCACTTCAGGGAATTTGCTTGATTCATGTGACTTTGTACAATGACATTTATTTTTGAATTCTCCACAGTACCCGATGGAAAGCAGAAGATCAAATGAATTAAGTGACTACATGAAGGTTACTTATATTTGTCAAGTTCACATGGTGAATGCTGACACAAAAAGTCAGCCATCACCATGAATGAAAATTTAAGGAAAACAGGAGCCTATAGATCTATCCAATTCTGTGCTAAATGAACTTTTCTATTGAATTTAATAATTGCATGTACCCAGACACAGACTTAGATTTCCAATAACAACACCACCAAAAAACCCCAAAGAAACAAAAAAACAAGCCTTCTTCCTAGAAGAAAAAAAGTAATAAATGAATCCTCAGTCACATCTGAGGCTGACATACTTGAGGCTATGTAAGTGAGGCAGGAGGTCCCCAGTGGATTGTTGCTTTCTCCACATCAGTACAGCTGACAAAAATGTATGTGAAATATCATTTATTTCTGATTACACTAAGAAAACTGCGCTGCTGCAACTCTGGGCGCTAGCTTATTTTTTGAGCGGACAACATGCTCTTTTCTACCCTGCATAAGCTAAACTTAGATCACTTGTATGTGCCAGACACCATGCTAAGTGCTTTATACAGATTAATTTAATTAATCTTCATGATACCCCTATTAGAAACTATGGTTATTTCCATTTTATAGATTGAGGAAATTGAAGTGCAGAGAGGAGATATAACTTGCCAAGGTCAGACCGCCAGTTAAGTGCTGAACTCGAAATTAAAACCAGGCAGCTTGGCTCCAAAGTCTACACTCTTAACTATTAGAACATTCTTTCTACTGTTACTAGGACAAAAAGAGTTAAGGATGATAGCCAAAAACTAATCTAAGGAATAAACTTAACTTCTGCCTACGTTACAACTCAATACAAGACTGGTAGGGATTATGGCATTTCATCTTAATTCAACAGTTTTGCCAGCTGGTTTTTAAATTTAATTTTAAAAATTTAATTTTGCAACTCCCTGCCAAAGGCTATGGGAAAATCCATTTCATACTTTGAGTAAATTGGTTGTGAATCTATATCTACAAAGAGCTTCTCTCAGTCTAAAGTAAACCTGAGACATTTAAAGACAGAGAGTAAATGAGACAACTTGCTGTTCTTAATCTGGGAAACTTTCTGTTTTCAGTTACAAGTAGGAAGGCTATAAGTTTTCTCACCTATATGGTGCGGACCGCATATATCTATGGCTTTTAAAGTAACTCAGTCACTTTATTTCGTACCCAAACAATTAGAAAAAGGGAAGTTTTGCCTAAGCATTTCATTACAAGCATAAATTCTATAAAGCACAATTAGTAAGGTGAACAGGTTGTTACCTTCTGACATAAAATATGGAATCCGGAATCTTCCTTCCAAAACCCTTTGCCTCAAAATAGGAAGAGTCGGTCCATCAAAAGGCAGAGCTCCACAGACAAGTACATAAAGAACAACTCCCATGCTCTAGGGGAAGAAAACAATAGGGTCACTTTTCTACCAAGAACTTCACTCTGTTTTCCAAACATCCCCAAGGATTTTTAAAATCATATGGACTGAAAAGTTCCTGTTTGAATTTACTATTTTTTCAAATTTGAAAAAAAAAAAAAATCTGAAACCCTTATTACTACAGTAAGGTATCTTATAATAAATACCAAAATATCTAAATGTAATTATTTTGATTACTATTTAAGTTTAAATCTGTCTGTAGAAATTCTTTCCTAGAATCCAAGATGCTCTGTCCAGTGGACAGGAAAAGTATGAGCTATTTCCTATGTTAGGTACCAAGAACTTCAAAGATTGGCCAGAGTACTATGTATTATCATTATAGATGCATTTAACACAGCAAAGCAAAGAAATACCCAAATATCCAGCTGTGGTCCTTCATACTGCTGCCCTTCAAAGACTTCTGGGGCTGCATAAGGGGGGCTGCCACACCATGTTGCCAGCAGTTCACCATTTTTAAAGAAATTTCCAAAACCGAAATCTATAGGATGGAAATAAATGTTACTTTCATCTATGTTCTCAAGCTATACTGAATTTCTCTGTAATAAATTTTATAATATGCTATATTAACATCATCACTATAATTTACTCTGTGAGGAATGGAATGACATCTATCTTGTGATGTTTCCCTAGCACTTAGCTTAATGGCTAGCGAATATTAAGTATTCAGTAATTATTTCTTGAATGAATATATAAATGAATCAAGTTTTCTACTCAAAGAGAATGAGTAAGAGATTGGAAAAATATTTTCAATAATGTATTTTTAAAGGTGAAAGAAAATCCATTGGTGTGGACAACCAAATTGAATTCGATAATCTTAGAATTTTCCCTAGACGCCATGATTAAAAGTTCTCTGTCTTATAGTCTATAGGGAAAGAACCAAATGAGTAAAACTATAAGATATTTACCTAAAAACAACCTGCGTGACTGGCTGCTCTTATGGCCACTACCTCAGAGTAGCAAGATAACAGCTTTCTAAGTGTTGGCCCATATATCCTGATTTAGGCAGATACCTATCTGAATAGCTCATTAGCATGTGATAGCTCTATGGCCGAGCTACAGGCCACCTATCACCAGTATTTACTCATTTACAGAATGTAGTAGCATTATATTTCACAACAGTTAATGCCATTTCACTATATGAGTCGCACTGAATCTACAACTTTGATATACAGCATGCATTTTGGAAATATTATACTCAGATGCCTTCAATATACATGAAAATTACAGCGGAATTCAGTAGGCTCTGGTGTAAATGCAAGCTTGTGCCTGTTTGCTAAGCCTTTACATAGTCTCATGTTCTTACTGAAGAAATTGATTCCTGTTATTTTGTATGCTATATCCACACTATCTTCTGTGGCAGCACATTCCTGATTGAAGAACACTGCCTTAGTGACAGAAACTGGCTCTGTGCCCAGCTAGTGCATAGAAGTGCATGGATAGTGAGCTTTAATAAGTGTCCCAGGACTGGATCAAGTCTCCAGTGCCAGACTGACTGGCTGCGTAACTTTGGATCAATCTTTGTTTCCTCACCTGTAAAGCTGAAATAATAAATATATGCAGTCAGCAGATTGTTGTAGGAATCCAATGAGTTACTGTCAGCTCATACTCTATCCATACCTAGAAACTACGCGTATTATCTGTACCTTAGGTGAAGCATTCTCTTAACTAGTTGACATAAAAGCTGGTGGCAAGCAGTAGTCATAGTAACAACACAGTCCCCAACACCACGGTTTCATGGCAGAGTAAAACCTATGAAGTTAGGGAGAACTAGAGCTGATCTTCCGTTTATCACTTTCTAGCTTCAAGTCCTTTAGGTAAATTATTTAACTTCCCTGAACCTTAGTTTCTGTATTTATAAATGTAGGGATAATTCACCTACACAGGTAAGATGGTGCGAGGATTAAATGAGATTATGAATGTAAAATGCCTGAAACATAGTAGGTGACAAACGTCAGCTCCCTTTTCCTTCTGTGAAGCATCATTACCAATGATTAGCTTTCAGAGAAAGAAATCTTAAGAAAATATAGGGAGAGGGTAGAAACGGCAGAGAAGAGCTTAGGGGTTCAGAAGAAAGAGAGGGTACACATGGGGAAAGAGCCCAGACACCAACTAAACCTGGCAGAACAGACTAAACCTGGTCTGTCCTTGGCATCCAGGAGTATGGGGCAATGAAAACTTCTCCCTCCACAATGTGACTACAGTTCAGTTATATACGCCATTTTCCTCTATGACTAACCACTCGTATTACATCATATGTCCATATAGATATATATTTCTAATTTTCTGGAAAAACTATATTCTCAAATGAATCAAGGACTAGGTGTTCACATAACATTTAAAGAGGAAAATGTTAATTTTACTCACACAGAAAAGCACAAGAAACTCTAGGATGTGTGTCTGGAGATCCTGAAATAGGTCCAATAATTGCTATACTTTAAACCATAATCACAGGATGAGTTTTAGCACATGTAAGTTGAGGATACTCTCCAAAGAACATTGTAAAGTTTTAACATCTCAAAGAACCATAATAGAACTGATTGATTCTGAACTTCCCTGGACTCTGGTGGAATAAACTTAGAAAAAGTGACTGCGACAGAGGCCTGTTGGGAAGGTGACCTGGTCTCTTTATTGCCCGAGCTCGCTCACTGGTACACTTCACAGGCAAGATAACAGCAAGAGCCAGGAAAGCATTACGTGCCTGTGGCACCCCAACTCAACCTTGGCTTTATGTGTATCGGACAAAGAAAGTGTCCTCTTAACTTATAAGGAGTGGTACTAATTCGATGTTTATTTCTATTTCCTATAAATAAAGAAAACAGAAACTTGATCCTACACAAACATAAGAAACACCAACAGACAATCAGGTTCACAAAGGCGATTATAACAGCATATATGCAGCAATCTTCTATAACCTTGCCACAGCACTTACACACAGTGTATTTGTAATCTTCTGATGTATGGGTTCAGGAAGACTCTGGAGTCAGGCAGATTTGGGATCAAATCCTGGGTTTTCGACTTAGCTGTGTGATTTGGGCGAGTTACTTAACTTCTCAGAGACTTGGTTTCCTCATTTATAAAATAGGGATAATATCTATATTTCATAAAGTTACTGTGACCAACATATGTTATGTCACTACTTATAGTTAACAAGTAGGTAATATATAATGCTGTAAGCATGTCATTAAAACATGCCTGGTAGGTGCTCAACAAATCGTAGCTATTGAGTGAGCTACTCAATAGAATAGAATAGTAATTCTTATTGTTTTACTTATGTCTTCCCCCACCAGACTAAACTTGAAAGTAGAGGTGGAAATGATATGTCTATAGTACCAGCACTTAGCATGCTGTCTGTAGATAGTAGCTGTTCAAAAAAGGTTTGCTGAATGAATATGCTGTCATCATATCTTCTAAAAGAGCTTAAGTATGTGTCAGAAGCTGATCTAGGCTCTCAGAAGATGATTTCTTCTTAATAACCCTATTCAGTATCTTTATTTTAGGAAAAAGTGAGGGTAGAAAGTTCAGTACTTTGCTAGAGGTTATACTAAGTTGCAGAACTGGCAGGAAACCAGATCTGACTGCAGAGCCCTCACTGTTAACCACCACCTTTATGTCCTTCCCTGGCACAGTGATATGTAGCTATTTTTGAGCAAGTTAATAAATGGTCAGGTTTAAGAAGTGGCAATGGAAAGGCACTTAAAAAGAAAAGCCTTTTTTATTTCTTCACTGGAATCTGTATAATTTGCTTCATTCGGTCTGCAGTTTTCTGTCTAAAAGCACACATGAAATGAAGGGTGAGTAAGGGGGATGAAATACAAAAATGGCATAGCTTTGCAGGATTTGTTTCTTATTGCCATTTATTCAAATGGAATCCAGTAATGTCTCATCATGCCAACCAAATTCACTCATTCCTTCATTAAACACTTGAGTGCATACATGTGTAAACCACTGTGCAAACACAGACGAGAGTCTCACTACAACAGAGAATAAAACACCTCATATTCTCATCTGACTTTTGGAAAGCATTATGAAAATAATCACTTGGGTATTCCTTTTTATGCCAGACCCAGATGCAGCCTAGCCTTGTGGGAAAGAAAACATCCTTCTATCTTAATGTCTTCTGTAATGCTCTCATCTGCAAGTTAATATATAAACTGATGGCTGTTGTGTCTCTTAGACATTTTGCTTTCTGTTTCTGTCATAAAACGTATACCATGTAATACTGAATTCACTTTGTTATTATTTAACTCTTAATTTTGAAATCATTTTGTATTTATCGAAGAGTTCCAACAATAAAGGAGACTTCCCTACGCCCTTTGCTCAGCTTCCCCTAAGGTTAACATTTTACATAACTACAGGAGTACAATTATCAAAAATAACATTGATTCAATGCTGTTAACAAAACCAAAGACTTTATTAAGATTTCAACATTTTTTTAAACTAACATCTGTTTTCAGTTCTGGATTCTACAATGCATTTAGTTGTCATGCTTCCTTATGCTTCTCCAATTCATAACAGTTCCCCAGTCTTTCCTTCCCTTTTATGACCATGAGTAAATAGCACAGGTCAGGTATTTTGTAGAATGTCCCTCATTTTGGACTCAGATAGTATTTTCTCATGATTAGATTAAGACTGTGAATTTTGGGGAAGAACATCACAGAGGTGAAGTGCTCTTCTCAGTGCATGATATTAGATGTGCACGGTATTATGTCCAATTATTGCTGGGGTTAACCTTGATCCTAATTAAGGCAATGTCTGTTGTGTTGTTCTGTTGTAAAATTACTATTTTTCCCTGTATAATTAATATTTTAGAAAAGATACATTAAGACTATACATATCCTGTTTCTCAAACTTTCACACACTAATTTAGCATTCATTGGTAGGTAGATCTTGGTTTAAGGAAGAGTTGTCCCTTCTTCCTCTTTTATTTATTAATGAAATCACTTATTTATTACTTATAATATTCTCATATATTTGTCATAAATATTTTATCGTTTGGGCTGTAATTCAATACTATTGTCATATTGTTATTTATTTTGATGCTCAGATAGTTCCAGCTTTGGTTATCAGGAGCTCCTGTATCCAATTTGGGTTGGCTCTAGTTTCCTTTTAACATGCCCCACCTTTTTAACATTTCATTTTAAGTATTTCCTGACACAAGATGTTCCAGGCTCATCTTATATTTTCCCTGCCCCAACCCTGAAATCAACCACTTTTTCAAGGGGCTCTGGTTTATTTTACAGAGGACTGGCAGTTAGAAACCAAGACTTAAGACCTAGATGTGCTCATTGTAACTGGGATGTCGCTGCTTCTAGGCCCCGTCAACAAACAGAGCTGCGAAATATACGTGTAAATGCTAATCCATGCGTGCATCCCCATATTTATTTCTGTATCTATGTGTATAGATAATAACATATGCATTAAAAAAAAAAAAAAAAACCATGAGTTCATACTGATACTTCTCACACCAATCCAGGGTTCAGTCTACCATATTTTGATACTATTTTTATTCATATATGATTGAGCAACTCTGACAAAATTTGAAGGTATAAGGAAATTTCTTTCCTCTGCAATAATTTGTCATTGGTGTAATTGTTTGAACTCTCCCTCATAACATACCTGGAATTTGTCAGATTAATCATGATTTTCAACATTTCCTGAACATAGTAGGTAAAAGACAATCCTTCTCAAATAATCTTTTAGCTTCTCGATTTTAAGAAAGTTCAATGTGAAATCATAAGTTTTAGAAACAAAATGACAACTAGTCCTTCAACATGGTCTATGAATTATAATCAAACCCAAAAACATTTATGTCATATCTACTTTGGGCTAGGCATCACATACTTGGTATGTCTTCATTTATTATGTAATTTAATCATGATGATGACCCTATGAGGTATCATGGGACATACCTTCCAAAGGGGGGAACTGAAGCTCAAAGCAGTTAACTGACTTGCCCAAGTATCTATAGCTACAAGTGGCTTGGACAGTATTCAAATACAGGTCCTTTGAACTCCAAGCCAGGTGTTCTTTTTTGCTATACCACAGATGTTCTAAGAACACCATGAGTCAGAGAAATTTAATCCAACTTTAAATTGGAGGCAAGACTGCCATAAACCCAGGAAAAAATCCTTTACATTCAATAGAGAGATTTTCTAATTTATGCCTCCGACAGCAGAATGTGACAAGTGAGGGCTTTCTTCTCTTTACAATAATGAATGCTATGTTAACAGCATCTTTAATAACTGAATGAGAATAATTAAGATCTACACAAAGTAAATGTCAGAAATATATTCCTACATTCATTTTAGGAATCTATATTCATTTTAAGAATGCATGTGTTAAGTAGACACATCTTGTCCTTTTAACGTAAAGATGATCCATGCTTCTATCCCTATAACGCTAAGGCATGTACGCCAAGGTTTTACGTAACAATAATTTTGAGAGTTCCTGATATATCTACATTCTCTTACCTGGTTTCTGTGTGGCTTAAAATGTTTATAAAAGAGAGGGACTGGGGTAGAGTCTTTAACCACAAAAAAGATCAATTACTTCTAACTGAATCTCATGGAAGTCCACTGGGCCTCAAAAGTAGAATCCTCTAATTTACCTCTTATCAAACAGACCATGAATATATTTTAAAATAATACTAGAACCGCTATTATTGTTTTCTGCTTTATATTTTGAAAGTGACTGTTTGACCTGTATCTTCCTGAAAATAAAATACAATTATTGTTACTGTCATAATTAAATTAAATAATTTATCAGTGCCCAAACATCATTAACAAAGGCCCAATGTTTTAGGGACGATAGGGACTTGCACAGAGCAAATAAGCTGATCCTCATGCTTACTATCTGTTGGGAACCAAGCACATTAGAGAATTCCATTGTATTTGTGGGAGTGAACTAGATCAAATATTAGCATGCATACAAACTATCTGGGGAACCTGCTAACATGTAGATTCTGATCAGCAGGTCTAGGGTTTGAGATTCTGCATTTCTAACAACCTCCAAAGTGATGCTCATGCTGCTGGTCCCTCAGACCACTCTTCCAGTAGCCAGAAAATTGAGAATTGGGAAAAAGATAAAGAAGATGTTAAACAGCTTGTCACTATTTATTGTTGCAAAATGATTATCATTACTAAATACTGTTAAGATTTTTATTTAAATAACATAATGACCAAATAGAAGTCATTAGGTAAACTGTCACTGCTTTAGAAAGGAAAAAAACAAAAACACTGAAAACCAGTCTTTCAAGCTAAGTACATAATTTCTAGGAAATCAACACAACCAAGGCAATTTTTTAACTCCAGCAGTGTGTTATAATGTCTAATTTATAATTTAAAAAATCCTCTTACGGAGCGGCAGATGGCTTTAGGATTACATTTATCCTTGGTTCTAAAATTGCCTTCAGACATCCAGTCTCACTGAAGAGTTACCCATCTTTTGTAATTATTATAATAGGAGTGAAGAAGACAATTACGAAGAATGAAAGCTGACAAATGAAAGGTAAGCGAGTGGTACAGATGAAGCCGACCCCTTGCACAAACTGAATACGGATCAGCCAACACTGACGTCAATGCATACTTTGTTGCCCACCATCAAGAAAAGGCCAGCACACTTGACTTTCAAATATCAGTCACTACCTCCCTACCTGACAGGAGGGTACAAGAACAATCACCACAGCTGAGATGAAATGTGATCCTGCTGACCAGTGTGAGACATCTATTTGTCCAATGAGAGTTCAGTGATCTACCAAGAAAATAAATGATCTTCCTTATTCCAAAGTAGAGTGGGGTGGCGGGGAGGGGAAAACAAAACTCTTTGAGCTTTCTTCCATATTCCAGGCTTAATGTGCTGCTAGTGCAAAGTAGGCTGAAAAGACAAGATCTCACTGTGCTTGCTGATCCAAAAGCTGTTTTTAATTTTACCTAATACTAGTGGCAGGAGGATAACAAGTGGAAAGTTTTTAATAAATATTTTACCAATAAAATCTGTCTCAGGCTCCTCGATCCTTTTCTGTTCCAGGGCATACAAATGAAATTTTATATACAAAAACCCTGTCTCAAGATCTTCTAGTAAGAAGGAAGATTGTCAGAAGCAATAATGAGAGATGATGGGCTACAAAGGAATCATGGGTCATCTAAGAAAGGAAACATTGCTCTCTGGCTAAAGACAAGAGATCTGATACACAGGTCATATTAATGAGGCTCTTTACACATTACTAATTACATTGAAGGTCCCGCAGAAGAAAAACTTAATTTGCATTAAACAGAGGCAATTTAGAATATGAATGATAACCTTTCCTTGTTCCTCTGAAATTTAAATTAATAAGGCTTTAAGGACTTGGTAATTAAAAAAAACATGGTGAGGGGTTATTAAAAATTTCAGGATTTGTTTTCACATGGACTCAATTATATACTGTATATAAGTAACAGCTACCTTTTAAAAAATAGCTACCTTTTATTAAGTGTTACATGGTGACACTCAAAAAAACAATTTATTTAACAAACACTTAAAAAGCACTATGTACCAGGCACTAAATACTTCATAAGTATCAATTAGTAACCACTATGAGATATGAACTTCTATCATTTCTTCTTTACAGATAAGGAAACTGAGGACAGAGAAGTTAGGTCATGTGTCCAAGGTCATGCAGGTAGTAAGTGCCAGAGCCAAGATTCAAACTCAGGAAGTCAGGCTCTACCTGACTCCTACCTACTACTCTCCCTGTCTCTAATATTATCACTAATTCCTACAATGTTCCTGAGAAACAGAGTAATCTTTGCCTAACAGATATGGAAACCTAGGCTCAGTGAGGTTAAACAATCAGCCCAGGTTTACACAGCCATTAAGTATGGGATAGCCAGAGTTTGCACTTGTACTGTCTGAATCAAATTCTACATTCTTTATGTGAAGCCTTGTTTGAACTGTGATAGTTGTGAAAACTTCCTCTAAGTAATCCATATATTTTTATCCTCAAGTATTTATTATAAACTTTTCAGCTTAGGAAAGTTAAAGAATAAAACTAAATGTCCTTCATCTATTTATTTTCAGCATAATGCCTGAATAATCATAGCCAAAAGAGCTGGAAGGAAATGGTACTGCAATTACTAAAACTAATAAAAGCCAATATTTCTTCACATTCTGCCTCTTACTCTGAATGTCCTAACACTCGTATTTTGCAAGGGTTGGAGATCTCATAATTGAGGTAATGAATACACACAGGTGTGGGTGCGTCCATGGCTCATCAGTGTCTCAGGTCGTTCCCCACTGGAGGAGCAGAAATTAGATGCTGATTTGAAAGTCATGTTTCTGTATTTATTAAAATAAACTATGTCATTTTCTGTCTTGTAAATTAAAATATTTTAATTTAAACCTAGTTTTGGTCTGCAGTTCTCTTCCTTTTCAACATACAATATGGCTAAAAGAGTTATTACAGAGATCTTCATAAACAGAATAAATTGAAAGTATAATTTGAGGGAATAATTTTATATTTTATTCTGGGTTCTTGAAATTTTTCCAAGGAGCCCAACCTTTCCTACTTGTGTTAGATTTCTTTAAAGTTCAAGAAGAATCCTCTGAAATCACATGATGATTTTAAATGGAAGCGGGGCCATAAAATGTTAAAAAATCTCTGGATAAAAAGAAATATCCTGGAGAAATTCTTTAACAGCATTGGAACCCATCTAAGCTTTTTGATGGCATGTAAAATCTTTCATGATCTGGCTCTGCCTACCTGTGTAGGCTCTCTTCTTATCATTACTCACTGTCACCTCTGTCCCACTATTTCTGCTCTGTAGCTCCCCTACATAGTTTTGAGTTTTCTGGCCTGCCTGCCTTTGCATATGCTGATCCATCTGCTTGGAGCTGCCATCTCTACCTCATCCCCACAACACACTCTCCCCCTATCCTACCAAAATGCCTTCTTCTTAATGAAGTCTTAGCTCATAACTTCTTCCAGGCAGAGCTAGTCTTTCTCCTAGCCTTTACAATAATTATATTTTTGAATTTTATTTACTTAGAGGTCTGGTTCTGGAATAACTCCTTGAGGTGAGAGCAGAGTTGAGCATTTTCACACTGCTGTTGTTTTTGTTTGGAAATAGTTGAATCTCTAGGACTTAGCCCTGAGCGTAATAGATGCTTAATAAACATTTACTAAAATTTGGGGTAAATGGTGGTGAGGATGACAGAAGAAAAAATGTGGGCAAGAAGATATTTGAGTGCTTAGATATACTCTGCATGTGTATGTCTATACTTGTGAGATATGGAATCACTAAATGTATAAAAAAAAGAATAATGGCACCCAAAATTCAATTATTGAGTACCTCCTGAGGAATAACTAACAAATAATGTTTAGAAACTACACATGGTATAGTGGAAGAAATACAGATATTGTGGTCAGAGAGACCTAGGTTTGAATTCCAGGTCTGCTACTTATTATCTGAGTCACCTTATCAAGTTACTTAATATTTAATCTGTGTTTCAGCTTTCTCACCGAAAAACTGACAAGAGCTATGCAACTTCTAGGATTGCTGTAAAGATTAAATAATTACAAGTATCTGGCAGAACACCTGAAAATAGTGAAGGCTCAACAAATGTTAGCTGTTATACTAGCTTAATCAGAGAGAATAATTTTAGGTGTCAGACATTTTATCTGTCATCTAGATAAAAATTAGAAGGCCTTGAAGTTAATATATTCGAAAACAAAAACATCAAAAACAAACTAGGTAACTCATAATGATACTGGAAATACTGGGTTTGCCTACCTATATTAGACATATTACAGCCAGACAAAACTGAGTATATTTTGTTTGGAAGTTTCTTTGGCATTCTACTTGAACATTTTCTTTTGAGAAGTTAGTGACAGAGCACTTTGTAATTCCTAGAGCATATGATTCACACCTCTACCCTTTCTCTGCCTGAAAACACTCCTAAAACTCCCGAGGTATTGTTTTGTTAATTTTTTGTTAATGTGATAAAGGAATGCAAAGGTGCATCAGGGGTTTCCCCTTTCTTTCTATAAAGACTTTCAAAAAACAAGAGCCTTTCTGAGGAGGACAATTTTAGGGCAGCAGATGCTTTCAAAGAGAAATAAACAAAAATTCCAGTGACGTGCATTACAGAAAGTTGGCAAAAAGGAGTGAAATTTAGTAAACTAAATGGAAGGGCCAAAAGGAGGAGGAAAAAAAAAAATACACAAATAGGAGAAGTAAACACACATAAGAAACGATGGAAACACTAATACTGTGGATTGCATTTTCAAAACAAAAATGACGAATACAGATCATACATAATGGGAATTACAACAAATTAACTTTTTCTTATTCAACATTCTTATTCAGATAATCCCATTGGAAAAAACGATCGGACTACAGAATAAAAAATTCATTTCCTCCCTGTAACATATGTAACGTCGGCATTTAAAATTAATTATTAAAATTAAAATAAAAGTAAATAAAGTAAGTAAAAAATAATTATTTACCTTCCTCAAAATACTCAGGACAAAAACTAATGGGAAATGGCACAGAAATAAACTCATTAAATGCACACATTAGAGACTTTTAACATATTTTATACCACAGGGCATTGCTTTTGCCCTAAATTTGGTGAGTCCAGTGAATATCTAACCTAGCTAGTCAACCAATAATTAATTTCTTGGTCGGCTCCTCTCACCCGGATGTCTCCCTGTTCCTCTTCAATGATCCTAGAACAAAACACCACGACTTGCAATCTGTTGATAAGCTTTTCCTTCATGCCCCTTACCTTCTTCAAAACCCTAACTGAAAAACATCGCCTTCCCTCCGTCCCACACCTGCAACCTCTAAACAGCAGCAGGTGTTCTAGTTCAGACCTATATTTTCTTAATTGGACTACTGCATTAGATTCTTTATTAATCTTCCTGTCTTCTACCTTATCCACATATCCCACCTGTATTTACTCTGCTGCCATTTCACTCTTAACCCCACCCTAAAATGTTCAATAGGTTAGATCCCCTGTGATCTACAGAATAAACTGTAAAATTGTTTCCATAGCCTTCATATTCCAGTTTTTGCCTATCTGCTACTCTTGTATCAATCTACATTCCTCCTTTGTCTTTTTCCTATCTATAACCCCACCACAGCCACCAGCCAAAATTAGGAGCAGGAGATAGCACCAGCAACCTGTAATGCTCCTCTAGCCCTATTTGTCCCTCCACTCACACACTGGGAGACAAATGTACCTCCTCTGGCAGAGTCCCAAAAAGGGACCTGGACACAAATTAGACTGAAGGCACAAATCAGACCCCAGCTTTAGCCCTGCCATTGTGTATACTAATATGAACTGATTTCCCTTACTTTTCAATACACATAGAGAGCTAAGAAAATGAAAAAAACACATTTTTTTTTGAGAGAGTTTGATGTCATCAGTAGAAATGCCCCCGAACCTCTGCCTGCAGGTCCGTTTCTGCACACACCCAGGACAAAGGCTCACAGCTGATATGTTATAACCAGCTGTGTCCCAGTTACCTGCTATTTTGATATTCATGTTGTTATCCAGCAGGAGATTTTCAGCCTTGAGGTCACGGTGCACAATCTTCCGACCGTGACAATAATCAACAGCAGACAGGATTTGCCAGAATTTGCGCCTGGCCTCAGACTCACTTAACCGGCCATGATTAGCAAGATAGTCTATAAAAGAAGAGAGAATTTAGAATATTCACCAAAATAAAATGACCTCACTCTTAGTATTCAGGATTTCTTTTGCTCAAAGAGCTTTTTTTTTAATGATTAAAGGTTAGTGTTCAAATAACATGCTGTGTTCCAAGTTCCTTGTCTTGAGAAAAGTAATTCCAATCATATTTCACTGGAATCCAGATAAACCAAGAAAGTCCAAGACCAGACAATAGCAAGTGGCATAATATTAACAGTATGACTCAAAATGCTTTTTATGCCCAAGCACTCCCCCTATTCTTTTGTTGAAAAATTTATTGAATATTCCTAGCCACATTTTAAAAATGAAATTTATGTAAAACATGTATCAGCTCTCTGACATCCCATCAGAAAAGGGTTATCTTTCTTTTAAACAATCATTTCCTGTAGTTATTATACAAACCACCTGTAATATGAGATGGTGGTCCCTGGAAGTAGTTTAAATAATTTATACCCTGTTCTGTTCAATGGAGCAATTCTGATCTACCCAAGATTATCCGGACTTGTTCTTTAAACCAAGCACTGTCATTATAGCCACTGTTCTCTAAACAAATATACTTTGCAAGATACATCAGCTATCTTTGTGCAATGTCATAATCTATTAAAGCAGTTTACCTGATAATTCTGCATATGTTTATATGAATTCAATAAAACAACTCACAATTTTACAACTCACATAAATTTCACCACAAGATCTAAAAGGCCTCTGAAATGATCTTTTGAGAGAGAGAGGTTCAGCATAAATCTTGAAAGCCTTTTCTATTTAAGATTATTTTCCCAGGTAAGAAACTGTATGAGTCAATATTCAGTTACCTTGACACATTTTCTGCTCTAGGCTATGTGGTTTACTTGTTTTTAAATTCCATGCCTTTGGCTTGGGTTATCCTCAATATTTACTATAAAATTTACTAACATTTGTATAGCACTTTACAGTTTATAAAGCATGTTTATATAATATTTCACTTAATCTTCCTAAAATCCTTTTATGATAACTATTACTCTCTAACTCCCATCTTATATTTGAGGAAGCAGATGATCAGAGAGATTAAGTCATTTGTCTGAATTCATACATTTATTAAGTGCATGGATGATGTAGAACTAGCAATTTTGATTTTTTTTCTATGTAAAGCTGCTTCTTTACTAGACTCCTGTTGAAATCCTAACCATCCTTTCAAAATCCTACTCAAACACCACCCTGCCCTTCACCTCAGGTAGAAATAATCTCTCTTCTCCGAACTCCTTATCACTTATAATCTAGTTTCACACTTTAATTATCTGCCTTATATATAATAAATATCCCAACATGCACGTCTGTACTCAGCCCGAATTCTAACACACTGTTTCAGAAAATAAAAGATACCTTTATTTAAGCTTCCTGAAGATAAGGACCATTTCATTCTCTGTGCTCCCTACAATGTTTACTATTATGCAAAAAACATCACAGGTATAGTACTTAAATATTTAGCTGCTGAAGTATCATAAATACTATCATAAACCTTTATGTATTATAAAATGTGGAGTAGTAGTGTTATAGGCTTTAAATTTAAGTGGGCATTTTGTATTTTCTTCTATATCTGTTATTATCACAAACTGAGATAATTAGCTCATTACATCTTCCCTTTGCACTTACTGAGACCACACAGTAGCCATCCATAATTCTGAAGGGGAAAAAGGATCACTTAAGAACAAGTATGCAGAATTTCCAGTCAAAATGTCCAAACTGTCATCAGAATGACTATGTCTAAGTAAACTGGCAAGTAGACAACAGTGCTTCCTATTCATAAGAGTAAACCAAAATCTCCTTTTATACTGGATAAGCTGGGAAATCCCTGATAAGGGGTTGGACCCTGGGGCAAACATGATTTAATGAGGGGAATGCAACATATTTTCTGCAAGGGAATCTCTTTGGGTTAGTTAGTAATATCTTTCCTATGATTCCACACAAAATGCTACTTAAACAGTATCACTAAGTGAGACAGTTTTTCATAAACAAATGACTGGGTTTCCCAGACAGACATTTCTTCCTCTTGAAAATGCTGAGTCAATGTGTATTAGTGAAAAAGATTTTTGAGATTTTGGCAATACAGAAAAACCTAACAGATCTAGTGTGAACAAGTACAAATTAATATATATGGATAAAGAACCCAAACTATTGCCTACAAAATGAGTCTTGGGATGCATAAAACAATCTACAGTAACTGATATTTTTTGAAGCAATCAGGCAGACTGGCACCACCATAGCAAAGAGGGAAGAAAAGCTTTGAAGAGGGTACTGTCTGAAAAACAAAGGCATGGTATATCTGAACCTAAAATTATGTAAAGCCACAGTATTCACATGTCCAAATATACATAACACACAGTGTGAGAAACATGATAACATCTGCATTCCAGAGATTAAGAGATCAACTATTTAAAGAGGTGGTATTTCACTCCTTAGGCAAAAATCTCAGTGAGTATTCCAGCATATCTATTATCTTCCCCATTCTTTATGATTTCTGCAGTGTGGGCATCCTTCAAAACTACATCATCTGCTGAGAAATCAGTAATAGAAGTAACTCAAGCAAACATCTGTGGCTGCATATAAAATCAGTTTAGGTAGACATTATCTTCTGTAAAGGGCACTATTACCAATCCAAGCTAATCAAGTTAATGCACAAGGACCTCGAGTTAGCAGGCAAAAACAGTTTCACTTTACAAACTTAATTGTGGTTATAGCACAAACTTATGGCTGTCATGGCAACTCTTTATACTAATTGCCTATTTGTATTTTTGACAAATGGAGTTTTCAAAAAATTGGTTTTTTCCTGTCTACATGTGTTCTAAGTAAAATGTAATTTTTGTTGACTTTAAGAACAAAACTTTTTAAGATCGTATTTTGTATGTCCTTTCCTCCCTATTGTGTTTTTCTGGTAATTGGTTTTTATTGTTTATTACAAAAGTTATGGTCTGTGACAAATTAGACAATTAAAAAATTTGTCTTTCAATAATGATAGTTTGAGAAATACTGGTATAAACTGATAAACAGGCAATTACAATATGCTGTGATAAAGGCCAGCACAGGAATAAATATATCCTAATACGTTATTTTTGCAGATCGTTTAAAATTTTCTATATTTTTATTATGAAAGTCTCAAATATACATGAAAGCAGAGAAAACAGTCAAACAAATCCCCCAGATTCAAGAGCTATCAACATTTTGCCATACTTGCTTCATTTATCCTTTTTAACTTTTATCCCTTTCTGTGCTATAGTAACCTAAAGCAAATCTTGACATCATTGTTTCAACCTATTTTTTGTATTTCTAAAAAAAAAAAAAAAAAAAAATTTCTTATATAACCAAATACCATTATCATACCTAACAAAATTAACAATTCCTTTATATCATTTAATTTGAAGTCTGAATTCAGATATCCCTAGTTGGCTATTTTAATCAGGATCCAAACAAGCTGTATATTTTGTATTCACTTATTTTGTCTTTGGAGTCCTTTTATTCTGAAACAGTTCTTCTCCCCTCTCCCTTTTTCTCCATGCCACTGACTGGTTGAAGAAAATGGGTCATCCTACATTCCGGATTTGTCCTTTGCTACCTTGTAATATTGTTTAACTTATTCTTCTATCACCTGTATTTCCTATCAATTGAAATTTAACTATAAAGAATAGAATATTCAGGCTTGCTTTTTTTTTTTTTGGAAGGTGGCAAGAAGCACACCTTTTAGGAGTGCTAAGATTAATCAATGAGTCTGGGAGTGATAGCTTGATCCTTCAATTAAGGTCTCTTATTACTCTTTTTCCTAATATGGTTCTCAAGCGTTAGTGTACATCAGAGCCCCTAGAGGGCTTGTTAATAAAGATTACTGACACCTATCTCCAAGGTTTCTGATATAGTAGGTGTTAGAAAGGACCCAAGAATTTATATATATTTTTAGAAGTATCCAGGGAAGCTAAAAATGCTGGAACAGAGGCCACACTTTGAGAACCACAGCACTAATTTTGGTATTTATTGGTGGTCATACCTGAAAATTACTTCATCAGGGATTGCAAAATTATAATTTTTTTTCTAATTTTTTTTTCCTGCCACATTTGCTAGATAAAATTCTTCTTGTCAATTTTGTTACCCTGAAATACAAGTAAAATAGGTGAGAATCAATGAATGCTTAATTCTTCTTCCTTAAGTACCAATTTTCAGAGTAAGAGGTTGGTATACTGGCTACCTTCACTGGTATCTATTAAAATTTGTTTTTTTTTTCAAGCTTTTCTCCCCTCCTATATTAGCCTTCTTTTTTCTCTCTTAGAATTCTCTTAAGTATCATAATGAGTGCATGGATTTTTATATATTCAATTTATTTTAATCAACTACAGTCATTTTTTTTTTATGCTCAAATCTTCCTATCTTTGACCAATGGGAGCCCCTTGACACTGTTTTTGTCTTTTAATATGATCACAGAAATATTCAATACCTTTTTTGCTTTCTGACATAATAATAAGGTCTCATGGTAATACTTCCTGTTCCAAACCTAGAGTAAGTCATTTCTCTAGGAAGCCTTGCTTCTTTTTACTGGAGAATGGTATCTGGGTGCTCAGGGTACTTTTTAACTAATTTGTTGGTACTCCTTCCAAGCCTTTTCAGGGACAGAGCCAGGAGATAAGTTCTTTTAAAAAGAAAAAAAAATAATAAATTCATTCCATTTCAAATTTAAGATTATGAGAATTACTTTTGATTTTTATATTTGTATTTCTTTTTCTCTTACGTAAAAGATCCTGGTTCTTAATGTTAACATACGTTACCTGTTTTTTTTCTATAATACTAGTGAAATATATTCATAATAGCTATACTAGTATTACTATTAACAATAAAATTAATGAGTGAAGTTTAAAAGTTAACAGTTCTTTGCAGTTCTTTTTATCTTGAGATTATATTGTCCTAAGAATGTACTGTGAAATACAATGTTTTAAAATTACTTGAAAAGCTATCTCTGTGTGGTGCGTTGCCAACATAATATAGAGATGTGATTACATATGTGTTTATTTTTAAATATCATTAGGGATTATTTTTCTTTCTCCTGTTTAACTTTATTTTTGAAAAAATGTAAAACACTGTGACCTGATATTTAAAATGATGACAAAGTTAAAACTATGTAACATGATATATAGTCTGAGAAGTCTTGCTTCTATCACTGTTCCCTTCCCCTGCCTGTAGGTAATTATTTTTATTAGATTTTGGTTTACTCCTTCTGTGTTTCATTTTTATATGGGAAAACATGTATATATAATTGGTATTCTCTCTACTTCTTACACAAAAATATTTACTTCATAGCAGTACATAGATATCTTCCACATTCCTTTTACATTATTGCAGATACTTTTAGGATTCAGTAGTATGGTGCTAAGAATGAAGGCTTAGGAGTCAGGCTGCTTGAGTTCTCACATTTACTAACTGTGGGACCTTGAGTAGATTACCTAACCTCCCAAAACCTTCTATTATCCAAATGGGGATAACAAAATCTACCTTACAAAGTTATGTGAAAATTAAGTGGAAAAAAAGAAACTGAAAAAGAAAAAAAACCTCTTCATGGTGCCTGACACATGCAAGTGCTCAAAAATGTTAGGTGCTATTATTTCAACCATGATAATTACTGCTGTCGTTATTATATTGTCAGAGGTTGACTCAGGCTACCTTTCTTTCCTAACTACTCTACCCATCAGCCTCTTATGGTAAGGTTTCTATGTTTCACGTTGCACTGAAATTTCTTTAGCGTCACAACTTCCCTAGGCTAAGGCGAACTACCTTTTCTCAGTTCTCATCTTTTATGACCTTTCAATTATATATTATACCTAACTGGTTTTCAAAATAAACATCTCTCCCTGTTGATTCTGTGTTAATCTAGTTTTCCTCCATCTCTTTCACTAGTTGGCTTTTCTTTTCTAACCACATAAAACTATCACAGTCCAGGTTTGACCCTTTGCCTTTTGCTAAATTCCTTCCCTCATGGAATTAATCTAAATTATCACCTTCTTGTGGATAACCTTCCATCTGCTTTATTCTTAGCTGGATGATGTTAGTTCTCTTTCATACTATTCTCATTCAGTGACTGTCTTGAGGGTGTATTTTAGTCACTCCAGTCAAGACATGTCTTAACGCTCAGGCCTGGAGGGCCTTCTGCTCACAGATTTATTGAAAATCTAGTGAAAAGTATACTTACATACAAACACACACATAAAATTTTATATGCAATTTCAAGGGGACCTATAAAATCTTAGGTTTAATCAAGGGTAAGAAACTGCCTTGGGAGATTTCATTCATTGATTAGCATTTTTATACAAATAACTTCCAGATTCATCAAGCTTATGTGACCTGTAAACAGGTACTCTACTGTGTATCTACACAGATTTTCTTTCTGCTACTGCAGTATTATCAAGACCAAGTTCAATCGCTTCTCAGCCTTTTGGCTAAGATCAACTGAAGACTGAGTTCATCTTTCTTTTTATAAAGTACATTATCATCTTCTAAGTCACTGTAATTATCATCTTACCGTCACTCAACCTCAAAAATTCAAGAGTCATCTTCTAGCAACCCCTAAATTAAATATAGCTGAAGCCCCAATAAGTAAGTAGGTTTCAAGTTATATAGACACAAGTTTTAAACAGTATAATTAATCAATGTTTTCGCCCTGTGTTTACAGATGTTAAGTCTAGATTTCACAGCACAGTGCATGACACATAACAAATGCTCAGTAAATGTAGCCGCCACCAATATCATCATCATCATCATCATCATCATAACTACCACCACTACCACCACCAACCACCTCCTCTACCACCTCCACCACTGGGCACCCCTTCTCTTCCCCCAGGGTTAAGGGGTAGCTTTCTCAGTATCTTAGGAAAGAAATGAAGAAACCAGACAGTTGAATTTCCTTAAGTTTCAGGGGTATCAGAATCTTTGCAAGATTATCTTTAAACTTAATATTCTTTAGTCAGAATTATTAGCATCCCTTAAAACTGGAGCTGAGTAATAGTTCAAAAGATTAATAATTTATGCAATTAATTATTTTAATGTTATGTTAAAATGATTAAATTTGTAATTTCATCAATTTGTAATTTGGGAATATAGTAAAAAGGCTGATGCAATTTAATATTTTATGCTTAACTAACCTTTAAAAAAGGCTAAAAAATCCCACCTTCGATAATTAAATCCAGGTCAGAGGTTTCCCACCCATAAGTTTGCTGACTTTACACTTCTAATTTCTAAATTTGAGGAAAAATGGTGTTTTTAGGACTATGACCACCATAAATCTTGAGGGAGGCTCCAATAAGTTAATCAAAACTGGCTTATTTGTTCTCTTCAAAATATTTTGAAGATCCATTATTTTCCATCCCCAGATTCAAATTTTGACTCATCTTTTCCTCTAATGTTTTTTTCCTTTAATTAGTACAAAAAGGTGCTGTAAAATAAAATTCTATCTCACTGTAGATCAGGATTCTGGTCTTTGTCAACTTAGATTGTGCTGACTCTAACTAATCACTCTTGGATAAAATATAACTAAGAAAAAAAGGTCCATTAATAAAACAAAAACCTAAAACACTAATAAAAATGGATTAGGTATATGAATGGTATTAAATATTAGGTTGCAATATTACTTATAGTAAGCTACATTAAACTTTTAATCTTGAAACACACAAATATGAAAATATAGATTTTAAAACATTTTGCTTTTTTCTGTCACTTTAAACTGTGTTTGACAAAAATTAAAGGAAATTGTTGCTTGTGTTATACTATGGCAATTTAATTGTGCTTTCAGCAATTTCCCTACTTAGATTGTTCACATCTGTTAGACTCTGAATCAGTTCTTTAAGTGATATGGAACTACTTAAGTAAACCAAAGTTTTCTGAGAAGTAAAATGAGTTTGTAGTTACATTGTTTAAAGTTTTGAAGATTACTTACAATTGACTTCTGTGACTATTTGTGTTCATGTTTTCAGCAAAAGCTAAAAGCAAATATGGTTAAACTTTTCTAAAATTAATTATAACCCCTACATAGAAGCCAACAGGTTGCAATATTTGATGATAGTAAAAGATAATGAATAAACAGACTTTAAAAACTTTTCATATCTTTAATAAAACACACAAGTAAAATAAATTTGATTTCTTCTATCTAGAGATTTCAAAATATAGTACAAATAAGTCCTAGAATCAAACAAGCCTAATTTTGAATACTGTTTCTACTTCTCACTGCTGTGTGACTTGGACAAGTTATGTTTAGGTCCCTGTACAACTCTGATTTCTCAGTAATATACCCCAAATTTTATTCTTTGTGAGAGGGCTCTACCTTCACACATGAATTCTAACTTGATGGCCAATAACCTTTGAAGAGTGTTTTCATTTCTACACCTATCCTATTGGCTTCTGTCCATATACAACAATTTCTTTATTCTGTTGCATGAAAATATCATGTTATCTGAAGTGTCTAATAAGAATCTAGTAGTTATGAGACAAAATATGCATTAGAAAAAATTTATATTTCCAATTGTGAAATATTTAATAGGTCAAATCAAGCAACATGCCTTATAAAAATAAATATGTACAGAGAATATGATTTTTGGCCCAGTTTCTACATTTGTGTGCAGATCTTAAAAAACAGCCTCCCCCAGTTATAAATCAGAATAAAATCAATCACAAAAGAATAATGAGCTCAGTAGCATATGACTACTTGGGCCCTCAATTGTACTGGCTCTCTTCAGGTCAATCTTAAAGCACAATTCTTTCTCCTTCATTAAATCAAATCAGGAAAAAAGTTAAACTCTATTATGAGTTTAAAGGGAAAGAGTCATCTATTTATTCATTCATTCAAAAAATACCTGAGTGGTTTCTTTGTGTTATGCCTTAGTACTTTGCCCTCATGAAATTTCCGTTGGGATGGAAGAAATGACAATAAACAAGTAGAAAAATAAAAATTATAATCATGGAGTATAATAAATGCCAGGGACATAGGGTGATCAGCTGGAAAGTATTGGGGGAGGCCACTTTAGACACTTTAGACAAAGTGCCCTTTATGAGAAGCTAACAATTTCAAAAGGGGTGGAAAGCATTCAAGGAACAGATGTTGTACACTCATAAAACCAAAACGACACTCAGTGAAGCTATAGCATAAAGAAGAGGGGAAGGCATATGATGAAACTGAAGAAACAGAAGTCAAACTCAGCAAGAATTTAGAAGCCTAAGTAGGGCATTTATACTTTAAATTATTGGGAAGCCTTAATGGTTTTAAGTAGGTGAGAGACCTGATCTAATTTATATTTTAAAAGCACTTAAAGAATCTGAAACTATGAATTCTATGTTAATAAGTTGTACAGTTCCATGAAGCAAAACTCAAACAAAAATTTAAGCACTGCTATGGGAATGGTCCTGTTAGCTGATGTGAAAGACACAAGGAAATAAAATCCAGTTCGGAATGCAAACACATTTACAAGACATGAGAAAAGAGGGTTAAATAATAAAAACTTTGATCATCCCTTCCAGACAATAACAGAAGAGATGTCATGAGGCAGTACTGGCTTACAGACTAAGATGAGATACTGTCTGAAACACCATAAACTCTCTTAATTCCAGAACAATAGCTGGGTTTTCTTACTAATTCTGATATATAACATTTCATTAACTGTCCCAGAACTGTTTTTTAGGGCAGTGATTAAAAAAAAAAAAAATTATGTCAACTGAATAACCTAGGAAAGTACCCACAGTCATATTTAATACTACCGGATGATGATGATGTCATCTCAATGGCATTAAAACATTCTAGACAATTCCCTAAATAGGTGTTTTCATCTCACCTATTTTTATCATCTCTACAGGACCTCAAAGTCTGCTGTGAATTACTTCTGAGCAATGACTATGACTGGACTGATAAATGAGTCACTCTAAGCTGAACTACTGATGTTGTGTGCTATTTACTTAATTTGTAGTAGTGTTATAATAATATTTATAAATGCAATCTGGTCACACTTCTAACACATTCTTTCCACAGATAAATACATCCAGATAGCTATTTTGATATGCAATTATTTAGGAAGGAAATAAATCAGTCCAAAGAACAGACTATGGTTTACCAAACCATGTAATTTTTAGGAATTAGGATTGAAATACCAAACTTGAGGAATATGATGCTATGATGAAGGAAGCCAATTTGTTAATTTTAATATTTTGGTTTTGTATATATGTACTCTAAAGATACATGTTTAGCAGATATTTGAGACCTAAGACATTGTCATCATTCACTCATAAGTCAAAAGGCAAATATATTTGTTTCATTTTTTTATTGAGTTCTTCAGGTGAGTTGAGAGTGGAAAACAATGAAGCCAGTTTGAATTGGTTCATTCAGAAATGGGCACAGAGAATTTAAGAGTGTAGATTAAGCTATGCTGGGTAAGAATAATTTTCAGTGAAGCTCCTGCAATAAGTTAAAGAGTTAAAGAGGAAATCAAGTTTCTTGGGTAAACAAGTTAAGGAAAAGTCAAGTCCCTTAGTTTATCATCCAGTTGTCTGACTATGATGTAGGTTTCCTGGGGTCTCACATATTAAGTAATAGTGACACTGTGGAGTCACTTGTCAGGAGAAAGGATAAGAGTGAAAGGGAAGGGATAGCTGGAGAAAACACCTACCAACGAAACCCTAGCTATCTACTCAACTATTCAGAAATTGAAAAGGACAGTTAGTTCAAAATAAACGGACATTACAAAGCTGAAATGTTTCTGTGGCAGATTTTTGTTCCCAATTCGTCACCTCTTCCCTGTAATAAGGTCATTTATCCATACCCTCTGTTGTGTGACTTTGTGATACCTCCAAATAGAACAGGTGGTGTATATCCCTGCTCTATTGCTTTCGGTCTTGGTCATGGGGAATGTGTGTGGTTTGACTTGCTCTCTTGTGTTCCTACTATGAGAAGAGAATGGCCCAGAATGAGAGACATGTGGAGCAGAATTGGCCTAACCTACAGCCTGAAATAACCATCCCAGCTGACCCACAGACAAAAAATATCTGTTGATGTAAATCACTGAGTTGTAGTGTTGTTTGTTACATAACATTATCACAGCAGAAATATGACTCATGAAGTTTCCAATATTAGAAAAGAGAGGTTTGCTTGGTTGTAAAACGAACTACAATTGCACAAAGAACATTTTGAACATTTTTGCCACACTTATGTGATATTGTGTTACTTATTACACATACACTTACATTATTTTTACACATCTGGAAGATATCCTTATATGTCAAAGCCAACCTGACTGGCTTGAGGAACAACTGGATGGGAACTTCTCATGCAAACTGTAAGGTGATGTAAAAAAAGACTAGTCTGATTTCCTCTCAGAAGGAGGTAACTTGATTACTCTTTCACAGCCTCCTATTTCCAGTTTTGATACTGGGAAAGGAAGACAACTGATTAGGAATGGTTCTGAAGAACCAATTATGATTCAATTCCAAAGGTAGATAAAATAGACAGAGGTGTTAGTTATGCATAACTCCTAAGTCTGGGGAGTAATTAAAGAAGACAGCTTCAAAACAACATGGACTAATGTTGAAAACACCAGGCTCTCTTCTCCCCTCTTATGTAAATCACTTAATCTTTCTGGGCCTCAATTTCTAAATATAGTTAATATAACTTAATACAATTTCTAAGGTTGCTTTTTAATTCAAAAGCAATACTTCAATGGACATCAGTTTTGTGTAAAAATATGACTTCGAATTCCTCTTTGGTTTATTAAATTTTTTTCATTGTGGTAAAATGTGTATAATATAAAACTAACCATCTTAACCATCTTAAGTGTACAGTTTCCTCTTAGATTATTTTTATCTCATCTCTTTCCCTGTAATTTCTGGTATAGAAATTGCTAGGTCACTTATTGTAGGACTGGAGAGAAATTAGATGTATATGGGTGGCAGCTGTGAAGCTACTACTACTGAAAAGACAGAATTCTAGGTGTAAAATGACTGCTAAAAGCCAGAAGAAAACAGATCAAATCCAAGAGGCCCACAGAAAGATAAAATAGGAAATGGTTCCAGTATTTCAGTATTTTGGATCTAACAGAAGCAGGAGAGCCTGTATCTCTACCTCCGGTAGTTTCAGCAAACAAGATCTGACATTTCATAAAGCTAGCAGTAGTGGTGTGCCAAAACAGGAGTACTCCAAATGACAGAAATACAATTAGATGAAAGAATGGACACAAAGACTCTAACCATGCAGCTAATTAATAAATGTTTCTTTTCAACAACAGAAAAATTGTAAATGTTTATGAAACCGGCTCACCCCCTAAGTACTTAGTGGTGACGATCCTACATAACAGACGAACAGGTATAGTCTTGAGCAAAGTTTTCTCCTCTGGCCTTTGAAAGATTAATATTCAACATAGGACATGACTTCAGAGAGTTGGGTTTGCAGATTCAATTCTTACACTTAATGAGGTCTCCAGGTGGTTTAGGTGGCTAGTCCTGTTAGGTGTGATTTAACCAGGAAAGAGATTAGAATGAGTTTCTAGTCATTACTCTTAGAAAAACCAAAGACACTATTACCATATACTGCTGACACACAGACGTTTAAAACAAAGCACTCTAAGACACAGTTTGGGACCTTTCTCATTAATCCCTAAATTTTGTTTAAGTCTGAGTGTATGCTAATAGTAGTGAGATCCAGTGTAGAAAGTACATCCTGTCCCAAAGCTCCACAGCCAATGAAGTTAGGACATGGCTCTATGACTTGAAAGACATTAAAAGTCCTTAAATCCTCTTGCAGGTGTTGTCTATAGATTAAAGAGGAAGAGTTTTCTGATGATCTTGTTAGCAGTTTTCAATGGTCTCTGACCTTTCTAATCAATTTTTTCCATCCTCTTTGAGCAGAAGGAAAAAAAGAATTTAATGGTAAATCTATGTTTTCTAGGAATTTATTAAGACATACGAAATCTAATCACTGTTCAATCAACCAATTATTATTACAAGTGTTAATAATAAATTGATTCTTTTATAATTTTTATTATGCACTTAAAAAAGTTCCACTCTAAGGTTTACTGAACATCCAAGGCATAGTCAAAGTATAAGCTTAGGGCCTTTTAGAGTTGTGTCACTCCAAGAAGAACTAAAACTAGAGCCTTGGGGAAATTCTGAGCTTGCCATATTTTAAGTTCATCATGTGTTAGTATTACAAACAGTTTAAATAGAATACCTTATGCACTATTCAAATATTTATGGACCATTGAGCTTTTCTATAAATAAGGATGTCTATTAACTAAATAAATTAGAAAAAGCCAGTGAGATCTGTCAATGCCTTTGGATTTCATCCTTTGAAATCTACAGGATTAAGCAATCAGTGCCAGCACTGATTTAGCATTCACATGCAGAAGTTTCTGGCTTGTTTCCTGAGGAAAATTTCATCATGCAGATAAATGACAAAGACTTAATTCACAGCATTTTAAGCTACTATAATTAGATTGCGGTTTGTGCCATAAATGGAATGAAGCTTTATCAAATATGGGCATCCCCATAACACACAGATAAAAGGTAGAAAAGATATTTTGGGAACTGAGAATGTAGAGCAGAGTTTGGAACTGTAGCCTATGGTCAGTGAGAAAGGGATAGCCAAGTCCAGAGATGATAGTAGGGGATTAAGGAGACACACATTCAAAGGCGAACCAAAGTTAAAGTCTAACAACCATAAAGTCATTATGGTTGGTAAATTACCATACCAGAATGCACAAAGTGATTGACATCTTAACTGTTAGTTTACTAAGAAGTTTTCCAACTCAGTTCATCATGAATTTTTTTTTGTGTGTGGGCAAACAGTTCTAATTTTATACTTAAGTCAAAATGAAAAGAGGTTTTCTTTATAATCATTTTGATGAAAACATAGCAAGTCCATAAAAATAGACTATCTCTATATAGAATTAACTATTTTTCTAATGACTATCATGTCTTAGATACAGGTAAACTCTAAGAGAAATAAATATACAAATACAATTTATTCCCTTCCACCCCCACCTCTCCACACTCTTCCAGTTTAGTTCTATTTCAGTCAAAATGAAACCTACCTAAAAGCAGAGAGAAAAGAATCATGTAGGTGAGCCATAAAAGAGTTAACTGTAATTATTCTCTTTCAAACTTCTGTTTTATACATTTCCTTCCTGATTTGCCTGTCAACAATGCATTTGTTAATAAAATACTGGACACCCTGATCTCCAGCTTCATCTGTCAACTGCCTATTCACCAACTCTACATGGATATCTAACATGCATTTTAAACTTAACATGCCCCAAACAGAACTCCTAATCATCTCTCCTAAGCCTGCACCTTTCTCAGTCTTCCCAACTCAGGAAAAGGCCACTCTAACCTTAGAGTTAATCTTGAGACCCTTTTCTCTCTCTACATCCAATTCATCAGCAAATCCTGTCAACTCTAACTTCAACATGTCTAGAATCCCACCATTCTTCTTCATCTTCATTCTTCCTCTAGTCAAAGCCACCATTATCCTCTGCTTGAACTATCACAATAGCTTCAGTCTTCTATTGTTGATACAGTAGACAGAGTGTAGATCTTTAGAAACACTTTTTATGTCTTGTCAATCCTCTGTCCAGGCCCACCAATGGCTTCCCACATCACTCAGAGTAAAAGCCAAGTCCTTATCATGGCTGAACAAGGGCGTAAATGATCTGAAACTGTAAACAGCTTTGATTTAATCAAAATAGTTGACTCAAATATTATACAATATAATGACTGTTCATGGCTCAGAACTAAAGTATGTACTCATTTGTCTGTTCTGACTCTCAAAACCAAAGCCTAACCTTTGTTACAGAATTACATTCACAAATTTGCAAGGACACATGCCAAAACCAAACAACAATCTAAATGTCTATCGATAGAGTGATGGTTAATAATTTACAGTGGATAATCATACTCTGGAATACTATGAAACTACTAAAAATTGATGAATCTTTATGCAGTTGTATGGAATGATCTCTCTCTCCCTCTTCCTCCCTCCCTCCTTTCCTTCTCCTCCCCTCCTCCCCTCCTCCTCCTCCTCTCCTTTCTCCCCTCTTCTCTCCCTCTCTCTTTCATTCTCACACACACACTCCTCACTTTAGTAATTCCAAAATGAATGCAGCTCCCTACATACACTTGCCCTTGCACAGGCTGTTCCCTTTGAACATCTCCACCTTCCTTATTGTATTAATTTCTACTCATCCTTCAAGACTCATCTCAGAGTATCATCTCCTTTAATAAGTATTTCCTGACTCCTCTGGCCAGGTAGGACAGGTGCTCAACGTTTGTTGACTAAAGAAAACAACACCTACATTTTGTATATTCTAAAAACTTGCCTGAAACTTCATTCTAAAAACTAAGTGATATCTACCCTCTTTCTACTCTCATATCCAATGTAATTTGTATATCACAAGTTCTACTATTGGCCTTTCTCTAGCAATCTTAAACAACATCTACTTGGAAGTGTGTGCAGTGAAGAGTAACTTTTTAAACTGCCATATTGAGATAATTAGCACAACATACAATTCACCCATTCAAATCACACAATTCAATGTTTTCTAATATTTACAGAGGAAGAATTATTATTTTTCTTAACAACACTAAAAATTGTCTGAATTTAGAAACCATCAATTTGCGGTTACTATAAGATGTAACACAGAGGCAGTTAAAAAAAGCAATTATTATATCTTATGTAATTGATTTAAAATATTTAATTAAGAAAATCCATCTGGGGACCATATTACTTGGGCTTACAGGAATAAGAAAGAAACCTACACTACTTTTAAGCTCTCAAATGTTAAAAAAAAAAAAAAAAAAAAGAGGCATCTCTAAGGCTCAACAAATATTTGTTGAATGAATAAAATTTCCAACTATTTAGTAAATACTTCTAACAGAAATTATCCTATTCTTCATATTCAACATGTTCCGAATGGAACTCATTACTTACCAGTTTCCTTTGAAACTTCTTCAATTCCTATTAATGGCACTGGGATCTCCCTAAATCGTTTTTGTTTTATTTTTTTTAATTTTATTTTTAGTTGCAAGTATACAATACATCGCTTAGACATTTATATAGTTTATAAAATGATCCCCCTAATTGCTCTTTCTCTCTCTGGCTCTCTACCTAGCCATTACATTAATGCTAACTGCATTCCCTATGCCATGCTCCCCATCCCCGTGACCATTGGTCAACTATTAATTTGTACTCTTTAACCCTTCACCCCATTCTCCTAGCCCCCCAATCACCTTCCCCTCAGTCCATCTAATTATCCTTTCTATTTTTGAGTCTATTTTTGATTCGTTTCTTCTTTTTGTTCCTTAGATTCTGCATGTAAGTGAAATCATATGGCATTTATCTTTCTCTGACTTATTTAATTCAGCATAATAACCTCTAGGTCTATCCATGTTGTTGCATATGGTAGGATTCCATTTTTTAAGTGGCCGAGTAATATTCCATTGTATATATGAACCATGACTTCTTTATGCAATTGTCTGTTGATGGCCATTTAGATTGCTTCCATATTTTGGCTGTTGTAAATTGTGCTGCTATGAACACAGGGGTACACCGACCTTTACAAATTATTGTTTTGGTTTTCTTTGGATAAATATCCAGAAGTGCAACTGCTGGGTTAAAAGGTATATCCATTTTTAATTTTTTGAGAAACCTCCAGACTATTTTCCACAGCAGCTTATACCAATTTGCAAACCCATCAACAGTGTATGAGGGTTCCCTGTTCTCTGCAGCCTCGCCAACATTTGTTCTTTGATTCATTGATGACAGCCATTCTGACAGGTGTCAGGTGATATCTCATTGTGGTTTTAATTTGCATTTATCTGATGATTAGTGACCTTGAGCATCTTTTCATATGTCTATTGGCCATCTGTATTTCCTCTTTGGAGAAATACTTGTTGAGGTCTTCCACCCATTTTTAAACTAGATTGTTTTTTTGTTGTTGAGTTGTATGAGTTCTTTATCTATTTTGGATATTAACCTCTGATCGGATCTATCATAAGTGAGTATTTTCTCCTAGTCGGTTGTCTTTTTGTTTTGTTGGTTTTGTCATACAAAAACTTTTAGTTTGATGTAGTCCCATTTCTTTTTCTTTTGTTTCCCTTGTTCAAGGAGCTACATCCAAAAATTAATTACTAGTAGCAATATCAGAGAGATTACTGCCTATGCTTCTTTCTAGAACTTTTATGGTTTCGAGTTTTACATTTAAGTCTTTAATCCATTTTGAGTCTATTGTATATGGTGTAAGAAGGTGGTCCAGGTTTTTTTTTTTTTTTTTTTGCATGTATCTGTCCAGTTTTCCAAGTACCATTTATTGAAGAGACCATCTTTACCCCACTGTATATTCTTGCCTCCTTCGCCATATATTAAGTGAGAGTACAGGTGTGGATTTATTTCTGGGCTCTCTATTCTGTTCCAATGATCAATGTATCTATTTTTATGCCAGTACCATGCTGTTTTGATCACTGTAGCCATGTAGCATAGTTTGATATAACGTAGTGTGATACCTCCAACTTTGTTCTTCTTTTTCAAGATTGCTGTGGCTATTCAGGGTCTTTCATGGTTCCATTTTAGGATTATTTGTTCTAGCTCTCTGAAAAATGCCACTGGTATTTTAATAGGGATTACACTGAACCTATAGATTGCTTTGGGTAGTATGGCCATTTGAATGATGTTGATTCTTCCTAACCATGAACGTGTATATGCTTCTATTTATTTGTATCTTCTTCAATTACTTATAGTTTTCTGAGAACAGGTCTCTTACCTCCTTGGTTAATTTGATGCCCAGGTATTTTATAGTTTTCGATGCAATTGTAAATGGGATTGTTTTCTTAATTTCTCTTTCTGAAAGTTCATCAGTGCTTTATAAAAATGCCACTGACTTCTAAATATTAATTTTGTATACAGCTACTTTACTGAATTCATTGATCAGTTCTACCAGTTTTTTGGTAGAATCTCTCTCAGTCATTTTTGATACCTGGCGCTCCTTCATTCTGTCATTATTCTCTAGTTTCTACTTGCAATTTTACAGCTGCAAATGCACTCAGGACACAATTCCCCTCCTCTACTCAGCCCACCTGAAACTTTCTTCAAGTTAGCCTCTTGGTGTTTTGATTCATGTGGTGTGAACCAACAGTTTAAGTCTCAATACAAACTCAGTTCACAACCATACTGAGTCTGCCTCATCATATAAAAAACCCTAATATTCTTTTATTAAGATAACCAACAATAAGTTTTAATAAATATTTTAAAAGATGCCTCTTGAAGGAGACATAAACCTCCAGTATAATGTATTTTTCTCACTAATACTTATTATCCATAACTAAATCTATTTTTCTTATCTCCCAAATTGGATTAGAATGCTAATGTAATACTGGAGACTCCCTTTTAATCACACACCTTACAGACACTGTATGTATTTTTGGCATTGCAAATCAGTGAGCCATTCAGGAATTTGCTCTAACTTTCCTGATCTATCAGGTAGTATAAAAAAAATAATGAATACATCTTAGAACTGTAACAGAGTGTAAATTATTCTCTGCAATAAATTCTGTTTGTGTAAGATTTCTCTGCCCTTTGCTATTATTACCCCTAGGATTTACTAGTTAAGAGTTTCTTGAAATTTACATTCATGTTCTTATTTTTAGACTGATAGGCATAACAGATGTAGATTAGCTTTTTTTTTTAAAAAAAAAAGATTTTTAAACAGTGAAGCTTTAATTGAAGCATTAGAAATTCACTAATTTGATGTGAAAACCATGCTCCAAAACTGAGGAGAAAAACACTAAAAATATAGCATTTGGATTTTTTAATGCACTAAAAACAAACACACAAACAACAAAACAAACCAGTTACTGAAATTAGAAGAGGCTTATCAGCCTGCAACTCTATTGCAAAAGTCTGTTGTTGGCAATAGCCTGAACTTACTTCAGTTTTTAAAAACTACCTCTAATACTCAGAGTTCTTTTTTGTCTTTCAGTTACAAACATAACTGCCTACCAGCAAACAATTTTTAGTCAAATCCACCCTCCCAACACCACCAAGGATTCTGATTAATTTTATAATAAGTCAGAAATAACATAGACAATACCACACCTTAGGAGAGTCCTTGGGAGAAAGCACAACTTTCTGAAAGCTCCATGTTCCTCTGTAACATCGAAATTTAATTGAAAAAAAACCCACTGACCCTATGATGGCTTTGTGCTTTTTCCATTAGACAGAATTAAATCTCTAGCCTCAAGATGTCCATGAGGTTGTGAGAGGCAAAGGTTCCAGTCTTTCAAATCCTGGAGATTCCAATAGGAAGCAAGCAAGAGGGTTATTTCATCAATATTAAGAGCTTTTATCCTGTTTACTTCATGCCAGTGCAACAGTTAAAGTCACATTTTTCTGGCTGTGCTCTCTTAGGAACTCTCCAAGGTTCTGACCCTTAATGGTGATCTAGTCACCCAGAGAACATTCAGAAAACCAAAGTCCATGAAAAACAAGGTGGGCTCAGTGGTCCTCTGCCATTTCTATATCTTGATTCTAATATCTCACACCTTCTTTGGCTTACTTTGATCATTTCAACCCATCTCTGGTTTATACCTGCCTCAGAGTACTCACGGTACATCACCAAATCCTGTGAAATTCCTACAGTAGCTGGATCTTTTCTTCCTGTTTAAACCATTCTCCCAAGTCCACTATTTTAGGAACAGATTCAACAAATTGTGGGAAAGGATCAGATTAAGTTTAACCTTTATCTGTTTGGTGAGATTATCTCCAATGGTGCTGGAAAAAAGTATTTTTTTCAACAGTTTAAATATCTCACTACACTCAATTCTTGCTTTCTTGCTTTCGGAGAAGCTGGATCTAATTCTTATTTTTGCTCCCCTAAAGGTCAGGTGTTTTTTCTCTGGGCTTCTTTCAAGATTTTTTATCTTTGATTTTCTGTAGTTTGAATACAATATGCATTTATCCTGCTCAGTGTTCTTTGAGCTTCCTGGATCTGTGGTTTGATGTCTGACATTAATTTTGGGGGAAATTCTCAGTTATTGTTGCTTCAAATATTGCTTTTGTTACTTTCTTCTCCTCCTTCCCAATTATATGTGTTACACCTTTCATAGCTGTCCTGCAGTCTTTGGATATTCTGGTTCCATTTTTTTCTTTTTACTCTTTCTTTTCCTCTTTTTCAGGAGTTTCTCCTGACATATCTTCAAGCTCAGAGATTCTTTCCTCAGCTGTGTTCAGTATAATAATGAGTCCACCAAAGGCATTATTTGTTTTAATTACAATGTTTTTGATCTCTACCATTTCTTTTTGATTCTTTCTTAGAATTTCTATCTCTGTTTATATTGTTCATGTTTTGCAAGGTCTACTTTTCCATTAGAGTCCTTAGTATATTAATCATAGTTGATTTAACTTTTCAGTTTGATAACCTAACATCTCTGTCATATCTGAGTCTGGTTCTGATGCTTGCTGTTTCTTCAAACTATGTTTTTGGCTTTTTAATATGATTTATAATTTTTTGTTGGAACCAGATATGATGTACTGGGTAAAAGGAACTCTGGTAAATAGGCTTTTGTATCTATTTTTTTGTGGTGATCACATGTGGGAGAAAAGGGAAACATTTTATAGTTCTAAAACTCACAAAAGTGTAGAGTCCTCGACCCTCACCCCCATGACTGACCTCACCTGGAGTTTTTAACTCTCAGACTTATCCACACTGAGCTTCTAGCAACTCATCATTCATGTTTCCCTACTTCAGTACTGGTTCCTGCAAAGGTTTCTGCTTGTGGGCTCCTGCTTGATAAGATGTGACTCCCTGCATTCACTTGTCTGTCTCTACAGTTTTGGAGGTAGTGGTGTGCCCTGTGATTGTTAAATTTTTAGTGTGTTAGGATGAGATGGTAACTTTCAAGTTCTTTACATGCCAGATCATAAACCAGAAAAAAAATATTTCAAATGTATAAATTCCTAAGACTGTTTCCTCCTTCCCAGAAAGTGCTCTGAAGCCCCCGAACCAAGGAGGAAAAAGAAAAAGATAAGGGTAAGAAATTGAGCACCAGTAAGAGTTCTGTTCCAATTATGCCTAACAGAATCACTCACGTTACCTAGGCCATTATGAGAAGGGAAAGAAAAGATAGTTTACAACATCCCGACTGCTATATCATTTCTCCAATAGGAGGTACATGTGTGTGTGTGTGCGCGCGTGGGGTGTTTCAAAGAACTGTTAGAATTAACCCCAAAAGAACACCTGGAATCTGATCTCACTCTCCCACACTCGTCTGCCCAGCACTAGTTTATGCTGCCTCAATATATTCCTTTGGTGAAAAATAATCAGAAAACATGATTTCCTTGAGAAATTGAAAGTCTTTCAAAAACAGTTTTATAGAAAAACAAAGAACTAGCTCAAACATTTTATATGCATATTAAAGAAGAAAAACTTTGATTTTATTTCCTATGGATTTTGCACATACTGGATGGGAAGTGGAAGGGAGAAAGCATTATGTGGTATTTGCCTGGTACTGGCCCAGGGTTTTCCTCTAATTCCTCCCTAGGGAGGGTAGGAGGTGGTGTGGGTGTCGGGCAGAACTGCAAAATGGCTAGAGCACAGGCTCTGGAGTTATAACGACTGGGTTCCAAATTCAGTACCACCACTTATTGACCTTGGGCGAGCTATTTTTCTGTATCTTGGTCTTCTCAGTTGTAAATAGAGATAATAACTGTACTTGCCTCAAAAGTTTTCTATGAAGATTAAATAATTAGGTTTAAACATTTAAAATAAAACTTGGCACATAGTATCATCAGCAGAAATTCTTGTCAATTCTTAACCTCAAAATTTATCCTGAAGCTGACTGCTCACTACCTACCACCTGCACCAGCACTTCCTGAATTCAAGCCACCACCATCTCTTGTCTGGACTTTGGCAATTGTCTTAACCAGTCTTCCTGTTTCTACTCCAATTCTACTTCAGTCTGTTCTCCAGACAGAAGTCAGAGGGACCACTTAAAAACTAAGTCACACTATGTCATTCCATTGCTCAAAAATGTCCAAAGGCTTCCAGCCTTATTCAGTATAAAATCAAAGTTCTTTACCATGGTCGAAAAGGCCTTACATGATCTCACCCATTCCTGTTCCCTCCCCGGCTTGTTTCCCCATCTCCTACCACCTCACTCTGCTCCTTGCCACATAGGGTTCCTACCGCGATTAGGACTTTGCCTTGATATCCATAATGATTTCTTTCTAATCTAACTGAGGTCTCTGTTTACATGTCCACTCATCAGAAAGGCCTCCCTCTAACCACTGCTCAGGGAGTCCACTTTTCCTCTCCTCTGCTTTGTTTTTCTTTTTAGCACTCTTCACTATGTGCCATTTTATATATTTGTTTATTTATTGTATTTCTTCCTCTCTTAGAATGTAAATAAAGTTATTTGAGGACAAAGACTGATTTTTTTCTGTATCCCCTGGATCTAGAACAATGCTTGGTATATAGTGATTAAATATATATTTGTTGAATTAATAAGTGAATAAATATTCACGATTATTATCCTGTGACATTTTTTTATAACAGATTATTCCAACACCCTCCAAACAGGGCTTTATGTTTCTAATTCATTATACACCACCAGATATTCTTACTAAAACATTGCTTTCATAATGTCATTCCTCTGCTCAAGAACATTCCTCTGACCTCAGCAGTTCCTCAGTGTGCTGTTACATGTTAACAGATATTAAATGAAGAGAGAGACTTGGTGATTAAGAAAGTGTGAAAAATATAGGATGAGAGAAATTTATTTTACCACAGAACTTCTCAGGGTCTTTAATTTACAAATGTGCAGTGTAAATCTCCTGGAGAAGAATTTAGTATTTCCCACTGTTTGTGACTACAGAATGAATCAAGAAGCAGGTCAAAAACTAGCTTTTGTTAAATAAAATGTAGGAAATGCTATAGCCTGTAAAAGCATTTAAGACTATATTCAAAAGTTTCCTTTCCCCATCCCTCTTCCACATTCTGTGGGTTCTCTTTCTTATCAATAGAGCTTATTAAGAAAAAACATCTTAAACTGCAGATATATGTATTGGCATCTATCTTTGAAAAGAAGAGCCTTTCTGTGCTTCTAACCTACTTTAATTTTCCTTTTGATCCATAAATAACTTTGTTCTTTAATGAATATGTTATCTTTTGAATCTTTTGAATCTTTTGTCTGTATACCGTATAGACTCTCATAGTTCATTCGGTATTCTTAGACTTATCTTAATAATTAGTATCACAAATTCAGCAAGATACAGACCATGCAAAGTGGACACACCTTGCTAGAAATTAATCCTGAAAATCACATTGGATAACACAGCTTGGAAATTAAACCTATTAGGTTCAGGTTTTGGAAAGAATGTCTTTCTTTACTGATACTATAATCTTATATGGTATGCTTATTGTAAAGAGGAACTTTCTCTAAATTATATTATGAACTGCAAACATTTTATGTAACTGAATACTCAACATTTTTTTTCATGACAATAGTAAGAAGCACTGTTTCCCGAAATCAATGTGTTCATTACTGAAAATCTCTAAGGAAGGACTTTGTCTATAAGAATTCGAAAAATGGATCCAAAAGAGGTATATTTCAGGGTACCTGTCTGCCATGCCTTTTTGGGAGAATCCTCACTCATAATATAAAGTAGCTTTGTTTTCTTCTATGTATATCTATATGCTCTACCTCTCTCTCCAGGCCTTAGCTAACTGGTAAAGGGGTACATACCTGACCAAAAATAACTGCAGTAAACGGTTTTCATCCTGATTAAGAATTCAGTTTTTGTCAGATAAAATCCCCACAGTAATCATCATTTTAAAAGAAGAGCTTAAACACCAATGTATATGAATATGTGTCTTTGAACAGAAAGACTTTTCTGGGTCCCCATCAATGGACTGCCACTTCTTCTCATCCTACAGATATAAGGCTTCATTTATCACAGAGGAAAATGAATTTCATACCAACTCCAGAGATAAGCTTGATTAAGTCTCTGTGTAATCTCACTTCCCCTGTTAGTGACAGGTTTAAGAATGGTATATTCCCGTGGTTTCTCCTTCTTATTAACAGAGTTTATTAACCCAAACAAATCTTTTAACTGCAAATCTGGCCAATGAAACATGAGGGGAAATCGCTCATTTCCAGAGCAGATTTTAGGAAAATGTTTCTCACTCAAGAAAGAAAAAGCCACAGGAAGAAAGAAATGGCCACTTTCTTCTCTAAATGTTGTACCTGGACGTGATGCCTGGAATGGCTGTAGCCATTTTACTAAAGATAAAGCTGATCTGAGCCTGGTAGAGTGAAGGGATGCAGAGAACCTGAGGTTCTTGATGGTACTGTTGAGCCTCCAAATCAACCAACTCTAAAGGCTGCCCTTCTTCTGGACTTCCTGTTATAGCAGATAATACATTTCTTCATTTTCCAGACAATGTGAATCAGGTTTTTATTACTTGTAGCTGAAAGGTTGCTGTATCAGAGGGGATACTATGACCTGGACTGAGTTAAGTGAATCAGATTCCTTCTCTTGGGGAATACTAAGGCTGAGAGATAAAGAAGGAAGCTGCCAGTTAGTTGTGAGGAACTGAACTGAAAGAGTACATAAAAACAGAGAACCTGTATCAGCCATTATAAAAGGAATAAGCAGAGGAAGCCAGTCAGGAGAGAGAAGAAAGAGAGGTATGTAGTAAGAAGCGAAGAAGTCATTAGAAATAAGACTGTTCCTTTAAGAAAAAGACATTCTTTTAGCTTCCTATTTCCTATGATGCCTAGCTAAGCTTTTCTTACCCATGAATTGCCATGAGATATCTCTGTAGCCTTACACTGTATTTCCCCTCAAGGCTGCTACTTAACAACCCCTGTCTTAGGACACATGAGAGAAGATGGAAAAGGGAAAGTCAAATTAGAACTAAAACTGCAAATTAAAGGGGCCGAAAATAACAGAAGAGGGACAAAAGAATGGCGCTGATGGTAGTAAAATTTAACAAATAAGATTATACAAGTAAATAAAAAGTGAACAAAATAATCACGTAATCAGTATCAAACAAACTTGCCACTCAAAAAGAATAAATCATGTAAGTGTCAAAGATGTTCTGTACATAGCAAAAAGGTATTCAAGTCAGCATTAGGGGTTCAAATCCTTTTTGGACACATTTTTACCTTTTGTTTATTTTTATGCTTTAGGAAAAGAATACCAGGGCTTAACATTTTCTCTGTGCAACTCTCTCCTATCTTGTGCTTCTTTCCTCCATCCAGCCACCCAGGACCCACCTGAGTTCTGCTAATATTACCCCACATTGGTCCTGATTACACTTCACCGGGGTTACTGTAATACTTGTCAAGGTAATCACCATAGCTCCGGAATCTCCAAATTCCAATACAAATTAGTTTTCCAAAGCAGAAACCTGAATATGTCATTCCTCTACTTAAAATTAACTCTTCCATGTTTATGGCATTCAGCTCAAGTTACCCCTTAGCTTAGTTAGTATACAGAATCTCCATAATGTGTAGTTTTAACCTATCTTTTATGTCCTTATTATCTCTTCCTGTTACCATCTCCTCCTACTGTCCACCTTTCCTCCCCCATTTGCTTCGGTCAACCTGAACTGCTTTGTTCTCCATATAAACCTCATACTTTTCTAATTCTGTACTTTAGCTCATGTTGCTACCTTCATCTGCAACTAAGCTCTCCTCATTCTAAATTCTCTTCCATTCTTGTAGGCAGCACTAAGAAGAAATTTTTTAAGGAAGAGCAGCATCTTCTAATAAATTGGCATATGAATGGACTAGAATAGATATATACAAAATCATTTTAAGGGCTACAAAGTCAGCAATACTTTACCTAACAGGAAGATAGAATGTTGCCCAAATCAGAATTTATTAGCAAGATCAGCAGTAATCTAAGTACTATCCAGAGGTTTACGTCAGAGAGACAAGAGCCTTTCAATAGTCCTTCCAGTTCCAACTCAAATACCATCTCTCTCTCTCTCTCTCTCTCTCTCTCTCTCTCTCTCTCTCTCTCTCTCTCACACACACACACACACACACACACAATCCTGCCTTGCTCTTTAAGCTTTATCATTTTTATATGAATAGTCTCATTTATTCCAACAGACCTGAAAGCAGAAAACCAAATGTTATTCAATTTGTAGTCCACAGCACTAAGTACAGTGATTTATAAGGATCAGATGCTCAATAAATATTTGCATAAATTTATTCTTAGACTATTGCAGAATAAACAAGACACTGAGATCTCCCTTTCTATCTTCAGGTTAAAATAATAGGAAGGCCTTACAGAGGGTTTCTATTTCTCTCTCAAAGGGAGTCTGAGCTAAACATCTAGTTCAGAGTATAAAAATACAATTAAAATGTGTGATGATATTATGTTAAGGGAGGAATAGAAATTTCTGAGAAAAATAAAGTTAAGAAAATTGAATGGGAATTGAATTGGGCAACTAGCATAGTAGCAAGTCAAGTCAGAGTTTCATAACATGATTATTTTATTTAGAATGCCAAAATTGCTAACGGTAAAGGTCATACATTATGTGTATGGCATACTGGAAAACAAAATTTCAGATTCGATATTTAAAAAATGTTAACAAATGCAAATCAGAAACAAATTGAATGGGCTATTTATTTTGCATTATGATAACTTATCCCTGTTTCTTTCCATTAATGAGTTTCTCTAAAAAGAGATTTAAAAAATGTCAGTTATCTTCAAATACAATGGTAAAATAGACACTGGTGAGTTATACATTTGGAGAATGGGAACAAACTAGCTTGAAGTCACATAATAACCATGATGAAGTATCCTTAGAGAAGGCCTACCAGCATTTAACTATACTAAACAAAATTATATACACATGACTACATTTAGAATCTTAAAACGTCTTAGTATATTTAAAAAATAACACATTTTCTAGCAAATGAATAACTAGAACTATTACTAAGAGAGAAATGGTTAAAAGCAATACAAATGTTTCTGGCTATCTTGGTCCATTACTGAGTTCAAAACAGTAATCATCAATGTAGGAGAGTCAATTCTCTCAATTCCTTAATAAATATTTACAGAGTATTTATAATATTCTGTGGGCTAAGCACTCTGCCAGTTTGTATTGAAAATACAAACGTAAATAAAAAACATTTTTGCCTCTAAGGAGTTCAGTCTAGTAAGGGAGACAGACCTATAAGTATATAATTATAAAATGGCCAGTACAGCATTGAGAAATATGCAGAAGCCATTATGAGACCATAGAAAAGTGACCTCTGCCTACCATACCTAGCATGAGGGAGTTAAGCAAGACTTTTTCAGGCCATTGCTCTTTCAATAACATCTATTACCACTATCACCATCATCAAAAAACCCCTCTGTATACACAGCCAAAAAAGTTAGCAGCAGGTTCCCCACAGAGATTTTAAGCAATAGTTAATATAAAATATAGAAATGAAAAAATTACTGTTATCCCTGACCTATATAAAGAAGTTTAAGATGTCAGATTTTACTGGTAGATAGGTAATTAAAGAAGAAAACATTTCTAAAGTGTAAAAATCTTTAAAAATCTGTTCCTTACATATCATTTATCATATATTATAAATATATTTATTAATATATGAAGGATCCATTGATAAATCTAAAAATTGCTGCACTGCAGAATGTTAAGTATTTTGATTAAATTTTCTCTCAAAGGAATTTGTATTCTGAAATCAGATTTCATACTTATAATTACCTTCTAAAGGATCTGTGTCTATAGTGAGAAATAAAAGCAGTCCTTACCTGGGAGGGAAATGTCACCTCATGTAAAATATAAAGTCTTATTTTTGATGAGGCTTTTGTACTATACTTCTTTTAAAAGTGTGAAGCTGATGGGTGTACAGATTCTTAATACGACAGAACAGATGGACATGGTTAGTGAAACATGGAGAAGACTGAGGAGAAGAGGCAGTTGATGACAAGCAGAAAAATGTACAATTCTCACTTGCATTTAGGTGTGGAGAATTAATTTAAAAGCTACTTGAGATGCCTGTCTTAGAATTGTAAAACATACAAAAAAAAAGTTACTTTATGCCTGTTAAATGTAGCATATTAAAGAATTTACCTTTCATTTGAAATAACTCATATTTGAGTTTTTATATAGATAGAACTACAAACAGGTATCAAGTGACAAAAATCATACAACTAAGTCAAGAAATAAGCAAAGAAAAAGATGCAGGTAAACAGTACCTATTTTGGCTAAATAAGTTGACAATGGTCAAATACTGTTTGAATACTAAGGACTCAAATCTTGGAGCATTCTATATTGCACAGAGTAAAAATTTGCAGATAGGAGACCATATAACAACCAGAGAGTTCAACAAGCAAATGAAATGATGTTTAACAGAAAAAAAGGAAATCAGCTACTCTAATCCTGATGTTTAGATTTTTTTCCTTTTTGTTTTTCTATAAGGATTTGCTCTATCATTGGAGTTTCTAAGAGTTTTTTCCTCTCCTCTAAACATATTTATTTTGTACTGAAAAATACTGAAATAACACAGCAGAAATTCCTTTGAGAATAATAAGATCATTGTTATGGAGCCAAAAATATTTGCTAACATATTTTATAGAGATGTTTTTGTTAAACAATTTCTATTTTTGCTTTCCCCAGTTTTTTGTTTCAAATTCTTAACAATGGATCCTATCTTATAATTGACTTAAGAATTCTAAAACACATATACAGGTGCCAAAGAACAGCTAATTAATAAAATGGAATAAAGCAAAGTGAAATAATAAGTGTTTAATCTATATAGATATCATAAATCAGATAACATGAAGTGGAGGAAAGACAGATCTGAGAAGGGAAAAAGACAACTCACATTCCAGAAACCTCTCTGCTTGCCCTACAATGATCCCAAAATTATTGGTAGAACAATTTGGTACTGGCACTGAGACTGGATCGAATCTACTTTCTGATACGATTTTTTTTTTGGCATAAATCTGCATCTTGTTGCTATTACTGACCATTCCTCACTATTTTAAGTTCTTAGTAAGCTTCTATGCAAGCCACTATACATTTATGTCTGTAACTAATCTGATCTCCATCCTGTAAGGAAGACCAAGCCCTCATTAAACCACAGTGTTAGGAGCCTCTCTCTGAAAATTTCAATTCCCTTTCCCGCTGTGATTTTATCTTCTTTCTCCTACTGTTGGAACAAATTCTAGAGGAAGGATGGTGTCAGGTTGAGGGACAAGCTGCTAATCATTTCAGAGTTGAGAAAGAATGAGAGACTGCTTTTCTTATTCAGTAGTTTCCAGAACAATTCAAGAAATGACAATATTCAAATTCAAGTTTGAAGTTGTTTTTATAATGTATATACTGTGATTGAAAGATCTTCAAATTGCCTTTTCAGAAATGAAGCAACAATGTCTTTTCCTATTACCTCTACTATTAAGTGGTTTCCTGTTTGTCCTGCTCTTGGGGTAGCCTTCCTGGTGGAGGTTTGGAAGGATAGTTGGTCACAGGGCTGCCAGTCAAGTTACCGAGCTCTCTATCAGTATCGCCAAGCAAGAAGGAAGAGAGGCTGCTGTGTGTTTCTGGAAATTTTCTTCTTGGAGCATCTAGAAAGACTCAGGTTAAATTTCAACGGTTGGTTCATGGAAGCCAAGTCATGGCTTGAAGCTCCTTCTTGGGTCTGTGGGTGCAGACACAAAGGTGATGATCAAGGCTCTCAAACTGCCAAAAGTTGGCTCAGAAAGGTCTCCTGCCCAGTTTGGGCCAAGAGTTTTAAAAGAAAAAAGTGAGATATTCTGACTTTAAGGATCTGTAGGGACTAAGAGATGGAACACAACCACGAGTAAACAGAATATCCAGTCTCAAGGACCCAAGTTTAATGAAGGAAAGAGAGAGCTGAAATACAATGTTTTAGCACTATGACTATGTGAGGAAGGTGTTAATGGAGCAGGGTAAGTTAGCACCCAACTCTGTTCAATCTTTTGAGAACTTCCTTCTTTTCTAAAGCACTGTCCCAATCTTTAATTTAGACTCCAGAGTCCTTCAGGTCCTCTATAATACAATATTACCAATATTGCCAGTCCATATGAAATTAGTCACACTTCCATAATTTCATGTATCATTCCTAATATCAAGAATATTCTCCAGTACTCAATTCTTGTCTTTACATATTCAAACTATGTAGCAACATACCATACTGCAGGGGTTCTCACACTTAAGTGTTCGCAAGAATCACAATGAGAAATTGCAGAGTCCTGGATCCTTGACCCAAGAAATCTGATTCAGCAGGTATGGTATGAGACCTAAAAATATTTTTATATAATTTTTATATAATTTATATATTTTCATATAATTTATGTAAATTATATACTTATATAATTTTTATTATATTACATATTATATAATTTATATAAATTACATGATTTATATAATGTTTACATAAATATTTTTATATAAGTTTTCAATATAATTTTGGTATCTGAAGTTTACAAAACATACTTTGAGAACCACTATCATAATGGTTAAGAGCATCAAGACTCACCTGGGTTTGAATCCTATTCCATTATTAACTATGTTATCATGGTTAATACCACTGAGTCTCCCCTTCCTTATCTACATGAGGATAATAAAAACTCATCCACCTATGTGAGGTTTAAATGGGATAAGACGTACAAAGCAGTCAGAGTATGTGGCATATAGTAATTATTCAATAAATGTCAGTTATTGTTATTTGCATTGTTAAGAATAATGTAAAACTCAGCTTTTCTAATAAAGGTCATCTGAATCTGGTTGATTTTGTCTCTTCAAGAACCTATATTAGTTAAATGCCCTGTGACACAAAATCAAGTTACTCTCATTCACATATAAGGGGTTCATGTTTTTCATAATAATTTATTTAAAATTTGAGTGATAAACCAAGGCAGCCCATAGCCCAAAGATGATATTAATGACATATCATGTATTACCAGGATTCTCAGTAAAACTGCAGTGTAGGAGATTTGAGTTTGGTGCTCTAGGCTCTAGCAATTTCTGTCATTCTCTCTCTGCTGTCCCAATCCCCTCCACATACAAGTCACCCATTTGACTATAAAGAAGTTGAAAAGTTAGAAGTGATTAATTTTGTCCATAGCTCCCTAGCCACCAATTTCTCATAGATTTAGTGTAACCAATGACAAGACTGTAAGTTTATGTGTTTTTGTGTTAACTCAGGATTTGGTTATATATGTAAAACAATGAGCATATATATAAAACAATGTATATATAACTATATACATACATGTTTATATATAATATTTGTTCCTTTTATTACTGTAAGTTTTTCAGTATATACTCAATAAATTTGACAGATTTTTTTTAAAAAGTGTGTCTCCATGAGATCTTAGAAGCGCTCATGCATCATTTCAATCATAAAGTTATATGGGATATATATTTGTATAAAAAGCTGATATTGGGTTCTTGGTACAGCTAATAATTATTTTTATGTAATTCTGGAGTAGTAAATTATTTCCATCAAAATTATCAGCTTACCAAAAGAAAACTACAGAGTCTGCAAAGTCATCCTGGCCAGAGTAATATATTTGCTACTGACAGAGCCAAAATCACAACTTACTATACTGAAACAAATTAATTGAACTGAAGTGTCTGCCATATTGTAAGAGCTAAATGCACACCTGTTCAATGAATGAATAAATGTACAAGCAATGGTTACCTTTATACACACCAGCTGTACTAAAAAGAAGCACATTATTTTATCTTAAAAAAAAAAAAACACTAAAAACAAGTCAGTTTCCCAATAGATCTCAGTTAAGGCTATCTAATTACTACAGGTCACTATATAAGTAACTCAAATTTAAATTATCTTTAATTTATCCTAGTGAATTAAAGACCAATCTTCCACACATATAATATGTGACCTATTAACTTGAACTCAGAAGCGTTCTTAACACAAGACAAAAAGAGATTGGCTAAAAGCAGTAAAAATCAATTTTATTTTTATATGTAAAATCAAAGGTAGAGAATATAACTTCTCTATGCTGAAACTCATAAAGAAAGGGTATTATTTCTAGAAAACTCAAGCTCATTGAGACCAGCCATATTATTAGGTAAACATAAAAGTAGAGCTCACTTTGGTTTTAACACTATTGAATACAACTTTACTTTAAGCTTATTATTTTTACTTTCATTTACCTTGTATAATTTTATAAAAAAACATTTTTCCTATTTTAAACATAAAATAACAGGGGAAAACAAGCAACGTGATTAATTCAAAGAATTTATATTTTGATGTTTGAATTATTAAAAGTCTGAAGAGAAAAACAGGAAGAGGTTGAAAATGATTATTTAAGAAGATAAAAAAATGTTTATATTTTTAGATATTGATGCCTAGCACTTTCTTCAAATTAATAATTATGCCAAAGGTTTTATAATGCTACTAGAGCATTATTATTATAATTTCTGTAATAGGTAAACAATAAATATTTTCAAAATGATAAGCAAGAAGTATTTCTTCTTTTTAGGGGAATGCAATCTTCATAAGAGCTATTTCTTACTGACTTTCAACAGAGGTCAAAAATTTTCTCTCAAGGTCTTAAACAATACTAAGTAGAATATACAACTAATGCTAATTGTAGTCATGTTTCTATATCTGCATTGTCCTATACCATTTATAAAACACTATCACATACATTATATCACTTAACCCTCATGAATGAATGAATGTTCATTTCTTTTTAGGTTACCCCAGCAAGCAAGTATTATTAGCCACATGAAGATGATATAACTTCCTAAGTACATAATAGAGCTAGGATAATAACATGAGTCTCCCGGTATCTAGTTAAGTGACTTTTCCACTATAATACCATAAATGTCAAGTATTCAAATACCTTCACTTGATTATCTGTGGTTATCTTGGTAGATAAGATGTTATCTGCTCTGGGGAAACAATTTCATAACAATATATTATTTTAGAACACAGTGGTCACCAGCTAAAGCATATGATGTATGATTAGCAGATTCAAAGTCAAAGTATAGACAGATACATAAAATATGTGCAAGGATCAACAAAATGCTGTCTTCACAGATGGAGAGACAAATGCACAGAAAAAAGAATAAAACTGTGTGACACTACTCTAGCCAGCTGCAGTATGCTGAAATGTAACAGGCACTAGAACACTGTAACTGACAAGCTACATATCAATTACAAAATATGTGTAGCCTGACAGAATTTAGGAAAGAGTAAAAAAGTATTCATTTTGCTGACTAACAATTCAAGAACACAAACACTGACTGAAAGACTCTAATTGGTAAACAAAACATATATTCTAGCAATAGGATACACTTGTCATAGCCTCCCATCTAGTTGGACTCTCTCCAAAAGATCTACATTCTCAATTGCAGAGCTCTCATATTTTTCCAAATGAAATATATTTATTTTTCCAATAGCAAAAGCTATGCATATTCGTTGTGAAAAAACTCCAAACAGAAACACACAAAGTAGAAATGAAAGCCTCCCACAAACCTGCCCCTCAAATACACAACTGTAGCTCAATTCATATTTTCTAAACTTTTCCCTATGTCTATGAAAATGTTATATATAATGAAATGTAATTGTATGTATAAATACATTTGTTAAATATATCAATATGAACCATACATTGTTTTAAGAACTAAATAGTAATAAATAATAATGTATTTGAAAATTTAATACCATACCTACTATTCTATAGTTTTTTAACTCCTAACAATTTCTCTTAACTTTACAGATTTCCTAATTCCAAGGATAATTCTTTCACAGATACATTTGATTCAGAAAGAGAAATTTCGTTTACTAAATAATATAAATAGAATAAACCATTTTTAAGATTCTAGACTTATTTTCACCTATAAATCCTAAAGACATTAAAATAAAAATGCTTCATTGCACAAAAGGAATATTTTGACTATCTAACATATAGTCTTGAATATCTGACATAAATCTAGCATTCAAATGAAAAAATATGATTAATGAAGATTTAATTTGTCATATGTCTAAGAAGGCAATTTATAACAAAAGCCTGAATATTTGGCTAAGCGATTTCATTCCTAGTCATTTATCTTAAAGAAATAATTATGAACATGTTCACAGACTTAGTTTCAAGGACATTCACGATAACATTGTGCAAACAGTGAGAAAAATCTAAATGTCCACCTACACAGACTTGGTTAAATACATTAGTAATGTTTAATGGATGTACCACACAGTGCTTTAAAAAAATTTAACAGTAATATATTTGACTTTAAAATATTTTAGTAAGATATCAAGGGGTATAGAAGTATACTTATATTTCTTAGAAAGTTAAACAAACACTATATGATCCAGCCATTCCATCCCTAGGATTTTAACCAGGAGAAAAGTAAGCATATATTTATACACACTTGTACATGAATGTTGATAGCAATTTTGTTGGTAATAGTCAGAAACTAGAACCACCTAAATATCCATCAACATGTGAATGGATAAACAAATTGTGGTATATTCAAACAAGGAATACAACTCAGTGCCAAAACACATGAACTACTGATACATGCAACACTGTGAATGAATCTCAAAAAAACTATGCTTAATGAAAGAAACCAAACAAACATGAGTACATACTATATGATTCTATCTATACAAAATTCTAGAATTCTAGAAGCTAACCTAGAGTGACAGAAAGCAGATAAGTGATTGCATAGGGATAAGGGGGAGAGGAACAGGTGGGAGGGGAGCATTACAAAGGGACAGAGGGAAACTTTGGAAGGTGGTGGACCCATTCATGATCCTGATTGTGGTGATGGTTGTATGGGTTAATACATATACCTAAATTTTCCTATTGAATAGTCTAAATGCATAGTTTATGATATGTCAACTGTACCTTCATAAAGCTGTCAAATACCCCAACATACACACATACATATACCCATATAATATTCTTATGCTATCATCCCACTGCTTTGTTTGAAATATAAAACACACATGAAAAAGTGCCTAAAATATTAACTTGCAGTTTAATGAGTTGCTATAATCACCTATAACCACCATGAAAGTCAAGAAACAGAATATTTCCAGCATTCCAGGAGCACTTCCCCCACATTCCCCTTCCTAATCACAACTTCCTTCCTCCCCAGAGGTAACCCTATACTGACTTTGACAGCAATCACTTCTTTTAATAAGAATTTTACTAAGTATGTATCCCCAAACAATATGGCTTTCTTTTTTTAATATTTTGAGGTTTTATATAAATTGAATGTGTGTTCCGTGTCTGTTTTCTTTTGCTTAACAAAATATTTTTAAGAATCATTCAAAGAGTGTACTACATTGGTGTTTGTTGCTGTATAGTATTTTGTTGTATGACTATATTACGGTGTATTTATTCACTACTGTTGGTGGACATTTCAATGTTTCCAGTTTGAGACTATTAAAAACAATACTACTATGTTAAGTGCATCCTGGTTTACATGTACATGAAAAGTGAAACTTCTAGGTCATATGGTATATTTATTTTTGACTTTACTTAATAATTTATACACTACCAACAGTATATTATCTTCATAGCATTTAATGCTACCTGAAAATTTATTTACTTTTACTTGTTAAATGTCTATCTTATTTATTTCCCCAGTGAAAGTTTTAATCTCCATAACAGCATGGACTTTGCCTGTCTTGTCCACTGTTTTACTCCTAGAACCTAGAACACTGAGACTGGAACAGAGCTTGACAACAACAGAGGCTGACCAAATATTTGCTGAATTATTAAAAGAAAAAAAAAATTCCAGGCCATTAGTAATTTCAGCCAGCACTAAGCAGAAAGACAACTTTGTTCGGCAACTCCAAAAATACTTATATATCATGTAATAAAAATGCTTACATAATAACTTAAATATGATTCTAACTATGGAAAACTATGTGTACATACAAAGAATAAACGTGGAAGAAAACAACCCAAAATTTAGGAATATTTATTTTGGGGTACTAAAGGGTCTTCTCCCCTCTCCCTACCTTCATTTCTACCTTTTACATATTTTCCAAAATTTCTTCAATAAATATATTACTTTTGTGAAAAAAGTAAATTTTAAAATATATAATAGCAATGAAAAAGAACGAACTACTGATGCATTTAATAACATGGATGAATCTCACAGACTTAAGGTTTAATAAAAGCAGTGGACGTAAAAGAAATTCAGAAACAGGAAGAACTAATCTATGGTGACAGAGTTAAGGCAAATGGTTACTCTTGTGGGGAAACTGCCTAAGAGAGAACACGAGGGAGTTTTCGAGGGTCATGGAAATGTTCTATACCCTGTCCTAGGAGATGGTCACCTAAGATGGCACATATGCAGAAAATTCATCAAGCTATGAACTTAAGATCTGTACATTTTATTACACATAAATTATATTTCAATTTAAAAAACATGTAAATGAAGAATGACTGGATGGAAACAAAACTAATTTTCTGCAACCATACTGTTTTTATTTCAGTTAAAATAGATAACAGAGGTCCAGAAAACATTTAAGTGTGTTAAATGAAGAAAGCTAACTTTGTAAATCAAATGCCTCATACCATGTAAAAGCAAAACCTTCTTGTGACAGTTTCTAAGTCTTTTAGTTTTCTTCTTCTTCAGATGCCTTCATATTTTGCAGCATGAGACATATTAAACATTTAGAATATCAGTTTAGATATAAACTAACAGGTGACTGTAGCAGAGCTTTTCTCATTTTATTCAAATCTGAACTTTCTGAAATTAGTGATGATAACATTGCTCTCAGCAATAGAAATGCTGAGAGCAGTCACTTAGAAAATGAGATATATGCCATGTGGCTAATATGTTATGTAATTTTTTCCTCTCCTTCTCAGTTCCTTTTGGGAAAACAGGATTTTCTATATTTCTTTGACACTGTGGAAGACATTAAATATAATGTCTTACTATAATGCTGATTTTTTTCCTCAAAGTATTGCCTACTTTTCATGAATTATTCAAAAATTATTAGTCCATTACCAAAAAAAATTGTTATTGAAAAATAAAATCTATTCATACGTTTGTAATGATTGCCTGACTACTACACATTTTAAAACACAATATGCCTTAAAAGCAAAACAAGTCCCATCTTACTCATTCAACAACCGAGTGTCAATTATGTGCCAGACACTTTACTGGATGCCGAAGGTATAGAAAATGAGTAAGATACAGATCCTGCTCCATAGAAAATCACAGTGCAATAAGAGATAGATAATCTGATAATGGTACTTTACAACAGACAAAACCAGGAGAATATGAATGAATTAGCTTTAGATTAAACTGGCAACTGTGCACAGAATAGACTGTTAAGGGAAACACTAGAGGCAAGAGAGCACTTGCAACGTTAATCATGAGCTAGAAGTAAATTAATAAGGGACTTAATTAGTGTTAACATAATGGAAATATAAAATAAAGAGCAGAAATGAGAAATATTTCAAAGAAAAATTTGTAAGACTAGACAGCGTTAAAACTAAATATAAACATAAAGAGGGATGGGCAAGAGATATTCAGTGGTGATAAGAATGGTCAAACACAAGAAGAGCTTACTTAAAAGAGAAGGTAATATACTCAGCTTTTAGTTTATTTTCCAGATATCAAGGCACAAAATAAGGATACGGAGGAGTTCAGGCTAACGTAAAGGCTCAGGTCAAAAATCATCTTCCTAGAGGCATTGAAGCCTTTAGAATACGAGAGTTTACAGTGAAAAAAATGCACAGAACTCCTCTTCTTAGGGTACAGGAAAATGAGATGTACACATCCTAAACACAGGAAAAGAAACTTGTCATGGAAGACAATTTCTAAGAAGAAGTGAGTCCTTGCTATGTGTCAAGTTGGTGCAGTGAAGACACAGAATGAGGACTAAAAAATATGGCCATTGGGTCACTGGTGACCTTTACCAGATGCAATATATTGCCACTGAGTTAGTAATTCAACACTCTGCAAATATTCTCTCTGCTTCTTAATGATTGTCTTTTTTCTCAATTTCTACAGAACTTTTCTTGAACTTTCTAATAGCACTACCACATATCATATAGCATAGATGTATCTTTAATTTTCCTTTTAGGTAGCGCCCACCCCCTCAAATGCCTGGATAAGAAACTCAATAATTATTTCTTGAATGACCAGCCAAATAAATGGCTCACCATAGAATAAAGAAACAAAGAGAAAATGTTACACTATTTAATGTTTACTTTACCAATAGTAAAGGTAGGTATTTATTTAAAAAACCGCTGATATTTAATAAAAAGCAAATCTATTTTAAAATGGTTGAACATAGACAAGGTCAAAAGAGATTATTCTGCCTATTTCAAGATGGTAGATTGAGAACTGCCTAGTTTTCTCCTCCTACATCAAATCCTAGAAATGAAAGAAATGAAAGAAATGGTTATGCGAGAACAAAGGGAATTGATGAGATAGAAACTAGGAATATTCTGTGATCTATATATAACAGGCTAAATCAAATTAAAGAAAATCACAGGTTAAGATCAACATGGATCTTCAGAGGTAATAAAGACACAAAAAATAGCACCAAAATTATCAGGTATTTCATGCCCAAAGATGGTATATAGGAACAGAAAAGGACCAAGAGGCAACTAACAGCATTATTAGTTGGAATACCACATTGGGTGCAGCCAAGTCAAATCAGCCCATATTCATCCCCTGTACAACCTACCTGCTAGTGACAGAGGGCACATGTGACCCCAGGAGAGAGTAGTAAGTATAAGATCTTAGAGAGACAGGGTTGTGTCCTGGGTGGCTAGTGACACCTAGAAAGAAAGGGAGGTGTTCATTCCCAGTGGGCCACCCACCAGGATATCTAGCACAGAAATATTTTCTACTCGCTCCTTTACTCTCACTGAAAATTAAGTAAAAACTGCAATAGTGGGTCTTAGCCCTTTCTCAAGTAGGCTACATAAAGAGAGGCAGGAGAGATTCTAACAAGGAATTTCAATTATAAAGATGCACATACAATTAAAGAATGAGAAAACTCTTGAGAAATGTAAATACCATTTAAGACAGAAAACAAGCTCAACAAATGAAGAACATACCTAAAGAGTTTAAAAAATATAATCGCAATAGGATTTAAAAATAAGTATCCTGACTTCTACTTCTAACCATACACAGATGTATCCTTCACTTAAAACAACTAGAAAACTGGATAAAATACATAAAACTTTGTTCAAACAGTGGACAATAGGCAACACAGAGGATAAACGGATTAGGTAAGGTCTCTGATCTCTAGGTTTTCCATCTGGAGGCACACTCTGACTTCAAAGCAGGGATAGAGACCCCAAGCAGAGCATGGCTGTCTTACTGAGTAGAGGAGACAGAAATCAGAATTCAAGAAGCCTGAGGTTTCTGGAAGATGTGGAGCAAAGTTCTGGAGTGGAGGGAGCTAAGCAGAACAAAGCTTACAAATTTGTATGGGAATGGCATGAAATCTTTGCTAAATATTAAGGCATGTTTGCACAGGGTGAAATTCTATAAGGCTGGGCAAAGAATGACTAGGGTGCTATGAGATGAATGGTTCCCAGAGGTCATTCAGAGTTGAGAGTCATTCAAATTTCCACCAGCCAAAGTAGAGAGTTCTTACTGATCAGTCATGGCATTGAGTAGAGACCTTAGAAGGACCGCATCCTAATAATGAGGCTAAATTATCTCTAGTGTAAAGGTTATATTATACTCTAACACCCACCCTAACAAAACTTGAAAAGATAAAACAGAACTATATGTAAATTAACTGCCTAAAAAAGTTCAGTATTCTTTAAAGGAAGAGAACAAACTCCAGAGACGTGACAATATAAAGCTCACAATGTACAGCATGCAACTAAAAAAAAAAGTTTAAGACATAACAAAAAGCAGGAAAATGTAACCTATAAGGAGAAAAACAAACAATAATAATAAACCCAGAAATGACAGAGATGATAGAATTATCAGATGACATTAAAAGAGTTATTCTAACTACTTCAAGTATTTAAATGAAAACACAGCGATAAGAAATAAGTAAAATCTAGAGATTGATACATATGTTTTTATTTTCTTAGATAAGGTAATATATCACATCTAAGAAAAAAAAATAATAAATGGGAATCGGAACTTAGAGAACTTGGAAACAAAAAAAAAAAATCTAACTACTGAAATACGAACCTCAAGTGACTTGAGAAACCTGAAGCTTCAGCAATGAAAAATGCCTTGAATAAAATTAACCCAGCAGACTCCCACAAAAACTCAGGAATTGATCGCAGAGGAAACTCTGAAAGTTGGTGTGAGTGAAGCTTAAACAAGGGTGATCAGGGAATGTTTCAAGAAGCAATTCAATCCCCAGGTCTCATCTCTCATTCTATTTAACTGGGTCAATGCCCTGAATTAAACTACAGAAGAAATCTAGAGGCTTAGTCTCTTGAAGGATTGAAGCAGAGGGTTTCTAGACTTAAGGATTAGACGACTAGGACGAGAAGACCACACTGAAAGAGGGCATTAAGCAGACATGCATACTTTTTACCCAAGGGCCAAAAGTATGGCAACCAAGCCTTTACTTTTCGGAAAGAAGACTGAAAGAATCTTCTCCTGGGACTCTATCAACTCAAGAATCAAGATAGGAACATTGGGAATCTTCAATAAAAGAACACAGTCAGGTCATTCCTACAGCAAAACTCATGGCAGACAAATTCCATCTACTGGCTCTTAGTTTCTTACTCTTAACTAGGAATTGACAACCAAATATGTCCAGTAATCATCTAAAGAAACCTCCTAACAAAATACATAAACCAAAACATATACACAAACAGAATAAATACCAACTTGGAGGAAAAAAGAGATTATATAAAGAGAAAATATAACAACATTATTACTGTAAAATCATCAAATAAGAGTTTTATTTTAAAAGGAACAAAATTAACTCATAGATACTAAATATACTATAGCAAAAGAAAAGATGGAGAAAAACTTTATGAAAACTCACTAGGAGACAGCTGAAAGCAGAGCAAAAAGACAATGACGTGGAAAAGAGACAGAGAAAAAAGAAGAAATTACAGTGTCAGGCCAGGATAGTCAACATCTGAATAACAGGAATTTGTGAAAGAGAAGATAGTGAAAATTAGGGCAGGGAACCATCAACTAAATAACTCCAAGTAATTTCCTAGAATGGAAGGATGTGAGTTTCCAAATTTAAAGGGCCCCCCAATAGCTAGGCACCATGAAACAAAACAGACCTACGCCAAGGCACATCACTGTGAAATTTCAGAACACTGGGGGAAAAGAGAACTTACAAGCTCACAGACAGAAAACAATAATTTACAGCAAAGGATCAGGAATTGGATGACTTTAAGCTTTTCAAAAGCAATCCCAGAAACGACAAGACAATGGAACAATGTCTTCATTATTCTGAAGAGAAATTATTTCCAACTCAAAATTCTATTCCAAGACTATTAGGTATTATTGTAAATATGTAAGATGATCTCAAGCCACGTAAGGTTTCAAAAAAAAAATGGACTCCTATAATTCTTTCTTCAGATTTCTGCTCAAATATGTATCAGCAAGGTTTTCCTTGACCACCTCTAATAATTTTCAACCCCATCCTGGCTTCCCTATCCTTTTTCTCTGAAACACTGGCACGATATGTTTTCTTTTAATCCCTCTAACCTGAAACTCACTCTTACTAAAATATAAACTCAAAGAGGGAAAGGATTATATGTTCATTGTTGTGTTGTTCTGAGCACCTAGAACCATGTCTGATATACAACAGACTCTCAATAAATAATGTGATGCTTTGATAAAAATAAAAAAATAATTTTATAAAAGTAGACAATGCAGCAATAGCACAATAAGACTACGCATGAGGATAAAATGCAAGCATTTTCAAAAATACAAGGTCTCACTGAGAGATCTCTTTCTGAAAGCAGAAAGAATATTCTCCGAAAGGAGAAGAAAAGATCAGTCCCTTTGTGGATTATGGTTTTCCTATTTTATCCAAATTAGAAAATCTATCTCTCTTACCACTTTAATTAGCAGATAAAATCTACCTCTGGTTCTCCCCTTTCACAAACAAAGAAGTAGCTTTCTCTGAATTAATTCAATCTTATTGAAATTCCTTAATAGTATGATTCACTTAATGGAAATTTATCCTGAAAGAAACAGAAAACACAGACTGCCAAAAGCCTCACATGGATAGAATTCGGCTGGGTATGGTTATGGTTAAGATCAGAATAGCTGATGCTTCTCTCTCTCCCATCACTGTAGCTTAGCTGCAGCTGCAGCTGCCAGACATGGGAGAAACTCATTGCTCACAGCACAGAATGTCAGCTTTGAACCATAACTAAAGGCAGGCTGCCAATAATCAGCAGGAGATAGCTGAAATTAAAATAGAAGTTAACAGAAAAACTGGACTGCTTTTCAAAACATGTCTATTCAATAAAGGCCTTGTTATGGTTATATTTTCAAAAATATAAAGTTTAAAAATAATTTATTTAATTGTCTTTGACAAATCTATTTCATCCATCAAATATTAGGAAACTAAACTTTGTTTCCTGAGATTTATAGACATCAACTTTTTAGGCCTAGAATTTTAACTGATATCTTCTAGTGCAGTGGCCAAGTCACTTATTTCTTTTTTTCTTTTAAATCTCAAGCACGAGTCATAATATCAAGCACACAGTACTTAATAAACACATATAACTCCCTCATTTTTAGAAGACACTGAGGTTCAGAAACATGTGGCTTGCTCCAGATGTTTATTATAAGTTAAATCTAGGACTAGCACAGACTTTACTCCAGACTTTTAATGTCTGACCCAATTCAAACAAAGGTGAGGCGGGGAGAGCGACAACAAATTTTTGAATAATGAATCACGCTGGCTCTTTCATGTAGTTACTATTCTCCCTAAAAGTTAACCAGAAAGAGTTACAAATAATCTATTTAGATCTGACCTCTTCGAAGGTGACTATGTTGCAGATATCTCATAAAATTCAAAAGGAATGATTCTAAACTTTATATCCAAGGATAATCTAATTTAATCTGCACGAGTCCAACATTTGCATACTCCTTCTGTAGTATATACCAATTTGATATCTTTCTGCACTGATATCTACCATCCTCAGATGTGTGAAAGCAACATTCATCTATACATATGTGCAGGAGATAACATTGTTATTAAACTTATACAACATGTGATGAGGATATGACTGGAAAGATAGATAGGGCCTGAATCATTTTATCAATCCTATACTAACTTATGATTTTAAACTGAAGACAGTGGGGAACCACAGAAATATTTTAAGTACAAAGCTGACAAGGATCAGATCGGCATTTTAGAAAGATCATTTTGACAGCAAAATGGAAGACAGATTAGAAGAAGGAAAAATCTAGAGGCGAAAACATCTTAGACTGCTTGCTTAAGAAATTCAAGCGAGAAATAATAAAGTTAACTAAATGAATGATGGAGCAAATTGGAGGAGTACAGATTTAAGCAGTACTACAGCCGAGACCCTGGTTAATACTTTAAAAACCCAAAGAACTTAGAGTCATACTGGTGTTATAAAGTGAGTAAAATCTTCCAAGTTTATTTAAAATCATAATAAAAGGCAAATGAACAACTTTTACCGTCATGCTATTAAAAGAGTAACCAAAGGCCACAAAAATTGCCCCTCAGATTCTCCGAGTAACTTAGTGTCTAAAGGTATTTTAACCAAAACAAAGCCCCTTTTTAATCACCACAGCCAGCATCCTAATATGTTACTGTTGAAAGGGAAAGACAGGAAATGAATCAATAAACCTCGGGCACATGCTTGGCCTGGAAAGACACAGCATATCAAGGAGCAGAAATCTGAAAACAAAGGCCCTGGGTAATTTAATTACCAGGCCGGAATCTGCTGACTGCCGGTTTAATTGTTTGAATAGTGCCCAAATTGTCTGAAGAAGTGACCACCCTAAGATTTTTGCACCATTTATTGCATGTGACCACATGGACAAATATGAGAAATAGTTCTAAAGAATGTAGGAATCTTGAATAACTTTTGTTAATCATACCTATGATTCCAAAGGAAAAATTTAAAGAGTTAAAACCTTATATTTATAAATAACTCAACTCTTTTTAGCAAATCCATTTGCCATTACATACTCCATGCCCCCAGATCAAGAAAATAATATCCTTCAGAGATGAGTTCCAACTGCTATAGAAGAACTAGAAAACAAAAATTACTCAGATTAAATTTATATGCCCTTATTTACCATTATACTCTGAAAAGGTTATTTTAGGGAGGTGTGGAAGTTGGAAGAAAGAATGTAAATGTCAGGCAGTAACTACCAGTAAATACACAAAAACTTCTCAGTGTACTAGGGGAAGCCAATTTTCTCCATTGATTAAGTTAGCATTTCCTCATTCATGTTTATCTCCGGAAGTGTAAACCAACAGAAAACTCCTTTCAAAAACTGAACAAAGAAGTGCCTCAGACTACTTAACCTGGCAGTGTTCTTTTGTTGGCATCACTGAGTAAATAAAGTGTATAAGGCCAAAGTAGACTATTACATCATTCATTCAACAGGTGTTTATAAAATGCTGTGTACTGCACGTTAAGTTCTCAGCAGTGTATAATCTAGTAGAGATAAAAAGATACACATGAAGACTTTAAATAATAATAAGGGGCAGTATATAAATAAATTTTAAAATGAATTGTGCAGGAAAGAGAACTATAATGCTCTCATACGAGGAAATTGAGAAAAACTTTATTGAAGAGATGGAACTTCAGCTAGGCCTTTAAGGGAAGATTTGAATATATAGACAGCAAAAGGCTTTCTAGGGCTTCAGATCGACATGGACACAGATTTAGAATCAAAATTTACATTTTCTATTTTGAAAACCAATATGGAGATCAGCCTAGTTTTGGGTTTTGTAGTCATTAGATTAAATTTGGTTAGTAGGTTTGGTAAGAAGTCCACTGATCAGTTTCCAAAGTACTGAAAACAAGGCTCAAGTGCTTCTTTTTATGTCCTTTAAGATGAGGAGGAAATATAGGACCAAAGTGGCACAAGGAGCTATATCAAGAATAGTTAGTTATATACCATAGTGAATAAAACTGTTACATGCTTTCCTTGTTTCTAGTTTTAATGATAATATTAAATTAATGATACCTACTGAGATTCAATTCAATTAACTGATATGTTTAAGGGGATGAAGGGAGGGAAGAGAATCATTCAGGCAGAAGAAACAGTAATGTGCAAAGTCACCGAGAAAGAAGAGACTTGTTAAATTCAAAGAACTTTAAAGAGGCATATAACCAGTAAGTATAGTGCGGTTGTTAAAAGCTCAAGCTTTGAAGTCAGACTATGGCCTCAAACCTTGATTACACCACACCACTTACTGGTTTCCCTGCTCTGTGACTTGGGCAAACTGTTTAACCACTCTGTTCCTCAGTTTCCTCTATTTTAAGTAGAGTCATAATAGCCCCTCTTATAATGGTTTTGAGAGAACAAAATGACAGGAATCAGAACAATGCCTAGCATATGGTAAGTGCTCAAGAAATGATAATCTTTATTGTTCTTAAGGCTAGGGCCTGTAGAGTGTAATGATCCTTCTTTGGAATTTTATTTCAAAAACAGTGGAAACCTCTGAAATGTTTTAACAGTTTAATTAGATTTGAGTTTTAAAAATATGTCTGACTTAGTACCTCATATTAGAAACCCCAAACAAAAAATTTCATAACCAAAAAAAGTATTCCTTTCTTTGAGGAATAGGTACCCTTCTTTCTCTAAGATAAAATTCTGTAAATGACTATATATTCGTTTCACTGTGACAGCCAGAAAGCTTAGAGACAAATCTGAAGCTCCTAGGCCCTTACTACCTGCACATTTATGTTCCCTTCTCCCACCTCCCATGACTGTTTTCTATTCTCCTAGATATTTTCTGATTCATTTCTTTATTCCTATTTATATTTTAGAATTATTTTCTTGTATTATTCTCCTTTAAAGCTACTGCAACCATTTATGGAATAGATGTCATCTAATTAACCAAACAAAAATAAAGAACATAAACACCACAGCCTCATAATGCAGGAATGACGCACTGTAGACATAGTCCCAGCATGCAACCAAAATCCCTCTTTTGGTGTAAACCTAATCAGAGGGAGCAAGAAAACCAGATGGCACAGGAAACCTCTCTCTATGCAAAGAAGCAGAAGCTGAGGAAAGTGCAAAGACCCAAGGCCCTTCCTGAATTAGCATGGCACAGTTAGGGCAGTAAGTGCCAAGAGCGGAAGAGAACTTGAAAGTGGCAAGCTGCTAGGAAGTTACGTACAGGTGCAAGGTTAGGTTTTTTATATGTGAATTTTTTCCTGAAAGTACTTCATCTTCTTCATAATCTTCATCACTCTACTGTTCTATATTCATAGCTCATGAGACCCCTTTGTTGTTTCACTTATCTCCCTCCTGAACCTGGACCTCATGGGCAGCCTCTCAACTCTGGCCTCTCTGGCCATAGCAACTCCTACATGCATTTGACCTTTTACTGTTCCAGTCCCCAAGCCAGGTCATTCATATTGTCTACTTTTTGTCCTACCAAGTTGGAAAGCACTGCTGACTGTGAGTCTACTATGAACCCCCCCCCATTGCTAATTATCAGTGTTTTTATTCATCCATTGACAGTCATTATGAGTACCACCAGCTGCTCTAACCTGTCCTATACTACAGTGTCTAATGTACTGCTCTTTCCTAGATGTTCCATCTGCTATATTATAGAATGAATTAAATCTATTCTATATTAACAAACTCATCTTCTTTCTATTTCACCCCAAAGCACCACTGTAGCCAAGTGCCACTTGGTTATCAGGATACTGTATTGTCTTAGCATTCTTTGTTTCCTTTGCTAGTTCCTCTTCCTCCAGCTTTTAATGTTTGAGTGCCTCAGGGATCAGACATTGGTATCTTCCTTAATCATATCCACTATTTAGGTCACTTCCATCTGTTCAGAAATCCTACTGTCTCTACTTTCAAAACATATCATAAAATCTGACCACTTTGTACTACATGCAGTGTTACTAACCTGGTCTGAGCCATCATCATCTCTCACTTGGACTACTGCAACAGCCAATCTCCTACCTGGTTTCCTGCACTACAATCTATTCTCAACATAGTGCCAGAAGGATGCTTTTAAAATGTTAAAGTAGAAGCAATCACTTCTTTGCTCAAACCTCTCTAATGGTTCCCTAATTTTATTCAATAGCCAAGTTCTTACGGTGGCCTACAAAGCCCCTAAATCTTCCTCACTGCTGCCTCCCATTTACCTTTCTGACCTCATCTCTTACTATTCTTACTATTCTTCCTCCTTGCTCAGTCTTGCTCTTCCCTCCTGCTTCTCTCCAGCAATAGTGGCCTCCCTCCTATTCCTTGAACACATCAAATACACTGCTGCCTCAGGACCTTTGCATTTACCCTCTCCCTAAATCACCCTTTCCCCCCCGTATCTATATGACTGTGCATTCCATTCTTTGCGCGAATGTCAGCGACACCTTCCCTGACTATGCTACTTTATTTTGCAATCAAATTCCTTTCTCTACATGCCTCCTTCCTTGCTTTATTAGTTCCGAAACACTTATTGCCATATAATATACCATATAATTTACTTGTTTTGTTTATTGTATCCTACACTAGTGTATGTAAAGTTCATGAGAAAAGATATTTTTGTTGTTTTCTTCATTGTGGTATTCTTACCACATAGAACAGTGTGTGTAACATAGCTGGTTTTCATTAAAGATTTCTTGAAAGACTGACTGAATGAGTGAATGTAAGAAAAGAGAAAAAGAGAAAGGAAAAGAACAAAAAGAGAGAAGGAAAGAAAAGAATAAATTTTCCCAAATCAGTGCAACAATTAATATGATATAGCCAGCAATATAAATTAGATGTGCTTGGCTTCAAAGTCCATACCATTCTATTATAGCATCAGTTAAGAAGCTTCTAGTTGAAAGAAATATCTGAGAATTTAAATAGGGTCAACAAACAGTAGCACAAAAAAAAAAAAAAAAAGAGTAAGTAAGAGACAAGCCAACTGTCTTTCCTGAAATACAATTAGAAAATAATTAAATTGGAACTATTTATTTAGAATTCAACTATAAATAATACATTTTGCAAGACTACAGAAGTAGCTATAATTCCCTCTTTTTAAAACAACTAAAATTAATGATAATTTTGAGAGGTTTGGAGACTTCTGCTTTCAATCAAGATGGAGTAACAGGAACTGAATTTACCCTTCTGCCTGAAACAACCCTCTCCTTCCAACCAACAAACAAAAAAACTGACCAAAATATATAAGACATTGGTTTATAAGACACTGAACATCAGGCAAGGAAGGAGGGATCCCTGAGAGACAGGAAATAAATGAGGTGAGACCAGTGAACGCCCTCACCTAATACCTTGAGAGTGTGCAGGCCACAACACAGATGGGAAACCCAGGCAGAGCCCAACAAAGTCCTTGAGTTAAGGAGACAGAACTGAGAGAGTAGAAAGAACAAGGAGAATAGAGGCCATAAAACTGAGTACCAGAGAAGAGAGAGCTACACACAGAGAAAACTCTAAAATTCTGCAGAGGGTCTCCCTTAAGCATTCATGAGAGTATTGATCGCCACATGTGTGTGAGAAAACTACTCAATGCCAAAGAAAGAACTGTAAGAGGATTACAGAATAGTGTCTGGCACTGGTACTGGGAATACTGCCTGTTTCTACTAGCCAGGTAAAACCAACCAACCAACCAACCAACCAACCTACCCACCTAGAATTTATGGGGCACTGAGTAGAGTTCTCTGAAGTGGGAAATAATTAGACCTAGATTGAGCACTGCTCCAGTGATAAAAGAAAAACTCAAAAGGATCAAACTGTTTCCAAGTAACTACATCCCAGAACAAAGCTCAAGATGAGTTATAGGAATACAAAAATATGCACAACCAATAAGGTAAAATTGGAAATGTCTGGCATACAGTCAAAGACTATCAGGCATGTTAAAGAAGCAGGAAAGTAAGACTAAAATTGAGGAGAAATATCAATCATTTAAAACTGATTCGGAACTGATAAAGATGCCAGAATTAGAAGACATGGACACTAAAAGTTATTAAAACTGTATTCCATATGTTCAAAAAGCTAACTAAATAAAGGCATCTAAGATGTTTTTTAAAAGGCTCTAGTCAAGTTTATAGAGTTGACAACGACAATGTCCAGGATGAAAAATAAACTGGATGAGATTAATGGCTGATTAGACGTTACGGAAAAAAAGATTAGTGAACATGAAGACACAGAAATAGCAACTATCTATAATGAAATAAGAAAAATAGAAATTTTTTAAAATAGAAAAGTGCATCTGTGAGCTGTGGGACAATTTTAAACAGCCTAATATATGTATAAATTAGAGTCTCTAAAGAAAAGAGGAGGTGGGTCAGAAAAATTAGTTAAAAAAATAATGGCTGAAGATTTTCTGAATTTGATGGAAACTGTACATTCACAAATCCAAGAAGCTCAAAGAACACCAAACATGAGAATCATGAAAAAAAACACACAAAGGCACACCATCATCAAATTGTTCAAGCAGTGATAGAGAAAAATCTTAAAAGTAACCAGAGGAAAAAGGCACATTATATACAGAGGAATAAAGAAAAATATGACAGATTTCTTGTCAGAAATAATCCAAATGAGAAGACAATAGAGTAACATCTTTAAAGTACTGAAAGAAAAAAGTCAACCTACAATTACATATCCAGCCCCAGCACCTTTCAAAAACAGAGAAAATAAAGGTTTTAGACATACAAAAATTGAAAGGTTTCATTTTTAACAGACCTGCACTATGAAAAATGGTAAATAAAATCCTTCGGACAGAAAAAAAATGACACCAGATGAAAGTATGTTATCTACACATACAAATACATATAGAGATGTGGCAATGGTAACCCCATTGGTAAATATATGAAGTTTGAAAAAAAACATTGAAATCTCTTTAAAACATAATTGATTTCTTAGACAAAAATAATGATGCTGTATTTTGTGTTTTATAAAACAGATATTTAAAAAATGTATGACAGGAATATAACGGTCAGAAAGGCAAAACAGAAGCATATTATTGTAAGGTTTTTATACTATATGTGAATTGCTGAATCTTACTTGAAGGTAGACTATAAGTTAAAGACTTGTACATGCATGTTCATAGCTATTCATGTATAATAGCCAAAAACAAAAACATGAAGAGATAAGCAAGTTGAAGTACAGTCATATAAACAGGACCTATTTACAAGAGAAAGAAATAAGTTGGTACATGTAACAAAACGAATAAATCTTAAAATAATTATACAGAGAGAAATAAACCAGGCAAAGAGTACACACTGTATGATTACATTTATATAAAACTCTAGTAGACACAACAATTCACAGTGACACAAAACAGATCAATAGTTGCCTGGTGCTGAGGTAGGGAAAGACAGATAAAGGGCACAAAAAAACTTTTGGAAGTGATGAATATCTTGGTTGTGGTGATGGTTTCTTTCACATAAGTGTGTATGTTTGTGTGAAAACATATTAAATTGTACACATTAAGTATGTTCAATTTATTGTATTTGAATTATTCCTCAAAACAGTATTGGACTTAAATTTCGGTTAAAAACCAAAAATATTTAGACTATCTATAGTGCTCTGGCTCTACTGAGTAAAAATAAAAGAGATGAAAGCCAGAATAAAATATTTATCATTTTTTAAGAGTTAACATGGATCATAGAAAACAATTAGTCAAATACTTTCTTACTAGATAAATGAACTAATCCCAGAGAAGTAGAGTGACTTGTTCAAGGATTTACAGCTATAGTTAATGGCTTACTAAACTGTTTAAGATCCACAATGGCAGGGATTGTGTTATTTAGGTCACCACTTTATCCCTTATACTAGTAAAATGTCTGGGTCATAGTAGAAGTTCGATAAATATTTGTTGCTGATCTTTCCTCTGGAAAAAAAGGTAAAAAGATAAAAGGAAAGAGAATTTCCCTTGCATTATGACTGAAAATTTCCCCTTATCTTTAATTCTCCAATCTCTTTAACGCAGGTGAGAAAATTAAGTAGTAGCATTAATATTATAAAAACAAGAGAATTATAGTCCATATTTTTAGCTTCTTGGATACTTTATTATATTCTAATGCTTAAAACTTTCCAATTCATATTACCAACTCTTAAACAGGCAGAAAGTTAACAGAAAATACTCCATTTATGAAAATTAGTGACATTTTCAAATTTAAAAAAAATTAAGAAAAAGTGCTTACCAAAAATTTCTCCATTTTTGGCGTATTCTGTCACAAGGTACAACATATTTTTGGTCTCCATTACCTATTGATAAATAATTGCATATTAGTTTGACAGGAAAGGACTGCAATTCACAACATTTTTTGTAGTTACTTATTTTAAAACTACTAATAAAAGTGTCAAAGTTATAAACAATTCAGACATTGGCAGTGTTTACAAAACTGACAATATCCTTATGGTAACAGTAAAAAACCTAGATCGTTGCTTTTCCAAGTGTGGTCCATAGACCAGCAGCAGCAGTACTGCCCAGGTGTCTATTAGAAATGCAGGATCTCAGACCCCACCACAGATCTACTGACACAGAACTTACATTTTGACAAAATCCCCAGGTGATTGTTATCTCATTTAAGTTTGAGAAATACTAATATAGGTAATAGGAGTTTTAAAGATCAAGTTTTTACCACCTTCTCACTGACTTTTCTAGCCCTATGATGGTTCTAATTAAGAAAATAATAAAATAGAGCTAATTTTATCTGGCCTGTAGCCTAGTTAATCTGGCACAATGTGATATTCCTCCTACTGCACTTTAATGTTGTTATAAAGTACTATTATTTTAAAATACTGTTCAAAAGCTTCATAACTCCACTGCTATACACTTTTAATTTAAAATTTTGTAAGTTCAGAAAGGAATGGTGTCATTGTCATAAACTTGATTTTTCAAAACTGTACTAACCTGAAAGGATATGAATTTATAGATTTAGAATAGGTGAATTTTAGAATGCTTCTCTATAGCACTCTATCCTTTTATGTACTGACACAAAATTTAACTGCTATCTATTGAAACGCTGAAACTAATTTTGCTCTAACATATAGGTTTAGGATTATCCCCTATCAGGTGAGAAAACTAAGGGCTACCTACAATTAGGGCCTAAACAACTCAAACAGTAAATCAATTTAACTAATTACTTAGTTTAAATAAACAGAAGTATCATGTGAATCTCGGTTTGGCAATATGGTTCATCAGAGACTTCTAAGAATGTGATTATTTTCTGTTAAGTATCCTCTTCAGGAGCTTTAAAAAAAAAAAAGCTTAAAGGGAGAAATATCTTGATATAAATTTAACTTAAGAGGTCCTCTATAGTTTTAGGAACTGTTTTGAGTGGCACACCACAGTGTCTAATTCTTAGCCAATGGTAATGCTAATGGTCTCCAAATCTTTTTAATTGTGAATTTCTATCAATAAAGTTTGGTCAAATATATATACATGTATTTATGAACAGATGCAGAGATGCAAATTACATAATTGCACAACTGTATAAATACATTATGCACATTATAAAATGCAAACAGAAGATAAATCTAAAAAATAATCTTAATTAGGAGTTCTAGTATTTTCTTATTATACCAAAACAAACAATTATGCTAACCTTTTTCAGTGCAGAGTAGTGTGCTAGTACCAGCTCTGAGGAAAAAATGGCTCTGCTTGTAAACTGACATCTGTGGTGGAAATACTCCTACCATCCTTGACTTTGAGCTACTGATATATTAATTTGCTCACAACACTTCTGGAAACTTAATCATCTGTTCTCACCAGCCAGTACAGCATACCACTACTAGGTGCATGCATACCCCATACTTTGGAGATCAAAGTCATAGGCTGGCATACTGTAACAATTTAGTTTAAAACTAGTTTTCTAATACAAAAAGTCTACATATTAATGAATAGAAATATTAAAAGTTTTTGTATTACAATACTATTCTTAAACATGAATTACTCTAAAAATTTAAGAAAAATCTTCCTTTTAATAAAACATGGCTTATGCTTGAAAATGGTAGTTTATTTTACAAAAATTATCTTAATAAAGTTGATTTTTTAAAAAATGGCTCATTTACTTTATCTGATAAAAAGACTCAAACAAAATATAAGATTTGGCTCTAGGTATTACAAAGTATGCCACCACTATTTTGGCTTTTGTATTTCATAAAACATAAACAATATATAAGCAAAAATGCCATATCCTCATTAATAGTACTACCACTGAAACCTAGCAGGTTGAAGCTCAGTATCATAGATGGAAAAATATAAACTTTTTAAATAATTTATAGTCTGAGAGACAACTTAAAATTAAGCTACTAGTAGTTTTGAATTTCTAAATTTTTTATTTAAATATAGAAATATGGATGTACTCAGCTTAACAAAAGCATTTTGTTTTCTTTTTCACAGGGTGAAAACTAACATAAAATAAAAAAATAATGATGCAAAATAGAGAACTGAATGTGAGGAAGCATGGAGAGCTGTAAGGCTAAGTCATACCTGATAAAGTTTGATTATGTGAGGGTGGTCTAACATTTTCATTATTTGTACCTCTCGGTAGATTTTCTCAAGGTTCACTGCATCCAGCTGAGATTTATCAATAATTTTTATCGCCACCTGTATCCCAGATAAAAATAAGTACAATTAGTATATAATGTTTAACATTTTCCAGTTAAAACTCTTTTTAGTCAATGACATCTGAGACTTTACCTGTAGGTCCTATGACAATGATAACTAGTTTAAATTCAATGCTCATTCATTCAATACATCTCTTTTGAACAAATACCATGTGTAAGACTGTGGGAGATTTTGTTTGGGAGTGTCTTTATAATGTGCTATGAAGAATAGCTGCGAAGTTACTTTAATAAAACATATTTCCCTTTCAGTACAACTGTAATGCCTTTTTGCTCCATTTAGAAATTGAAGAAATAAAATTTCAGCTGTTTCCACTAGTTATCATTTCACTACCAAGTGCCAATAAACAAATGATCAGCCAAGTAGAAAACAATTTTTATTGTACGGAAATAAAATTTTTCTAGAAAAGCAAGCGATAGGTTCCAGAGAATATAGACATACCTTTCTGAAAAGAAACTAAATGTAAGTATCAAAATCCATCTACAAGAAAAGATACCAACTGGATTACATTTTGTTTTAAAAATCAAAACACGAAAACTAAAATGTTAGTAATTACACTAAATTTTGACTTTCTTAAAGGAATGTGATTTTTAAAAATGTGGCCTCTTCCTGTCATAGCTAGAGAGGAAACCAAACCACTCCTAGGTTAATAATTTGAAGGAACTGCATTTGAAGGTGAATAACTAGGTAATCAGAAATCAACAATCATGTACTAAAAAAAGTACATGAAAAACTCATGTGACTGAAAAAACTAATTTTTTAAAAATTAGATATTTGGTTAGGAAATAAGCCATTCTGATTTAAATAAAATGGTCAGATAATTAGGAACCACTCAAACTTAAGTGCAGTAAGTTCTGAAGAACATCTGAAATGTACTTCACATTCTACCTAAATGTATTCTGAACATAATTTAACTTTATGTTGCTTCAGGGTAATTTTTAATATCAATTATTGTATGTACTATAGTTCAATACTCCTAATAGGTATCCAAGAAAATAGGACTCAGTTTGTCAATTCACTTCATTCCCTCAGATTCCTATACAATTAGTTTTCTCTTCTTTCCTTATGGTACTCTGTCCTCTGCTGTTACTTCTTAAAGCTTTGCTATAAGGTTTATTTCTTACCTTTCTCTATTTCAAATTTGCTGTCACAGCTTGTTTCCTGGTTTAAATTAATTATAATCCACAGAAGAACTTAAGCTTCCCAGGGGAAGTCAGATTACTAAATATAATGGATAAAATTAAACTTTTGCTTAAGAAGAAAAGGGGTAGCTTTTTCACTAGGCAGTACAGAGCATAGGCTGTGTGACAGCTATTTTGCAATCAAAATATTCTAGAAAGTAAAAGGTGCTAAACTTTGCTAGAAAGCAGACTGATTACCACTGTATTGGCTATTAGGGATATTATGAACCACCTCAAACCTAAATACATTTCAAACGACCCCCTCCCCCGCCCAATTAAGAGTATGAGAGAATACAGCATAGCATTATCATTTACTTCGGGTAACTCTGGGTAAAAGTTGACAGATAAAAATATATATGTATACTTGAATATTCTCCATATTCCTTAGGAAGGTAACAAGGGCATAGTTTGAAAATGTGTTGCCCTACAATTTTTGGGCATAAAAATCTGATAAAAAATTTTGTCTGGATACCATTAACCCCTCCCTAGCAAAAAGCTTTTATAACAAAATGAGTCACAACCATCTAATAAACAGAAAAAGAATCGGAGTAAAAAGAATCATGGTCTTTAAAATTGCAGCATGATTATATTCCTTTGGATACTTGGCCTCAAATAATGAAAAAGTGAATAATATATAAATTATCTAATTAAATTTTGACAAGTTATAAACCTCATTTAACTTTTTTCAGCCAAAAAAATTTCAAATGACAAAATATAATTCTCTCAATTTTGGACCACAGACTATACACATATAGACCATAAGTCTATATATTTATATCTTTATATTGTTACCCCTTGTAAAGCTGTTATAAGATTATGAAAAAGCAAAGCACTAAAGAAAAGTAGAGCATGTGTTAGCAAGCTCCTTATAATAATGTCATTCTAACTCCTGTAACAAGCAGACCTCAAAAGTAATGACTCAAACACAATAGAAGTTGACTTCTTGTTCATGTGGTAGAACTAGATGGGTGAAAACTTAGCAGGTAGCCTTCCTCCATGAAGGCGTAAGAGATTCAAGGAGTCCTACAACCTTTAATGGGTGGCTTCCATGGTTACCCTGAAAGCTGTCTTCATTACAGCCAGACAGAAGGAGAAAAAAGTTCAGAGGATCCCTCATGAGAAGTTTTCATGGGCCAGGCCCAGAAATGGTGCAAATTATTTCTGTTCACTCCATTAGTTAGAACTCAGTCACACGACTGTGCCTAAACACAAGGCAGGCCTAGAAACAGTGCAGTTGTAGGTCCAGGAAGAAGAGAAACTGAATTTTGGGTGGTCAGCTAGCATCTCTGCCATACTCTTCCAGGTAATTTCTTAACAATGAGACTCTTCACCAAGTACTCCTTAGAAATATAATAATGATGATGATGCTTTTCACAACTGCATAGCACTTTTTAAAAAAATAACGTATTTAACGTTATTTTTAGAAATTTGGTTAGTTAAAGTTTGTCTCATTTATTTCTAAACTTTGTATAGTAAATGCAACAAGCAGTACACTCATGGGTTGATGAAACTGAGGTTCAAAAGATGTTATATACTTTACGAAGGTCCAAAAGCTCAAGTTAATTAATGGGAAAAAAAACAGCAGGCCTTCTAACTACAAGTCCAATCGTTTTGCTATTTCAAAGATCCTATTATTCACACATTTACTGAGCATTTGTTGTGAGCCTGAAATTATGCTAGGATACAAAAATGAACTAGCTCTGATTCCCACCCTCAAGGAATTTAACAGGTCTGTGAGAACAAAGAGAATACATTTTAGAAAACAAATTTTTATCAAAAAGAGATCAGCATTTGGGGATTTCCCCAGTAGTGAACAAAAGTCCCAACTTACAAAAAAATGAAATATTCCAATAGTTCATTTTTAAAATAAATATGAATTTAGATTTCTGGGAACTTATTCTCTGCATCCCTTCACTACTTAGTTCCGAATATAGTACCAAAGACAAAATCTGCATAGTCATAACAAAGTCAAGCAAGGGACTGTGTAAACTGAAGGATCCACTTTTTGTTGTTGTTTATCTAAATTATTCAACTAATTCCTAATTAATGTATGATCTTTAAAAATAGCCTTCAGTGAATTTATTGGAGATAGAATTAATATTCTGCAAGGGTTCTAAAAGATGGTTCCCTACACGACTTTGGAGAGCATATTGAACAAGCTAGAATGATTACTATCAAATTCAATCCCATGTAAAGTAGCAACACCAAATATTCAACATCAGAAATAGGAAAATGTGAATTAAAAATAAAATACTATTATGTTAATTATATCTCAAAGAATACCATTTTCACTTATTTGCAAAGAATAAAAAGCAAACACCCTTGTGAGCTAAGGTTCAATGAGATGGCCACTTTCGTATATTGCTGATAGGAATATAAAATAGGTTATAATTTTTCTGGAAAGTAATTTGACGATATCAAAAACCTTAAAAATCACCTGTCCTATTTAGCCTAAAAATTCTAATTTGAGAAATTATTTGAAGGAAATAATATGAAATGATATTTATGTGTAAACATATTCAGATTATAACAAAAAATAGAAACAGTAATTAGGAAATAGCTACATGAATTATGTTAACTTTATGACATATATCCATTAAAATGGATCCTTTTAATAATATGGAGAACTGCTTAGACTAAAATATTAAATTAAAAATCAGGATATCAGTAGTCTCAACACAAGGTATGTAGAGAAAAAGACCAAGAAAAACTAGATACAAATATGACAAATATGTTATTGGTGGGTGAAAAATTAATGGATTATTATTTTTTTTTGCTGATACTTTTCTGTGAAATTTTTCTTTGATTAGCATGAATACTTTTCTAATAAGAAGAAAAGAAAAATGAAACAGTTATATTTCAAATACGCTAACTTCTCCCTTTGTAGAATATTAGTCATTTTCATTTTATTTTCTAAATTCTCCATTAAATGGGTATATTATTTTATAAGATTTAAATATTAGTTAAGAAGACTATATACATAGTAATGTTTCCAACAATGTTAAATAAAAACAATACATATAAAAGTAACACCTATATAAAATACAAATTTGCAAAGAAGACAGGGATTAAATGTAAGAGCAGAAATTAAATAGTATTAAGATGGCTAAAATAAATTTTTCATCTTTCAAAATGTAATTTAAGAAAATATTTCTCATAAAAGAAATATTAATCCTATGCACTTACAGAAATCACACATAGAAAAGTGGCTTTGGAGGACTTTATAAAGAAGTTACACAATAAGAACTATTCTTCTAGTAACAAAGTTGAAGAAATTAACATGCTTGCTGTCTCAGGTAGTACCTGCTTCAGTGCTATTTACTACAAATACACTAATTCCCTTAAGTACCAAGTAACGTTACACTTACTATACAATTAGATCTTTGAAGTCTAAAAACAAATACACTTTTAAAGCCTGTACATAAAATCACTGTTAGAATTAGAACATATTGTCCTATCACTTGATTGAAAAGTGAACGTTATTGAATAGTGTACAACTAAAGGGTTTCTGAAGGTATTAAAAATATAAGTGTAAAACTGATATGAAGTTCTCTATTTACCCTTAAAGAATATATAAACATTTTTTTCTCAATTTAAAATATGACTTGTAAAATTTAAAAATTTATATAATAAAAAAATCCTCATTAAGATTTAATTTGATTATTATTATGGTGGGAAAAGAAAACAAATTGGAGGAAAGGTAAACATTCGTAGAGTTTTATACCCATAAAAAAAGACTATAAAGAAATAATTAAAAATAATCTACCTTAAAAATTATTTAAAAACATCACCAAAAAAAGACAACCCAATTAAAACATGGGCTAAAGAACAAAAAGCAAGTCACGAGAAATGTAAATAGTCATATATGAAACTGTGTAATAAAAAAATGCAAATTAGAATAAAAAATATTTTCTCCCATCAAACTGGAAAAGATTTAAAAATCATATTCCTGGTAAATATGCATTCTTCCTGGTGAAAATTAAAAGGTATTTTTTCTGGAGGTTAATTTAGCATTTCATGCCATAAGATATGGATGTATGGACATCCTCCTTGACCCAAGAATTCCCATTGTTATGGTATTACCCCAAGGAAATAATCAGATAGGTACACAAAGATGTATATACAGGAATGCCCTCTGAAACATTATTTTAGAAAGAAAAACAGCAAGAGAAATAATCCAAATGTTCAATAATGAGAAATTGATGAAATAAAATACAAAGGATCATATGCAAGGATGCTGTTTATCCATGCTTTAGATAGTTTTTTTAAACTAGGGAAAGGTTCATAATGCATTAAGTAAAAAAGACATTATGTGTAAAGATGACTTCAATTTTATTACCTACATATAAAATATATGTGAATAACTAAGAAGATATGAACCAAATATTAACAGTGATTATCTCTTGGTCTGTATTAAGGATGTTTCTTTTCTTCTTTGAGCTTTTCAACAATGTCTAAAATGAGTAAGTGATATCTACGATTCCTTTTGTAATTGGAGGAAAAATACAAATATGATGTTTAAAGAACTTAAAACAAATTTTAGCATAATTTTTTAGTTTAATTCATCCAACATTCACCTGGCAACCTATTTAAAGTGTTTTAAAAATATTTTTTAAGATGATTTTCTGATGACATTCCTAAATGTAATTGTCTTTCATTCGTTTAATATCTCAAACTGGATACATGGGCTCTTTCCCTCTGCAGGGTAAAAAAGCATTTTCCACAAATGTTCTGTATAAAGAAACTTTTACATAAATAACTTATTTCAAAAATAGGGAGATGAAAGGTATAAGAGGTACTAGGTATAACACTAAAGAGGAAAAAAAAGGTATCTTAATGAATTTCTGGAATCCATTTGGCTCCAAGGAAATGAATATGTCATCAGCAGTGGGCCATAAATCAAATGTCATCATGTGAATCCAAGAACTGAGGCCAGTTTCAGTTATTTCCAAATAAATGTTTTCTTAACTGAGATAGAATTTCCCAGTGGAATTAAAATCAGAACACATTAAACTCTGTTAAAGTTAAAAATTTCTACAAAACATAAAAATTTACACAACTCTTATTTTTCATGTTTGTCTCCCCCAATTCCTCAAAAAGGACAGAATAATTTGCTAAATATTTCTTGTCTGGGTGCCAAGAAACTAGAGCACAATTTCTAATAAAACATTTATTCCATGACAAATTTTTTACTTCGAGACACAATTAAAGATAATAGGCCTAGATAGGAATATTAGTGATTAAATTATTTGGTAACAAGTCCTTTTGTTGCACATAGTACAGTTAATTCTTGAAATCTAGACTATTTCATACCATAAGATTAATACTAAGATTACTAAGAGGAGTCTTAAAATTTTAAGGCAAAATATAAAATTTGATTGTATTAAAAAAAAAGGTTCTTCAAGAAATATTGCAGTTTATAATATGCCTTTCTCTTGTTTCTACCCTTGCTCTGAAAATGCATTTTTGATACTTTAACTATTTTTAAACCTTTAAAAATACTTACTTTTAAGTAAAAATACTTAAAAATATGTTAAGATAGTAGTTTAAGAATTATGCCTAAATATAAAAGCCCTCAAATGCATAAGGAAAGCTTTTTAGTGATTAAAAGTAGTTTTCAGAATGTCCTTGCTATCATCAGTTTTGTATTGCAGGTTCTCTTAAGGATAAGTAAGCAACACCTATGTGCCATTTTAATAAGGTAATTTTCAGAGTCTCTGTGAAATTTAAGATTTCATAGACCACATATATACATGCTCCTTAGCTAAGTAATACAAGAGGCACGGTATTGAGAAAAATTCAATTACCTGTCATAGAAAAGGTATGAAAATAACTATCAATGATTACATCTGGTGGTGATATTATGGGCAATTCTTTTCATGCATCTATATTTTTACATTTTTCAATCATAAACATGATACATTTGATAAAAAAAATATTGCTCTCTAATGTAAAAATAATACCTTCTCACTTGATAATTTCCCTTCCAGGAATTTACCCCCAATTCCTCCTCTCTGAAAAAATTAAAAAATGTAGGCACTGTTATATACACAAAAATTATCACTGCAAATTATTTACTATAACATTAAAAACTATATAATGTTCAGTAATCAGGAAGTTAAGTAAAATAGGATTCATCTACAAGGTAGAAAACTGTGGGTATTAAAAATGTTTCAAAAAGTTATATATAATAAGTAAAATGCTCAGGCTATAGTAAGTGGAAAAAAAGACACAATTTATACAAATATGCCTAGCAATGTGATCTCATCTATGGAGAAGGCATTTAATAAGATGACTAGAGGGAAACACAACATAATGTTAAGAATGATTTATTCTCGGTGGTGGAAGAATTATACATGTACTTTTTTGTGTACTCTTCCTTATATTTTCTACATCAAGATTATATTTCTTTAAAAATCAGAAAACAAAAAGGCTTAAAGGCACAAATGACTTTTCTGGAATTTTATTTAACAAACAAAAACAAAAAACTAGTCATAGAAGGAAAAAGTTCTGTGCTAGTATAGTATCAATAAAAAAAAATAACACTTCCAGCACAGCAAACTAGCAACCACTACTGCCTAAAATAGTTTAACAGTCTAAATGCTATTATTCTTTTCCCATTATGCTAATTTTATAAAATTAGCTACTCTAATTCATAAATCACAAACCAAGCCTACAAAGCTTTTATGAAGTATTATATCTGGAAGCTGGATTTTACCACCACCTGCCTTCCCTTTTGTGTGCAAAATTTACATAGAGATCTAATATGAGAATACCACTTCAGATGATGATGTAATTATATTTCTTAAACAATGTTTAGCTATTTGATAGATTAGACCAAAATGAAGGTCTCTTTTGTCTACTGATTTTTTTTTTTCCTCTGAAAGGCAAACAGTCTTGGATCTCTCAAGCTTTGTAGAAAACAGAACAAGAGACGGAGAAGAGCCCATTAAAAATAAAAGGGTCCAATTGTTTATGACATAGATGTTTAAGCTATGCCCTAAAATCTGCTTTGGGTTCAAACTTGGGGGAAAAACCCTTTAAGTTTTAAAATACACAAAGTTATATTGATGTTAAAATATACCAAGTTGAAGAAATTTTTATAAGTAATAAGCATAATCACGATATTTTGCTGATATTGTTCTTTATACATTGTTCTCAGTGTAATTACTGTAGTATGTTCAGCAATGAAAACCTAAAATAGTATTAAATAAAACTGAAGTTTCCACTAGCCATTTATAGTATTTGAAGTTGTTCTATTTATCGAAGACATAAATATTTATACAGTGAATGAAGATAAATACTGCTTTAAAAAACCCTCATTAACAACAAACAGTATACTTTAAGAAACAATTGTATCTCTGCTATAGCTAAATAATTCTAAATTACCATATAAGTTCACAGAGCAACTTTACAAACTTGAGATCTACAGGAACTTTTTGTTAATAACCTGTTTCACTTACCCCTCAACTTCAGTATCTCCAACCATACCAAATTTCCACAAACACACTAACCCATCTTAAAAGCACACTATTTCTTTTGTTATATGTTAAGGACACTTTTTTTTTTAGAAAAGCACAAGGAAGATGGGCTCTAGGGACTAGAAATTTAGCTTTTGATTTAAATCATTTTATAGATATATACTACACACACAATTCAGGATCTGGGCGCTCTTTCATAATTTGACCTGTGCCTACAATTACAAATTGATCTCACTCCATCTCAGAGCCAAGCCATGATACTACTCCACAGTGCCCTCTAGCTCTACAAGACATATCAATTTAAAAGGGACACTTTGAACTGTCAACCTCAACAAAGTATGTCACTATCAGCTCCACTTTAGTAGTTCTTAAATAGATATTGTATTACCTAAATTTTACCTATTAAATAACAGCTAACTTAATTAAACCTTGCAACTAATACCAATAAGAGCTGATGAGAAAAAAGTATGAATTGAAGGGTTTCTGTAGAAGCTCTCTGTAACATGCAATTTGATTTTTAGGCAGTCATTAAGCAAGGACTCATATAAAAATACACACTGAAAATGCCTTCTTTTCATGTAATTTAAGGGGAAATGCCATGCGTTAGTCCATGGTTCTTAAGAAGAGAAGCTATATCTTCATTTAAAAAAAAAATGCTGGCATCAGATTAAAAATTATCATTACAAACTTAATCTAAATTGCTAACACTGGGAAATTTGTGAGAGGAAAACTTGTGACCTTGGTCCTGATGCTAAAAAATAAGTTATAATTTGGGCTGCTTCAGGATAGACAGAGGAGGGCAAAAGTGAATATGACACAATGACATATACTCCTTTCTGAAATGGACTCTGTCACAAACACAAATCAAAAACAAAGTTAAGAAAAACTTCTAAGAAAAAGAGCTACAAAAATCACTCAAGTTTTCAAATGCCCTTCACCTTATTCTGCTATTCTAAAAAAAAAAAGTCCTACGCTATTTCATATTCAAACTCTAGTACATTCACACTAATAAGGGGAAAGACTGAAAAGAATGAAAACTGTAAAAAATAAAACGAAAAGGATGAAATTCCAGAACTACAATGAGGCAGAGTAGATAGAGTACGTCAAAAACACAAGGTTTTATTCTAAAACATGGTTTTGTTTCTGCCGTTTTTCTAAAGTATTTAATTTGCACGTCTTAAAATAGAGACCCTGAGGAGAGCAGCTTGAGGCAGTGAAGGAAGGGGGGCGGGTTAGGTAAGAACAGAGACTTGTGAGAAAATATGTTCGGTGCATTAGAATGTGCGGGGCGGGGGGGGGGGTGCAGCTGAATTCACCGTCGGAAAGCAGTTGAGGGCTTTATAAGTAGAGAAGCAGAATCTGCTGCGGCTTAAGGAATACATATTCACAGCCAGAAGGCACACCTGGTAAAGGAACAACCCTGGATATGAAAGGCCAGAACACCAACCGTGCAAATACAGAGATGATCATTTTAACCACTTCCATTGTCTGGAGTATTAGAGGAAAATTCCTCAGGCACGAGATCAAGCTAGTCTGACACAAAATCAGAGATACTGTCGGGCAAAGGGAGGGAGAGAAGACGGACAGTCGCCGTCCGGGCATTCTCGGCCTGGGGGCCCCTTCCTCATCGGGCCGGGTTCACCGGGAACGCGCGATGCCCCGTCCCGGCAGTCTGAGCGCAGGCGGTCCCCTCCTCGGGGTTGGCGACGTCTCCCACCGCGCAGCCCAGGAGCACTGAGACTTCCCCTCCCACCCCACCCCCAGCCGAAAGCAGGGAAGACACGGAACTTAGGCTCCCGAGCGGAGGCCACAGACCAGGTCACGACCAGGGTGGAAGACTGTAGGCGAAATTCCGTGTGGCCACCGTGGGTGGCGTAGGGAAAGCAAAGCCTCGGCTGGTCCGGTTTCCAATCGGACGCTCGGGTCCGGCTGGCCGGGCCCCGATCCCTTAGGCGCTCATCGATTCCCTGCACCTCCCAGGTCGTCACAGTCCCAGGCCGTCTCGTCCCAGCCACTGACCCGGCCTCTTGGGTCTCCCCAGGCCCCCACTGCAGCCGCCCCTCTCGGTAAACAGCTGCTTTCCCGAACCCTCTCCTCGGACGCTCCCGCCGAGCCCCGGGCCGCACCTCCGTCTTGGTGATCCGGTGCCGCCCCAGCTTCACAACGGCGAAGTTGCCCTTGCCCAGCGTGCCCTCGATGTCGTAGAACCCCACCCGGACCGGCCCGCGCTGCAAGTGCCTCGGACCATCCGCCATGACCATGCTGGGCCCCGCTGCTAGACACGGGGGACTGGAGCGCGGGCTGGCGGGCGACACGGCTGTGCTCGGGAGACGGCCACTCGGCTCGCTCCTCAACTCCGTCCCTCCCGCTCCGCAGGGCCCAGCCAGGCGCGCGAGGCTGCTGACGTGCGCCGACGTCAGGGGGCCGGGACAGGGGGGCGGGGGGCGGGACCGGGCCTCGATTGGTCACCATGGCGACTGGAGCAGCGTCGACGTCGGCGGCGGGAGGAAGGGAGGGTCGGGAGAAGGGCGGGGCCTGAACGGCGCGTTCCTTCCGGGCTCTGGCTCCCTCCGCTCTTCCCGCCGCCTCGCGGCTGCCAGGGGTGGGATCGTTCCCTGGCCTTCCCAGTTCCTCGGCCTCTTAGCCGAAGGCCAAGAGCGAGCCCTGGCGGGCGGAGCGGAGGGATGCAGCGACCTGGACCTGGCCTGCCGTCTCCTTTACCCGCGCCGTCGTTCTATGCCCACCCCGGGAACTTCCCGCCAAAATCTCTTAACCTATGACCACAGTGCGTCTTAAATTTGGCACGGGCAAAGAACTATGGCTGAGCAATGGATTGCTCACAGGCTCCTTTCTTTGCATTCTTTTTTCATCTTGCTTCTGTATAAATCCCTCCACATTTTGATGTCTCTGAGGAATCATTCTGACAGGAGCATGCTCACAGAATAGACTCACAGAATGTCAGCGTTGAAGAGACCCTGGAGATCACTTAGTGCCCTCAAATGGGCTTCGGAGCCTCGAACCCCCTAAAACGTTTGCAAATTTTTGCTTGCTTGTCTCTAGGGAGATAGGACTATAGCTTTTATCGGATTCCCATACCTGTGGCTGATCTCGAAAGGTTAAAAAAAATACCTACTTATCTAATCCAATTTTTTCCAGATGAAGAATTAAGCTCCAAGGATTGAAGGGAAATGCCAAGGTCACGCAGGAAATGCTAGAGTTAGGATTGGAGATCACACCAGTCTTTGGTATGGTGTACCTATTCCACGGGAACAAGTACACTGTTATTTTAATATTTTGAAATATATATTAATGCCTCCAGATCTTGGTTTCTAAATGCCGTTCTCCACTAAAAGGAATCAGACTCCTGGGAAAAATGGCTGATTTGGGGGCAGCGGGAAAGTATTAAATGCCCTTGAAAGATCTTGTGAGAGAAAGCAAGATTTTTGAAGAATGATGAGGACACGTCGAAAGGAAATAGGAACTAGCTTGAATGTAGCTCCACTTACCAAATCTGGGCTAATTTGAGCATCACAAACGAATAATGATAGAAATGAATTTTTTTAACGAATCTGAAGTACATATTTATTCTTAAAAAATTTAAATAAATAAAGGGTAGGGGGAGATGACAATTCTTGACAGTGGAAGCCCAACTAATCTACACAGAAGAAATGATGAAATTAGGAAAATCATCATTTTGCAACCATTATAGTAATAATTGATTCAGACAATTATCAATAGATGTTAAAATCGTTGGATGAAAGTTTGCACAGTCTCGAAGTATGGACTTTTTAGTTCATTACAAAGGATAAATGCAGTACCTTTACTGACAGATATCACCTGAACAAAATGATCAAAGTTGATTTCACCAATTATGGGATAAAATGACATGATGTGCCTTTCAGTGTGACATACTGAAGACACACTATCTTTATGTATTGTCTTTGTTAAAAATACATATTCTGAGTCTAATCATAAAGAAACAAATCAGAAAAATGCAAATTGAGAAATAGTCTACCCAACCACCGGCCTGTACTCTTAAAAAGACAAAGAAAGGCTGAGGAACTGTACTAGATTTAAAGGGTTGAAGAGACATGCCACTTAAGGCAATGTGTGATCCTGGATTGGGAAAAAATTTCTTTAAGGGAATATATTCAGAGTTGTTGAAATTTACATGTGGAAAATTTATTAGATAATAGTGTTATTTAAATGTTAAGTTTCTCTAATTTCATAACTGTGCTGTGATTATGAAAACGAATACCCTTATTAAGAGAGACACATTGAAGTATTTAGGGGTAAAAGGTTTTGATATATGCAAGTTACTGTCAAATGGTTTAGAAGAGATAGATAAGACAATGTGGCAAAATGTTAAATTGATAAATCTAGGAAAAGGGTATATGATAGTTCATTATATTGTTCTTGCACCTTTTCTGTAGTTTAAATTTTTTAATGGAATAATGTATATGTATATATTTTATTAATTTACAATAATTTAATTTTGTTTTCTTTTCTACTTTTTGTGTAAGACTGACTGGCTCTTGAGCCCTCTACCTGCTTACTGTGCTTCTGCCCTTCACTCTCCCCAAGCAATACTTTATTCTGCTGTGACTTATATTATTTGCAAAATTGAGGAGGGGCATGGGAAGAGGCTTTAAGACTGATGAAATTTCTAGGAATAGTGTATGAGGGTTCAATCTAACTAGACCAGGAGGAGCCCACATATGTACCTCTGTTAAAAAAAAAATTGTTCCCATATACATTTTGCCTAATAGATTAATGTGTTCTAATTGTTCTGGGAGTTTCTCTGATGAAAAGCCAGAAAATGCACATAGAGACCTAGTAGAGCAAACAGCCTCCTCCTTTAAAGTATTTCTTTTGAACAGAAATTAAGACTCATTTCTATTTGATTACTTTTATCAGATAACTGGGGCAACTACCTACTTGTACAATCTAGGAGTATGATTTAATTCAGGGCGGGGAAGAAGGGAATGGCAGGGAAGACCAGAATTTTTTTGGTAAACCATTGTGAGAGTTCTGAGTGTCAAGAGGTTAGAAAAAGGGAGGCCAGAGACTAGGCAGAGGTAGGAGGGACTGTGTCATAAATAAAACTTGCCTGTTTGGAAACGCAGTGGTTGTGCCACTGAGAATTACTGTAGATTTTAAATGTGACTCTGAAGAAATACATGTGGACTGTGAGAATATTGCAGCCTTGGAATCCTCGATTCAGCCGTTTCCTCAATCCAAATGACCTACTCCTCCCTCTCCAATTTCAACCCTGCTTTTGCTTCAGTTAGTATTATCCAACTTCTGCTTTCCTCTGCTCTTTCTCTCTCCCTATTTTTCCTCTTCTTTCCTTTTTCTTTTCCTAGAGACAAACATACACACATACACCACCACCACCACCACCCCAGGAAAAAGAATAAAAGATAAGAGGGAAAAGAAGAAAAGAGAGGCTTCACACAGTTCCCATCTTTTTCATCTCTAGTTTTAGTAGCACCGAGGTAGAGTGCTGTAGTCATCAGATTTCCTATTTGCTTGACCTTTAAAATGCATCATTCCAGCTAATGCTGAGAGAATAATGCTGTATTTGCCATTGAGTTGATTTAAAAAAAAATGTTAGGATAACACTTCAAAATGCAAAACAGTATATACATGGAAATAATTGAGAAAGATTGTTAGAGACAGAAATAAGAATGAATTCTTTAGTATACTTAACTTAGAATGAAATGAACTTAGAACAAAAATGTGAAATGAGGAGAATAGTTAGCAAAGAGGAAATGAAAGAGTAATTTGAAATATGAGGAAAGAGAACTTCATGGCTCACGGCGCTATACATATTTTGCTGAAGCAGACAGCTCATGAACTTGAACAACAAAATATGTACCATATGTTTCCTTGATCGTGAACATTGTCTACATTTTTACTGTTTTATAATTTTAAGACTGAATGAAAGTCAATACGCCAGAAGATTTAGGTCTGGATTTAGATTTAGTTCAAATTGAAAACTGGTGAACTCTTTATAATAGATGACTTTGCTTAGAAAAAATAGATTCGAAAGTTAGAATGAATATTTTGCCTTTTATATTATGAAAGGCAGAAAGTACATGAGAAAATCCAAATCACTGACCCACACCAATTACAAGTGCTGCTTATTATAAAATACAAGTGTTCCTGAACTATGAATTACTCCATCAGGTTAATGAACATGTGGGTGACACTGTGTTTAAGGTACTATTATGGAAATAAACTAGAGGACTGAGGGAATTTAAAGGAAGTTTTCTTTAGCTATTTTCAAGGATGGGTAACCATGGACTATTTTTAGCTTTTCTTAAGGTTAGTTTTATCTGTGAGGGATCTTCTCTAAATGAAGAGTGTATGATTCTCTCTAAACTTTGAAAATAATTTCAAAATTTTTATATCTTCTCCCAGATAACAGATTTTTTTAGGATTTTAAATTCGAAAGGGATCTTAGAGAGTATCCTATGTGTTCACCTTCCCATCTGATACAGAACTCTCTAGACACTTGACAGATTGCATCAAGCCTTGTTTTACTGCTTCATGCTTCATGCTTCATTACATGTCTTACATCTAATATATGTGAATTCATATCAGTAGAAAATGCTTTCTCATATTGGCTTCATAGCTGCTTCCTTCTGATTCCTATCCATTGTTTTAGTTTTTTTCCCTGGCGCAAAACATCACAAGTAAGCAGACATGTACCTATTGTGATATTCTTTCTTCAGTTCTCCAGTCAAAACATTCCCAAATTCACTATCAAGCTATGTTTCTAGTTCTCTACCCTTTCTTCTTGTGCTTCTCTGGTCTCTGATTTGTCAATGTTCTCAAAATATTATTCCCCAAACCGAATGCAGTAGCCAAGGAGTAGTCTAAACAGTGGAGAATACTGGCCATTGACCAGACCCTCCTTTGATTTAGATACTCTACTCATACTAATTTAGCTAAAGATTTCTTTTTAGCAGACACAGCCCATGATTAAGATTAAAGCCAACTAAAACCCCTGGGTCTTTCAAAATAATAATTATTGCTACCATTTTCTTGGGCAATTGATTTTTTAAAAATATAAATGGAAATTCTGATGGTTAAAATGTCATCTTATTGAGTTTGCTCATTGTTCCAGATAATAGAATCATTTTGATTCTTCATTCTGCCAGCTATCACGTTAAATAACCTTTAGGTCTCTGAGCTATCCACAAATTCTATCAGCACAACTTCTATATCTTTATTGCAGTCATTATTCTTTGTATCACCTCTCCTAGTATGTGGCTCATAGTAGGTTCATGACTAGATTGTTAAACTGGCAAATAGGGCAAGGCCTGGGCCAGAGTTTAAAGCTTTCCATTAGACATCTTCCAGGTTGATTTCCAACAATTTATTGGTCAACATTCATTTCATTTGATTTGGTTTCTCATAAAACTATGAATTCTGGGAAGATTCTATGTCTACGCTGCAGGGATAAGATTTTAGAGAGAGTCCTTTTAGATTATTTAAGTGTTTTTTGAACTTAAATTTCTTATATTTGTAACTATAAAAATTATTTTAAAATTCTCATTTTTCTCTGGTCTCTAAATCTGAGGAATATATTTATTTGCTTAGTTCACTGGCCTAAAGACAACAAAATACAAAAAGAAGCCAATAAAAACTCCCACTGCCTCCGGCCCTCCAAAAAGTGCAGAAGACAATCATTCCTATAGTATTTGTTCAGCACTCATAGGAGTGGGCAAATAAAGAGAATCATTCCCTCCCTGGAAAGGAAGAGGTCAGAGAAATAAAAAGAGAAGGGTGGGGGGCAGGGCAGGAAATATCTTTAAATTCTAGAGAAAAGAGTTTAAAGGAGGAGAATTTCAAGAAGGAGGGAGTACTTTCAATCACTGAAAAGATATCAAGCAAGATAAAGATGAAAATAATTCATTGGATTTAGGCATGAAGAGATAATTAATAATCTTTGCAGAGGATTTCAGAATACTGAAGGCAGAAGCCAAATGAGTGAGTGAGAAGTGGTGAAGAAAAGTGAGTGTAGACAGTTCTTTCAAGAAACTTATCTGTGAAGGAATGAAGATAGGAGGAGATATAGAGTCAAGAGAAGTGGAGTTTTTTTTGTTGTTTTTGTTTTTGTTTTTTTAATTGGTAGAGAGTTGAGCATTTTTGCAAAGAGCCAGAAGAGGGAAAGATTGAAATAAATGTGATTACAGATCATCTATAGAAGGCAATGAAATCTAGAATGCAAGGGACTCTTTAGTCAGAAGGTGAGTTGCCTCCTTTACTCTGATATGGGTGGAGGAAGGAAACAAAGGCAGCTTTGGCTGCAGGTAAGTGGGGAGTTTGCAGTGCAGGAAGTTCACCTGTGGCATCAGTTTCCTCTGTGAAGTAAGAAGTAGATTGTCCACAGATTGTGAGAGAGGGAGAATAGGAGGATTTAGATGAATTGTGAAGGTTTGAAAAATCTGCTATGAGAATGGGAGAGGATATTGACTAGAACACATAGAATACTTACTGGGCCATAAGAAACTACAAGAAGGTTCAATTGATGCAGGAAAATGAATAGGTAGAAATACCAATTCACATGGTCATGGGACTTTTTGCAATAATGTTTGGTAGCCTGGATGTCACACTGATACAGGGCTGGAATTTGCTGGGTGGATTCTACAGAATGTCAAAGGGGCGAAGGAGTTGAGGATTCAGCAGGAAAGTTACTGAAAACAAGTACTATATAGTCTGGATAGAAAAGGAAGTAAAAATAAGAAGGGGCAGAGACTGATGGGAAGATGGATGGGCTCAAGGGTCTGGAGCATAAATGAGATGAAAGCAAGGGGCATGAAAGATCATGAGAAGAATCATGTCTATGCTAGTTAGTATATTTGAGTTAGATATTGTTGTAAGTGATAAGTCCTCAAGAATGGGTGATTAAAGTGAAGAGGAGTCATCTGCTTCTTCCCCCTCTGTATTCCCAGTTACTGGAACGTAATTAGTTTTCCAGATGTCTGGAACATAATTAGTTTTCAATATATGTTTGTTCTAAAAGTGAATCAAAATGTTTTATTTTCCGTTTTCCAGTATATTATACCTATTCTCCTCTATATATTTCATTAGTTTATTATAATTATGATAAATGCTCTAAAATAAAAGTACTGTATGCTATGAGATTGCATAACATGGGGTCTTAATCTAGTCTGGGGGGTGGGATCAGGAAGTTTTCCTGAGGAAGTGACATTTAAGGTGAGATTTGAGAAATTAATAGGAGTAAGTCAGGGGACTAGATGTAGGGAGAGATTTACTAATGAAAGTAAAAAGATTTCAGATATCTTGAGGTGGAAAGAAGCTGAAAATGTTCTAACTGAATAGTAACAGTGGAGGTAAAAGGATGGGCCGAAAAGAGCAATGCTAGGACATATTATATAAGGTCCCATATATACTAAATCATGAAGTGCATTTTGACCCATTAGACTTGAAATGGGATAAGTTTACTTATAACTATTTTTGTTAGCTTATAAGCATTAATAGAAATTATGATATTGTATAGATGTGTGATTCTACACAGTGATATTTGAAAGCTGAAAGATTATATTTAAAATGTTTCCTATATTCTATAGCCATGCTACCCTGAACAAGCCCAATCCTATCTGAGATCAGAAGCTAAGCAGGGTCGGGACTGGTTAGTGCTTAGATGGGAGACCACCTAGGAAGACCAGGTGCTGTAGTCATAAAAAAATAAAATAAAATAAGAGATTGTAAGCCGATGAGGTCCTTGCAATCTGTGAGGTCAACGAAGGGTTGCCTCACCTAAAAAATAAAAACAATAAATAAAATGTTTTCTGCAATAGCCTTATACTTCCTTTCTATAAAGTTGATTCCTTTGGATTAAACAAAGCAAATGTGATAGCCTTCCAAAAACCACTATTAAAATGCACTTTGGTTATCTGAAGAGTCTCGAGGTCTCCTTCCTCTCTCCTATTTTGATTTTTTCCCATTAGCTTCATGATTGGGTTAATTAGGTATTTGCACAGGGAAAATATGAGCATCTATTAATGAAATTACAAAAAGGCAAGCAATAGCACAGAGACCTTTGGCTGACGATGGAGAAGGGTGGCTCAAGTAGGTAAGCATTGTAATTGAGATTTTGAGTCTTGGTTTGTCCTGGTGCAACTATGGTCCTAGGGGATACTTGTTTCACAATTTTGTCTAATATAAACCTATGTCAAACCTCCAATTTAGCCAAGATAGTTACCATGGGCTGGCAGCTGATCCAAAGATGAATCTTGGAGGACATGTAGAGGAAAACCATCATGAAACTGTGAAATAATTGGGGCGGGAGGTACGAAACAGAAATCTTCGGGAATAGGGAAGCCTCTTTTGAACTAGTGTAGGGTGTGTGTGTGTGTGTGTGTGTGTGTGTGTGTGTGTGTCTACATCTGAAGCCCAGGACAAGAGATTTCTATGGAAATTATCAATAAAGGCTCAGAATGCTGGGACGTGTCTTCCAGGATAGTAATCAAGGCAGAATAGAAGCTGGTGTGTGGAAAACTGGTGAAGATAGACTGGACTGGATCATTTACTTACTCCCATCCCCTAACTCTGTCTAGCCCCTAGGGCTGGTGAATTACTAGATAGAAATACCTCCTTCTTAAGGCTGCTTCTCCTTGAAGGGTCGGGGGTAGGGTGGGCCTCATGGTAGAGCCCTGACCTGAAGAATAGCTTGGTGCATGATATTCATCCTAAGCAATTAATTATGGTAGTCTGGTGCTTGGAGCTCTCTATACTAGGGTTGTTTCTTCCCCTCTCCTTGATCTCACTGGATATTAACACAGACTGGTATCTGCCCTTTGGTCTTTTCCCATACAAAATGCTCAGATACAGTAAGTAATATAGAGAAATATACATTCACAGGCCTAAGTAATAAGATATCTCGAGTACGAAGACTTCAAAAGAAAACTTGGATTATAGATTCCACCAGAAGCAAATATGTTAAATCTGATGGTTAACAAATATAAAATAAGAATAATAAATAATTGATAAGAAAATCAAAGTCAAGAATACTAGGCATGAAATACCGGCATGAATAATAGCTAATAGATATAACAGATGAGATAGTAGAATAGACATGGCTAAAAAATTAGTATGCTGAAAGATCAAGTTAAGGAGCTCTTATAAAAAGAAGCAGGGAAGAAAAAATAAATTATAAAATAAAAGTTAAGGGATAAAGAAGATTGAATTGGAATGCAAACTTCAATTTACAGATAATAGGAGTGTCAGGAGAAGAGAAAAATAAAAAGGGAGAAGAGAAACTATTTGAAGAAATGGAAATAAATTTGCCACAATTAAAGATGAAAGATCTCATATTTATGTGGTACCAAATACGAGCATTAAGAAGAAACCAACCCTACTAATATTATAATAAAATCAAAGTTTTTATAAGTTTTTATAAGATTATAAAAGTTTTTGGATAGAGCAGATCAACTGTAAAGAAACAAAAATCATTAGGATCTCAGACTTTCTAAGAGCAATAAGACAATGGTAATATTTTTAAAGTATTGAAAAGACAAAAGAACTTTGAGCTTAGATTTATATCCAGCCAAATTGTCATTTAAATGCGAAGGTATAGTAAAAATATTTTTAGGTATATAAGGCCTCTAGAAATTTGTCACACAAAGACCTATATTGAAAACAGTATTGGAAAGGTACTCAAATAAGGGAAGAAAATCCAGGAAATGCTATTAGAGACATATGAAATAAAGATAATCAAATATCCAGATAAATATCGCTTGGTGTTGTTTTTCAAAGACCAAAGAAAAAAATGAGAAAGTATGTCTACAATAACCTAGACATAAACTCTACACAATATCAAAAGGTGATATCTTTAAATTAGATGTTTTTGAGACATAAAAAAAAAGAATACATTTAAAGAGACTAAAAGGAAGGAGATGATAGATTAACGGGAATGGTAGAACTATTCCATAAATGGGTTTGTGAAAATTAGTTGTTTATATGGAAAGGTGATATTGATCCCTATCTCATATTATCTGTAAAAATGAACTCCAGATACATTAAGAACTTAAATATTAAAAGTAAATTTTACAAATTTTATTAGACAATACAGGTAAATTTATTTCTGACTTTGGGGTAAGGAATTATTTATTAAAGACACATAAAAAGTCTCTAACCATAAGAAATCAGTAAATATGACCCTTTTGGAAAGTCTGTCATTATCTAAATGATGTACATTTCTATATCCTATAACTCAGCTCAGCAACTCAACTCTTAGGTACATACCCAAGGAAAACTGTACAGTGGGAGACACAAACAAGAGTGTTCCCACTGCACTTAGTATACTCTTACTGCTAGTGAGATAAATACCTGAAATGACCCAAATATTTATCCACAGGAAATGGATAAATAAATTGTGATAACTTCATATGGCGGTGTGTTTTATGAAAAACTAAATATAAGCAAACATATGAATAATCTGAGTAATACCATTTCTTTTTCAATTCAAATGAACATTTATTGAGTTTATATCAAGAGGACATGGTTGAATTCAAAATGATATGTGCTCCACTATGTTCACTGCAGTGCTATTTATAATAGCTACGATATGGGAGCAACCTAAGTGCCTATCAATAGGCAATTGGATAAAGAAGATATGGTACATGGAATATTACTTGGCCATAAAAAATGAAATCTTACTATTCGCCACAACATGCATGGACCTAGAGGGTATTATACTAAATGAAGTAAGTCAGATAAAGAAAAATACCTGTGATCTCACTTATATATGAAATCTGAAGAACAAAATAGAAACAGACTCATAGATACAAAGAACAAACTGATGGTTGCCAGGTGGAAGGGGAGGGATTTGGGGTGCTGGGTGAAAAAAGTGAAAAGATTAAGAAGTGCAAATTAGTAGTTGTTAAATAATCACAGGGATGTGAAGAACAGCATAAGGAATATAGTCAATAATATTGTAATAACTATGTATGGTCTCGGGTGAGTACTAGACTAATTGGGGGGGAATCACTTTGTAAATTATATAAATGTCTAACCACTACATTGTACATCTGAAAATAATATAATATAATATTGAATGTCAACTGTAATTGAAAAATTAACATTAAAAAAAAATAAACGGGACATGGTTAAGAGAGACCCTTCCTCTGTCCTCAGTTGGGTATATCCTCTTTGTCTTTTACAGTTATTCAGTCTTCTATAATGTAATAGTAGCTCAAATAATAGCTTGTTTAGAAGCTCAAAATCTTCATAAAGTGGTGGTGGCAGAGCGATGGTCACAGCTAAAGGAGAATTTGCTTCATTTTAAACAAGCTCTGAGACAGACTCGTTGCTTTCCATGGAGCTACAGGCTCTTCTGGTGCTCCAGTCATGAGCTCTGGAGAATAAGCAGCACTGACAACTGCATAATCTTCACTCAAAAAGCGATCTGTGTGACTCAAATTGAGCAATCCAGTTTTAGACCCTTAACACCCTTGTTATAATGATAAAAACAAAGAAAATTTAAACAATGTAATTTTTAGGAATACAAATATGTGATAAATCTATAATTTCAAAATCAAATTTTAATAATAATGGCAAGATTCAAGGAAGAGAAAGTAGAGGAATAGATTAGGGAGAAGCCCATAAGTGAGTATAAATGATTGTTAATGTTCTGATTCTTGTATTAGGTGGTTGGTTCCCAAGTATTTTTATTATTAATAATAAGAAACAAATACACAAACAAGTACATAGTATATATAAGTAAAAACAAAGAGGGCCATGCTTAGACCAATGATGAGAGTGTGTCATGAATCAATGATGGTCTAATTCTGTGCACTTGAGTTGGAAACAAAGAACAACATCAAGCAACATCAACTTCCCCGCCATGTTTACTTTTATTAGTTTTCACTAATCCACACAACAATCCTATTTTTTGTTACTATTATAACCCCCTTCTTACAGATGAATCAAATCTTAGTGAGTTAACATAACTTGCTTGAGTCCAAGAAACCAGCATGTGTTAGAATCCATTATTTGAAGTCTCATCTGTTTGTCACTAAGGTGTAGCCCTTAACAACTGGATTAGGCTCCTGGTCATAAAGACTATTTTACTCACTAAGATATCAACCCAAACCAGCTATTCTACTGAGAATAACAATCTCTAGGTATGTGAAAGTAACAATTTACCTAACATTTAAGTATTTTGCCACATAGGTATGCCATGACGCGTTGACAAATTTGCATATGTGTGTCATAATGAAAAAGCTGTGTTAAAATGAAGTCATCTATCGTATCATTGAGTAATAACAATTCGAATGCAAGAAAGCTCAAGATATGCACTGTTGGATTAAGAGTAATTCATTCCCCTAGTCTGGATAATGTTCCTTTTTCATATACCACGCAAGAATGTTAAGACATAGAATGTGTGAAAAACTTTTTTAGTGGTTGTAAATTTGTTCTACTCAGAATTTATTCTACTTGTGACCTAACCCAAGCATCCTTATTTCTGCTTTCTTATTTCTTTAAAGAATACCAATTCGAAGCTCATGCTCCTGGTTAGCCACATTTTGCCATAAATATCTCTCTAAATAGCATCCATTTACCCCTGTGAGGAAAGATAATTTGGCGTTTGTTTATAGTGCCTTGATTTTTTTGGAGGGCAGAGTTGATAGTGAGAAGGAGAGGAGAGTATGTCACAAAGAACCTGGTTTGTGGGTAGAGGTCATGTAACGACTTGTACAAAAACTTTGAGGAAATAATAATGGAGGTGTGGAGGTCAGCTTGAGAGGCAGCATCTATAGCATTTTCTTTACAGCTAAAAATCTATTAATTTTCTTCAATTCATCAAATTAAATTATTAGATACTCCCAGAGACATCTGTCTTTTTGAGTGTACCCCATTTCCCCTGAAGTTGGTGTTCTCTTCTACTTCCTATGTTTAAATGTCAAATCTATTCATCAGAGTAAAATGAGGACCTCTGAGGGAAGAAATCACATTTAATTTTCTGTCAGGTTCAGCCCCCGTTTCCCAAATAGTGCATACCACATGGTAAATAACAATTATGCTACTTAGCTACCCCTCTCAAAATGCCATGTGAGAACAAAAAACATCCCGGTCAGGTAGCCCAAGGAAATTCAAATCAAAAGGATCAAAGAAGATACTGACCACTCCCCAGAAGACTAAATACAGTAATTTTATTGTCGTGCCCATGATTACTATTTGACCAAAAACATTTCAGGATTTGTTGGTTCTAAGATGTGGAAGTTCAATAATCAAGTTTAGAAAACATCTATTAGGATGACTTCTCTTTTTTCCCACCTATTTAACTTCCAAATCCTTAAACATTAAAGAGGGTGAAAAAATATGTTTTTAAAATTCTTTATAACTCACATAATACTTGACCACAAAACCCTGATAGAAATATAGGAGCATCTAGAAGGCAGTAAGTTTCTGTGAGTGTAGAACCAGGAGCCCTGGGTTCTGGTCTTGGCTCCACCAAGTTGTAGCTGGGTAACCATTCGATAGTCATTTCAGCCAGTTTTTGCCTCAGTTTCCTTATTTGTAAACTAGTAACAATCATATCTGCTTTACATGCTGACTTCACTGGGTAGGTAGGTAACGTAGGGAAAGCGCTTGGCAGAATCTGTTCCTAGGTCTTCTCCTCTGTGTTCTCTCCAGAGCAGAGTAGAGGGGGTCATGTCACGCCCACTCTTTCTACTCCATTATGCATCCATGCACTGAAAACTTCTGACTGCCCTTGCCCTCAGTCTGGAGCAAGCGAGGGCTGCTCTGGTTTAGAAGGCCACATCCATCAGAAAGTATCCTCTACCCCATGTCTACCCACGCCCTGCCCTCAAATTATTAAGGATAACGTGGGCCTCTCTCCCCCTTGGGAATTCAGCATTGACGTAACATGGTCATAAGCCTAAATATCCACTTTTATAACTAACATTATTTGAGTCCCAGGAAAACATTTTCCCACATCACTTGCCTTATGTCATCAAACAGTGGATGGCTGTCTCTGAATGCTACAAAGGTTTGTGAGTTTTGCTGTTCCCAAAGACAGAGTCCCATACTGCTTTGAGATACAGAGAGCCTTTGAGTGATGAAAGCGATTGGCCAAGAGGAAAGACAGATTGATCAGTTCTTCAAATCTTTTCTTTCAACAGGAATAGATCTTTTCAAAGTCAATTATCATCTTTCAATAGTGTTGAGTGTACATTTGTTTTACTTCTTTTGTGTTCATAAATTTAGGGTGTTTTCACAACTGTTGCACCTGGTGGCTCTCAAATTGAAGAGCTAACAAAAGCATTTATGAAGCATGATATCACTTCTTTGAAATGGCAATTAGAAGTACAATAAATTCTGAATGAGGAATTGTTTTGCTTTTATAAACCATTTAATAATATTTAGTTCAAATTTAAAAATTAAATTTAAAAGTTTAAAATGTTTACATTTATTAATTGTAATTTATAATTTTTCTTTTAATTTTAATAGATGCTTTGAATATTTTAGAAGAGATATAACTTGTTTGACAATGATAAAAATAATTTTACATTTTTATTTTTTACATTTAGTTTATATTTTTTATGAAAATATAACATTTTACACGGTTCAAATGCACCTACATTTTAATTGTATATCTTTATTGCTGGTAAAACACAAATTATGTGAAAATCTTCATAGTAACAGCTTAATTTGTGATTTTGTTAAAATACAAGCAAGAAAAATAGTAGCTACTCTGTAAATATTGGTTGAGTGAGTAGATAAAAATCAAATTTAAAAAATGTTAAACCACATTTATAAGTATGAATTCTACCCCAGAGCAATAAAAATCTATTATATAAGCAGTTTCTCAAGTGGGATTACTCAAACGGCGATATGAAATGTACCATGATTGAGAAGGGGTAGGGATTTTTGAAAGTCTTTGTTAAACATACTGCATCTTCTGGAATATAAATTTCCCCTTTTAAGCTTTTATTTATATATGAAAACAGAGTAGGTAGAGATTTAAACAAATATTTAAGGTTAACATAGGACTTTGGAGAAATGTTTATTTCCTAAAGATTATATTGGGCCACTTTCCCAGGGCTGTGGATTTATATACACGACTGCCCGTGTGTGTGTGTGTGTACATACATGTGTGTGTTTGTGCATGTGTGTACATGTTGTGTGCAGCTGGTACTCATCTCTCCTAGTTCTTCAATGGAAGAGTTTAAAAAGCAGTGAAAGAGATAATAAACAACAGATTATTAGACAAGATTCAAATGCTTAAGTACTGAGAGAATCCTTTCAAAGTTCTTCATTGAAGAGGAACTCTGTTAGGGTCAATGAGTTTCCAAGCTTCTCAAAAGATAAGAATTATACCTATAGTTCTGATTTTGAATTGAAAGTATCCGTATGAATGAATTATGGGTATTAAAAAAATTTTCCTAGCTTCTTGCAATGAAAAGTCCTAGAAATAAAGACCAAACAGGAGCAACGAGCACTCCTAGTACCCAAATGAAGGTCTCTGTGTACTAGTTTTCTCTAAAAGTAGTCAAAGCATGTAGTGGATACTGTGGAGTGCTCCCTAGATCCCCCTTTCAGGCTGAAGGCCTCATTCCCCCTGATACTGGGAGTACTGGTGGCAGTCGTGTCACTATCTAGGCATTGCCCTAAACAAAAATTTCTCAACTTCAGCATTTTTGACATTTTGGACTAGATAATTCTTTGTTGTTAGGGTTGCCCTGTGCATTAGAAGATGCTTAGCTGAATCCCTGGGTTCTACCTACAAGATACCCATAGCATTCCACTCCTGCTTGTGACAACCAGAAATGTCTCCAGACATTGCCAGATGTCCCTTGTGGAGCAAAATTGCCTTGATTGAGAACCACTGCCCTAAAATGAAGAAAGCCACTTCACCTAAGGTTATAACCTCTTCCTCAGGGGCAGACTAGTTAATGTAGGTTGTAAAGGTCAGGCTCTCTTGCCTCAAAGCAGGGCAACTTGAAAGGCTAAATCATCTTCAGCACTTGCTGTGGGATTGGCTGTGGGTGCACTGTAGTTTATCTCTTTACTCTGCCTTGTCCTATTTCTGTCACTTCCCCGCAGGTATTGATTCTGAAGGCAGTCCCCAATAAACTTATTGCATGCAAATATTCCACTCAGAGTCTTTCCTGGGGGAACCCAATCCGAGACAAGGCTTCTAGATAAATGGCTGATTCCTGGTCTGAAACAGGAAGTGTGCCAGATAAACTGGAAATCTTGTGATACCATAAAGCAAGGAAGGTTTCAAAGAGTACTATGGTCATGTCAAAAGTATTCAGCAGTCAATTTAGATAAGCTCTTGCTTTCCAAAGATGGTCTAATAGAGTATCAATAATGATAATAACTCAATGGATTGATGCTTAAATTCATGACATAAAAATACAAAAAACCTAAAGTCATCGGTCACTTTGGATGGAGGATGTAAGGAGCCAGCTCTTTAATTTGAAAACTGATATTGAAATTAAGCATTCTTTCTGTCATTCCTATAGGCATATCTCTGATATAGATAGATCTAGATAGATGTCTAGATATCTATATATATCTGATATAGATGAATGAAGGGAAGACTAATAAAGCAAATTAATAAAGAAATGTTAGAAATATAGTACCATTTTGCAGTCCCTAAAGAATTAATGACCTTAAGCCATGATCATCAATGGCTGATAATATCAGAAACAGAAATATCCAGAGATCATGTACCTCATGATGCATAGTGGATAGACACCACCAGTAAGTAGTGGTCTTATGAGAAGTTTAGGGGGCAGTCCTCAAGGCAGCTGTCATTTCTGGCATCAATTGCAAGTTTAGGGATTCCCAAAACTACCCTGTTTTGATAATTCTCTAAAAGAGCTCACAGAATTCACTAAAAGCTGTTATACTAATGGTTATAGTTTATTACAGCTAAAGGATACAGATTAAGAGTAGCCAAGATAAAAAGCACATAAGGCAGAGTCCAGAATAATTCCAAATATGGATGTTCCAGTTGTCTTCTGTTGTGAACACCATGACTTTCTCAGAATCAACGTATGACAATATGCACGGATTATTGCCAATCAGAGAAATTCACCTGAGCCTCCTGTCCAGAGTTTTTATTTGGTTGACTGCCCAGCCCCTCTGAAGTTGAGCTGATTATGTGTGACCCAAGGCTCCCAGACAAACAGAAACACTCATATCAGCATGATATTCCAAGGGATTTATATTCCCAGAAACCAAAGGCCAGGCCCTTTTTTGGACAAGGTTAATCTTGCAAAACAAAAACAAAAAAACAACCTATGTTGAACCTCAATCTGATTACCCTTTAGATACAACTAACAATTTATAGGAAATGTAAGGGACAGAGAACATTTAAATGACACCATAGAGGTACAGATAGCAAATCCAGTTTATGGGAAAGTACAAGACCATCGACCTGGTATTTTTAACAAAAAATAGCAAGGAAAAAAAGATATGAAAGAGAAGCCTATAGGTTAAATAAAGTAGATTTAAAAGATATATTGCTCAATTGCAATGTGTCTTGTTTGGATCCTGATTCAAATAGAGAAGCTAAAAATGTAAGATAATTGTGGAAATGTGAATGCTGATTGCATATTTGATGATATTAAAGAACTATTATTGATTTTTGCATTTGATAATTGTGTTATGGTCATGTTTACAGAATAAAAAGAGTCTTCTATCTTTTAAAGATACATACTAAAATATTTACAGGCGAATGACATGGCTAGAGTTTGCTTCAAAATAACCTGGGGGCGAGTTGGTAATGGGAGGAGTTTGGATGTAACAAGACTGACTATGTGTTATAATAAAGCAAAATATTTGGGGTATGTTCGTTCATGTGTTTATTTTTGCCACTTGAAAAGATGTAAAATAGATAAATGTAAAAATGAGCTTAAGGCACAAGTGGCCTTCACTAGGGCTTTTTTATACTGATAAGGCGCTCGCATGCAATAGACTGTTCTCAGTTACCCACCTCCCAGCCTTCTCTGGGCCTTTGAGAGAACAGAAGTTGGTAACTTTGGCTGAAGTTAGAACTAATATGCATAGTAGCTGAGGCTATGTAGTCATTTAAAGAGATATAGATGTGTATGTGTATAAGATAACATATTTCATCGCTTTTTCAAGGAAAATGTTACAGTTTTATTAAGAAGATAAATTTAATGTGGATAAACATTATAATATTCTTGTAAGATCAATATGTTTCAAAATTCAAATCTTTATATTTGCCATTTAACTAAATGTTTATTTTTGTATTTCTAAATATATGCCTACGACAGAATATTAAAATTATTAAGCAAAGGGAGCTTATAAGTAACGAAGAGAAAGATATTTCAGAACATCGAGCTTTGAGTATCCAGTCTCTTCTGAATAAGAAATAGCAAAAAGTTATTCTATGCCCAGCCAGCAGAGATTCTGGGTGTCAGTCACTAAGATATACTTATAGGAGAGCCTGTTAATAGCTTGTGAACATTTTTGGTTATGCGTTTAAATAATTTTTTAAAAACAAAAAATATACTAAAAAGTCGATAGCTCCTAATACTTACGTTGTTTGCTGGTGTGTATAGTCACTATCGAAGACTAACAATTATCCTGTTTAGGCATCTATGATAGAGGCTTTCATCTTGTCTCTTCTGACAACTTTTTATATTGACATACAAATTCCAAATGAGAAAACTGCTCAGATGTCTTTTACAACCAAACTATTTTTGAGGTTTCTCAGACAGCTGCTGGATAACACTCGAAATTTACTTTCTTGTTTTGTAAAAGGAGGGATGCTAGATATCATTAGGAGCACTTTGTTTTGTATTTTCTGTATTGTGAGAGCTTGTGTCAAGCCCACAGTGTGGGAGGAGCTGGCAAGTCAACCTCCTTAGGTCAGCTGTATACAAAGCATACAAGCAAGATATTATTAGTATTAAAATGAACACATTTTAGCAATTGTGTATTTTCATGATGGATAGAGTATACTCATGCTCATGTGCAAAGACTGGCGCGGTAACTGTCGACAAAATTTATTCACACTTTTCTAACTTAAAATGACTGTCAATTACTTATAATAAAATAAACACTTAATGGGACAGATTTAAAAGCCCTGGAGATCTGTCAATGTCTTAATTATTCATACTGTGTTACTACACTCAAGACAATTGTTGATTAAATTCTTATAAAATATTTATGCATTATGTCTCACTTTTCTTCTTGTAGATAGTTATGTTAGTACATGAACCCAAGCCATTCAGTCCTGTCATAAATAGGTAGTTTCTTCTTTCCTTAACACTTGTCCAAACACTTCAGCTCTTAGGCTATAGACTAGTAATGTAGTCTTCTGGAAGGAACATCAAAAGAATCATAACCTTAGTAAAGGCCTGAAGCAGGTGCTCCTAACTACTGATACTAAATGAAATAGATTCACAGGGACAGGCTTTCTAGTTTAACTGATGTCACCAACCACAGAGTTGGATGGTGTGAGTGAAGATTTCCAGGACTTTTTTTAAGTCCAAAAACACATGACTTTGTGATAGTAGATGACCAATTATACCAAGATTAGAAAACAAGAATTAATTACCTAGCAACGAAGAAAATTCAGGTGAAAATTTTGCTGTGGCTAGTGTTCTATATTCTATTGGGCAGATAAGGACACTCCTTTTCTTTCTTCCGGATTTATCGGTAATTCTTGATTTAACAAGCTAGCTCTGTACAAAGTAGAACACTCTTTAAGTGATGTCTTATTGTGACTGATCCCTCAGAATTCAGAGGAGCAAATCTAAAAAATATCGTAGGAAATGGATTATAAGCTAATAAATCGAGAGGAAAGTATAGGAAAATTATTCTTTTTTGACTTATAAACATTTTATTTTATTTATTTTAAAAACAGATATAACTGACATATAATATTAGTTTCAGATGTACAACATAATGATTCAATATTTGTATATATTGTGAAATGATCACTAAAAGAAGTGACTCTGAGGAAAATAGTGACAGATCGATTGGATTTGTCTGTAAAACTACGTAGAACAATGGTTGTTTCTGTACACGGTACCATTTGTTGCTTCGATTTACTTTTTCATGGCCACATCTTTATTTACATGGGTTCAAAACAAATCTGTCTTTTTCCTATTGAGATATGATTGGATAAAAATTTTCGTAAGAGAGACCATGCAACAGAAGTCTCAATCAAAAACAAATCTTATTTAATTAGGTATGATAAGCTCACTATTAAGAAACAAGGATTGCACTTCATATATGAAAATGCTGTCTACAGAATCTTCCCAGAAAATCTACCTTGTACACACTCTATGGCTAGTGAAATCTCAGCCTTATCTTTAATAAAGAATGACCAAGGACATTGGCAGACTTCTCAGTTATATAGCTACTGCAGGAAAAGCTTGTTAGAGGAAAACTGGATGCCTTTGTTCTTAGACTTAGAAAGGACAAATAGATAACAGCAATTCGAATACTTCTGTAATACTTATATGATCAAAGTATGACTAGGGGCTTTATGAAGCTTGCAGACAGAAGTTAATTTGCCAAACATTGATATCATATGGCTTTAGTTTTTAGAAACCATACAATAAGGAAATTTTTGAGTATTAATTGACATCTCTTGTGGCTCCTATGTAAATTAAACTGGCCAAATTGGAAACAAACAAACAAACAGACAAACTCCATCAAGTTAAGGATTTAAATAAGAAAATCACAGAACAAACCAGTATGGTCTATACTTAAGAGGCAGCAATTGGCCAGGAGGGGCAAAGCAGGCAGGAATGATACTTGCCCTGCTGCCATTTTGACTTAGCACATCGTATACTTCAGTCATAAAGACAAAACAACAAAAAACCTCCAAACACTTGGCATTCTTAAATTTTAAAAAGACAGAAGCAACTTGTTTAATACTAGCCTCTAAATGAAGATCTGAGAACTTCTTGTAAATTGCCAACAACCTAAGGCAAACACCTGTATTCCTGATTTTTGCAATATTGATATCTACAGATTGATGACAACCCTTGCAATATGATAATTATATGAGGAACACACTGACTATTATTTTGGCAACTTCTCACTTTTTCTCTAAATACCTGCTGTGTTCTTTATCTAGAGAGCTCAATTGTTTTCAAGTACATTCTCTTGCAAAATAGTGAAAATAAAAATTCTTTTCTTAATGATTTTGTGTCTGAGTTCTTTTTTCATAATTGGTAATTGTTGAAGCTGGTACTTCAGGTCCTTTTACTCTTCCCTCCAATTTTGTAGACAGGCATCCCAACCCCTGGATTGGTTCTAGACCCTCCCCGCAGTGGATACCAAAATCCAAGGATGTTCTAGTCCCTTATATAAAATAGTGTAGTATTTGCATATCATCTATGCACATCCTCCCGTATACTTTAAATCACCTCTAGGTTTCATGTAATACCTAATACAAGACAAATGCTGTATAAATAACTGTTATCATATATTTTTTAGGTAATGATGACAAGAAAAAAAGTCTGTGCATGTTCATTTCAGAGGCAACAATTATAGGCCTAACCACATAGTACACATCAGCCACAATATTGTAACATTTTTTTTTCTGAATATTTTTGAACCGCAGTTGGTTGAATCTATGGATGTGGAACCTGCAGATATGGAGGGACAATAGTATAATTTTTAATTTCCATAATTAAAAAATAGTAATATATAGGGCTATCTACAGTATCAAAGAGATATTGTCAGTGCTTTCATGCAACGGCAAAAGGCTTAGTCTAATTTAACTAGTTTTCAAACTTGAAGGCTACTTTATGGCAGGCAGTGTTCAGGTTTAAAGCCTATGCTACCGGTAGAAATGACAAGTATCATGAAGATAGTACTGGAGCTGGCTGCCTGGAACTGAGGAAAGTTATCTTTGTGGTTGTGAGGTTGGTGTTTTCTGGCCTCATGGGTGAGGTTAGATTCCTCAATGTCAAGTAGCAAAGAAGAGAGCCAGAGTTTCCATATTATTTGCTACATTCAGTGTGCATGTCAAAAATAGATCCAAAAACTATGGCAACTGAAAAATATTTGTTTTAATCGGTGTTTGGGAAACAAATGCTGGTATTTGGCTTTAGGATTGGCTTCTTCAGCATTGACATTGGCAGATCCGATTCACAATAAAGTCCTACAGTACTTGTTTTGGTTTTTAAAATCCCATATGGACTTACTCTGCAAAACCTCTTGGTATATTTGCACATTTTTGTTTCCTGGAGGTTCCTTTGGATTTGTTTGGCTCTGGTATCGTGATTATTTATTATACATTTCCCTTGAAATATAAAAAGAAAGAACACACTTGTTACATTTAGTCATTTATGTATTTAGCAAGTATTTATGATCTACTGTGTACCAGGCATTTTTCTTGGCACTCTGGAAAGATATAAAAACGTATCTGGTAAGTATTGTCATGTCAGCATACTTTCAGCCAAGCAAAGAGGACAAGTTCTAGGCCAGGCATTGAATGAGTGAAGTGCTGGAGATGCAAAGTTGAACATGCCGAGTTCCTGACTTCATGTTCTCCACATTATCAAGACAGAGATTAGAGGAGGCTTTGTAGAGAAAATAACCTTGAGGCTGTAGTCGTAAAGGACAATTAGTCAGACAAAGTGGAGTGGAATAGAAGGTGTCTTTTAAAGAGAGAAAACAGTAAATACATGTAGAAGTCATGGGATGGAAAAAAGCTGGTGTCATTTATTCGTAGATCTAGAAACCTGATCATTCTAGTGTCTCAGAGTGGACTAGACTCAATCTGGAGATATAGTCACCAGAATCAAATCATGGTGGCCTTATACATACAGCAGATTGGTAATTTGATAATGTGTAATGAAATAAATATCATGCTGACCAGAATGCCCATGACCTGAATATTTCACTCCCTGTTGATAATCTGCATGAGAAGCTCATTTATGCTTATTAAAATTGCTTTGTAATCCTGGCATCCAAATTGGGGGTTAGTTGCGTGATTCCGAGGTTCCCAGTCTATGACTGCTTATGCACACATCTCTGGCATATGCATGGAAATACCACTGGCAACAAATTGGCTAAATTTGAGGACTTTGTCACTTATGTAGTGTTAGATGTTACACATTGGTCATTGTATTTTTTTCTATGACTCCCCTTTTTCTGTTTTTTTGTTTGTTTGTTTGTTTGTTTTTGTGCTGGCCATCCGGGGGGGTTAAGATTATCGTCACTTCTTATTTTCTATTTATTTGTATTTACATTTATATTTATTAAAACATTACAAAATTTTTTCAAGTATAATTGACATTTAATATTATTAGTTTCAGGTGTCAGACATTTACATAACTTATGAAGTGATCCCCCTGATAACTCTAGTACCCTTCTGATACCATACATATTTATTACAATATTATTGACTATATTCCCTATGCTTCACTTACATCTCCATGACTGTTTTGGAACTACCAATTTATACTTTTTAATCCCTTCCCCTTTTGTCGTTTCTTATTTTTATATGTCCAATTGATTGCCAAGTCTTATTTATTCTGTTTCCTTAATGTCTCTTGAATCTATCTACTTTAATTCCCACCGTCTCCATAATCTCTTGCCTTTATTACTGACATAACCTCTTAAGTGGTCATAGTCTCCCTTGGTTTTGTGTTTCTCCAATTTCTTCTTTGCACTATGGCCATAATAATCTTTCTAAAGAACAACTCTGATTACGTGGTACCCCTCTTAAAACCTTTGAATGTCTCCCATAGTCTTTGGGATTGCCTTAGTAAGGGTCTTGATAGAAAACAGAATTTACCCCAGATGGTTCAATGGAAGAGACTTTAATGAAAGTACTACTTGCAGATATACAGACAGAGTTAAGGAAGCAAACAAAGAATGGGAAGGCACCCAGAGATTAGCTACAGGGGCAGCTGTTACCACCCTAGAGCTGAGGGGACAAGGAGGAGTAGAGTCACTCTCTCATAGTGAGAGCTGGAAGGCGGCCCAATTGGTGGAGCTTTACTGCATGGGGCACAATTATTGATGTAGATAAGACAGCAAAGCAGGAGGGGAATAGGGAAGAATTACTATGACCTTTTCTCTCTCCTGCCCATGGAAGAACCACCAGTGCTTTCCATTATCCAAATCGTATAGGAAACCAGCTGGCAAGGGAATTGGGCGATGCAGTCTGCAGTGGCAGCTATTTGGGGGCAGAGAGCAGAACGGAATATGCAGAAAATGGATCTGGGTGAGATATGGCCAATGTTGAAGAATCAGTGCAGGGATTCATAAAAATAATATCTGGCTTACTGAACAGATTATGAGGAGTAAATAAGGTGTTCCTGAAAGAACTTGTCACAGAGTGGGTGCTTAGTGAGTTAATAATCCTTTCTTGTTTATTGTATCCCAGCCCTGATTGAGAGTAGATGTTAGCTAAATGTTTGTTAAACTAGTTCTAGTGTTCCCTCCATGCAACTTTATTATTGTCTCCTGAAGGGAGAAACTCCATGGGGTTTCTAAGCCTCTCAATTCTCTCTCTTTTACCCCCACCAAAGAATTTCCTTCTTCATCGGAACTGGAGACCTGCAATTTCCCCCCTTCCTCCTTCCCATTCTTTTATGAAAAATAATTTAGTGGAAACTTTTAAACATACATAAAAATCAAGTAATACAGTGACACTCCATGTGTCTCTCATTCACTAATTGATAATAAAGAATTATCAACACCTTGCTAATCTTGTTTTTTTTAATTTTTATTTAATTTTAATTTTTTATTTAGAGTTGACAGTCAATATTATTTTATATTAGTTTCAGGTGTAAAGCACAGTGGTTAGACATTTATATAATTTATGAAGTGATTCCCTGCATTTAGCCTAGTACCCCTCTGGCGCTATACTTAGTTATAATATTATTGACTATATCCCCTATGCTGTACTTCACATTCCCATTTTGTAACTACCAATTTGTACTTAATCCCTTCACCTTTTCATCTAGTCATTGTCCTGGGAGGCTCCAACAAGAGAAACTTATTTTCTCAGCATTCTGGAGGATGAGAATCACCAATTTGTTCTCTGTATTTTTGAGTTTGTTCTCATTTTGTTTGTTCATTTATTTTGTTTTGAGATTCCACATATAAGTGAAATCATATGGTATTTGTCTTTTTCTGACTTATTTTACTTAGCTTAATATTGCTAATCTTGTTTTCATTCTTCCCTTCTGCCTTTTTTCTTGCTAGCATATTTCAAAATGAATCCCAGAAATCAGGTCATTTTACTGCAGACCTCTTTAACCAAAAAGACCTTTTATCTTTGACAAAACCTCTGCAGCAGTATCATTTCTGATAAAGACAAATATAAATCTTTAATTTTATCTAATGGTCAGTCCATGTTCAAATTTTCCCAATTGTCTCAAGATGACCTTTCTGGTTGGTTGGTTCATGTCGGCAACCAAACATTCCCCACATCTATAAATCCTTTTAGTTAAAATTCCAATTCACCCTGAGGGTAGTGTCTTCCCTGGTGGTAAGTTGTGGCAATGACCTGGCTATGGAGCATTTTGGGACACCCTGGCAGGTCATATTCCCTCCTATGTTCCTTTATCATACACACAAAAGAGGCAACTCCAAGTCCCCTTAAACTGCTAACAGCCCTCCAGTCTATCCAGTGGGGTAGAGTTTCTTTTTGAGTGTGGGGAAGGGATAATTTGGGGTAAGTTATCTGCCTAGTAGGATAACTTGCAGTGCTGCCTATTCCAAATCAATTTATTTAAGACTGTTATTCCTTGCCTTGTAGGTAGGGCTGGGAGTAAATAGTGAGGAGGTACGTGACATAGGTTTTGAGTTTAGGGGCAGCTATTCAACTTTAATCTTACCAAGCTGACCTCAATCTTTAATAAAATTAGCTGTTAGAGAGTCTAGATACTAGTAAAGAAAAAGAAACAAATTACCACCAAGCTTCTTTGCCCTTTTCTTTTCCAACTTCTTTAGGGTCAAAAGAAAATGACTGAAATGCATGCACTGAGATGAAGAGAGATGTTGCAGGTTATTAAATCCAACCTTCCAACCATCAGGAGGCCCCTTCTGATAATAAGAACCAACATCTTTACGTGCAAGTGGTCACGTGACTCAAAGCCACATCTGGGGGCTCCAAATCCTCCCCCTTCTAGGGTGTCATGTGGCCTCTGTGTGTACTTCGTCAGGGAATGAAGACCTCATAATTCTCATTGTTACCAGGCATCCTTTTAGGTTTCACTGAAATCCCTTTCCTCTGTTGGGAGTTTTGCCCTCTGTTGCTCTACAGAATGTCATGATTTGGTGTGTGGGGTGGGGAGAGATATAAATTTGTGATAGCTGGAAGATGCTCTTTAAATTTACAGTAGAAAGTCTTGTTGTCTCAATACAATTAAATTAAAAGTATACAGAGCTAATAACAGCTAATATAAATTAGTACTTACCATGTGCTGCATATTTCCCAGCGTTGCTATAAAAAAGTACTACAGACTGGGTGGCTCCAAAAAGAGAAATTTATTGTCTCACAGTTCTGGAGGCTGGCAGTCTGAGAACAAGGTGTCGGCAAGGTTGGTTTCTTCTGAGGGCTGTGAGGAAGAATCTGTTTCTGGCTTCTGGGCTAGTCTCTGGTGAACTGCCCTCAATCTAGCATTCCTTGGTTCCTTGAAACATCCACCCAATCTCTCCCATCATCTTCACAAGATGATCTCCCTGTGTTTCTGTATCCTATTCTCTGCCTTTTATAAGGACCAGCCATATTAGATTAGGGCACACTGGACTGGCCTCATTCATGTTAACTAATTACATCTGCAATGACCTTATCTCCAAATAGAATTGAATTTTGAGGTACTGAGGGTTAGGACTTCAACATATGAATTTTAAGGGACACAATTCAAGCCATAACATATGCCAATACTTTGCACATATTTGGGATTTTATTCTCACAACAACACTTTTAGGTAGGTAATGTTACCTTCATTTTAAAGACGAGTAAACTGAGACTTAAAGAATTCAATAGTTTGTTCATAATTGCAGAGCCAAGTAAGTGGCAGAAAATTTGATTTAAAACCTAGATACTCTGATTTCAGGACCCAGGATTTTAACTACTTTACTATACTGTCTTATTTCTACTTGTATCTTTTTTTTTTTTTTTTGACTCTGTCGTCCCTTATAGCTGTAGGAAGTTACTTGCCAGAAACGAATAAACACTAGTAGTAAAATTTCTATGGTACCCTAACACTGCCACCTGCTGGTGAAAATAATTAAAGCCATTTCCAACTTGGCAAAAGTTGCATTGCATGAAATGCTCAACAGCTAATTACACCAACACAGTCAAATCATTATGAATTCTGTTTGATGCTGCTTTTGACCAAACACAAGTCATATGAGAAAAAATAAGAACAGAACAGCACAAATTTGAGCTCATAAAGAGATCTAAATTTTGCTGGTTAAAATATGTAACCCATCATAGAAAATTCTTGGGTACCTATTTTGTGATAATATATATTCAATAGCTTTATATTTTAAAAACCTATATATATTTTGAGACCTGATTTAGTCTTATTTACTTTGGAAAAACTGGTTTTTCCTGATGCCCTTGCTCTGATGACTCATTCTAGACACCATTTCCTTCTGCTGTTTAAACTCAGGATTCAAAAATAACTCGACATTAATTAGCAATTACTAGTCATTAACTGCTCTTTGAAAGAAAAAAAGAGGGGTTTTACAGAACAATTGGCTTTGTTGCTTTTCCATCTCCTGGTGTGCAATTTTCTAGACCTTCATTTGGCACCTCTCTTTACAGTTTGCTATTCAATATATCTTACTACAAGTTCAGAACTAATGTGGCATAACATGTTAACAACAAGCTAGAAAAAAATCAGTCATATTGAAATCAACTAATTTTAGAACTGGAAGACACCTTAGAGCTTATTTAGTCTAGATCACACCATTTGTTTTTTATAGGGGAACGATGGGAAATCTTGGAAGGAAGGAATTGCTGAATTGACTTTTGGGGGTGGTGGTCTGAATCAGAAATACTGACAAGGACATGGCTAAAGCGGAATGTTGGCATTGATCCTGAGGCTGGGGTGGGGGTACTTATTGACAACTTTAGCAATAATTCATTTTTGTCTGGATCAAACGCTTTCAACCACAACATCATGACAAACTGGTATGTTGAGCTTAGATGCAAGGCATACTGCAAGTAATATGTTACTAATAATTATAGAAACTTTTCTCTGGATTTGAGTTCAAAAGTATTGGAAATAGGTTCCTAAAACAAAAAGGAAAGAACCATTATCATTTTTAGTAATTTTATGTTGATGCCTCACTGAAACAAACACATTAACAGAACAATGTTCAATATCAAGGCTGGGAACATAAATAGCTTAGAAGTCGAGACTTGATTTCATTTTTAGTTTCTAAAGTATTTCCAAGTTGGATATTTCCAAGTTTGGATGTCAAGAGAAAGAAAAGAAGGTCTCCTGAGGCCACATGCAGAGGAAAGGCTGTAGACACAGACTGACTAACATGCTGCTTCCTGCTTTTTATTTGATTTGATTCTTCGCAAAAAAAAACAATAACAAACCAGACAATATGACTTGAGGATGCACAGGCCAGCTGATGCTAACACATGTAGACTTTGAAAGCTTCTGTAATTTCTGTCTCTTTGTGATTATGTGTGCTGCTGTGTAGAGCAAGAAAAACAGAATGTAAACATGGGTGTCTCAAGTCCCATGGCCACAACCTTATTCCTTCCGGTGAAAACATTGTCTCTTGAAAGGTGGATATAATCAATCAACTGACATTTATTTTATACTGTGTGCCGGACCCTCAGCAAGGTGCTTTCTCTCATAAGGTCCAGCTGTCTGAGAGGCTGGGATAAAGGATACAGTCAAAACTTGTGGACCCAAAAAGGCTAATGGGGATCACATGCTTACCCCTAGGACCTGGTCTGAGCATTTTCATAGGCTGTTTTCCTTACAGAAAATAGACTTTTGCTTATTTTCTTAACTATTCTTGTTAGTTCAGGTGTTTTTCATGCGTCCTAATAACCATATATTTCATTTTCCACCCATCCGGACTCCTTGCTCCTCCCCATTCGGTCAGGTGAGAACTCGTAAATGTCATTGGTCACAAAGCCGCTCTCCATGCTCGCTAGAGTCACGAATCCGCTTTCAGATGGGTTCACAGCCATGTTGTCATAGTCACAAGACGTGTCATCGGGAGTAGCTTCTCCTGAACACACTCGGAATGAAAGGTTCTTCAGGTCAGGCCGGGTCTCCGCTAAATCGGCTTCGCTTTGTTTTCGTATGACATTGTAAACCTCTAAATCCGGGCTGTTCCCTTGGTGAGGACAGGCCCACGTGGCGTGCTGCGGCTTTGTGCTGGGGTCCGGCTGCTCGCGTTTCCTAGAAAGAAACAAAACCAGGGCTGAGTGCTTTTTAGAAAAGTGGACTTAGAATATCCTTGCCCCTCCTGGTCCAACAGCAGGAGGACGGCATCCTGGGCAATCACCACACTGCGCTTCTCATCTACCTAAACTTACAGGTGTGGGCTTTGATAACAAAACAGGAAAGTGTTGTTATGTTTAAAGCAATCGTATATCTATCATTCACTACTGCCAGAGCATAGAACAGAGGTGCTTATCCTGGGATCTCCCGAGCCCCGGAGGGTCCATGAATATCGCATTTAAAAAACTCATCTCTAAGTGAAATTTAAGATGTCCTTCAATTCTAAATATAAGCAGTAAACCAAAATAGAATTAGTAATATCTTTCACTTGATCACCAACAGAAATCATATTTTCTTATTATATCAGTTATAATAGATGCCTTAAAATATTTTATGCTCATCTCTACTTCAAAATTATGATAATTATTTCCACCACTACATTAAAAAAGATGCATGTTATACAGTATCGCATCTTCATTTTTGGAAATATTTTGTTAAACAATATGTATTAGTATTACTTCTCCTGCATTCCAAAGCGTATTATTTTTTTCGTTTAAAAATATTGTTCTGGGAAGGAGTCCATAAGCTTCACCAGATTGCTATAGGGGTATGTGGCACAAAATAGGTCAAAACCTCTGAGATAGAGTCCAGCTTCAGAGTTACAATTCCCAAATATTGGTGAGGTGCTAAACAGTAAAGAAGGGAAATCAAGAACCAACTGTAGAGTAAGCAGTAGGAAAATATATTTGTAATTTTTTGGACTGAATCCTATTTCAAGATTAGAAGAAATTAATAAAAATGATTCTAATTAAAGCTAACATTTTTGAGTGCTTTAATTATTAGAGTTAAAGCAGTTAATACATGCAGAACTATATGCCCGTTCTGCATGAATTAACTGCTTTAATTCTAATAATCATATAAGGATGTTGTAACTAAATGAAGTAGGTTCTACACTGGAATTTTACTAATTCATCTTCAATTGGTCATCGAAGGATGTCAGATCTTAAATTGGACCTTAGTTTTCCTGTTGTAAAATGGGCATACTAGCCTGCTTTTATATATACCATGATGATGGGGAATAAAAAGGTAGCTGAGAAGAGCTCAAAAATGGTGACAACATGATCCTAGGTTACTTAGTGTAGCTATGTTGTTGCAATCTAAAATTGTGTATCCTACCAAAAGAAATGTCAATTAAAAGGATTTGGCTATTTTATTTTGAATAAAGTGATTTAGTTTCAGATGCTTCGCAGAAGGCTGGAACAGTTGTTTTTCACATGGCTCACTATTCATTCCTTCTCTCACCCAATAAAAATTTTTGGAGTGAGAGCATACATTTATGAGAGCACTTTGCTGAGTGATGAGAGAGTACACAGGAGGTGAATAACAATTCTACGCCTCAAGTCATTTAAAATCTTCCACTCAAAAACATTAACGAATAATATGAGATCACTCTTTTAATCACAACTAAGCATGAATGCTTAGTACTTCCGAATGCCTTGAGCACGGCAGAGAATTTACTCTCAAATCTGCAGTGGTAGTTCTCTTGGAGCTGCCATGGCTTTTAATGAAGTAAACAGGGCAATGCCCTAATCTTAAGGAGTTCAGAAGACATAAAGGTTTACATGATGAAGGTTTTACTTGCCTCCTTCTACAGATCCAAACCCAGCATCCAACTGTGGTGATGACAAGAAGGAGGAAAAGGGGAATGCTGGGGATGAGGAAGTAGGCAAGATTCGAGGCAGCTTCTGAAAAGAGAAACTCATTTATCAGTATTAGTGATGTTTTTATGTGCTTCAAAATAGACTTTAACAAGCATAGTCAACATCATCAACACAGAGTATTCAAAAAAGCACATTTCTGGAAGGAAAGAGGTATACAATTACCCAGTTAGCAAAGTCTTCTAGTTTTAATAAATGAGCATTTTCTACCAGCCCTATTATCATAAGTAATAGAGAAAAAAAGTTGAAATTTTTGGGTTTCATGCAAAATATCAGAAGAGCAGTTTTGTTTATTAATTTTTTTTTTTCTCAGAGGAAAGAGATTCTCTCTTGTCCTTCCTCTTAATGAAGCAGGGGCTGCTTGGGCAGTGAAAATGTCTTTCACTCTAAGGAAAGAAATTGTAGCTACCAAGTTGGGGTCGGGGAGAGGAAAGGAAAAAGAAGCAAGCCAGAAGTCTCAGAGTTACTACCAGGAAAGGGAAGATTACATGATGCACATGAATCAGATTGTAGAATCTACCCAACATTTGTAAGATGAACTGAATCCAGTTGGGCGCATGAGCAGTGACTGGAGGGCTCTTTGAGGTCTGCTTTCTTGACCTTTCCTGTCCTTTAAAATTCTCTTAGAACCAGAGAATTTTCCCTCAAGGGGCTTTGGGAAGAATCAAGAAAGGGGACTGACCCCTTTTCTACTCCTACTGGTCAAGATTCCCAGCTATCCAGAGGCTATTGCTTTCTTTTTCCGTAAGGCTGCAAACCTGACAACCACCAAAGGAAAAAAAAAAGCCCAGACAAAACCCACTTTAAATACCACCATAATAACGAAGAGCAAAAAAAACACCACCATAGCACTTTGTACTTTTATCAAAACATTTTTACATAGTATTTGTTGTGTAATAATAGATTTGATTGCCCTTTATCCCTGGTTCCTGGGAGTGAGGCTCTAAATCTTTGGAATTTCTCAGGTAATAGGAGTGACTGTTATTCATGACCATATCAGAGTTTATGCCGACAGAAATGTCTCAGGATGGGGGCTGGTGGGGAGTGAATGGGACCCAGAGATTGAGTTCAGTTACATGGCCAATGATCAAATCAATCATGCCTATGTAATGACATCTCATTAAAACCTCTGCACACCAAAGCTCAATGGAGTTTTCTGGTTGGTGAACACATTGGTGTGTCAGAAGCATGATAAGGCATCCTGATCTACAGGGAGTGGACACAGAAACTCCCATTTGGGACCCTTCCAGACCTCACCTTCTGTGTTTCTTCATTTGGCTAGTCCTTATTTGTATCCTTTATAATAAAATGTAGTCATAAGTATAATATTTTTCTGAGTTCTGTGCATTGTTCTGAATTAATGAACCTGATGGGATTATGGGCACCCCCTGGATTTATAGCCAGTTGATCAGAAGTGTAAGTGGCCTGGGGGGCCCAGAACTTGTGGCCGAAATGAGGACAGTCTTTTTGGGGTTTGAATCCTTAACCTGTAGGATCTGCACTAACTCAGCGTGGCTAGTGTCAGAATTTAATTGCAGTATTGCAATATTTGACTCTATTTTATGGACACAGTCTCTCAGGTAGATGAGAAAAATATTACTTTCATTGTGCAAATGATAAACCGAAGCACAGAGAAATTGTTTTCTTTTTTTTTTTTTAAAGGTTGTTCAATGACAGGAACCCAGATCTCCCTCTCAAAACTCAAGATGAGAGTCAAGGTTGAAAGTCCATTAGCACTCCCATTTATCATCCCATTTTCTTTTATGATTTAACTTTTAAAATGTTTTTGCCCATTTCCTCTATTTGCTTCACAAATGAATATTAATCCTGGATGTTTTCTATCATAGCCTGGGTCTTTTTGCTCTGAGTTCGCTACATCCATTCTCTCAGCCTCTGACCCCTCCTCCTCCCCATGACTTCTGGGTGGTTCCCAAGGCTCTGTCTTTACACAGATTTTTCGCCCCTGTGTAGTCTAATCTCCCTAATTGTCTTAGGATAGCTCCACTTGCATATTTCACTGATGAAATCTAACATATAATGTAGTTTTTGCAAAGTCACAAATGCCCTGTTTTGTTTTATTGTTAAGTAGCTGTGGGAAAGAAGAAAGTGGATAATTTGTAATCAAGAGAGTCCCATTATTTATTTTTCTCAGGAGAGTTTTGTACATACCTTCATTTTCTTTAAAAGTTTCTTTGGCATCTTCTTTCTCTATGTCTTCTGGAAGTATGGGTGTGGCTGGCTCTGTTCCTTCACCTGGAGACAGACACATGGACTTGAGAACCTGGAGAAAGGCATCATAATTCAGATATTCTCTGAGGTGCTACCAGGTTCAAGGTGGGATGCCAAAGAGCAGTAGCAATTTGACCAGTGTCATTTATAAACATAGAAAAGTAGAGGGTAGAATCTGTTGGTATAAAAGTTTAATTGTCATCTTCTTTCTGGTGGGCTCTTCCTGCCAAGAATCATAACAACCAGCAGGCAGCTGGCGTCGGGGCACATAAAGTACTGAGGTACTAAGGGGAAGGACCAATGACTCACTTCTAGGACCATAAATTATCGGTTTGGCTCACTTCTTGTTTAATTGGATCAAATTCTTCCTTTCATATTGTCCATAATGACAGGTAACATCCCAAACCAAATTTACAACTGTTTCTTTACAGAAAGCTTTGAGAAATAGGCAATGTTAGAGAGTGAGATTACTGAACTATTTGTCAGTAACTGTGGCTGGGTGCGGTATATACCTGTCCAAATGGTCTGGTTTAGCAACAATGGTCTTTTTGTTGAATAATCTGATATAAAGAATATATGCTACTAAGACTATGAAAAAGGGCTGTGAAATAGCCCAAATTAACCAAAATCTCAAAAGAAAAACTTACCTCCCGGAGCCATAAAAGGGCCTGTTGGTTTTTCTGTAGCAGAAAGAAATAAAAACAAAAATAATAACTAAATTTGCATGCCATTTGAATGAAATTGGCCAGATCATGGCATCCATTTATTTGCTCATTCAGTCATCTAATAAACTATCTTAGTGTTACTAGATGCCAGGAATGGGGTTAGTAAGTCAAAAGAATCACTTGTGCACAAAGACTAGCCTTCCTCCATCTTTGCTTGGGTACTTTTTTTTAAAAAAGTATTTTGAAAATTTATATATGGGGATTTCCAAACATACACAAAAATAGAAAGGCTGGTATAATGAACCTTTGTGTACTATCACTCAGCTTCAGCTCTTATCAACATATGGCTAATTTAGCTTCAACAATAATCCCTACTCCTCCCCAGCTATACTCAAGCCTGGATTATTTTAAAGCTACCCAAGACATTTTAACAATTCCTACTGAGGATGTTTAGAAAGCAACAAACACTGATCTCCAAGTGGTGGAAGTGGTTGGGGGGCTAAGCAGATCACTGGCCAGCCCCTAGGCAGAGACTGGTAATCTAAAACCCTGAGTCATTTTAAGTATTTCAGAGAGCCTTGGAAAAGTCAGGTTGCATAGACAACTTACATCGAACATTTTTACCTTTGGCTGGGAGTGTGTCAGCTTCTTGTATTGGTAGTCAAACTCTTATGCTAATGGGATGTTCTAGGATTCACAGGGATAGGGTCGTTAAGGGTGAGATTTTAGAATTAACAGTCCTAAGGCCAGGATGTCAAAACTATTTAGAGAAAACTTTTAATCATCTTCACGTAAGTGTGTGAGTTTGTAGAGATGATGCCAATTCATTAATTTATTTAAAAACACACATATAGTGTATGCTATATGACAGAAACATATCATGTTCTGTTTTATAAAAACAAACACATTTATCTTGATAACAGCTTTATAAGGTAGGTGCTATTATTATTCTGATTTAGTACACGAGGAACCTGAGGTACAGGGAGAATAAATAATTTGTTCAAATCTCACAGCTAATAGGTAGCTGAACTGGGATTGGAACTAAATAAATTCAAATAAAAATTAAAATCACAAGGAGACAAACTCTGTGCTAGGTAGAGATTCAATAGCAAATGAGAAATGGTCCCATCCCTCTAAGGCTCTTTCTTATACACTACGGTTTGGCCATAAAATATGGAAATACAGGAAAATATTAATAAATATCGGTTCTGTGACATTACATTACAATACATAGCATATTCAATAACATTATGTGATCTGTTCATTTTCCTGTCCCTCCATGGTTCAGTCCACTGTGCAAAACTGCAGTAAATGGCACATTAATGCATCATTTCCTTCCATTCTGCAGTGCATCTGCAATGCCTTGTCTCTGACTTGTCTTTGATTTTCACTGAATCCACCTCTGCCTTTAGCATACCCCTGACATAATCAAGTGTTCAGATCTGGCTAGCATGCCACCTACTCTATGTGGTCATGTTGTCAAATCTGGTTTTAGATGTTATTCAAACAGTCCTTTGCCACTCTGGCATAAGGATGATGTGCCATCCTATTAGAACCGTACTGGGTGATCTTCCCCTAGTCCATCAAGTGGAGAGATTCGTTCGTCAAACATGCATGCTTCCAGACCTCACGTCAAACATGCATGCTTCCAGACCTCATGCCAACCACGTACCAAAGGGATTTGTACATAGGTGGTTAAAGTACTGTGTGTGTGGTGCTAGGATCCTCACAGGAGGAATACCTAACCTAGTTTGGAGGAGCCCTCAAAGGTTTTGCAGAGGAAATTTTTTAAAAATTTCTTTTTGAAGTAATTTCAGATTTATGAAAATTTGCAAGACTGGTACAAAGAATTTCCACAATCCTCCACCCAAATATTATCATTTTATCACATTTCATTCATTTAATTATTCTCTTTATATATATCTCTATATTTATATCTATACGTCTATATTTTTGTTTATATCTCCATAGAGGTGCATATATATATGAAAACATATACAGACACACACATAACTTTTTTCTTGAGAGTAGGTTGTAGGCTTGGTTATGCTTCACTCCTAAGTACTTCGATGTGTATTTTAGAAGATGTGCAGTGTGGCATTTTCCTACATAACCACAGTATAGTGATCAAAACTAACAAAACAACATTGATATTCTGTTATCTAATCTACAGACCTTATTTAAATTCTCCCAATTGTCCTAATAATGCCCTTTATAGAAAACCATCCTCATCATAATCCTCATCATCCTCACCCAGAATTCAATACACAATCACTTATTGCACTTAGTTATTATGAGAGAAGGTGATGTTTAACCTGAACCTGAAAGGTGAGTTGAGATGAAGAGTTGACTGGGAAAGGAGAAGGGTATTCCAAGCACAGGAAACAGCAATTAAGAGCTTGTGGGGGAATTTCAGAGTGTGCAGAGAGGAATGGGATGCGGGGAAAAGTTGTGAGAATGAAGCTGGAGAGAGGCAAGGGTCTGATCACAGTGATCCTTTATGGCATGCTAAGGTGTGTGAACTTATCCTGAGGATAAGGCAAAGTGTTACTTTTTTTTTCTATGTGCCCATCTCCCTCTGCCAGATCTATTCTCTGTGTCCTTGGAGGCTCACCTCTATGGATTGTGTCACTGGGGCCCCCTTGTCCTTTGGCCTCTATGTGGACTTAACCGATGAGAGGCAGAGGCAGAGCTCAGAGAGCAGGAGGAGAGAAAGGTCCAGGTATTTATTCCTCTCCCCTCTTCCCACTTCACTGTGGTTTGACAGTAGCTACACTGTATGGTCACAGCTCCTGCTGGGTGGCTCCCCTTCCATGACCTTAAGTTTTCTCTGGGTTCCACTAAAGCCATTCTCTCCCCTCACTCCTTTAGGCCTATGGATAATAAGAGCTTCCTATTGTAGCTAGTCTCTGGACACTTACCATCTCTTGCTCTTTGCCCACGCTTCTGCAAATATCCTTTTATTATACTCTCTTCATTAAACTTTTATATCTTTTCCTGCCAGAATTCAGTCTAATACAGGTAATAGCAAAAGTAATAAAGAATGTGATTTAAAAAAATGAACTAGGTTAGAGTCCAAAAATAAAAGGATATAAAAACAACTGTCAAAATATCACATTTCAAAAAATGTTCAAAAAGTACAAAATTTTAAATCATGGCACTAATAAGATATAATGGGAAGCAAGTTTGTAACAAATGGTTGCTTTTGTTGCCCTGAAAGGTGACTTGCTAAACCAGTGTCTGTCTTTGCAACCTCCCTGCCTAAGACAACTTTAAGGGGGAGAAAAGGGAGGAAAGAAACCTGTCAGCAGCAAAAATTGCAGCAAAAGCATAGTCCAATTCAGACAATTTTTAAATGATGGGATTATTTAGTCACCAGCTAGAGATAATTAACAAGTCGCTCTATTCCTGTCAGGAAAGTATACAGAAACAGAAGAACCAAGCAGTTGGCTTTACAGAGATGAGAAACTTCAGGGACAGATCAAAAATCACTTCAAGTTTAGATCAAAGTCAGTTATAATGGAGGAATTTGGGAAACTCTAGTAGAATGAGACTACAGTTCTGTAGCCAAACCCTTAACAGATCTAGAAGCAAATGACAGTTGAATTTGCAAGACATATATAGAAGGTAGTCCGGGAGTTTGAGCCTGCTCATTAAAGTGTCTGCTCTCTGAGTAATGGCAGTGTATTTTATCATCTACCTCCTCTGGTCATTATTTTGTTTCCTTAAAGCCCCAGAAAATAATCTCACATGGCTGTTAGAAGACTGCAGGAATAATGGCCAGGTTTCTTCCACATTTCTTCTTTATTCCAAGTTTTTACAGCCAATCTCACATGTGGAAAGAATAAGAATTGGTAATTGTCCATTTAGAGGGCTTTTTGTTTTCTGCAGTTCTCATAATTCTTGCTTTGTCATATATAAATTAGACCCTTTCTTTTCTTCATCCCTTCTTTTAACCATCTTAGCATCTGATACCCTTCTTCTTTGCTAGAATTACTCCTCAATGAGAAAAACGTCACTACATTTCCCATTACAAGAAATCTCAATGTTTAATATTGCTGCGAGCTTTCTCAGAGACCACATAACAAATTCTTGGAACTATCAGCTGCTTGTGAAATGAGAGAGGAAGTTGAGAATGCAGCCATATAACTTGGGAGAGGATTCGTTACCATCAGAATATTTGCAAATGAAGTTGTTCTTCACGTTGCATCGGTCATCATTCCACTGGAACATGTAGGGGCCCCCGATGCCGGTGGGTGCTGACGGCTGATGGTACATGACCACACAGACCTCGCTCTCACAGGAAGGCTCATCCACATACCAGTTCCTGTAGGAAAGGGGTCAACAGTGGGGGCAACTGGAGAAGGATGCCACAGGACTTAAAAGCCTTGTTTTCCCATCGAATTTCACTGCTTCATGAACTTTAGATTCTGCTTCAGAACATAATACAGAGAAAGGGAGGAATTGAAGTACTTCTAGTAAGTAGAATTGCACACCTTCTAATATGACCATCACAATCAATTATCTGGCATTTGCCACAGTCTCTTTGCAGGGAAGAATATATTACCGTATGATGTCTGCCAAGTGATTATGAGAAAAAGCAGCTAGCAGAACCAGTCTGGATGATTCTATTTCCTTCTTGCTTTTTGATAACTGGATTCGTTTTCTATTTTTAAGAATCAGATGCACTGAGAAGAGGTATGACTTATCTCATCCAGAGCTTGCCCTGCTACCCATCTCCCCATACTTTTTAATTGGCTATAACTGCCTTCTCAGCCCTGGAAAGTAGATGAAAAATTCAAGCACTACACTTCCTAAAACGTAGATGCTGTCAAAACAGGTGAGGGTGCGGAACCAAGAGCAGAAGGTCCACCTAGTCTTTTTCAGTTGTTTCCACTTCATCAGGCTGATAAGCCCCTCTGTCAGCCTCCACTGCTAGGTTTCTTGTCTTTGTCTCGTTGGGTCCTGATGGGGTGCGTTAGCAGCCTCAGCTCCACTACTCAGTGGTACTTAGAATTAAATGGTGCTGCAACCCAACTGGATATGTGGGTGTCAGGTCAAGGCTTTGGATTCCATAGAGAGTCTCAGTACTGTGAGCACCCACCCCATGCATTGACGTAGTGCTGGACTCTACGTCTGCCGGGTTACCCACCTGAGTCGTTGCCTTCTAGCACTCAGATCTTTCCCTAATGCTGAGATTATTAGTTGGGTCCTACTGCTCTGCCTAACTCTTGTCAGAGCCCCTCTTTAGGAGACAGCCAAGAAACAGGTCTCCTCATAGCACTCCATTATTGCTTTGCTTGAGTGCTGTGTTTCTGTCTTCTAAAAGGAAGACCCTTTGTTGTACCCACTGGGTTGAATGTGCCTGGACAATATCTGAGCTTGCAACACTGCTTGGATACTGTGCCTTGACACTTGGGGGCCCCCACTGAGGCTGGGCTCTGTACCTCATTAGATACCTTCAGGCCATTTTCCAACCCTGTTGGTGGGCCTCCTACCCTGACTTGCCTGTTCTCCCCACCGGCCTTATGGCTTTATGCCATTTCATTTTAAAGATGATAGAATGGATGGAATATTATACCCGGCACCTAGTTTCTGAACTTGAGCTAGCTTTTAGGCTTGGAACCCACTGATATAAAGAGAGGCTTGGTTCCCAGGAAGGACCCTTCAACACTACAGCAGGTACCTATGGTAATAATTTCCCCTTTTCTCTCAAAGGGACCTATGACCATTTATTCAAATAATCATACACTGAGGGAAGAGGAAGACCCAAATATTGTAAAGACTTTTGGACACAAAGTATAAGTTGACATTGATACCCATTAGAGTGGGAGCATATTGAGGCCAGATATTAAGTGGATTTCTGGCCCAGGACCAGCTCACAGTGGGACCCATCTGGTGGTCATTCCCCAGTCCCCAAATATATGAATTGAAAGCCTATGGGTTAAGAGTCATAATAGTAGAGAAGGTCGAGTGGAAGCTTCTGAAACTGTACTCCTCCCCACCCTCTCCAAGACAGTAAATAAAAACAATATTTTACCCAGAAAAAGATAACAGAAAGTAGTGCCACCCCTAAAGATTTAGGGAATGCAAGGGTTGCATTCCCCATCATATCTCTATTTAATTCACTAGTCTGGCTCCTGCAAAAACCAGGCAGTCCCTGAAGGATGATACTGGAGTAGCATAAACTCAACCAAGTAGAAGCCTCAATTGTGAGCACCCTAACTTTTTGATAGAGCTGGTTAACATGCCCTCTAGCTCTTTGCTAAAGCAGGTACCTACTATGAAGGTACTTAGTATGCCCTTAGTACCTACTATGCAGAGATCTGATGAACACATTCTTTTCGATCTGTATCAGAAAAAAATCAGAAATTGTTTGGATTCATTTGGAATGGACAACAGTATACACTTACAGTCTTGCCTCAGTACTATACTAATTTTCCTACCCTACATCATAATGTGGTATGAAGAGACCTGGACTGGCTAGACATCTTGCAGAAAATTACACTGGTCCACTGTCTTGTTGACATCATGCTAATCGAACCGGATGAGTAAGAAGTAGCTAGTACATTGGAGGTTTTAGTAGGACTCACGTGCTGCAAGTGTTGGAGACAAACCCTATGAAGATTCAGGGGCCCGCCACTTCATGAAAATGTATAGATGTCGAAGTCCAGTGATCTAGAGAATGCCAGAACATCTCTTTCAAATTAAAAGGGTTTCGTGCAATAACTTGAAGAAGAAAGCATAGTGCCTAGTAGGCCTCTTTGGGTTCTAGAGGCAGCATGTTTCACACCTAAGAATACTGTTCTGGCCCATTTACCAGCTGACACAGAAGACAGCCATCTTTGAATGGGGATCCAGAGCAGAAAGGGACTCTGAAGCAGGTCTAGGCTGTGGTGTTAGCAGTCTTGCCATGTGAGCTATATGATCAAGCAGACTCTATTATTAGAAGTATCAGTGGTGGAGAAAATAATGTCATAAAGAATTTGTGCCAAGCCCCAATGAGAGAATCACAATATCGACCCCTAGGATTCTGTAGCAAAGCCAGGTTATCTGTAGCTGGGAAAGAATCACGTTTTGTAAAATAATTCCTGGCTTGCTACTAGGCAAGAAGCACCAAGAGACCATGCAATCCAGTTTGCCTCTCATGAGTGAGGTACTGTCAGACATACCTAGTCATAGGTTGGCCAGGTATGGAATCCGTCCATTAGAATATGGAAGAGGTACATATAGGACTGAAGGGCATTGCATGAGTAGGACCAAAGGGTACTGCATGAATAGGTAGAGCAGACTGCTGTGACATCACTGTTGTACCAGAGCCTCTCCCTATGGTACCTATAACTGCAGAAAAAAAACCCTTACAACTAACAGATAGAGATAGCCTGAGTTTGGTTTGTGGATAGGTCAGGCAAGTATGGGAGTACAACTCCAAAAGGAAAACAGCTGCACTACAGCCCCCTTCAGAGGTGGCCTTGAAAGATCTCTCAATGGCCAGATTTTAGTTGGTGTATGCCATTAACCAATTTGTGTGGAAAGAGTGGTTATTGGAGTTTAGAATATATAAGGACTCAGGGCAAAGAGCCTGGTCAGCTGATTAGGAAAAAACAAAAAATCTTTCTAAAAGGAGAACGAATGGAAGACTGGGGACAAGGAGCAATTGGATAGAGTAATGTGAACAGACATACGGAATTAGGCATAAAGTATGAGACTCTATCCCATATTAAAGCCCACCAGGAAGCATCTAGCAAGAGGCCCTAAACAACCAGGGAGACAAAATGACTCAGCCAGTTGATGTCAGCCAGCCTGTTAGCTACCCCAGCGCTGGTGCAATAGATACACACCAGGGATGCATGAGCTCAGTAGTGTTGGTTTCCACTCTCCATGCTGATCTAGCAACTGCTAAAAATCCAATCCGCCAGCGACAGAGACCAGAGAGAGGTCCCTGAAAAAACACCAGCCCTAGGAGACCAGGCTGGCACTTGGTAGCAGGTTGACTACATTGGACTCCTTCCAATGATTCATTTTGACAGGGATAGACACACAATCTGGGTATGGATATGCCTTTCCTGCCTCAGGGCCTCAGTCAGCTTACACGGTAATTGATCTAACAGCACAAAATCCCAAGTAACATCTCATCAGATCGAGGGACCTACTTTACAGCAAAGGAGGTGTAGGAGTAGGCACCTGGCCAGGCGATTTACTAGTCATATCATATATTGCACCATCCTGAAGCTGCCAGACTGACAGAGTGATGAAAGAGCTGTTGAAAACACAGCTGAAGCACTTGCTTAGAGGCAGTATGTTGTGAGAACAGGACATCATCCTCCAAGATGCAGTTTATACTTTGAATCAATGACCTTTGTATCATCCTGTGTCCCCAAGAGTAAGAATACATGGGTCTGAGAGCCAAGGGGTAGCAGCAAGAGTAGCCCCGATTACTCTCACTGATAGTGACCCACTTGAAGAATTTGTGCTTCTTGTCTCTGCAATGCTGGGTTCTGTGAGTTTAAAGGTCCTGGTACCTAAAGGGAGAATACTTCCATCAGAAGATACAGCAAGGGACTTATTGAACTATGAGCTGTGGCTGCCACTTGGGCACTCTGGAATCCCTGTGTCCAGGGGCCAGCAGGCAAGAAGAGGAGTCATTATTTTGGCAGGGGGTAACTGACCCTAATTATGAGGTGGTAGCAGGTCTGCTGTTACAATATGTTTGGCGTCCAGGTTATCTATTTGGGTACCCGTTGGTACTCATGTGCTTAGTTTTGATGGTAATTGGAAAAGTGCAATCACACTAGCCTGATAAGTGCAAGGTGACTAGGGTCTCACACTTCTCAGGGATGAGAGGCTGGATCCTACCACAAGGTAAGCCATTGAGGCTCCCTGAGCGGAAGGTGAGGGGAATCTGGATTAAAAAGTAGAGGGAGATGAGTATCAGTTGTGGCCCTGAGATCAGCTGCAGTGGTGGGGAGTGCAGTTCAACTTATTAACCTTACTTTGTTAAGTTTCTCCCAGGAAGAGAGGTCCATGAGAATTATGGAGGAGTTACTTCTGGAACTTAGATGAAAATGTGGTTCTAATCAGCATAATGAGTGGACTTTGATAGATGCTGATGTGCTGTCTTGAGTGTAATAGGTAAAACTTATATATTTTAATCTTCATTCTTTTGATCGATAATGAGTTTAAACTTTTTTCATATAATTATTTACCGGTTAGATTTTTTATTTTGTAAACTCTCTGCTCAGATCTATTGCCTTTTTATCTTTTGGGGTTTTATTAACTTATATAAAGTTTTAGTGTCTTATTGATTTCTATAAACTCTATCACAAAGAGATGTTAATTCTTTGTTAAATTTGTTACATTTTTCCAGTCTTATGTCTGTCTTGCAATTTGATGTTTTTTGGCATGTCACTACATGTCCTAGGGAGGGGGACTATGGCAATGCCATGGTGCCAGGGTGGGGTATGAAATGAGTGAGTCTTGATGCTGTGGGTTTAAGAGGGTCCTACAAACTGCAGACTTCCTTATATCTTCTCTTGGCCGATCCATCGAATTAGATCTTGGCTCTGATTTCTTGTTCATCATCATGATTCCCTGTGGTCTGGAGTCCTATCTGAAGTCTTAGCCCCACAGACCTTCTATCTCTCACTGGAGTTTTAGTCTGAAAAGCCAGATAGCCAGAACCACTGACTTGAAGCATTGCTTGCCATTGAAACAATGCTTCTGGGCCACACCCTCCTGAGCAGAGCTCTTTGGAAAGAAATTGGGCTCAGATCAAGGCTGATTCACCATTTTCTCCAAACTGCTTTGGTCAGTACTATTTTACTGCTGCATCTTCTTTATGGCTCTGCATGGTGAGGCCTTCTCCATTTCCTCATTGACGTGGCACCGTAGATCCAGCCTCCCTCCTTTTTGTGTTATGTCAAGTGAATTAGCCGCTGTGGGTTCCACACACTTACCTGAATGTTGATGTGCTGCCATCGGTCCAAGCATAAAAGTCCTGGCAGACTGTGCTATTGCTTTGTTTTTCCTCATGTCTCCTGAGCCCAATCCAAAAATCACCATCAGATGCCAGGAGGTTTTCAATAAACTTTTCTATCAGTCTCTGTTCATCTTCGGACTCGATGCTGACTAGCTGGCCCCCATCCCTCTGGCAGGCTGCTCTGGCTTCTTCAAAGTTAAGTCTTCGAGAAGCATCATGGAAGTAAACAACTTTATAACAAGGCCTCCGTGTCCCTCCCCGGCAGACTAGCTGTCCTAGAGAAAAAGGAAGCCAATCTATTTCAGTATTTCCCACAATATACCAGGGCAGGGGTGCCTGGAGGCATGTGAATGAAGCCACTCCCAGGCAGGAATTCTGATTACTCATCACTGTTATAATGTCAGTTAGGGTTCTTGGAGTAAATTAATACCTCTCCTAGCCTGGAGATGCAGTGAGTTAAACTATATTGTGCAGGGATTCCATATTTTATTTGCTTCATACAGATTCTTAGAAAGCAGACATTTTTGACTATCTTTTATTTTACAAGAGAGGTAGATGAAGATTTATGATTTCACTTAAAGGCACACAAATCATTTTCATGCCATTAGGGAGTCTCAGGGGATAGTGTGGCTTAAAGTGAGTCATCTCTGTTTGGTAGTTCCTTTACATAAGAGACACATTCTAAAGTCAGGTGTGGGATCCTCTACCCTGGAGACCTCTGCCTGTGTGGCAGGACTGAGAATTCACCCAGTCTGTGGTGTAAGCAGAAGCTAGGAGCATCAGATATGTAGGGTTTTCTGCTGCTGCTCTTGCCTAAAGACAAAAGTTGAGGTTTAATGAACTCTTAACTATGTGCTAGGAACTACATTTATACACATTCTTTATCTCATTGAACTCTCAGAGTAATCCCTCAATGTAGGCATTGTTTATGCCTCATTTTACAGATGAGAAAACTGAGGGTTAGAGAAATTAAGTAATTTGGCTAAGGTCACATAGCTTTAGCAGCATTGCCTGAGTCAGACCCAAGATCTGATTATAAAATCATGACATTAACCACTGCACTATATTGCTCATTCCCTACTCTACTCCATGCTCAGGTTGCTCTGGAAGCCCATGCAATGTATCTCTGACCAAATGACACCTGAAGGGCGGAAGACCATCTCAGACAAATAGGTGGGATTCTACAGAGGTCCAAATAAATTGTTCACCAGTACTCACCACTTTAGCTTGTGTCTGGGTGCCTGAAGCCTCGCTGCACCTGACACATTACCCTCATTATTCCTTAGTTTTATCAACATGTATTGAGTGTACACTCTGTGCCTGGTGCTGTGTTAGGTACTGTGAATATAGAAACAAACTCCAGTTCCTAGCCCACAGGAGGAGACAGCATGTGTTTCTGAATCCGGATGTACAAAGTGAAAACCAAATTTCAACAAGAGGAATCTCTTGCATTGGAAAGCCAAATGGTAGGTTGTGGGTGTGAATTGTTGCCAAAGAGCAAGGGATAAAGGATTTTGTTTTGGGAACCTCTTCCCAGCCCTCGTGGAGAGTTCTCATTTTCCTAGCTTGGTTTGCAGCTGTGCAAGGAGCCAGATAGCATTCACTATTCTCAATGCTGTCCAAAATACAGGGCAAAGGTCACAGGCAGTTAACTGCATTTTCAGTGCTCAATGGGAACAGAACACATACAGATAATACAGAAAGCTTATTTTCTATTTTTTCTTTGTCCGCTTTGGTAAAGAAATTCTAAATAAGCAACAAGTTATAAGAGTTTTGCATCTTCTTCCTTTCTCTGTTATTCTGCTATTGCCGAATAGAGAAATTCCAACAGTGCTGGTTCGGTAAAATAGGAGGACTTAAAAGCGGGACATCTGACTAAAGACATGTTCTAGAGAGACCGGGGACTGCGGGCCAGAGAGGCTGTAGTTGAGCTGCAGCCTGGGGAGAAGGTGGGGCCCGCCCAACTTCTATGAGTCCCTAGAGGTGGCTCCAGATGAGGCTGCAACAAACGAATGAGTCCCAGGAAACCCCAGCCTGGCCACCAGTAACACATAAGCTGGAGCTGAATTTCCTGGTGGTTCCTGCTTTTCCACATGTGATTATCAAGGGAAAACATAATATCTTAAAGGAGTTTCCTGTAGGGTCCAGCCACACCGGACATCCCAAGTCAGCTGGTGAGTGCCAGGGCTGAAGGGGAGGGGCGGGGGACGAGGCATCTCTGGTTCCCTTGCCTTCAGGAAGTGTCTTTCTCTTCTCATTAACAGTAAGGGGAAGGATAGGAGAGCCTTGTGTACGCCACGGCAAAGGATAGAGCCCATGCACCCCTAATTCAAGCAGCCTAATTTAGTTACACTCCTCTTTCGCTGCCCCGCACCCCATCCCATCCTGAAACCAGCTTTAAGTTCGTTAAATCAACTGAGCAAGCACGGATAACTGAGTGCAGGTTTTTGTTCCCTATCTCTCTCGGCCAGTCTCGCCTGCGAGGCGGACCTGAGAAGGGAGAATAGACATACTCCCCCACACCCCACCCCCAGACATGCAGGACGAATAATGGAGGAGGCAAGAAGCCAAAGCACTGTACCTCCTCTGAGATCCAAGTCCGAGGCTGCAGTGAGTGACACGACAGGAGGAAGGAAACAGAGAGTCATTCCCCAGAGTTAGGCGGGGCTTGGCCCGCGCCACCTAGGCTTCTTTTCCGATCTCTAAGCGTTCCTATTCCCCGCGCTGGATCCAGCCATCCTCCCCACGAAAAAGACCAGGAGTAACAGACTGGGTTCCCATGGCACTGCAGATCCAGAATCCCTACTGTAGCCGCCGTCTCCAGGGGGAGGGAAGGGAGTTGGTGACCCCCCTCTGCGTGGGGTCCCGGGGACTGTTTCACCGCACTCCATGGAGCGGGCCGGAGAGGGCGCCTACTGGGGCAGATTTGCTTACTGTCCTACCTAGCCTACGTCCTCCGAATTTCGGTAACCCCGCGAGGGGAACAAACTTCAAGCGGTCCTGGCTATGCAGGAAATCCAGGCAGGTCTCAGCCGAGCGGCAATTGCTTGCTCCCCTTGAAGCAAGGGGGCGCCGGAGGGCTGTCCACTAGAAGGGTGGGGGCGCCACCCCCTACCACTCCACGGAGGGCCAGAGAAGTGGCACAGCGTCCCAGAAGATGGTCAGCGGTAGCTGGGGTGCAGTGGATGCATTAGCCGAGCCCTCCCAGGAATCAGCCCCTGCCCCAGGGCACTCACTCACCGCTTAGCAGATGACCCGTCACGCCCCGGGGCCCGGCCAGCAGCATGACCAGCAGCACAGCCTGCAGCGCCGCTCCCAGTTGCATGGCCCGGCTCTAGTGCGCCCTCGGACACCTGGGTGCTACGGCGATTGAGCTGGCGGACCCACAACAGTGTGCACGACAACTGCAACGGCGGCGGCAGCATCTCCGGAGGACTGATGGACCCAGCACCCGGAGGAGGCGGGGAGGGCGCGGAGCCAGCCTGTTGCCCCTCCGCCCCCTGGGACGTCACTGTGGGGAGGGCAGCCCCTCTGGCTGGCCCGCCCCCGACGGCCTCCTCCAGCCGTCTCAAGGCCAGCTACTCCGCCCATCTGAGGGAAGCGAGCAGAGGGGAGAGAGGAGCCAGCTCCTTGTCCCGCTCCGAGCTTCCGAGGTTCTCAAGAAGATCCTGCAATTGCCTAGGAGGAAGGGCTGGGGGAAACCCAGTCTGGCTTCTCAGAAATCCGAGGAAGAGAAGCACTGTGGCTATAAACAGAACCGCATCTCGCCCCAAATCCTGCGGGCATAACCAGATGCACCCACGTTCTCGGCTCTGCAATGTGGGCCAATGGGAGAAACAAGGCTCTGAGACCTTTCTGGGGCTGGGTAGAGAGCAGTCCAGGAGCTCAAGGCTACCCTTAAGAAAGGAGTGGTGGATGCAGAGAACGCCAAAGTAGGCAGCGTGCCTACTGGCCGGGCAAGTTATGCGACAGCATGGATAGGGTCCAGAGAAGGAAGCTAAGTTGGAGTTCTGGCTGAGAGGAGAGTAGCTCCCCGAGAAGCCAAAGGGTGACCCTGAAATCAGCAAGGAAATAATACTGCACTGCTTTTTGCAGGACACATGTTAGGAGGTGGGGGTGATTGTTCGGCTCTGGACTTACCATAGAAGGGAGATGACCACCCCCCTTCTGTGAATGACCCCCGTTCTCTGGAAAAGCTTTCCTCATCAACCCAGCCCTTCATGTGTGCTTCTTCTAAACTCCCACAATAGTTGTGTTTTACATTTGCTTCTTATAATAAGCAAAATGTTTTAAAATCTATTTAGACAATAAGGTGTGAGCCTCCAGTACAAAAACTAAGGTACTAAGTGGCAGAAGGTGGGTCTGATTTCTTTGCCTTTTCCCGCATTCCATGTTTTTGTGAAGCACAGCAGAAGCTCCACCTGGGCAACTGACTTCTGGGTTTTGGTCTCAGCTTGAGCCACTGCAAGTTTAGAGAAACAGGCCTGAATATACGCTAGGGGTGGGGAGGGATCCGTTTCAGTACTAGCTGATAATATGGGAAAGCTCTGCTGCTGCAGAAAACAGTATCATCAGCAGGATGAGGACTGACTTCATGGCAAGTGCATTTACAGCCCATCTTTATGTTGGAATTAGAATACCTCATGTCCAACATACATTCCTTCTAGAAATTCCTGATTATTCTAACAAAGAGAGAGCTTCTATGATGAAAAGCAGCCCTTGAGTTGGCATCTGATAGTCTTTCCAGTCCTGCTTTTCTTCATTTAATGTCTTAAGGGGGCGAGTATTGTATTTTATTTTATTTTTTACCTAATTCAATTAAATTTTGGTAACACTAAAAGTTACCAAAGAGTTTTGTGAAGGGTTGATAAGAGTTTTGTGATGGGTTGATAAGGCAAATAGACATTCAAGTATGTAGATAGCTGGTCACTTAATGTCAAGTGCAAAAGATTTATTTCCAGTATTACAACATCTATAACAACTTAGAGAAGCCATTACTTTAACCCAATTGAGTAAATTGTGCCCTGAGTTCTCCCTTTCATACCTTGACTCCTGGTTCACATAGACTTTGTTAAGGTATACAGTCAACCTAATGTAGTAGTTTATAATAACCACCCCAATTCTTCACACCACCCTCTATCCATGTGCTTTACTATGTGGCTTTGAAGTTCCTCTTACTAAAAGGGCAGAGTATATTTTCCTATATCTTGTCTTTGTGTTTGATCATGTGACTTGTTGGGCCAACAGAATGAGCCAGAAGTTTCTGTGCCTAGACCAGAAAAGGCTTCATGTATTTTGTTTGTTCCCTTGTTTCTCTGCTGCTCTGAGAAGAACAGAGCTCAGACATCCCTCTGGATCGTGTATATCCCAAAAATGATATGAGGAGCAGAGCTGCCTCAATCAATGGACATGTAGTGAGAAGCAGGCTTGCCTCAGGTGCTGTGGTCCAAAACAGGGCTGTCTGGCTAATCCTAAATCAGCCAACCCCTCAGCTGACTTACGGATGTGTAAGCAAGAATAAATGTTTGTTTCAGATTACTTTGTCATGTAGTATTGTTGCAGCAATACTTGATGATTACACCTGGTAATGCAGAGAAGTATCATCAGGAGGAGGCTAGTTGCCAAGAAAGCTCACAAAGTAGAATTTTTCTTGGTGAAATTACCTTGATCCAGGGTCCAATCTCTAGTCTGACAAGCTCAAATCCAGTTTAAGATATATATATATATACACACATATGCACATTGAGAAATATGATCATCAGGTAAACCAATGTTTGAGTTGGCCTGTCGAACACATACTCTCTGTCTGGGCAAGAAAAGATTTCTCAGTGGGCATGGAATTAGAACAAAGGGAATTAATTACATGATTTGAAAGTTTAGGCTTTGATAACCTACTATGTCCATTTTCACAATAGAGATCTATCCGTCTGACAGACAAACACATCCCTCTGATGGGGTACATTTTATTCTTGATACTGCTGAGATGAGATTGCCATTTCATAATTTTCTAAACATTCCTTTTCTAGGTCTGACTACCTTTTCTTTTGTTCAAAACACCTTTTCTTCAAATAGTTTTGTGGCAGAAACTTGTAGTGGTCCACTAACATCCATTCTCCACTTCTTTTAGTGATAGAGTCCTGAATTTTAACTAGGCAGATGGTCCCTCATTTAAAGTGTATTTTCAAGCCTCCCTTGCAGTTTAGTATATTCCTGTGATTAAGTCCTGACCATTGAGTCACCCACTCCTCTGTTGGTACTGTGGATGGGAGCTGTATCTTAAGTAAGTTAAATCCAGAAGTTGCAGGTAGAGGTCAAGAGTGAAGTGAATGGCGGTCCTAAATAGAGCTGCGAGCACTGGAGCAGAGAGTACGATCCTGAGTAGGAATGCCAGTTGAACAGTGCAGAAGAGACAAATACTTAACCTTCTCTTTCACAAAATATACTGAAGGAATGACTTCTGAAAGTGAGGGAGGTTAGGACAGGTATTACGTACATGTGAAGCTAAGCCAGTTTCACAGAACTAGAAGCAATTCATTTCTGACTTCAAACATGTTCCAAACTGAATCGACCAAATTTTGGAAAACAGATTTTTTTTTTTAACAACAAATTGACTTTACAGTTTGCAGGACTGCCCTTTCATCTCTGTTTCCTTATTGTTTTTACTGGTGGTCTACAAATTGGGGCACATAAAGCCTCTATTTCTTATTTATCTGATATTCATAATATAGATCAAATACAGCAATTCTGGAACTACCTTTCAAATAAAAACAAGATAAATAGGAGTTTGATAATGTATAAGAGAGACGATTACTGTATGGTGTCAAACCCAGCATTATGCAATAGGTAAAATAGATGTAAGTATTCAATAATGGTGAAATTACTAGAAGTGTTGCATATTTAACTTTTATTTCTTTGTTTATTTTAACTAAGTGGTCCCAAAGATCCTGATGTAAGAGTAGGTTGTTTCAAAAGTGGAGATCTAAGTGAGCCATCCTCTACCATGTGTCAACCAAATTAGTTCAAGGCTTTGACTTCTTCTTGGTCTTCTTTATCTGACTCTGGAATCACTTTTCTGTCGGCAGTAACATGAATCAGTTTCAAGACACAGAACTCTGTAGTTGTGAACACAACCTTATTATAGTGCACACTTTTTAGTTCTTTCTTTCTGGCAGAAGGGGACCTGGATTATTTTAAGGTCTGTTGGAGAAGGGATGATTAAGAAATGGATCTATGTATGTAGGGGCATTTGGGGCAGACAGGAAAGGATAGAGGGAGAAAAGAGAGGACAAATTAAAGTATTTTACAATTATATCTAAAAACCTTTCAAAATTTTAAAAAGTGTAAAAATTAATAGTATAAAATACACTTTTTTTTTTCATGCCTACAGCACCTCGTCTTCCTAGGTGGTCTCCCATTCAAGTACTAACCGGCCTGACCCTGCTTGGCTTCTGAGATCAGATGTGTTCAGGGTGGCATGGCCATAGACTAAAAATCACTTTCTAAATTTGAATTAATTCTTTTTTACAAATATTTTCATGTAGGCAGTCTTCTGGGCACGTTTGGTGACTCAATTTCTCCTGGAGCTTACACATTAAAAGTATGTGAAAAGTTAAATAACAACTCAAGAGATAGTAATATTTAAATAATTATAAAATATTGGCACAAAGTAGTGTGTGATCAATTGTCAAAACAATGGTATGGATGGTAACTGTATAAGAAACTCAGAGGGAGAAGATGTCACCGTGAAATGAAACGAAATTCAAGGCTTCAGGACAGAGGAGGAAGAATGGGCAAGCTGATATACAAAAGGAATTAAGTAAGCATTTAAATTATTAAAGGAATTATCTGTTCAAGCTTTGAAGTAATATTTTACTCTTAAGTGGATCCACATGCATAGTAGCAGAAATGTTCTGATCATTCCTAAAAAAATATGCTCAGAAATGTAAAGTACCAGACATATCTGTTGATGCTATTCAAACAGCAGTCTTTATCCATTGTTTGAACCAGATAAGTGAACCTTTTGATTGGATTAGTTTTACTCCACTCTTAGAGGCTAAGTCTAATCATCTGGCTAAAAAGCAAGAAATTAAGTTGCTGAGCATTGTGTAGACAATATAGCTAGGTGATTAAATGATATTTTTACTTTTTCAGAAGTTATTAAAATTAGTGTAGACATTCTTTTTAAAAAACATCTGATAGAGAGTCAGCCTCAATACTAATGAGATAAGAATAAAAATTCTATTACTTTCTATTTTTTCTTATAAGTAGTATGCAAATAAATATTTATCAAATTAATGTTGAGTTAGCTACACTAGTTTTCAGTGTTAATACAAAAAATGAAGAGATTTTTATTAGGAGTTCTTTAATGATTAACTGGTGGTAACTGGTTTCTTTTAAACTCTTTTGGACGATGTGCCTGGACCTACTCTAACATCATTCCAGGGATAAAGCTATTAACCTGCCCTTTGAGGCTAAAGTCCTTGCTACATGAATTTAGATTTAGCAAACCCTTAGGTTTGCCATTGGTGATATCAGAGTTGATAATCTAGAACACGGGTCCCTAACCTGAGAGCCTCAGACAGGTACCTGTCCATGGACTGTTAGGAACCTGGGCCGCACAGCAGGAGGTGAGCGGCAGGTGTATTTGCAGCTACTCCCCAGCGCTAGCATCCCCGCCTCAGCTCCATCTCAGGTCACTGGGCTTTAGATTCTCATAGGAGTACTAGTCCCTTGTGCCAAAAAGCTTGGGGACCACTAATTAGAAGACCTGCTGATTTGCTAAGGATGGTGGGGCCAAGTGTGAGTAGGGAGAAGGGAGCTGAGAGGGTGTGATGGCAGGTGAGTACAATAACCTAGGATGTAAAAGAAGGGAAAGAGAATGTGTACAGAGATTCAAGGTTGATTTACTTTCCTGTTTACACCAACTTATGCTTGCCTGTTGCACAATATGGAAGTGGACACACAGACTTTAAAGTAGATGAGGAGAAGAAAATTTATTCAAGGTAAATAATCTCTAAAACAGTAGGTGGGGTTTTAGTGAGTAGGAGAAAGTGCTTCCTTATGGGGTAACTAGAAAGGTGAGAATATTTGACAGACATAAACTTACTTCGCTTTGTGTACTTTGGTCTTTGGTTTATAAGGAAGGGAAACCAATTCTTTCTAAAACAAAACAAAACAAAAATAAAAAAAAATATTTCACTTCTTGTTCTGACTGAAACTTACTTGGAAAACAACATGAGGTACAATTATCATAGAGTTTATACAGACTACTTAAATCTGGAGACTGTGAGGTCAGAAATGTTCCAGATTAGGGAATTTGGGGTTCATTCAGGAGGGTGTGTGTTTGTACATTTGTAAGTTCAGAGAGTGCCATTATTGTTTTTGTTGTTTGTTTCTCCTCATTTAGCATTAATTTTTGTATGATCTAAGTAAGACCAATCATTGTAAAACAAATAGTAGCTCATGTTAATATAATACAGCTTTATGTGACAATAAGCCCTCTGACAAAAACATCTCATTTCTGTACTAGCAGGGCTATGTACTCTGGAGATATCTTTGGTTTATCAAGGATTGCCAAATTATCTGATGTCTAAATCCTGCTCTCCTCTAGTATATAGAAGATTCCAGACCATGGGTATGTAGATTTAAGAGGTCAATCTATAAAACCTCTAAGAATTTTCCATAGTTCACCCCTTTCCGACATAAACTTATCCAAATGCCTCACTAACAGTCTCACCGAGATCCTTTCTTCTCTTTGTTTTCTTAAGAGTTGGAGAATCTCATCTCTCCTTTTAGCCTAAGAGGAAAAAAAATATGGGTAAATCTTTTTGACTCATTAGTAAAGCTTTGGGTCCATAGAGATTAAAAATTTTTTTTTTCATTTTCCTTCTTGTATTTTTTGGCAGAATTTAAAAATAATCTTTCCAAGATAGATTTATACTTTTCATTTGTAACAATCCAGTTTTTATTCCAGAGGATGCTGCTTTACAGAATAATTTTATTTTGATGCTAAACGGAAGGTGGTTTTCTTGCTTATCTGATAACAACTAACTTTTATTAAGGCCTTACTACATGGACTATGCTCAGGAATTTATATACATTATGTCATTGTTTTCTTATAATAACTCAGAAGTTTGACACTACTATTATCCTTTTTTACAGAAGAGGAATCTGTAAGATAGCTTACTTAAAGTTAAATAGCTTACTTAAACTATTAAGTGGCAGAATGGGACTTGATACCAGCTGTATTTGACAACAAAGCCTAAGCTATTGACCACCACACTAAATTGAATAGTAGTTAAGAAGCAAAGTCAGCAAGTTCAAACAGTATACCATACCACCACCTAAGTCCACAACAACAGGGCACTTCTTAGTAGCTTGCATGTGGAACAAAGCCTTATTCTCTTGTCTTTCCTGTGTTTTAGATATCAAGATATGTACATTCTTAGGTAAGTTTTCCTGTGTTAAAAACTAATTTAGTGCAGACACAAAGACTTATAAAGATACAGACTATATAAAAAGAGGCAGATGTCAGTACAATTTTTTTCATAGAATCCAGTTATGTTCATGTTTCAGAGATAACCAGGTAGAAAATTACATTTGGAATATTTGAAAACAAAAGGAAAACCTGAGGATCTGACAAATAAAACTTGTGGCTTCAGATGGCCAAATAAAATGATAGAAGTTCTGTTTAGATCAAGGCTAGAAACATGAAATGACCAAGAATAGACATAGATTTGTCATAGCCAGGTAAAATTTCGTCCATTCCAATTTATTGAGCACAGTACTATTTTCCCAGGGCTGCTGTAACAAAATGTCATAACTGGGTGGCTTAAAACAACAGATATTTATTGTCTCACAGTTCTGGAGGATAGAAGTCCAAAATGAAGGTGTCGGCAGGGCCATGCTCCCTGTGAAAACTGTAGAGGAATCTTTCCTTACCTCTTTCCACTTTCTGGTTTTTGCCTGCCATCAGTGGCATTCCTTGGCTTGCAGCTATATAACTCCAAGCTCTGTCTTCATTGTCACATTGCTTTCTCCATGTGTTTCTGTCTTCACATGACCATCTTATAAGGACATCAGTCATATTGGATTAGGGGCTCACCTCATTTCAGTATTAAGTTCTTAACTAATTTCATCTACAAAGACTATTTCCAAATAAAGTCATATTTCAAGATACTGGGGGTTAGGACTTCAACATACCTTTTTTCGGAGAGACACATTTCAATTCACAATGAACATCTATGATATCACATTACTGTGCAAAGGGCTGAACAAAAATCAAATCCTGCCTGCAAAGTGATCGCAGACTTGTGGAGAAAAAGACAAGTAAGTAGTTTCAAAGGCACTACAATAGGGTTATTATAGAATGCAATTAGAGGACTGAAGATAGATCCTTAATTCAGACTATAGTGTGTATCTAGCTGTCAGGCGAGACTCAGAGAAGATGTCCCAGAGGTGATATCCAAGGTTAGACCTGAAAGTGGTAGTCACCAGATAACAATAGAGACAAAATGGGGAAGAAAGCTTTTGCAGCAGAGGAAATAAGGTGTGCAAAGCTCTAGAGGCGGCTGTATTACTAAGTGATTCCTCAAGACGATTCTTCATTCCTGATGCCTGCAAGAGAAGCTGAAAACCTCAGGCATGCTTCACTAAGACACATGAGAGGAAAAGCCCATGCTGGGGGCAGTAGTCAGCAGCTGGGCCAGGTACACTGGTGCCTTGGCTTTGCATCATTCTGTTTAAGTTGTATTAATCTTGCCTTTGATGAACTTAAAATTTTTTTTTTTTTTAGGTGAGGCAACCCTTGGTTGACCTCACAGATTGCAAGGACCTTGTCAGCTTAAAATCCCTTATTTTTAAAAATTTTACCCCTACAGCACCTGGTCTTCCTAGGTGGCCTCCCATCCAAGTACTAACCAGGCCCAACCCTGCTTAGCTTCCAAGATCAGACAGGATCAGGCTTATTCAGGGTAGCATGGCCATAGACTACAAAATTTTTATTTTATTTATTTTGGGAAAAGATTTCTACTTTTTACTTGAATATTAGGCATCATATATCACACAGATATTGAAAGACAAAAGTTCAGGGTATTTTTAAAACTAGATATCATAATACCTGTCAATTTGCTATGGATTGAATAAAATTATGTCTGTAGATTAAAACCTGGGATATTTTCAATGTGGGTATTCAATGTTAGTTTTATTTTCAACTTTTCCATTGCACATGCACCTGATTAGAACCGATCACTTCCCTAAGTGATTACATAGCACTTTATACATTTATTACAGTATTGATCTTACTTTCCCTGCTTTATCTCACAGTTGCTACTGTGTCTCTTTCAGAATCTTTTTATCCTTCCTTAGAGCTTAGCAATGCCTCGTATATTATAGTCAATGAATTTTTGTTGAATTGAATTGATTGAGCCATGGTGTATGAATGAAATCATTACATTGTTTAATAGACAATTATTAGTCTAAGCAAAAAAAAAGTTTTAGAAAATGAAATTAAACAGGGGTAAGTTTAGTTTTTAAAATTCCCTGTGTGATTATCTTCTGGGCAACCATTGGGTAGCTGTGTTTTTATAATGCTAGGGTAATAGAATTTAAAAAACTTAATATTTTTAATTTTTATTTCAGGCCCTTTTTTATTATAATGGATTTTAGTGCCTAATAAGTTTTATAATATAATGCACCAAAAACAAAGCCACATTGTTTCTCATCTATATGGAAGGTTGTTGTGAAACTGGAAAAAATATAAACATTGCTTAACATAATACATGGCATATGGTGGATATTTAATAAATAGTAGCTATTATATTATTTATGGTGATGATGATGAGAGAAAATTTTTCTTTCAGTACTTTTTAAATTTGGAAGAGTGGAAAAAGAAGAAAAAGATGGATTGCCCACTTTCAGGCATGGAAGATTTCTGATGATTCAATCTCTGACCTATGGGTGAGTTGGTGAATAGAGTTAGAAGGAAGAAAAGAGAAATAAAGAGAGATATCTAAGATATTATTTGCCCTGAATTATGCAGTGAAATTCCTTTGTTAACAAATTCTTCAGTATATTATAAACTTCCTCAGTTAATCTTCAGGTGGAAAAAGTTTTTGATACACACTAGACTTTAAAAAGAAAGTTTCTTTCTTCTTAAAACCTTGTTTTCATATGAAAAATGCATTTCTTCCTTGTATCATGGTTAACAATTTTTACTAAAACATTAATCAAAAATAACATATGGTAATATTTATTTCTCTGATTACCTATCTACATTACCAAAAGGAATTTTCTCTTGACTATCATAGTATAAAAGTTGAATTACTGAATCCTTAGAATATCTTAGAGGAGTATTGCATTGATTCCAAAATCAGCTCTTTGCTTATTTACTTGGCAACCATCCCAAAACATCTAGACTCTAGAAACTCTTGAAACCAGAATGGTATAGTAGTTAATTAAACAATTTGGCTCCACTGTCAGATGGACCCAGGCTCAAACTGTTTTTACTGTATTTTAGCTGTGTGACTTTGAGAAAGTCATTTACTGTTTCAGCTTCAGCTTCGTAACTGCAATAGATGTAATTATAATGCTTCTCAGAAAGAATTGTTCTGAGGATTAATAAGAATGTGCATAAAGGACTTATAGTTTATATATTATGTAGTTAGGTCTCAAAAATATTATCATACAGCGAGGGGATGAGATAGTCTGAAAGGAAAAAAAAAATGAAGAAAACAGACTAAAAAGCACTGGAAGAAATATATTAATTCAAACAGAAATTTTTTAAAATGCTGCGTTCTTTCCATTGAATATACATACGTACAATATATGCTTATGGCACAAACACCAGAAAAGGTGAAAAAAAAAGCACATAAAGGAAGATAATATTTATACAAATCCATTGCTGAATCTTAGTATAAGTTTGAAATTTTAAAACATGTAAAAATTTTAGAACATTAAGGAAGCTTCAAAATAAATAATCAAAGGATTTAAAAATAATGCATCAAAGGAAGAAAGGCTGCTAGGGAAGTAGTGGGCTAGTTTAATGATCATAAAACAAAAAGCATGTTCAGTGATGAAAAGAAGAGCAAAGTCCAATAAAAAAAATAAATGGAGACATGGAGGTAAAAATGATCTTAAAGATGTTTAAAGATTGTGATAAGCTTGGCTTGATTTGGATAAGATGTGTGTTTTGGGGAATGGAGGTATAAAGGGTAGGATAGTCGAATGGCATCATATTGAGCACCCTGACAAAAAGATAGCCCTGTTTAAACTCAATTTTGTAGAAGATAGAAACTATGTTTCTGACTTCAATATAATTAAATTAGAAATAAAAAACAAATTACAAAATTTCTTACATTTTAAAATTAAAAAACACACTTCAAAATAATTCATGAGACAAATTATAAATAAAAATATAAATTTAAAAATACTTAAAGTGGTATAATAATGAAAATACTATATAACTTATGAGATATAGCTAAATATTTTGAGAGATATTTATAGCTTTAAATGATTATATTAGAAAAGAAATAAGATAGGAAATTAAGAAACAAGCAAAAGGGAAAGAAGTTAGAAGGAAAATAATCCAAAATTGAAGGGAGAAGTAATAAACATCAATAAGTTATAACATAAAAAACAAAAATATAATAGAGGTCAAATGTTAGTTTTTTGAAATGACTCTTAAAATAGATGATCTTTTGGCATAATTACTTAAGAAAAAATACAAATGATTAGAAATGAAAGGAGTAATAACTGGAGCTACAGCAGAGATTAAAAAGATGATTAAAAAACACTCTGAATCCTTTGCATCAATAAATTTGAAAATGTAGAAAAAAATAACCTACTAAACCATTTTAAGAAATAAAAAATAGGCCCATCCATTTACTCAAACACAAAAATAAAATAAACAAACAAACAAAACCTGTATTACTTATGCAGATTAAGGGGATATAATTAGTTCAACTAATTTTAGTCAGCATTTAGCTTATCAGTTGGGTTTGCTTTGGACTGACTTGGGTCTACTTGCTGTGCTTCTTACCATTTCTAATAGTTAGCATTCCGTAAGTTAGCATTTATACTAGAGTCTTTTTTCAGTTTCCAAGAACTTTTGTAATGGGTGTGTGCATTTGAAAATATTCCTTTAACATTTGATTTTTTATAGGGTTCTGGTTGAGAACCATTGGTCTAGACCTTCGGAACCTTTATGACATTCACCTCTTAATCTACACTTGTAGAGAGAGGCATCATGATAAATTTAATTACTTTTTATTTACATGCAAGAGTTAAATTGACTTGGCCCACACGTTTTTGTTCTGTAGTTGAAATTTCAAAACATTTCTTCAGTGGTGATTTTTATTTTTGCAGTTGATAAATAAAGAAGATTAAGGAAAAATATCATGAGGGTCACTTTAGCAATATGAGCAAGCCGATCTTGATCATGTCTCTTAACCGGGATGTGGATACTTGGGTGACCATACCTCTAGTATTTAGTCATCACCCTTTGAGATTTACCACTTTAGTCAAAGCATTTAATTTAATAATAAAGCTTATTTGTACCTGCTAAAATTTTATTTTTAAATTATGAGTTAAAAAGGGAGGGACCACAGAGAAGATAAAAATAATCTTTCACTGAGAAACTGTTGGTTGTTAGGCCTGTGTGAGGGACGACTCATTTAATCCTCCCAACCCAACGCAGTTAGGTAGATGATATTATTATTCCCTCTTTACAGATAGAAGGAATTCAACCACATAAAAATTAACAAGTTTCCCAAGGGTCACTTAAATAACTGGTAACTGGCCTTCCCAGTTCTGTTCGACTTCATATCCTATGCTCCTTTTGCTACACAGCTTCAAACACATACTAGCGATTTTAGTACACACCTATACACACACACACACTTACAAAATGGTTTCTTAATTCAATCTTCATTCCGAAAATGAAGGATTAATTAGGATTACCCATAGTGAAGAAGATAAATGCAGTCTCTGCTCTCACAGAAAAATTTATATTCTAGTAGAAAATGTGTGCTATGGGAATATACAGCAGAGAGAGCTAATCCAGTTTAGGATAAGCTTTGTTTGAAGTTAATTTACTTATTTTATGGTATGATGTAGCACTTTGCAAAAAGTGGTTCAAAGGTAAAGAATAGCCCTCAACAAAAAATTAATTAACTGAATTCAGCAATACATTAAAAAGATCATACACCACGATCAAGTAGGATTTATTCTTGGGGTGCAAGTTTGGTTCAATATCTGAAAATCAATGTGATATACCACATAAACAAGAGAAGGATAAAAATCATATGATTATATCAACAGATGCAGAAAAAGAATTTGACAAAATCCAGCACCTATTTATTATATAAACTCTCAGCAAAGTGGGAATAGAAGGAACATACCTCAATGTAATAAAGGGCATATATGACAAACCCAAAGTTAACATCATATTCCACGGCGAAAAGCTAAAATTATTCTCCTTAAGATCAGGAACAAGACAAGAATGTCTACTTTCACCACTTTTATTCAATATAATAATGGAAGCCTTAGGAACAGCAATCAGACAAGGAAAAGAATTAAAAGGCACCCGAATTGGAAAAAAGAAGTAAACTGTCATTTGCAGATAACATGATACTATATACGGAGGCCCCCAAAATTATTTGAAATGATAAAATAGCAGGATATAAAATTAACATTTAGAAATCAGTTGCATCTTTATATACCAATAATAAATTATCAGAAAGAGAAATTAAGAAAATAATATCATTTCTAATGGCATCAAAATAATACCTAGGAATAAATTTAAACTGAGAGGTAAAAGACCTGGACTTGGAAAACTATAAGATATTGAAGAAACGAATTGGAAGTAATACAAATAGATGGAAGCATATACCGTGCTCAAGGATAGGAAGAATTAACATTGTTAAAATGTCCATACTACCATAAACAATCTCTAGATTCAGTGCAATCCCTATTAAAATACCAATGAGATTTTTTCACAGAACTATAACAAATAATCCTAAAATTTATATAGAACTACAAAAGACTCCAAATAAACAAAGTAATCTTGAGAAAGAAGAACAAAGTTAGAGGTATGATGTTACCTGATATCAAACTATATCACAAAGCTATAGTAATGGTACTGGCATAAAACAGCATGGTACTGGCATTAAAAGTAGACACATGGATCAATGGAACAGAATAGAGAGTCTAGAAATAAAACTATATGCATACAGTCAATTAGTCTATGATAAAGGAAGCAAGACTATACAATGAGATAAAGACAGTCTCTTTAGTAAATAGTGTTGGGAATACTGGACAGATACATACAAAAAATTGAAACTTGACAACTTTCTTATACCATATACAAGAATAAAATGGATTAAAGACTTAAATGTAAGACCTAGAACCATAAAGCTTTTAAAAGAAAACATAGGCAGTAAACTCTTTGACATTGCTTTTAGTAACATTTTTTTGGATATGTCTCCTTAGGCAAAGGAAACAAAATAAAAAATGGAACTATCTTAAACTAAAAAACTTTGCACATCGAAGGAAACCATCAACAAAACAAAAGGCAGCCTACTCCAGTGGGAGAAGATACTTCCCAATGATACATCTGATAAGGGTTTAATATCCAAAATAGATAAGGAACTCATACAACTTAGCATGCACGCACACGTGCGCGCGCGCGTGCGCGCGCGCACACACACACACACACACACACAATTTAAAAATGGGCAGAGAATATGAAGAGACATTTCTCCAAAGAAGACATACGGAAGGCCAACAGACATATGAAAACATGTTCAACGTTACTTATCATCAGGGAAATGCAAATTAAAACCATAATGAGATATCACCTCATACCTGTTGGAATGGCCATCATCAATAAATCAACAAACAAGCGTTGGCAAGAATGTGGAGAAAAGGGAACCCTCATGCACTATTGATGGGATAGCCAATTGGTACAGCCACTATGGAAAACAGTATGGAGGTTCCTCAAAAAATTAAAAATAGACCAAGCAATCCCACTTTTGAGTATTCATCCAAGGAAATACAAAACACTAATACAAAAAGATATATGCATTCCTATGTTCGTTACAGCATTATTTACAATAGGCAAGATATGGAAGCAACCTAAATGTCCATTGATAGATGAATGGATAAAGAAGTGGTACATATATACAATAGAACATTACTCAGCTGTAAAAAGAATGATCTTACCATTTGTGACAACACAGAAGAACCTAGAAGGTATTAAGTCAGACAGAGAAAGACAAATACCACATGATTTCAGTTACATGTGGAATCTAAAAAACAAATAAATGAACAAACAAAACAGAAACAAACTCATAGTTAAAGAGAACAAACTGATGGTTGCCAGATGGGAAGAGGCTTGAGGGGCTGGGTGAAAAGGTAAAGGGATTAAGAAATACAAATTGACAGTTACAAAATAGTCATGGGGATGCAAAGTACAGTATGAGGAATATAGTCAATGATGTTGTAATAACTATTTATGGTGTCAGGTGGTTACTAGACTCATTGGGGTGATCACTTTGTAAGTTATATAAATGTCTAACTACTATACTGTACACCTGAAACTGATATAATATTGAATGGCAACTGTAATTTAAAAATTAAAAGAATTTGATAAAAGGTAAACAATAGTTGAATAATAGTGGCACTTGTAAATTGATGTGCTTTCTGTGATTTTTTTAATGTAAGTTAAATATTTATGATAGGATTTTTTTTTATTACAAGCTGACCATAAAATGGGAATTACACTCTATATTTAGAGTATTACCTAAACAGAACCAATGTTCTATGGTTTTACAGAGGTTGATTTTTTTTCTTTAGGCTCCAGAATTTAATTTTTAATTCTATGCCAGTGATTGGGAGTTAAATGTCCAATAGGATCACTAGGATTCTACATCGGAGTCTTAATCCTTAGTAGGTTTCATTGTTATTCTATGTTACTAATGCAGTCTAGAGGAAGGTGAGAATTACTATTGACTTAAGGCAAAACTATTAGTAAAAAATGTCTCATATTTGGACTTGATTTTAAAAGGCCGCATGCACCTCTTAGCTTGTTGATTCCGATAACAGAATGCTTCAACTATGAGTTTACTCTGTGAATTTACCACTATTCCTTATGTCTATTTAGAAATCTGCTATGTAGATTCTACAGCTTCTGTATAGTAAATTTATACCTACTATAATCAGATTCACAACTTTTGAACTTCAAATGATCTACTATGCACTTTAAAAGACAGCTTAAATAATCAGTAAAAAGGCTTTCTTCAGCATGAATCTGATTTTTAGAAGGTAGAAAAAATACAGTAATCAATGAGAGTGGATGAAAGATGTCAGAAGATTATTAATTGGAGGGAGGAAGAATGCAGACCTGCAGGGAAAAAGATGCATATATAAGCATCTTTCTATACCTATTGCAAATTGCCTTATATTGGCTCAATTCCCAGCTCTGACATATATAATTTTCACTTAAAAAAATGACATCTTACTAAAATGAGAAAAAAAATCAGTCATTGCATAAGAAGGATTGACATATTTTTTTCTTAAATGTGGTTTTCAATAAAATATCCATTTATTTGTTTTAAAGAAGAAAAAAATGTGTATTTCCTTGGTTCTGTTACATATTTTTTCTTAGTTCTGTTACATATATCTTGATGGAAGACCAATAATAATTACCTGAAGAGCATAGCTCTTGTTTTAAAATATTTACACAAAACAAATGCATGAAAGTAAAAGTGATTTTTAAAAATATCTTTAATGTTTTAAAAGGCACTTATTTTTTAAAAAGCAGTAAGTGAGACTTGAATTATAATGTTGAGAAAAATATGAGCATGAAATAAACATTACATTTTTAAATTCAATAAAGTATAGCTAGATATATTAAGGATACTTCTGTGTATAATGATTGAATTACATTCTATTGATGATTCAGTATGTAATAATTATCAAGGCTTGTCTTTAGCAAACAAATAAATAAGGTTTTCATCATGTTAATGGTTACATAGATATGATGAATGGATGAATGGCACTGACCTCATCTTTCAGGTATGTCTTTCCTATCTTGCCCATTAGTTTGTAAGAAGTGGGTAGAGGATTCCCCATCCAGACGACTCTGTCTCATCCCTGGCCCATACTTCTGTAGCCCATATACTCACAGGCCTACTTGACAGCTCAAATAGGCTTATCTTTGCTTATTTCAAAGTCATCTCAAGCTCAATATGTCTAAATACATTTAACTCTTTCCCTCTCCAAAAAACACCTCATACTTGACCTTCCTTTAATGGCGTCATCCATCCTGCTAAGAAATCCAGAAAACTATGAGCCATCTTTGATACCTTGCAGATTAGGGCCATATAATTATTTCAACTAATTTTAGTTAGCATATAGCTGATCAATTGGATTTGCTTTGGATTGACTTGGGTCTACTTGCTGTACTATTTTCTTCCCATTTACAACATGTAACTAAAGTCCTAGTTATTTTACTTTTTAAGTATCTTTCAAATCTATCTACTTTTTACTAATCTAAGATACAATTATCTCCCAATTGGTTGATTGCAATGACCTTCGCTCTGGTTTCCCCACTTTGAATACATTCTCCATATTATAGTCTCCTAAACTTTTTCAAATAAATGATATTATCCTCTAACTTAAAACCCTTTGATGGCTTCTTATTGTCCTTCCTATTGCCTAATCATCACATAAATACACTGGTCATTCAGCTTCTGAAATGTGTCATGCCTTTTTGAAGCACAGAGTCTTTGTATGGCTATTTCTGCTGCCTGGAATGCTCTCTCAATGCTCCCTGCCCCCCCTCACTCCAGCTGGCCTCATTGATGTCCACTCTCCCTTCAAATCTCAGCTTAATCTTTGCAGAAATCCTCCCTGATTCTCTTGATTGGATTGGTACTGCCCTATTACACGTTCTCCTATGATCATGTATAGTTCTTTTATAAATACCTATCTCCCTGATTAAATTGCAAGTTTCACAAAATGGCAGAGTCTGTATCTCTAAAACATGTTTTTTTGTTGTTCACTGTTGTACTCCATTGCCTAGTACGATCTTTTTTCTTTCTGTTTATACTTGTTCAGTGCTCTAAAAATTTATCCTAAGTCTCAGAGTTTATATGCATAGTCGTTCCCCTCTTATTTATGGTTTTGCTCTCCATGGTTTCTAGTTACCTGCATTCAATCGTGGTCTGAAAATATTAAATGGAAAATACTAGAAATGAACTACTCATAAATTTTAAATTATACACCACTCTGAGCTGCATGATGAAACCTCATGCCATCCTGATTTGTCCCACACAGGACATGAATTATTCCTTTGTCTAGCATGCCCACTCTATATACAATACCCACCCTTTAGTCACTTAGCTATCTGGGGCATTAGATCAGCTGTCATGGTATCACAGGACTTATGTTCAAGTGCCCTTATAGTATCCTCATGCTGTGTCACAATGCCTATGTCATTTGCCTCACTTTATCTCATCACATAGGCATTATATTCTCTCACATCATCACAAGAAGAATGGTGAGTCCAGTACAATAAGATATTTTGAGAGAGAGACCACATTCCCATAACTTTTATTATAGGATGTTGTTATAATTGTTCTATTTTATTATTAGTTATTGTTGCTAATCTCTTACTGCTCCTAATTTCTAACTTATTCTTTATCATAGGTATGTATGTATATACAGGAAAAGACAGTATAGATACATTTCAGAACTATCTGTGGTTTCAGGTATTTACTGGAGATCTTGGAACACATCTCCCATGGATAAGAAGAGACTACTGTACTATCCTAAATAACTTTGTTTTTTTTTTTTTTTAAATCAATTACCGAGTTACTGTTAAAATGAAAATACATCATTTAAAAAAGTTACTTAAAAGAGTTTATCTCAACAAGAGAATCAACTGTTTATAAATCGATTTTGGAACAATATGTTTTGGCTTACCCTCCCTCCCCAAATTACCATAGTTATGTCAATTTGTCTTATATATGGATGACTCTAAAGTAGTTTTTCGGGTATGGCACTAGGGAATAACACAACTGTTTAGCAGTGTGAAAACAGTTCGGGGGAAGGGTATATGCTTCTAGGACTTTGCTTTCTTTTGTACAGCCAAAGCTCTCTCATACCAAAGTTCTAGTATATGGAATTTTGTCTTGTCCCCTGAGTTCAATTCTTTGTCTTGTTTCTTTGTATAGTATCTCAGCTACTCTGGGACAGTGGTCCTGTCTTATTTTCCACTTCTGACCCTGTATCCTAATTCCCATGTCAAAGTTTCTCTTTCATGCTATTGAACTTTGGCACCATGACCTTTAATTTTTATCTATTGCCTTTTCCTGGTATCATTTCCTTCAAAGAACATATAATGTTCATCTACATGGCTTTCTTCTATGACCTACGTACTGTATTTTCACTCTTGTCTGTTGCTTGCACATCCTTTGCACAACTGACTACGTGCCTGTTCAGTAAGTATCTATACTCTGTGAGGCCTCTGAGTCTTGGTCAATTCAATTTTGAACTGTCCTATTAAACAAGTACCTCATATGCCATCTAACTCAAGGAACTTGGCTGTCAAGCAGGATCTTGGTCCAGACAAGTGAAACCATTTATGCATTCATAAGCACTTATTTGGCAGGTTAGGAGATCATCTACTATTTGTCTAGCCCTGTGATTATAATGTCAAAGAAGTCATGATACTTTTCCTTTAGGAATGTAGAGCCTGCAGGAGAAATACACTACAGCACTATGGTCGGAGAAAGTAAAGGGTCCTAGGGAAACACAACGGAAGGAACATTTGTATCAGACTGGGGAATGTGTGAGGGTAAGGAAGGACTTCAATGTGACCATTAAATAGTTTTTAAGTATAAATAGGCATTAGCTAAGTGGGAAGCATGGGAGAAGGGCATTTCCAGGTAGAATAAATGGTAAGCTCAATGTCACAGAGGTATGAAACACCTTGGTGGGTTCTTGGAACTACAAGTTGTTCAAAATGGCTATAGTGTGAATTGCACTTAAAGGTAATGGTGGCAAATTAGGCTGGGGAGGTGTAGCAGGAAGCAGATAGTAAAAGACTGTATATTAAACTATGATTCAACCAATTTTAGTGCAGTCAATTTTCATTCATGGTAGCCATGGTTTATAAAGTTGCTGAGAACAGTGAATTAGCGAATACTGAACCATTGCTCCTAGGTTCCTGCCTGACTTAGGTCACATTTCATCAATGGGTCAATACATAACTTTGTTTTATGTGTGCTTATCTTTAAAGACAACTTATTTAAAATGCATCGTTGATTTGTCAATACTGAACTCATGGTCAGCAGCACTTACAACTCATGTCAAAATAAAGTTTATCTAATGTATATATTTTCTCCATAAGGCACATCATAACTTCTTGCACTTAGTAACACTAGACGACTCTTTAGCACTTGGAGGCTATTTTTAAACAGCAAAATCATTTTTTAAAAAATCTTAAAATGAATGTGGCACTAAATAAATTGCGAAAAGTAAACATGTTCATAGTATAAGAGCTGAAAGAAGATGGCAGGACATCATCTTGTTCAACCTCAGCTAGAAATGTGTGTGTTGGGCAACTCAAATATTTCATTGTCCTTTCAACATCCACCAGTGGCCATGAAAGCACCATGAGTGTTGATTTGGGGGTTACAAGTAAATTGTAGCCAATAAATGAATTTACAAATAAGGAATCCATGAATAATGAGGATCAACTATATTACCAACACAGTGGCTTGGGGAACTGTGAAATCTCAAAAGCCAAATACACAAATGACTGTGTCACCTCAGGCTCTGAGGGCATTCTTAACTATACTTCATGTGACTAACATATCTTATAAAAAATGATAAAATGATTAAGTAAATTTAGATACATAAACTGTTTAACTTTATTATCTGGCTCCAATATAACCTGCTCAGAGATTTTTCCTCTTGCCTTTGATACAGGCAAAGGGAAAAGGCAGTTGTGATTTTGATTTTGGGTATGTCGTGATTCATTCCTTTTTCTGAGTCACCTGACCCATGAAATAATCTGGTTCTTCAATAAATTCTATTTGGTTTGCCCTACTGCTTATAAGGAGTTTACTAAGTTGAACAATAAGGCTTCATGTAACTGGAATCAAATCATTAGTTCTACATTTATTTAAGCAAATACATGATCCTTTTTTGCTCCATTCTGCATTTGACAGTTTCATTCATAATTAGTTTGGGTCCCTGTCCAATTGCACCTCAAGGTTTAATTTTGTTTTTAAGATGAACGTGTGTAGAAGATAAAGTATCCAGATCTTTGGGAAAAAGAGGCAAGGATGCATCAAGGGACATGGCCTTATTCAGCTCTGAAGTTGGGTCTGTCTGGGGCAAAGAATTCAGCTATTTGATCTCAAATCTCATTCCTTTCCCCAAGAATGTTTTCATGAACTGTAGATGTTACTAAAAAAGATTAAGAGGGGAATCTCATCTGTCAACTGAAAATGCTCCCAAGATTAAATAAAATTTGAAAACAAAGTAGTACTATAGATAATATAAAAGAGTAATTCATATTTATATAATCTTTTAATTATCATTTGCTACCAAAATATTTGCTTGTTAATGTGAATACACAGTCTGTTTTTATGATTCTTCCACTTGAATTCTTTGATAAATTAGGAATGACAAGAATTTAAATGACTTAGTATATTTCATTGGTGAAAGAGAAATCCACTACTTTCTAATGGTATTTGGTTTATGGCGGAAAAGGAACTTTGTTAATATTACATTAGGGCAGGATAGCAAAACTAAAACAAAGCCAGGTAACACTGTTACTGAGAAAACTTAGATTTGTCTGGGAAGCCAATCCTGATCAATTTGACACCAAAGAGGATTTTGTTTGAACATCCTGGTGATGACATGGAGGAAATTCCCTGCATCTCTGTTTTGGCTCTTTAAACCGACTTCAGTAATTCTGAGTATCCCTCTTACTACTGTGAAAATGTAGGATAACAAAGGATAACATTAAAGTTTTCCACTTTCATGATTCAGTGCCTAAAAATACACCTTTGTGAAGCTTCTGAGATTCTTCTTCTTCTAAGAATGTCCTCATCATAGCATGATTTACTTCTGGTTTACAGAAGTGCCATAAACCAAACTCACTTTTGAGTTAGACTTACACTATGGTCAGTATTGGCTGTGTAGGCTGTGTGGCAGGACAGATTAACACCCCATTCCAAGAAAAAGGCTTATCTAGATGCTGATCTGCAGATTGAATAACTTACTTGTAAAGATGTTTAGTTTATATTCACTCTTGTTAAAACTTAGAATCCAAGTGGACATTTCCGAATGTGCCATCACATACCCACCTTAAAATGCTGCTCTGATTTCTTCTTCCTTCTCCCAGAAAATTAATCATTTATAATTCTTTTCATAAAGAGATAATCATCTAAGGAGCTTTCTTAAAGGTGGCAAAACTAGAAAGCAAATTAGTTTTATGATTTCAAAGAATGAGCTGACTCTTCATTTATTATAATGTTTTCAGACTACTTTAGAACTTTCAAAGGAAGAATAATGGTCCAGTATAGTGCTATAACATTCCCTTTATGGACAGAGTAAGCCATCTAATCTTGACAGGCTCAATTGTTTTTGATTTTCTGCTGTGGACATCCATCACAGAAATATAAGTTGAGATTAATAACATTTTGTCCACTAACCAAAAACATTTATAATGTATACTAGGAAAATATTCCAAAATGGAGGCTATAACATTAAAGTTTCAAAAAATTTCAACAACTGAAAAACCAATATCAGCTGAGGAGAAAAAGCTATAAAGGTAACTTTAGGAGAGATGAAAAATAAGTCTTTAGATTTTTCATTAATTTTAAGGAAATAGTGGAAGAAAAACCTTTAAGAGAATTGATGGGAAATATTTTTCTCATTTCAAAATGAAAATTATGCCAGGAATTTACTTATGAGTGTAGATGTTTAAAACATGTAGAAGATTCTCTTAAATTAAAGAGATCATTGTAGGTATTTTATTAGTTAAAGCTAAAAATTCTAGAATGGTGGTGGTAGCAATGCAGAGAGGGTACTATAGACTGAGGAAAAGTTGTTTTAGTACTTAAAGTGAATTATTTTTCCTCTCAATATAGACCCATGAGGTAAAAACAAAACTGAGAAGAGAGATGATATATTAAAATGGTCCTAAAGCAGACTGCAAACAGATTAGCTTTGGGGAGTATCTTTTCAAAAATTATCATCTTAGAAAATTTGCCAGATGGATATTTGTGGAAAGGCTAAACAAAATGGAATATCACTGTATGGAGCATATGTTCATTTATTACTTAATTATGCAGTTGTTTATTTATTTAACCAACAAATTTTTGAGTTTCAATAACTGGAAAGGCACAAGGGTTAAGCAAAAAAGAAATGACCTCTGTCCTCATAGAAGAAAAGAAAATTAACATTTGTGGAGGTCAAACTAAGGCCAGGCACTTTACATCTTATATTGACTCTATGACATGGATATTTTTAACATGCCTCCTGAGGAAGCTGAACTCACAAGAATTTAATAGCTTGCTTAAAGTTACACAAATAGTAAGTGGCAGAATTGGACTTCCAAACCCATTTTGTCTCCAAAGTTCCCTATACTGTGATACCTGTAATCTAGCAGAAAAGACAGAAACATACACAATTACCTAAACACAGATTAGAGACTGTGATAAATACTGGATGAGAGGTATATGGGACTTGCAATGAGAGCATGGAGAAGGAAGCTGTTCACCTGCTAGTCTTTACATCACCTCTGGGAAGGCTTCACAGGGAAGGTGGCATTTGAGCTTAGCCTTGAAAGTGAATGAAGAGGAGCTTTTTAGGTAGAGACATAAAGTGCATTGTAGGTTGAAGAAACAGCTGCAGGGCTAGGAACAGTGTTTCTCACACTTGTATTCATATTGTAGTTTTGAATTTTAGAGTATTTGGCAGTATATTTGCATAACGCCATGGCCAGCAATCGTTACAACACAACGATTTCATGGGCTTTGGAATTAGGATATAGGCTTTGAATCTAGGCTCTGACACTTTCCAGTCGTGGGAACTTTGGAAAATCATTTAAGACTTGTTTGATTAAATGGGGATAATTATCATGAGGCTGTTTTAAGGAGAATATGAGAAGATACATGCAACCTGCTTTGCTTAGTAGTATATAGCACATGACATACACTCACTAAATTGGCTGTCAGGAATACTACATCACAGTATGTGTGAGGATATCTATAAGAACATTCAGAAGCTCTTGGTTGCTTTTTGCACCATGGCATTGTTTGAAGTACAGTACTGATTAAGCACAGTTTCAGTAACATTCTCTTTCTTTCCCACTGGCTTGCTATTTTGTTAGGCCTCTTCTACTCTCAAAAATAGAATCTTCTATACTGTATTGTACCACCCGTTTGACTTAATGTACAGGATAATGTGTATGTTTAGGTTTAGCAAAAATATATTTTACCCATTCACCACTTTGGTGGTTGATAACCAGCTGTACAGAGTAGGTTACATTGTGGGAAGGGAAGAAGTATATGAGAAGGAAGAGAGTGGTAGGAGAAGTCAGTTGGGTTACGGTCAAATTGGAAAGAAACTTGAATGTCATGCTGAAGGGTTGGTCTTGATCCAACAGAAATGGAAAGCCATGAGAAAAAATGCAAGTAGGTGTACAGACTGGATTGCATTACCCCCAAATTCCTATATTGAAGCCCTAACCTGCCAGTGTAACTATTTGGAGACAGAGACTTTATGGAGGTATAAGGTTAAATGAGGTCATAAAGGGGTGGCCCTAATATGATAAGACTGATATCCTTATAAGAGGAAGAGATACCAGAGCTCGCTCCCTATGCCATGTGAAGACATAGTTAGTAGGTGGCCATCTACAAGCCAGGCAGAGAGACTTCATTAGAAACCAACTCAGACAGCAACTTGACCTCAGACTGCCAACCTTTAGAACTGTGAGAAAATAAAATTCTGTTGTTTAAGCCATTCAGTCTGTGCTATTTTGTTATGGCAACCTTAATAGACTAACGTAATGGGAGAGCAGCACAATCGGATTTGGCTTGTAGTAAGAGAACTAGTGCAGTGTGGAGAACTGCCTAGCATATTCTTTGGTCAACTCTATATAGTCTTTGCAACTCAGCTCCTTTGAGAAGAGTTCTTGCTTTCTTCAGCTTGATTTTGATGTCCTTTAATATGTTCCCATAGTTTATGTGTATATATCTATTATAATAATGAATCATAATTATTGACTTTAATTGACTATCTCTCCAACAGATTGTAAACTCCTTGAGATCAGGGACCACCCTTTATCTTTGCATTTCCTGCATCAGGTACAGTACTTGGTACAGAACAGGTTCTCAATAAATATCTGTGGAATTAAGTGATTAATAAGTTAATAGAAGAACCTGAGGCAAGGAACCCAGTTCTTAGGCTACTAATATAATATAGTCCATTAGCAGAACACTGACTTGTAACTTACATTGTTTTAATTTTTGACAAAAGATGACAAAAAATGATAATAGTTCGTCCTTAACTTTTTATTTCTAGTCCCTTCCAACAATTAAATTAAATCAGACTTTAAGTCCAAAAGTGTTGAAGAAGTCTATTTTTAATGATTTTTACCTCTCTGAAATTTAGGCTCCCTCCCTCCCTTTAAGTCCTGGTATACATATGCAGTACTTAATACCCTCAAGAGAAGAAATTGCTGACTATTTCTAATCACCTAATTTGTTTGAAGGAATCACCAATAGTCCACAGAGTGAATTAATGTGATCAGCACACTTGAATGCATTGTTCTGTAATTTATGTAGATTTCCCGATAAGTCTTTCAGAGTTTGCCAATATGTCCAATGATTAAAGACATTAAGCCAAAGTGAATCTTCTGTCTTTGTGTTTATAGTACAGGAACAGTTACAAAAATGGAATTTATCCATTAACCAAACAAAATGTTTCTATAAATCACTGCATTAATTGCTAAGTTAATGGCTGTGCTTGCATCATGCAAAGCAAACAAAGGATATTGCCAAAAAAGATGTGTTCAGCTAATTTGACAACACCAGTGTGTTTAATTTCAGCTTTTAGTGAAAATGGTTCTAGATTACAGACTCATTCCTCTGATCATTTAATTTTGACATATTAAGACAGTCAATGCTATTCAATTTTCCCTATTCTTACAATATTTCTGTTCTTAGAACACAGTATATGGTTTGGGGCCTTATTAATAAAGTGTGTGAATCCATCTTTCTCCTCCAATTCTGTTGTTCCTATATATCCTTGGGCTTTTGCAGAGACTGAGAATAGCCAAAATTTAATAGAATTTCTTAATCTTCAATTAAAATTCAAATTCAAATCAAGGTTTTTCATTTGCTTGAAAGAAGAAAATTTGTATATACATATGTTAAAAAAGAGTAATTGGGATTATTTAGAAAGTTTAATGAAAATCTGATGACCTTCTGAAATACTGGCTTACCTTTTGGAGATACTTTTCTTTCTCCTCTGATTCCTGAATCTTTAAGTTTTCAGCAATGACATCTGTACCCTCTAAAGGAAATGAAGTCAAATTCAATCTAAAATAATTTTATCATGATTTTACAATTATGTTGATATAAAATCAAATAAAGATTGAAAGGTAATATATAGAATAGTAAGGTAAACACAAATATATACTATCTTGAAACTTCATTAAGCAGATTCATAAATAATTAAAAATAGAATTAATTAGCTATGGCTGCAGGGAACCTCTAGTCTATGAGTAAGCCTGAGTCCACAGACAAGAAAAAAATCTCTAAAGAGAATATATTTGCAGTATCAGAGATTCCAATTTTCACATTCCTATTCAACATGTTACAGGAATTTAGGCATTTTCCTCTGGATAAATAGGGTTGTTCCTGAGGCAGGGTGTTGATATGTAATTCAGAAAGTTATGCCAGCATATAAACTTGTATGCTTATACTTACTACCCATTTTCTGACGAGTCTAGGAATCAGGATGTTGAAAGGCATATAACTTGGTACTTACTGTTTTTCTTAAGAAAAGACTGAAAAGAACTTTTCTCTAAAAAATACAAAAGGAAAGAAATGAAATCATTGGAAACCCACAGCATTAAAGGTGTAGTTTTCTATATCTATAAAAATTGCACAATAACTGTTTTCACATCTTGGGCCTTACTAAGAAGGTCTTACAGGTCAGGGAACTTGGCTGCTAATATTGACTCTGTCTTTAACTTTCTCTAGGGACCTCATATTTGAACTCAATTATGTAAACAACTATTCTTAATATCCTTTTTGCCAAGATATAACATTTTCTCAGATTATACTGTTTGGCCAAATAGATGCCATAACCTAAAGGATACTTTAAGATGTACTTTAAGATGTAACAAAGATACCACTGATCCTTTTTGTGTGGAAGGTTTAAGAAGTATTTGTATAGGGCTTTAGACACATGATATGAAAGATTCTTATTTTAGAATTAGATTTGACAGATAAATGGATAAATATGATGTGGTAAATATATACAATGGACTATTACTCAGCTGTATAAAGAATGAAATCTTGCCGTGTGTGACAACATGGGTGGACCTAGAGGATATTATGCTAAGTGAAATAAGTTAGACAGAGAAAGACAGATAGCGTATGATTTCACTTACATGGGGAGTCTAAAAAACACAACAAACAAACAAACAAACAGAAACAAACTTATAGATGCACAGAATGAATTGAGGGTTGCCAGATGGGAGGAGGGCTGGGTGAAAAGGTGAAGGGATTAAGAAGTACAAACCGGCAGTTAGTTACAAAACAGTCACAGGGATATGAAGTACAGCAGAGAGAATATAGTTAATAATATTGTAATAACTATGTATGGTGTCAGATGAGTATTAGACATATGGGGTGATCACTAGTGGTTAAACAATAGTGTTTAACAACTATTCTATATACCTGAAACTAATAATGTTGTATATCAACTGTAATTGAAAGACAAAACAATATTTGGCAGTTTCTCCTGGAAGGGGCTCTGTTACCTTCTGGAATCAACACAGTGGAGGCAAAAATCATCAACTAGAGACAGCTACTCACCAGGTGCATTGCTCTTAGAGGACCCTGCCACCGGCAGACGCTGACTGCTACCTCTGGACAGTACCAACTGGGATTCATTAGGAGGATACATGGACGCCGCGATCCAGAACTGCTTGGCCAAGTTTGCGTCCTGTTCTGAAGAACCGGTGAACACCATTAATCCCTGAGGACAAATTTCACAGGACTCCTTTCCGCTGCTAGGACTTGCTCTGGGCCTCGTTTCCATAGCAACTAAGGACGCTTCTGCAAGCTCCTTCACTCCTCTCCCAGCCCCGCCCCTCAGAGAACTGCCAAGTTGGCAACAACCCACCGGAAGCCCTTAGTTTCCTCCGTAGATGTTTGGGTCCCGCGTGCGCTGGTGGGCCATGTGAAGCCGACTTCTGTAGTGATCACATACTTTAGGACCAATCTTAACCTTGGGTTGAGACAGGAGAGTCAAAACATCAACTTGGGGTCCTTTTCTGTCCTGTTAGAGTCAGTTGCGGCAGCTCTCTTATCAGTCAGTCTTCTATTTGCCTCTCCCATTCTCCAGCTCACATCTCCCAAAAGATATCTAATCTAAATCTAAATAAAAGCTTTCAATTCTTTAGCCCCACTGGCACCGTCTACCCTTCCACACTAGATTGTGGTAGCTAGGCACACGCTACAAGGAAGTTCTGGGCCTGCTCTCGTTGGAGAATTAAATATGGGTAGTTAACATCCTATTGAGAGCTAGAGTTCTGAAATGGTGGATGGGTACCTACGTACAGTTTTTGTTATACATTTCCCTTCTGAATCCTTTAAGACAAATCTTAAACTGGATTTATTTTGTAACAGCTTTACTAATTAGTCCAAATAAAACCTGCCTAGACTGCAATAGCTATAAATGATTATTTAAAAGAAGGGACACATCTGATGGACTCAGGCCTTTCATGAAAGTGTTATGAAAAAGTTTGTTAATGTATAAAAATATTAACAAGTGCTTTGTAATAGCTTTCCTGGGAGATTTTCTAATCTAGGAACAACTGAACCATTTTCAGTGATAGGAAACCTGTAAATACTGTGGCAGGAATTGCGATGATCCCAATAAAGACAACATAAGGAAATGGACACATGGTAATAATCAGAATTTATGACGATATAGCACTTTATTTTTAAAAAATAACAGTCTCATAGAAAAGATACTTTAAGAGTTGATAATCACAAGGCTCTACAATGACATAGATCAGCAAAGGAAAAAATTCCCCAATCTATCTGGAATTTTTCTGGTTAGGAGCCTGAAGGAATATTGAAAAATTATATATAAAATACGTACATATTACATGCATTGTATATTTAGCAGTTAAAATGTTGACTTCTCTTTTGGCTGAGTTATTAATAGGCAGCGGGTAATATTAGAGTATACCAACCTCCCTCCCTTCCCCAAACACGCTGATGTGCGCAGGCAGCTCATTTAGATGACTCTCCAAATCTTTTTACCTGGCCGTGTGGTTAGTGATTGGTACTATTAGCAATCAGCTAACTACACTGCCTAGTAACTAGACTCACAGAAGAAGAATTTACTTTCATCACAGACTGTAGTCTCAAGTTGGTGGCCCCACGCATTGTGAGAAGCAAATCATTGGTTCAGCTGTAGCTCACTTTAGTTGGTGGGTTGGAGAACGCCCTACTAAATAATGAAAAATAGGCACAATGAATCACACAGCTATACAGCATTACATGTTACATTGGGGGCACCTCCCAGCCGTTTCTTACAATTAAAGCAATTAAATTCCATAGATTTCGCTATTCTTACGTGGGTTTGCACACTCTTGCTTCTACTCCTAGAGAGGGGAACCACTTAAGTGTATCCAGAAGCGGCAGCCTGCCGGAGTTTACAGGCGGTTTACTCGCAGGGACAACGTGCTCGCTGAGCAGGGCAATGCCGACCAAATGCTGACGCATCAAATCTCGAGGGGCAGCGTTCTCCTCTCAAACGCTTCTTGTCGGCCGTTTGCCGCGGAGGGTGGCGTCCTCCTCCCGGCGGGGCGGCGGGTGATGCTGTGCCTTGTTTTGATGGCAGTGGAGTTAGTGATTGTAAGCACCAGAGTACAATCAGCTAATTACACTGCCTACAAACCGAGCACCGGGCGCCCGCGGGCTGCAGCTCCCGGACAGTCCGCAGCGCCGACGCGTTGTCTCCGAGCCCGCAGGCCCGGGATCGCAGCCGGCCTCGACCCCACACTTTACCAGGGGTGACGCCTGCCAGTGCCAAGGCGCGAGGCCCAGGGCCAGGGTCCACGGATGACTCCCTTGGCTGCGCCGCCCCTGCAGGACTCCTCGCGCACGCTTGGCGCGGCCAGCTGGCGGCGCCCCAAAGGGGACCAGCACGCCCCCGGCCGGGCACCCGAAGCCCAGGTGTCTCCCAGGAGCGCCCAAACGTCTGGTTGCACCTTAGCCGCCGGCTATCGGCCCCCGGCCCTAATGTCTCTCGTTCCTCCCAGGGCCCTCCCAACCCGGTTGCCTTCCCTTTTCCTTTCCCCTGCGCTTTCTCTGGCCAGGCTCTCACCTCCCTTACTTCCAGTCCCCCAGCCCCAGCTAACTTCTCTGCAGTTCCCAGCCCAAACCCTAGAACCGGCTTTCTCAACCCTACGCGCCCCGCAGCTCCGAGCCGCCGAGTGACCGTGGCCTTTACGGACCAACCGCCCTTCGAACCCCGCAGGCAGAGGGGCGGGGCGGGCGCGAGATGGAGTGGGGTGTGGTGGGGGAGGGGCGGAATAGATGAGCGGAGGAAGCTGTGAGAAAGGGCGGACGGCGGGCCCCTGTAGGGAAGAGGGCCAGGAGACCAAGCTATAAATTCTTGAAAAGTTTCTGTACCTGATCTGACAAAAGGAACAAAGAACTACTCTCCTTGCCCCCTCCCCAAGAAAGCCCACAAGCCCACTTTTCATGCCCATTCCCATCAGGGAAGATAGCTTTCCAGGTACCAAATTGTAGGCTGAATTTTCCAAATGGAAGTATCCCTGTGACATGCGGGAGAACTGCCTTTGAGAGTCGCATCTGCACCTTTGCGTTTCCCTTGGGTTCCCCTTATAGTTTTGAAGAGCCATGCAATGAGATGGAAGGCTTGATCTGCTTAGTGGAATAGTGAGCCAGCCAGCTCAGCAACTTATATCAAAGTGTGGTCCTTGAGACCAAGGCCACAGTTTTGTACTCCCAAGGTCCACTTTAGGCAAAACCATTCCTACTTCCAGCACATATTTAAACACCTGCTATGTGTTCAGCACCTAAGGTCATTCACTTCGCCCTCATCCCCCAATATGATGTTCATGAACCCAGTGTAGTACACTCATTGTTGACCATGAAAGCTTAGTTCTAAATTATTTTCCATGAGGACAACTTCCCAGTTATAGATAGACTCTTTAAACCCAGCAAATGGTGTCAGAGATGTCACTAGTAACATGGATAGGGGCAAGTAATTGAGACATTCAACACAAATTCCAAACTCACAATATTAAAACATCAAAGAAGAACTTCCCAAGGATGAGTTTGAGTAAGTTATAGCGTTATTATTGAATATGAAAGAACATTTTTTTTTTGCCAAATTCATCATTTGTTCTGTGTATACCAAAGTGAAGAGTAAGAAACCAAAGTGAAGTATAAAATGTACAGTAAAAAAAACATTAGTTGTAAAAATTAACTTGTAAAGTTAAATCACAGAAGACAGGTCATTTATAACTAACTATAATTTATATTCATCTTGGGGAGAAGCACAGTATTGTAGAGCACGTTGCATAAATCCCTCGTGCTCCTTTAACATGTACAATATACCAAGCCATACCAGGGAACACTCTAAAATCAGAGCTAATTAACCTTTGAGCTGTCTAGGGATAACTGGAGAGCCAATTTTTAATTTTATAGTTAAATATACATACATAAAATGAGGAGCAAAATAGCCACCATTAGCATTATGTCAACTCTTAAGTCTTAATTAGGACATAGTTACAAAAATGATTCTATTTGTTCAAATCATGTCATTTTTACCCAATACAAGATTTAATACCTCTTCCAGATTGATGTTTTATAATTATTAGTTGCATCTCACATATCTTACCTGAGCTGGATTGTTGCCATCCAAGGCAATGGCTGCAGTAGATGCCTTGAAATTTAGATTTTTAGAACTTTTCTTCGAAGATAAAAAAAATAAAGAAGATTCATATAAAAGTCATCAAGATGTATTGCCTACTGAAATAAATTTTTTGAAATGCAGTTTATTTTGTAGGTAATACAACTAAAAATTAAATAACTAGAAAAAATGTGTGCGGCTTAGTTCTGTTAAAAAAAGAGAGCGAGAAAATGCTTGTTCTTAGGGTTGCTGTTGATTTGGCCTTCAGTTACTAGAGAAACTCCAAGGATCTTGTTCTCTTCATGGTTCATGTCTAGGCATGCCTGGAGACCAGGGAGACCCATGATTTAATCTAAGTAAGAATGCTTGTGGTGTTTAAAATGCCCAAATAGAATTTGTGTTTGTTTTAGATGGCACCGGGAAGGTACCTTTCAGGGGGAATTGTTTACTGTTTTATTTAATTTCTGGGCTTTTGGTGACGAGGGAGATAAGGAAGGAGCACTAAGGAAGGGAGGTGAGATTAATGATTAGGAGGAAACCAAGAAGAGTATAGAAAACAAATAACTTTGCTTTAGCTTTAGCAAATTTATATTGGCTAAATTCACCACTCCTACATGAAACACTAGAGTGATAGGCATTGGGAATTACAAAAGATAGAGAGAACTTACTCTCTTCTTTCAACACATACAAACACACTAGCTGAATATCTTCTATCTTCTGTAGTTTTTGATGGATATTGTTAGAGAGTAAGAAGTGCAGAATCAGACTGAAATTATTGGAGTTTAGTGATTTTTCTTAAACCTGTTTTTCAATGCATATTTTCTCTTAGGAAATATAAAACCATATTTTGGTTTTTATGTTTTTATGTAGATCAATAAATGTCAGATTATCTTAGTAACATTCATGATACTCTAGGAACTAGTTTGTATGTTGAAGCAAGACTTGATTGAAGTCAGCTTAGTGCCTTTGAAGAGCTGAAAATCAATGAATCTGTTTAATTATGAAAGGAGATTTTCTAACTAAAAGGAAATGCCAGCAGTTTTTATAACTTTTATACATCTGATTCCATTTCATTGTACTCTCATTAGTAAGCACACATCAGAGTCTTAATTAGCTTCCTGTTTATATTTATTGATTAATCAATAATGTTGCTTGCAATATGAAATTGTTAAATTAATATTTTAGTAAATCCAAGACAATCCAAAGATATGCCTTATATTTAAAGTTGCTTGAGCCCTTAGTTATGACTTAGCAATAGGAGCAAACATATTGTATATTTACCATCTTTAGAGAACAGTTTAGGGATTTATGGTTGGAGAGATACACAGATTATAGACATAGATAATTAATTGAGATAGTTATAGTACAGTTGTCTCTTGGTACCCCTGGAAAATTGGTTCCAGGACCCTCGACAGATACCAAAATCTGCAGACACTCAAGCTCTTTATATAAAAATGGTAAAGTATTTGCATATAACATATGTGTATCCTCCTGTATACTTTATCATCTCTAGATTACTTATACTACCTAATACTATATAAATGCTATGTAAATAGTTGTTATACTGTATTGTTTAGGAACAAATGATAAGATAAAAAATCTACATGTTTAGTACAGGCATAATCATCTTAAGCCTAACTACCTAATACATGTTAACGACATTGTAACATTTAAAAAAATATTTTTGATCCGTGATTGGTTGAATCTGCGGATGTGGAACCCATGGATATTGGAGGGCCAACTGTATATCAATTAACATTAATATATACAATACAATAATTTAGATATTACACATTTATATGATATATAATTATATCAAGTACCAAGATGGTACTTAATTATGATGTGTTCAGGTTTAAGAATGTTTAGTTTTAGGTAATGGGAAGACATTGTGGTGAAATTAGATATATGGAGCTGGAACTCTGGAAAGGGGCCAGAACTGAAAAGAGAGATTTCATAGTTTTCTGAAGCTGTAATAGTTGAAGTTGTGAGAATAAATGAGATCTCCAAGACAGCTATTTTGCCTTATTTTTCATCTACCCTCCAGCACCTGCTATGGATTACTCAGGACAGAGTAGGCAACTAACAGCAATGTGTTATCGTTGAACAGGAAATAGAATGAGGAAAGCAGAAGGCTCAGGACCAGCTTTGAAGTACCCATCTCCTATTTAGGGGCTAGCAGCAGGAAGTAAATCTTGAGAAGCGTCAGCCCACGAAGAGAAGCAGAGAGAGAACTCTCATAAAAGCTTGCTGTTTTAAACGGAATCATATACACATATGTATTCAAGGGTAGCTGCTGCCTTGGCACCACCACATCATAAGGTTTGGTCAGTGGAATTAGCCACAGGGCAGTAGATGACCGCATTGGCTCCACAAGAATGTTTTGTCTCAGTGCTTTATTCAGTGAGTCAGTGCAAGGTTCATGAACTTCTCTAGGCTATTAATAAATAGATTAACTTTCCTGGCCACTTCCCACAACTGATTAGCCTCTGTACCTCTAAAAAATCTCTGCTGGGTTTTCAAGGTTTATAGAGGTACTTTTAGGGTTTCAGTACAGCCAACAAGTAATCTGAGTGCACAGTTGAAGAAAGCCTATTCTCCTTAAGAGCTTTCAGAAGTGTTCTATAATTCTATGAAGCCAAAAGGAGGACTTTCACTGATTATCTTGTTAATTCATTTGTAAGAATGAAAATATGCTATTCTTTTAAGCATAATTCTATGTCTACTTATTCTTATTTTTATTTTCTCCCTATTTGGTACTTAATCCTTTTTTTCTAGATGGAATTTATATTATTTAGTTTTTAAAAATTCATAGCTCTCATTCATTATCTTTATTTCCTCTATGCCTGTAGAATATCTCAAGGATTTCGTCCTGCTTACATTTAGTACAGTTCACATGGTCTTTCCCCTCCTAGCTCATCTATAGCTTGTTTAAATCTCAAGTTCAAATACTACTGTTTGGGTAAAATCTTCCTTGGTGCCTTTAGCTCATTTTGATCATACCCTTCTTTAATGCCTTTTGCACTTAATCTATATTCACTCTATAATTAGTATCTTCCATTAGTATGAGAATATTATTCTCCAATATCTAATTGCATTTTTTTAAAAAAAACATTCTATTATAATAATAGAATGTGCTGGTATATATAATACACATTTATTTCATTAGTACAGGGCACTGTATATGCATTTTCTTACAACCTAAAATATTTTTTTGTGAGCTATCTTGGTTTCAAACTTAATGCATGATACACACATGCACACATTTGCACTCTCTAGCATGCCACTTACATTATGAGTTCTCAATAATGCACATAGAAAATACAAATAAAGTAGGAAAAATGCTTCTCATAAATAAAGCACTTGCATGGTAACTTTATGAAAAAGAAGCTTCATATAGTTTAAGATTAATTTAGTTTATCACTAAACGAGTTTAGCTTAGTAGATTAGGCAGCTCTAAATTCAATTTATTTTGGGTTCAAATCAACATTGCATGACTGTACAGTTTTATTAGGTAACATTTTGGCATATGAATTTTGTTTCAATAATTAATGTAACTTCCTTAATATGTGGTTTGAACATCATGGGACTGAGTTCATACGTGGACTGTAAAACAGGTCATTGCTATATAAAATTGTGCTACGTACTTGCTGTTATCAAAAACTTACACTTTCTATTAGAAGTGGGATTTTTTCTAAAACATCCACATTTCCCCCCTCATTAGCAATGTCGTGCAATTGCAAAGGGGATATAATGAGCCTAGGGATATAATAAGCAACTTAAGGGAGGGAAGCTAATGAAATCAAATAGGTTTAATTATAAGACTGGCTATGACATTAAAAGTCTAGTGAATTTAGTTGTTCAATTTAGATGATATTTTAAATTATTTTGCCTATTTTTAAACTCATATGCAAAAATATTTTAATTTTATAGATGAAGTTTAGAAAAAGTTAAGAAGACAAATATAGAATCATATTTTCAAGGTTTACTTTTATTGATGAACCTTGGAGCTTAAAAATACCTTAGTGATCAAGTTGGGTTCCCTCATGTTAAAATGGAGAAATGCAATTCTGAAAATCGTTACTTGTATAAAGTCATTTTGGTCATTTTCATGTTTAATACCATTTGATTAAAGAGGTAAAATGTATCTTCGATGCTCTCCTTCGTTCTGTTCTTCATCTTCATTCCTAATGGCCTGAAACTTCATGTTTCCCATTTCTGTGGTGGCTCCCCCAGGCTTCCTCCTCAATTCCAAATGTATCCAGACAGAACATGATTCTTTCGTCCCACTGTGGATAACTCTCTTGACAATTTCAAAAGGAAATCCTGGAAAGACAATGTCTTAAGGGAATAAATGTCTCATGATGAGAGTTTTAGATATCACACAAAAACAGTGGAAGAGCTGATTTTGTCTTCAAACTTCAGCGGCCATTTTTTGTTCTATTTAAATATGAGGTTGGCTTAGGATGGCCCAGGCTAGACTTTCTGATAAATTCTAATATCCTTTCAATGGACATTGCTACCTGGATGTTTAATTGCCATTGAAAACTCAGTATACCTCAATCTGAACCAATCTATTTATCCTGTTCTTTTTATACTGGCTCTTCTGCTGTACTTAATTATTTCAATGATAACATTATTGTCCTGCTTACTAATGCTTGAAACTTAGAGTAACTTTTGAGTATCCCATTTCTCAAACTCTGTATCCAAATAGTCCCTTCAGTACATGTCTGATTTCCTTCTCTAAATTATAAACCTCTTGAAAGGGAAGGTTTTTTTCAACTCCATGGCATGCAGCAGTGTCTAATAATCTAATAGAAGGTCAGTAAATAGTCACTTAGTGAATGTTCATTGTAACAGAAAATATAGTTGTCATTAAAGTGTAGGAGGTGATTTAAATAAGGTGTTAAAAATCATCATAAACAACTAACTGAAGGAAGTCTCGCATGATGTTTCGTTGCTATTTGATTGTTCTTTCCTGAAATCTAAGTACATTGTTATCCTACTCTTCTATTCATAACTTCCAAGGCCTGCCTGGGCCTGTTGCAGAAAATGCTAGGAGAGGGTTCAAAGCCTCATCAATTAATGTGTTTCACCAACTCAAAGTGAACGAGAACAATATGCCATCTGGGAAGGTGAATAATGAAAGAATTATTAAATACCTGACACCATTTTAATATTATAAATGCAAACACTAATCATTTGAAAAGGAAAAATTTGTTGCCTTTAGTTCTGAAACAAATTTATTTCAGCAATGTATGAATAGTTGTCCAATTTTGTTACTTCTATCATAAATTTAAAAAATAATATTTGCAAAGGCTAGAAGAGATGATAAAATGATGCAAATTCGTCATAATAATCTTTGTTAAGCTTAAGGCATTACTAAGCAATCTTAAGTGTAAAATAAATGTAAAAACACCTTGATAGCTAGGAGTTATGTATCTTAATGATCTGCCACCTTTGCTGCACATTAGAACAACTTGGGGAGCTTTTAAAAATCCTGATGCCCAGATTGCACTCTACTCCGATTAAATCAGAAAGTCTGGCAGAAGAGTCAGGTATCAGCACTTTAAAAAGAGATTCAGGTGATTACAAAGCGCAGCAATTTGGGAACCCCTGCAATTGAGTAAGGGGAGTAAGAAACATATCATGGAAAGCTGAAATAAATAAGATAACTGTGAAAGTGGAAGATCATAAATGTCCTAGTTGCACCTTTATTTTCTTTTTATATGTTCTGGGTATATAGAAGATACTTTTTATATTTACTGAATTGAACTCTCATTATTCAATCATGTCATTACTAGATATCAAGGGGCTCAGCCATCCATTTCCACAGTTCTTATATTATTTCTCACACCTCTTAATCATCAAAGATATTATACTAGCTGATGCACCTCTTAGTATCTGTACTTCATCTTCATCACTGATGAAAGTTTTAACAGTTATACCATTCCAGTATGCCAGGAGCCATCCATATCCAAATTCTACTACCATGTGATGAGGTTTCTATTCCAGCCAGCAGGTAAGTAACCCATCTTCAAAATCCCATTTTAGAGTTGGCTTCCTTGAAACATTCCTGGTACAAAATATTTTAGATTGGGGTTCTTAGAAACAGACTCTGAGATGGGGTATTGCACACAGAAGGTTTGCTCAGGAGTCTTCTTGAGAGATATACATAAGGGAGCAAGACAGATAGGATTGGGCAGAGGGAGAGATGGACCAGGAAAGAGGTTGCAAGTGAGGCTGCCAACAGAGGCTGCAACCTATCTTATGTGGAGCTCTGGAGATGAATGGCGCTTCAGAGTTGTTGCGAATTGAGGCAAGGAGGCCAGATTTTTGTATCCCTATATTAAACAGTCAAGGCTACAGGCTACCCCTTGGGAGAGGGGCAGATAACTACCCTGCAGTAGTTTCTGGAAGGAATTCCCAATGACTGATACAGCTATGAGCCATGATATCTGATAGTTCCAGAAGTTGGAGGATAATAGTGTTGACCCCAAAGAAGGGAACTGGTTGAAGGACCGCAGTATCTATTACCATGTTCAATGACTTATCTTTGACCCATGGGAGCACCTCATGTAGGCACTTGCGTCTTTTGACACGACTCATTGGTTTTGTATAGCTTCCTTGCTTTCTGGTATAATACATTCCAAGCTCATCTAATATGTTATTTGAACTAGAATTGGAATCAGCTATTTTTCCAAGGATTTTTTTAAAAAGAGGGAAATGGTATTTAGAGACTACAAAATGAGTATTAGAATTGTATATTGATTCTAGGTCTTTTCAGTAGACAGAACTAAAAATACATATTTTAAAAAGAAAAAATCAAGTTCATATTAATATTGCCATTTCAAATTTAACATTATGGGAGTTGACTTAATTTCTTTGATTTTACACTTTTATCCCTTTTTCTTCAGATTGAAAATTTTAGTTTATAACATTAAAATAAACATTTGTATTACCCTATTCTCTCTCTCCCTCTCTTTATATATGTGTTTGTTGTTAATACTAGTCAAACAATTAGTAAACCTAATTGTTTCCAGTAATATTAGTATTACCATTTTGAACTATTATAATAATATAAATATGTTATAATTATAAAAACTATTATAGATACTGTATAATAATTATATATTATATATTATAATTACATTATATATTAATATAGTAATATATATTTAATGTATTGATATAATTTTAATATTGCATATAATAATTATATATTATCTATAATAGTTTTTATAATTGTAACATGTTATAGATAATAGTTTCAAAATAGTAATATTAATTTTACTGGAAACAATTAGGTAGGTTACAGAATGGTTTCTTATTTTACTTATTTTTATTTTATTTTTAAATTTTATATTAGGTTTAGGTGTATAGTATGGTGGTTAGATATTTATATAACTTAAGAAGTGATCCCCCGATTAGTCTAGTACCCACTTAACACCATACATAGTTATTATGATGTTATTGACTATATTCCATATACCGTACTTCATTTCCCCATGACTATTTTATAACTACAAATTTGTTATCCTTTTACTTTTTTCACCCAGGTCCCTATCCCCCTCCCATCTAGCAATCACCAGTTTGTCCTCTGCATCTATGAGTAGAATGGCTTTTTAAAAATATATTTCAATGTGTTCTGGAGTCACTTGAAATATTTCTTTCTGTGTGGGGTTTTCATTAGATATCATTTTCATTTTGTTATTAGTAGAATATAAGCATAGTAGATCCTAAAAATTAACTTGATTTTCCATTCATTTTGAATGTCTAAGTAGAAATTTATTTTACCACTTTTTTCATGTTAATATTCGCTCATATTATAGACTAAGACATTTTATTCGGCTTTTTTCTAAAGAATTCAGAGTGCCTAAATTGATGCAGGGAGAATTAGACAAAACAGAAAGGTTAATTAATTTGCGTATGACCACAGGGAACAATGGAGATATAAATATAACAGGTCTTTTGACTTCGTTTTATGGGAGCAAATGATAATTTAAAAATGGAGCTGAATTATGGGGTGTAGACTGGAAATACTACCTTTGAGTTTGAAATTCCATGAATGGATGCTAACTTTACATACAGTGGATTGTACTACATTAGTACAAGATTTTTAACTTACACTAATTTTATGAAAATGAAATGGCTCTGATTTTTAAATTATTTATTATTATTTATGCCTACAGCACCTGGTATTCCTAGGTGGTCTCCCATCAAGTACTAACTAGGCCCTACCCTGCTTAGCTTCCGAGATCAGACATCAGGCTTGTTCAGGGTTGTATGGCTGTAGACCATGGACTGTAGCTCTACTGGGATGTGAACTCCAGAACTTCTGCGTGTAAAGCAGACATGCTAACCACTACATTATGTAACCACGTCCTGATTTCTATTCTTACATGTTAAGATATGGAGCTTTTATTAAAAGTGCCAGATTCATACATTACTGTAAATATATCTTAATTTTGACCTGTCGTTAGATAAAAACTATACATTTTATTAATGATGTTTTTATAATATGACTATTTCATGAAATTATGCTCTAAAACTAGAGACGGTTACATATATTTTTGCTTTTTCAAAAAGGGAAGAAGGTAGATAGATACTTTAAATTATAAACCAATGCTCTCGACTGACCTTAAGTAGGGCAAAATTCTCAAACATCTTGCCAAACAGATGGTTTCTAAGTATTATGGAAGCTGAGATTACTTGGAACAGCATGGACTCCTAAAGAATAAGGCATGCCAGGTTAAACTAATTGTCTTCTTTTCTGTTTGAGTAGATTTTATGGTTTTATGGTATTGGTAGGAATATAGTGTATGCAGTTTGCAGCAAGGCAATTGGTGAAATCTCTACTGTTTACTAGCTTTCCATTGGATGATAATGAAATTAATTGGTTGAAGTGGAAGTGTCTGTATTTAAGGAGTATTTCCTAGGATTTTGTCAAAGCGCTCTTTGATCTTTATCCTAGTTACCTCTTTATTCATTACATGTCGGGGTCATTGGTGGCAGGTAGCCAAAAAGATAAGAGAATTTATTGGATGACAAAATCAGGGTCACAGACAATTTGTTTCCTATAGTGATGGTTTAAATTTAATACAATGAAATATGACAGATATAGCTGCAATATTCAGTGTTATACTTTATTTAATCCACAAAATATTAGAAAAGACACACTAAAATGATAGATATAAATTTATATTTATTAATAATAAAGCCAACACTTTTTGAGTATTTAACTATCCAGGCATTGCTAAGTGCTTTATATAATTACTAATTTAATGTTGACAAAATCCTCATAAGACAATAGTAGTAGTATGGAAATTGTACTCCTGCTACTATAGTAATATCTAACATTTATAGAGCTTTTAATGAGTACCAGGTGCTGTTCTAGGCATTTTACACTTAATTCTCATAAAAATCCTACAAGTAGGCACTTTATAAACTTGAGGAAATTGAGGCACAGAGAAGTTTAATAACTTGCTAAGGTCACACAGTAAATTTTTCTAGGATTCAAATCTGATTGTCTAATTTAAAAGCCTTAGGTAAACTTCTTACCCCTTTTTTACAGATGAGATTTTAAAGGTTACAGAGGTTGAGAAACTTCTGCAAATTTCTGATAAACTAGAAGACTTAGATTAAATCCTGTGATGGTTGCTTTTACAGCTGTTTTCTTCATTACGTACTCTACTATATTGCCTTACTATAACAGCTACTAGGTAACTAGTAATTAGATCAGGTGTTTTAATATCTTATTGGTTGTAATCTTTATAATAACCCTAGGAGGTTGCTATTGTCCCTCCCATTTCACAGACAGAAAACTGAAAGTTTAAGAGGTTAAGCAAGTTGCTTAAGATTATATCGTGAGTCAGGAAGCTGCAATTCACATCCAGGTCTGTTTGACTCCAAAGCTCATATTCTTAAACATTATCCTTTGAAGGAAGGAAAAGATGTGACAAAACAGTAGCATGAATTAGTTTGATGTGAGGCAGTGGTGTGGTGCGGTGCCACTGCCATCAAGGTGAATGCCACCTGAGGCTGCACTGTAGAAATACAGTCTTCAAAGCAAAGGAAGTATCAGTCCTACTTTATTCTGTAATGGCAGAGTATACATGGGGCATTGTATATGATTCTGGGCTCCACACTTTTAAAAGAGGATTCCTGACACACCTGAAACTCAGCCAGAGTTGAGTGCCCAGCATGGCAAGTGTCTGAGTAACACATTCTATAGGAAGTTCTACAGGAAGAACTGTTAAAAAGCTGAGAATACTCAGCCCTCCCAAAGAGGAGACACAGAGAAGGCTGAGGAACTAGTATTTGAAGTGTCTTCATGTGGTAGAGGATTAGATACAATCTGTATAGTTCCAGAGGAAAAAACTAGGCTGCACATTTAGAGAATCAAACAGGTGGACCTGGAGCTTTTTAGAAATGAAATGGGCTTCCTTGTAAGAGAATGAATTTTTTTCACTAATGGAGAACCTGAATGACCACTTATTGTGTGTGTTAAACATGTATGTCTTAGGCGTAGTAGTTCTTAAATTTTAATGGGTATAAGAATCATCTGAAGAATATTGTTAAATATTCATTTCCAGGCCTCACTTTTAGAAGTATTGACTAAGTGGATCTGGGATAAAGTCCAAGGATCTGAATTTTTAACAGTCCGGTGGGTCCAAACAAGGTGGTCAGTGACTCATACTTTGATAACTAGTGAGACTGGGTAAACTCTGAGATCCTTCCGTGTATTTTGCAAGTAAACATTTTAGTAAAAAATATGTGTAGTCAACATGATGGCTATTCAAAGAAAAGTGTCTTAAATTTTACCAAAGATTCAAGACAAAATTCTTTAGTATGTTCACAGTTATAATTAGAGGTGAAATTATTGGAATTTTGGATATTAGGATGGAAGAAGAAAACCTGATTCTCAATCTCTGTCAAAAAGACAAAACTTTAAAAGTAAAATGGAAGATACAAATCCATTATGAAAGACTTTAAACACTGTAAAGGACCCACTCTACATATACTAAGGAGCAGCAACCTTATAGGGACCTAGGAAAAGCTGATTACCTTAAAAGACAGCACCTGTGTAAGGTTAAACACCTACCAAGCTTTGAGTCCCAGGCTTATATAAATTCAGCCTAAAACTAACAAACAGGTGTGGGTGAGAGTTAGAAACTCAAAGCATAGCTGGTCTTCTAACTCTGGCCCACTTTTTGTTGGGCCTAAAGAGTTTTTGCTGGCAAGTATAATATGTTTGATTAATCTTAACTTTTACTTAAAGCAGTCAACCCGAGAGCCATATTTTAGAACTAAATTGTATCCCAAAATACTTTTACTCTCTGTAAATATCTTTTTTAAACAATGGTGCTTGGTATAATTACCGTCCTATATCAGGACTTTTATTTTTATTTTTTCTACATAAGTTGCATAATGATGTTATATTTATTTCTTAATTGTATTAAAGTTTTAAAAGTGTTTTTTTTTTCCTTTGAAAGTCGTTAAAAATGGATATTTAAGGAATTGATATTCTTGGCTGTTTCGTTGATTGATAGTATTGATGTGTTAATTTAGTTCATTAAAGACTAGTAAATGACTTCTGTTTTAAAGTTAAGGTAGATAAAATTTCCAAATGACAATTACATATTAAGAAGTTAGATCCTTGTTTCTATTTAATTTCTTCTTGCTTCCTTTTAATGGTTGCAGACCTCCTCATAGATTTTTCCTTGAATCATGAGAGATGAAATTGCAACAACAGTTTTCTTTGTCACGAGATTGGTGAAAAAACATGATAAATTGAGTAAACAGCAAATAGAAAACTTTGCAGAAAAGCTGATGACTGTCTTGTTTGAAACATACAGAAGTCACTGGCACTCTGATTGCCCTTCTAAAGGGCAAGCCTTCAGGTGAGATCTAGTATGTGGTATGGCAAAGGGAAGTAGCAAGAAAGTAATAACCATTGGGAATGATTTTGTTGGCAGTCTATGAGTAATGAAAGTTTTATAGGCTCAAATTTATTTGTGTGAATGTGGGCTTGAAAGAAAGAGATGCAGCAGGTGACAGTGCAGTTCAAAATTATAGAACAAACCCCTTATATGAAGTGGATTAAACAATTTCTAACTTATGTTTAACTTGAAAGATATGCAGTGCACATTCAGTGAACTGTGTGACTTAGTGATACCTAAGCAACCCATATTCTGAGTTGCTGTGAGAAAAGTTGATATTTTACTCTTACTTGTAATACTGGAGGTTGGGAAAGGGGTCTGTGGAAAGCAGAGGTGAAGCGGGAGCTGTGTGTATTCGAGTAGTATGCCTATAACAGGATTCTTCTGCTAAAGCACCTGTCACCATGCCTTTGTTTCATTTTCCTTGTTTTTTTTTTTTTTTAAGGTGTATCAGGATAAACAATAGTCAGAATAAAGATCCCATTCTACAAAGGGCTTGTGCTGAAAGTAATGTAGACTTTTCTCACCTGGGACTTCCAAAGGAGATGACTATATGGGTAGATCCGTTTGAAGTTTGTTGTAGGTGAGTAATCTCATTGGAGTTAAGAGTGTGTGTGCTTTGTGACACCTGGAAACCTTAGGTAATTTAGTTAGCTCTATACACCTTTCAGGATGATGCTCTAAAGCCTTGGGTTAGTATTGAGGGCATTGATTGGCTAGGATTTTTAAGATATAAACGTTCTTAGACAACACACTTTCAGTAAGAGTGGATAGAGTGAAAAGCACAAAGATTTTGCAAAATATTTGAAATTTGATTTTAATCCCTGTACCTTATTCCCAATAGATTATAATGCCTAAGTATTATAGACAGTATCCAGGGAGAGAAGGAATTAGCTACCATTGGGCAATTGAGCACATTAGTTGAATTAAAAGAAACTAGTGTTTGTCTTTTTCTGAACAATTAACCAAGATGGCTCTTACAGTATACTCCCACTGATTACAACAGTGTGGTAGCTGAAGGTCATAACATCTCTCAATCTGCTTTGCTGTCAAGTCATTTCAATTTGTTTTTTTTAAATAACTCTTTTTGTATGTTAGCGAGTTGTCTTCAGAAAAGATTAGAGAGAAAACTCTGAGAAATTGAATCTCTAATGAATAATTTCCTGTCTTTTCCTACTTAGGTATGGTGAGAAAAACCATCCATTTACAATTGCTTCTTTCAAAGGCAGATGGGAGGAATGGGAACTCTCCCAACGAGTCAGTTATGCTGTGAGTAGAGCCACACTAGACTACTCCTCTGGCACCTCCTCTGATGAGGAAAGTAACAAAGAACCTCAGATAATTCCTAAAGTCAGCAATCCAAAGAGTATCTATCAGGTAAAGTGTGCTTCAGTTTTTTTTTTCTTTCTATTCTTATGGTAAAAAGAATATGCTCACTGTAAAAGCAAAGAAACAAACAATTGGAAAATATGGAAAAAACTATAAAGATTAAAATCACAATTTTGGTATTCTGGCAAAACTTTATTTTCTTCTATGTGTAGTTCTACTTGGCTGAGTGCTCAGGATCTCTACCACCTTTTGCAATTCCATTTTTCTGTATAATATTTGAATGTAAGTTTCTTTTCACTCAAATTTCTTCAGAATTAAATACTAAAATGAGTTGGCTTTTTGACAATAAACAACAACATACCACTCATAGGAAATTTAGAACAATAACAGATGGTCAAAAGTCTGCATTCACACCACTAGGAAAATTTAAAAAAAAAAATTTTTTTTTTTCAGCCACAGCCTATAGAAAGATATGCATGGCTGTATTGTGGAAATAGGTTTAATGAAATAATACTTATCTTTACTAGCTACAATGTCCCCAACACTTTGTATTAAATTAACTTCAACTACCTAAATTGATTTCTTGACTCACTAGTGGTGACAACCCACAGTTTGAAAAACACTGATCTGGAGAGGATCTCTGTTGACGCTTTGTGTGTATATACTTGTTTGTATGTTTTCTTAAATTAATCACTTGCGTATCAATACGTTAAAGTACTTTAAATATATAACACTTTAATATTTATTTGCTTTTCTAGTAATTTACTTAGTTAATCTACTATTAGCAGACATCTTGATCGTTTCCATATTGTTGTGATATAAAAAGGTTGATAACTTATACAGAGATGTCTGAATTTTAAATTATTTCTGGAGACTTAATTCTCACACATGGAATTACTAGGTCATTGGGTATGGACATTCTACTCATTCTCAATATACGTCCAAAGCATCTTCTGAAAGTTGTATTTATTTGTAATGTAATAAATTTTATGTAAAAATGTTTATCATTTTCCCTAAAATTGGGTATTCTTATTTAAAAATAGTTCAAAAACAATACTATTGCAGATATTATTAATTAAATTAAATATAAACAAACTCCACATCTCCAAATGTTTGGGTATTTACTGTCTTATGAATTTTCTCATCTTCATCCAGTTATTTGAGGTCTGAATGTATTATAGGCTCTGAATAATCTGAATGTATTATTATAGCATTTTGACTCTGTCATATTATTGGCAAATATTTTCCCCTAGCTTGTTTATACACACACACACACACACACACGCACACACAAACACACACATGAACACACATATATGTATATAAAGATATATATATATATATATATAAATTTCTATAAGTATAAAAGTTTAAAATTATGTAGTGAAATATTTGGACAATTAAGTTTTTATGTTTTGAAAGATCATCTTCCACTTAGGGATCAGATCTATAGTCAGCTATATTCTTCTAGAGCAATGTGATCTGTAAAACATCTGTATTGGTCATTTAGCATCTTTAAAACAGATATTTCTAGACCTCAGACCCAGAGATCATGATTAGACAGTTTTGGGTTGGGACTGTGAGGTGTGATGAAGTAAGGGATAACTTAAGAATATATAGAAATTTGAATAAATATGTTTTTAAAATTTTTAGCTGGGGTCAAGAATTGATTTTGTTAAAAGGTATCAAGTGACTGACTTTATTACCAACCCAACCCCCAAATGCTAGCTAGTTTTCCAAAGATGGTTATCTACTTTCGTTTTTATTTATTTGTACTTCTTATATTTCTGAATGGTGTAATTTCTGAGTTATGGGTTTCATTTAATCCTTAGAGCTAGCTTATTAGTTTATGGAAGATCTTCATACCTGTTCTCCCCACTCCCTCCTTTTTTTCAGGTTGAAAACTTGAAACAGCCTTTTCAATCTTGGTTCCAAATTGCCCGCAAAAAGAATATGGCGAATGGCCGTACGAGCCTCCTAGGAAATACTCACCATGTGTTACATAAGAACCTTAAGGGTCATAGGCCTGCTGCTGTACCCCGGGTGGACAGGTACCACTGGGTCAACATGAACAGATAATGCAGAGGCTGGGAACTGGGTGGGATAGATCTCAGGGGAGCCCCTTTATTTCCTCTAAAATGAAACTAGTCTAAGTTTGAGAGGCCCATGAAACAGAAAAAATAACCATATTAGGGACCAGGCTGCATGAAGATGAGCCTTCATGCAGATCATTACTATGTTCTTAGCTGTACTTTTAATTCTTATTTAATTTGATATGAAGTTTTATGAAGTTTTATGTAACACTAATGAATGTACCCAATAAGGTAATATAATAAAGATACTGACCTGTGATAAGATTCAATGAATTATGAAAAGTAATAGTTTAAATAAACGTATTGTGTTTTTAATATATTTCTAGTTCAATTTATTGTAAGAAAATTTTAAAAGTGTTTCTTCATTAGCTATTCAAAAAAATGTAGATCTTCATTTAGGGAAGAGTGATCCTTATAATCTAGTATTCTGGTTCTACTTTATTACCTGCCATCTCTATTTTATTTCATAAGGCCAGTGACAGCATGTTTGAAAATTACTCTTTAAGAAGTTTATTTCTAAACCTCTTAATAGACTTAATAATTGTGACTTATTTTATAAGTGTGATGTATGCTCATAAAGAATTCAAGTTAAGCAGAAAAACATAGCACCAAGAAAATAAAAATTGATTCTACCCAGCCAGAAATTATATTAACATTAAATGGCGACCATCTTTGCAGTTATCGTATATATACGATATATATATATATATATACACTACATAGTATATACATACTACAGGCACTACTTGTTAAATATTTAGATTTAATTTTACTTGATCTTAACGAAGCAAAGAAACTTAAAGTGAAACTGAAAAAATTGTTGAAATATTTATAAGCTTTTTCTATCACAAATTATTTTATTTCTTGAAAGTCTTCTTTATGTTTTTTTTAAATAACCAAAAAACAAAAAATGGATATCATCAGGAGGCTGAACAGTCTTTAAAAGATTATTTTTTAATTTTATACGGTATTGGTTGTTGCTCTGTAAGCTGCAAAATTAACATACATTTTTTCCTTGTCCCTTATTTCTCATGTTATTTTTAAAAAACAGGTGTAATTGACATATAACATTATATTTGTTTCAAATATGTAACATTTTAATGTCAAGGTTTAACATTTATGTTCTATCCTAAAACAATTATTTTTATAGTTTTTTTTTAGTTCTATATTTAAAATGATTCAGTGCTCATTAATAAACTTTTATATATGTAAAATCTATTTTAATTCATCTTTGGTTAGGTGGATTTTATTGTTAGGCAGCTTTTTTACAAATGGCTCATAGGTGCTAAATTCTGTGAATTCATTTGTGCCTGAGACTATCTCTGTGCACTTATACTTGAAGGACAATTTGGCTGAGTACTAAAATCTTAGGGCATGCTTTCTTTCCCTTATAACTTTGTGGACATTGTATTTCTCATGTTTCTGGCATTTTTATCTTTCTGTGGAGAAATGCGAGACTACCACCTTGATTTTCCCAACCCCTGCCACTTGCACAGACATGTACATTTACTTCTTTAGGTGACTTCCTTTGCCTGCCACTGAAAAGTTCTCTCTTTATATAGGCATACCTTGTTTTATTGCATGTCACTTTATTGTGCTTCACAGGTGTTGTTTCACAGGTGGTTTTTTTTTTTTTTTTTTTTAAACAAATGGAAGGCGAGACCCTCCACCAGCAAAAAAAAAATTGACTTGCTTTATTGCAATACTTTATTATGGAGCCCAAACTGCATCATCTCTAAGGTATGCCTATACTTGAAGTCTATGTCTCGGTCCATCATTTTGTATCAATTTTCTGACCTGCAGGTTTAATTTTTCTAGAGCAATCTTCTGCAATATTACCTTTGAATACTTTATTTGCCCATCCATTTTAGGAAGACCAACTCTGTTTATTCTGCATTATTTTTTGTCTGTGATAACCATAATTTATCTGACCACTTTACTATCTTTCATCTTTAAAAAAAACAAAACAAAACAAAAAACCATGATTGTCTTAAGCTTTCTTTCTGCCATTTTGACTCTCAGCCCTGGAAAGTCTTTCTTGCTTCTATCTTATTTATTCCATAATGATGTCATTTTGGACTTCAATTAATGACTTTCTCTGTAAGTGTTATTCACATGTACAATTTGTTAAACTAAAAAAATGAGAGAATTGTGTAAAATAGGTAGAACATAATATAATACTTAGGTGTGACGGAAGAATGGGTTTCTAAGAAACTTTGCACAGAAGGATTTATTAGCAGTCTCCTGAAGTTTGTGAGGTTGGCTTAAATAAAGCTTCTTCCAGCCAACAGAGTTAAGAAATCTGTGGCACATGTATTGCCAGTCCTGTACCCCACGCCCTAATCAATCATAATATTCTTAAAATTCTATGCAACACAGTATTATAGATGGCCATTAAAATAATCTTTCCAAGTTGCTACTCAAGAAGAAATCAGTTTGATCACCATAGTAAGATTTGGGCCAGAGCTTTAGTTCTTCATTTTTTAGAACTTGTCATATGATCCTGAAGCAAATGTGTAGGGGAAAAAATAATGAATTATACATTTTTTTTTATCGGTTAAAAGTAGTCGATACATTTGAAAAGCCCCTGGATAAATGAATACTGTATCTATTAGTATATCAGTATAATAAACAGATTAGATCTTCCTAGTCTGCTTTTTGAGATTTTTAGAGTATGTACTATTCTTTTTATTTTTTAAAAATTAATTTTTTGAGAGAATTGTAGATTCACACACAGATAATAGATAGATCCTGTGTACTATTTACCCAGTTTCCACCCACAGTAACATTTTGTGAAACTATACTATAATAAAATTGACATTGATGCAGTCAACATACGGAACATTTCCATCACCCACAAGCATCCCTCTTGTTGCCCTTCTATAGTCACACACACTTCCCTCCCACTCTCATCCCTTCCTTAACCCTCTGGTGACCACTAATCTGTTCCCTATTTCTATAATTTTTTTACCTCAAGAATGGCATCGTACTGTAAGTAACCTTTTGGGAATGGCTTTTTTTTTTTTTTTTCCACTAAGCATAGTTCTATGGAGATTCACCCAGGTTGTTGCATGTATTAATTTGTTCCTTATTATTGCTTAGTAGTATTTCATGGTATGGATATACCAAGATTTGTTCAACTGTTTACCTGTTGAAGGATGACAACTGGTTGTTTCTAGTTGGGGGTTTATGAATAAAGATGTTACATGGAAATGTAAGTTTCTGTTCCTCTGGGATAAATGCCTAAGAATGCTATGGTGGGTCATATGGTAGTTTCATATATAGATTTTTAAGAAACTAACAAACTGTTTTGCAGAGTGGCTATACCATTTTATATTCTCAGCAGCAATGTATGTTTCTCCATATCTGTGCCAGCCTTTGGTGTTCTACATACTTAACAGAATGGCTAAAATAAAAAAGTGTCACCTCACTGTAGTTTTAATTTACATTTACTTGATTGCTAGTGATGTCGAACATCTTTTCATGTTTATCATCTGTATATTCGCTGTGGTGAAATGTCTACATGTCTTCTGGCCATTTTTTAAATTGAATTGTTTGCATTTTTATTTTTAATCATTGAATTTGGAAGTTCTTTATGTATTCTAGATACTGGTCCTTGTCAGATATGCAGTTTAAAGATAGTTTGCAGTTTGTAGTGTCTTTTTATTTTTTTAATAGAATATTTTGCAGAGCAAAAATTTTAATTTTAATTAAGTCTAATTCATTAGTTTTCTCTTTTATGGACTGTGTTTTGGTTTCAAGTATAATCTTTCTGACCAGCCCTAGATTCTGAAGATTTTATTCTATTCCCCCTAAAAGTCTTAGTTTTTACATTTAAGTCTGTGATCTATTTTGAGTTACATTTTGTATGAGTGGTGAGACTTCAGTTGAAGTTCATTACTGCCCCCTGCTTCTGTGAATATCCACTTGCTCCAGTACCTTTTGCTAAAAAAGCTATCTTTCCTCTATTGAATTGTTTTAGCATTTGTGAAAATTCAGTTTGGCATATATGTGTGGGTCTGCTTCCTTATTCTGTTCCCTTGATCCATGTGTTTTTTTCTAACAATACTATGCAGTCTTGATTACAGCTATGTAAGTCTTCAAATTGGGTAAACTTATTCTTCCTACTTTATTCTTCTTTTAAAAGTTGTTTTAGCTATTTTAGTTCCTTTTCCTTTCCATAAAAATTTTAGGATAATCTTTCTGTATACATTTAAAAAATCTTGCTGAGATTTCAAAAGAAATTGCTTTAAACCTATATATCAATTTGGAGAAAATCCACCTATCTACTGCTTTCAGTCCAAGAACACACTATGTTTCTCCATTTAAATTATCTCCGATTTCTTTCATCAGCATTTTATAATTTTTAGCATATAAGTCCTATACACATACTTAGATTTGTATCTAAGAACTTCATTTTTTTTGAGTAGTTATAATTAGTGTCATATTTTTAATTTTGGTATCCATGTGTTTATTGGTAATATATATATAAATATCATTGACTTTTGTATATTTACCTTTTGTCTTGTTATCTTGATGAACTCATTAGTTCCAAAGACTTTATTTTTATTTTTGTAGATTCCTTGGGATTTTCTACATGAATAATAATGATATCTACATATAGGGACAGTTTCATTTCTTCCTTTCCAATCTGGATGCCTCTCCTCTCTTCTCTTCCCTTTCTTTTGCCCTGCCCTGCCCCGCCCTCTCTCTTCTCGTCTCTTCTCGTCTCTTCTCGTCTCTTCTCGTCTCTTCTCGTCTCTTCTCGTCTCTTCTCGTCTCTTCTCGTCTCTTCTCGTCTCTTCTCGTCTCTTCTCGTCTCTTCTCGTCTCTTCTCGTCTCTTCTCGTCTCTTCTCTCTTTTCTCTTCTCTTCCTTTTCTTTTGCCTCGTTGTACTGGTTAGAACTTCCAGCATAGTGTTGAATGAGAGCAGGGAGAACAGACATCCTTGCTTTGCTCTAATCTTAAGGGAAAGCAGTCAATCTTTCACCGTTAAGCAGATACTTACCATTTTTGTAGATGTTATATCAAATTGAGGGGGTTCCCTTGTATTACTATTTTTCTGAGAGTTTTAACTATAAATGGGTCAAATTTTGTTAAATGCTATTTTGAATTTTGTCAAATGCTTTTTCTGCATCCATTGATATTATCTTGTGATTTTTCTGTTTAGTCTGTTGATAGGCAGATTATATTGGTTTTTCGAATAGTAAATCAACTTTGCATCTATGGAATGAAGCCCACTTCATTATGGTGTATTAGTATTCTTATTTTTATATATTGCTGAATTTTATTCACTAATATTTTAAGAATTTTACATCTATACTCATCAATAATATTGGTCTGTAGTTTTTTTTGTGTGTGTGCTGTCTTTCATTTGGTATCAGGGTAATAATATAAATATGCTATAAATAGATATATAAATATAATATATATATGTATGTATGTGTGTTAACACTACATAAAACAACTTGGGAAGTGATCCCTCTTCTCTTTTGTGGAAGAGGTTGTGCACAATTAGTGTTAATTCTGTTTTTAAACGTTTGGTAGAATTACATGGTGAAGCCATCTGGACTTGGAGATTTCTTCTTTGGGAATTTTAAAATTATGAGTTCAATTTCCTTAATAGTCATAAGGCTATTCAAATGGTCTGTTTTATATTGGATGAGTTATGGTAGCTTGTATATTTTTAGTCATTGGTCTATTTTATTTGTCAAATTTATTTTTTGTAGAGTGGTTCATGTTTCCATATTATCCTTTTGATGTTTATAGGGTCTTTGGTGATATCCATATATTGATTCCTGATATTAGTAATTTGAGTGTTCTCTCTTTTTCATTGTCAGTCTTGCTAGAGGTTCTTAATTTTATCATATGTTCAAAAGGAAACTTTTGTTTTATTGATTTTTTTCCCTCTTTTCAATTTTATCAATATCTGCTCTTTATTATTCTCCTCCTTCTGCTTGCTTTGGGTTTATTTTGCTCTTCTTCTTCTAGGTTCTTGAGGTTAGAGCTTTGAGACTTTTTCTCTTTTCTAATGTAGTTACTATAAATTTCCCTCTCAGCACTGCTTGAGCTGTGTCCCACAAATTTTGATATGTTGACTTTGCATTGCCATTCCGTTTAATGTATTTTAAATTTTTTATTTGACTCTTGGATTATTTAGAAGTATATTTTTTAGTTTCTAAGTGTTTTGAGATTTATCTCTTATTTTTGTAAGTGATTTCTAATTGATTCCATTCTAATTGGAATTATAATGTATGTATTTTCAATTATTTTAAATTCGTCCTATACTTGAAGATGTGGTTTATCTTCATACATGTTCATTGGACACATGAAAAGAATATCTTGTTGTTGTTTGGGATGTGTTCCATAAATGTTCATTAGTACTATTGATGATATTGAGTTCTTATTCTTGCTGATATTCTGTCTAGTTGTTCTATAAATATCTGGGGTGGTGGTGGTGTTGACATCTCCAAATATAATTGTGATATGTCTATTTCTCCTTTCAGTTCTATCCATTTTTGTTTTACATATTGTGCAGCTCTGTTTTGTGTGTACACATTTAGGACTGCTATGTCTTCTTGGTAGACTGGCACTTTTATCATTATAAAATGTCCCTCTCTGTCTCTGGTAATTTACTTTGCCTTGATGTCACTTCATCTGATATTAATATAGCCACTCCTGCTTTCTTTTGATTAATGAGCACACGGTATATCTTTTTCCACCTTTTACTTTCCATCTGCTTATATTGTTATATCTGAAGTGAGTTTCTTGTAGACAGCATATAGCTGAGTCATATATTTTTGCAAATTCCTATCTTTTAATTGGTATATTTAGAATATTTATGTTTATTATAATTATAGATATATTAGGTCTTAAGTCTGTCATTTAATTTTTTGTTTTCTCTTTGTTCTGTTTTTCAATTGTTTTCTTTTCTTTGTCTTCCTGTGGGTTATTTGAACTTTTGTTAGAATTCCATTTTGGCTCATCTATAGTGTTTTTGTGTGTATTTCTTTATATAGTTTCCTTAGTGGTTGCCTCAGGTATTGCATTATGTACATAACTTGTATGTTCTACTAGTGTTGTCATTTTATCAGTTCATAAGAAGTATAGAAACCTGAATTCCCTTTGTTTCCTTATCTTCCTCCCTTTATAATTGTATTAAACATTTTCTCTACACATATCTAAAGCCACATCAGACAGTGTTATAATTTTTACTTGAACTGTCAAACATAATTTAGAAAACTCAAGAAGAGAAGGAAAGTCTGTTGTGTTTACCTTTATGTTTGATTGCCATGTTCTCACTTCCTGATGTTTCTAGCTTCTTTTTTGTTGTCGTTTGTTTCTTTTTAAAGAATTTCCTTTAGCATTCCCCTTAGGGTACATTAGGGTACACAGGGTACATATTCTTAGTTTTCCTTAGTTTGTGAATGTATTGATTTTTTTTTTCATTTCATTCTTCATTCCTGAACAATATTTTCACCGATTAGAAAATTCTGGAATATTTTCCATTGGTATAGAATTCTGGATTAATTCTCACATCTTTCAGTGCTAGAAAAATATGCCACTTTTTTCCTGGCTTCTATGGTTTCTAATTGGAAATCTGCTGTCACGCAAATATTTTTTGTTTATACATAAGGTATCATTATTCTCTGGCAGCTTTCAAGATTTCTTTCTCTACTTTTAGTTTGCAGAAGTTTACTTATGATGTATCTTGGCGTGGATTTGTTTGGGTTAATCCTATTTAGAATTTACTCAGTTCCTTGAATCTGTAGGTTTATGTCTTGTTTCAAATTTAAGAAGTTTTCAGCCATCATTTCTTTGAGTACTTGCACAGCCTACATGCTTTCTCTTCTCTTGATACTTTGATGACTTGAATACTGAGCATCTGTTATAGTACCATCGGTTATATGTCCTCAAGGCCCTATACATTCATTTGTTCAGTCTTTTTTCTTTCTGTTGTTCAGAATGGGTAACTTCTATTATTCTATCTAAAAATCCACTAACTTCTCTTCCTTTATTGCTTCCATTTTACTGTTGAGTTAATCCAGTGAGCTTTTTATTTTGTTTTCTGTATTTTTAATTCTAAAATTTCCATTTGATTCTTCTTTGTCTTCTATTTATTTGCTTATGACTTTCTAGTTCCTTGCTGAGATTCTATATTTTTTAAATTAGTTTCAAACATGTTCCTAATTGCTTGTTGAATCATTTTTTATGATGGCTCTTTAAAAATCGTTGTCATATAATTCTAATATATTTGCATCTTGGTGTTGGCCTCTATTGTCTTTTTTCACTCAGTTTTATGTCTTTCTGGTCATTAGTATAAGTGATTTTTTACTGAAACCTATACATTTTTGTTATTATGTTATAAGATTTGAACTTATTTAAACTTTGTTAGCTGATTTCCTTTGGCATCATCCCAGTGCAGGAATGGGGTGGTACAGAGGGTGGTGCCTTGTTATTGCCTAGTGGGAGTAAAAAGTCCAGGTTCCCCACTTGGCCTCCACTAATACCCAAGAAAGGGATTCCACATACCTGCTAGACAGTTATGGGAGTTCCAGCTCCCCATGTGGTTTCCACTAATACTTTGGTGAGGGTGGCCTCATCACCAATGGGCAATGGTGAAAGTTTTGACTCTTTACTTGGCCTTTGCTAATGCCACTCCAGTAAGGAGGTGGTGGTGAGGGGATTCATTACTGCCATGTGGTCTCCACTGACATCATGGTGTGAATTGGGGGTTGTTATGCCCCATGTGGATGAAAAGATGAAAATTCTCATCTCTGTCCTTGATCTCGTCTGACACGACCACAGAAGGAGGTTGGGGTGCCTGGTATAGTCTGCCAAGGGAGGAAGTCTAGACTTCCTGCTCAAATTTTGCTTGCATAGATGGAGACAGTTTTTTGTTTGTTTGTTTGTTTGTTTGTTTTGTCTGCGATATTTGGCTGGAATAAAACAGTTATTTTCTAAAAGTTTTGTCTTGCTAGACTGCCCCTTTCTTATTCTTTTGGCTAGAGAGAACAGACTTTGGGGGTACTGTTTTGGTCTGTGTCCATTGGTGTTTATGGGTTGTGACTTTTTAACTTCCAAGTCAAAAATACATAAGGGAAAAAGAAAATCTGTGGAGTTCATCACCATATCCTGTCTTGGATTCTGAGTTCCCTAGATGGCGTATTTTCTTCTCTGTACCTTTCAGAATCCTCTTGTGTGTATATATGTGTGTGTGTGTGTGTGTGTGTGTGTGTGTGTGTGTGTGTAGGTATGTATATGTGTATGTATATGTCCAGGGATTTTAGCCATATCTGATGGGAGGAGAAAAGAAAAGTGTGCCTATTCCATCTTCCTAGAAGCAGAAGTCTATGTACCACTTCTGAAATTAAAAAAAAATCTTAAAACAATTACTATACCTTTAAGAAAGGGTCCTTTTTGTTAATAGTTAATAAAATATAACTATCTATTTAGATGTATGTATATATGTATGTATGTATTTATTTATTATGGTGACATTAGTTAACAAAATCCAATAAGTTTCAGCTGTACACTTTAACAGTAAGGCATATATATATTTATACTGTATGTTCACCTCCCATAGTTAAATTTCTTTCTGTCACCATATATTTGATCCCCTTTATCCCACCTACCTCTCCCCTCCCCCCATTTAGGTTTTCTTATTATTTTTCTGGTCAGTGGGCTGTACACGTATGTGTGTATATTTGGGTGCATACAAACTAATTCTTTAAGGAGAACTAGAATCTCAAAACTTTTAAAAAGAAATTGCTATTGATTTGATTCAGCAATAAATACACATAAGGCAGCAGGAAGGAGAATATGATCGCTGCCTTGTAATCTGTGGCATTTCCATTTGAAAGCATGTGCTTACTAAAAGCCAACAACTGTTAATGTCTTAATGAAATCAGATAGAGACCTAAGAAGTCAATCAGGAAGTTTATAAGATCGTGTTCCAGTAGGTGCCTTGCTCGGCCAAGCATAAGAATACAAAAGAAAGATCTTCAATGTCTGTATGACATTTTCTTTACCACCTCTCTTAGAGGCCCTGGATTTTTGACCTATCCTAAACAGTCTCACATGTCTAGCATAATTAATCTTCACTCTAATCTCTGGAAACTACATTTCATAATATGAGAATAGCTAAATAAAGTTCTCAAAGATACGCACTCAATATTTATCATAACGAATTAAGTTACCTTTTCAGTACAGGGAAGTCTTTAACCTTGTAAGGTTATTATGCATTGATGGGGAATGTGCTTTGTATAAGAACTTCCAGTTCGTAGAGGAGACAGGAGATAGCTGTCATAGTCCATTTTATGGGAAATGAACATTTTATTGGTATCTGTGCTACAAAGGCAGCTGGTGATTTTCATTGAGATAGTAACTAAATGAAAGAGTTTTAAAGCCAAAAAATTTGGTACTTACTTTGTCTGATGGCAAATCTAATAATTTAACCTGAATGACTACTTAAGATGACTAAGTGACCAACCTCTAGCAGCCAAGAAATCAGAGCTCAGAGTCAAAGTAAGTTGAGAGAAATGGAAGAGGTAGATGTAGTGAGTGGATTCTGAGCAGATCTTCCTTATAGCTTGGCTTAAAATTCTTTGTTAAACCTTAATTGTAAAGCTTCTTGTCATGTTGTCTCTGTTTATTTTCCCTAAAGTGATTTATTAGTATTTTGGTTGGATTTAGAGTTAAATCCTCAGTTGTATGTGGACATTTCTTAATTATGACAACAGACCTGGAGGGCTAACAAATGTTGAATATAAATTGGATAGTGAGTTCACTAATTTGTTATTACCTACCCCCATAGTGTTTGTTTAAAGTTTTCTTTACCGGTCTTCCTTCCTTGCATTGCCTAAGACTCAATAACAATTGTTATATATATTTTCAAAATCCCATTTTCTACTCATTTTGGAGTACAATAAAGAGAAACATCCATGTAAGAAGCAGCTTGAATTTCTGGCACTGGATTTGTAATTTGAGCAGGGTTTTGATTCGGAGTTTGAATTTAAAAACCTTTTTTTGGCTTACATTGATTTATGCGATGGTTGTGTCCCTTCTGACCGGCACTCAAATCTACTCTGAAAATTCAGTTTCAGATGACTGCTTATCTCTTTTGAGGTATTCCAACCAAATCATCCAAAGTGAATTTTGTATATTCCATATGGACTATATTTTATATATTCTCATTCTAGATCACCAAACAGTGTGCTAATATATCTAACCACTTTCTGTGACTTGATAACAGACCATTTTAGATGTTAGTCAACCTGACAAATGATAGTATATGCAAATTTTACATTTCTAGAAAGAAGTTCAGTCAACACCTTTGAATAAAATTTTAATAAGATGTCTTCTAATGACCTTTTAGTCAGTGAAAATGTCATTATATTTATCTTCTGTGCCAAATATTAGCTCTTGTGATGTTATATATCCATCCAAGATTGTAAAATACATTTGTGATTTATACATGACTGTTATAGGTACTTAAAATTTTTTTTAGCTTTATTGAATGTTGTTATTGACGTATTGAATACCATTTAATCATGAAGACTGAAATGAGATCACCATTTTATTTCTAGAGCTAAAAATAAAACAAAAGAAACATATGTCATTATTTTTATAAAAATATAATCCACAAAATGAGGGAGAATAATTTCAGAATAAAAAATTTCTACAAATCAAATAGGCAACCCAATGGAAAATAAGCAAAACACTTGAATAGGCACTTCTCAAGAGAGGTGCATAAATATATGAAAGATGCTCAGCTTGGCTAGCCACCAGGGAAGTGCAAATTTAAACCACACACCCAGAAGAATGGATAAAGTAGAAAACATGAACATTAAATGGTTATAATGAAGAACAACCAGAACTCTTATCCACTGCTGGTGGCAGTGTATGTTTACATGCTTATTTTGGAAGTCTGTTTATAGTATGTATTAAAGTTGAACATGTTCTATATTTGTTGATTTTTAAAGATACAACATTTTAAATGCTTATGAAAAAACAAACACACAAAAAACCCTTTACAAAATAGCAGTAGGTATCATTATGGTCAGTAGAAGAAACCCTATGAGAAGGCAGAGGACCCTTCTAGCTGGGTGAACTGGGGCAAGTCTGAGTCTCAGTTTCTGTTCTCTAAGATTAATAATTTACCTGTTCAAAGGCAGAGGGATCAGCTCTGTGATCACTTGGGTCCTTTCTAACTTTTAGATGTAAAATCTACCATCTGCATGTACTGGGAAAGCTCCCAAATAAAGTTCTGATATAACTTATTCATACCACCATTAATTACCAATCCTTTGTTCTACTGACATGTTCAATTATAAATTTGGTCCCAAACACACAATAAAAAGTTTCAAAGTATGTAGCAAAGTACAGTCTTAATGCTGTAGATCATAAGGGCACCTCACCTTATCTTCATCCCCAAATTGATCTCCTGGTTTTCTTGGAATTTGTTGCTCTGCAGCAAGGATGCTTTTCAGGAAATGTGCCATATTGGTGAAGAGGAACAGATCTTTGTTTTTCTTAATATACTGTACAGAGTGTAGAGGACAGAGTTAATACCTTTGCTCCCATTTCTTTTAAGTACTCTTCTTAGCCAAAATGTAGACCTGAGAGCACTATATATAATTCTGCCTTTAAAATGAGACCTCTTCATAGATAGTGGTTGGCAGAGGACTCATATTCCAGCTCCACAACTACCTTTGTCTTGAGCAAGTTGTTTTTAACACCTCTAAACCTCAGTTTCCTCTTTATAAGTTAAGAATAAAAGTAGCATCTGCCTTATAAGGGCATGGGAAAGAATAAATGAGATAATGCCTGCAAATCTCCTAGTGTGTAATAAATGTTTGCTATTATCTTCCTTATAGTTAGCTCAGGTAGATTGGAATGTTTCAGTATTTAGCATCAGGGTCCATATAAGTTTATTTATTAACATAGTAAATATACCAAAGGCCTACTATGAACTTGGCACATGGGCTATATCAGGAAACAAAACAAACATCTCTGCCTTCGTGGAGCTTAAATTCTAGCAGGGAAAGAAAAATAATAGACAAGTATAAATAAGTAAATTAGGTAGTATGTTAAGAAGTGATCTAAAAAAAGAAAAGTAGACCAGAGTAAGGAAAAGCTGATGAATGGAGGGTAAAGAGTTGCAAATTAAGGTAGGCTAGTCAGGGTAGGCCTCATTGAGAAGGTGACACTTGAACAAAGACATGAGAAAGGTAAGGGAGTCAGGCATGCTCTAACTTCTGAGACCAGGATTTCTCAGCCTCAGCGCTATCGACATTTTGGGATAATTTTTTTGTTGTGGGGTCTTCCCCAGGCATTGTAGAATATTTAGCAGTATCCTAGGCCTCTACCCACTAATTGACAGTAGTACCCCCCTCTCCTGAGTCAGGACAATTAAAAAATGTCTCCAGACATGACAAATGTCCTGTGGGAGAAAAATTGCTCCTGGTTAAGGGCCACTGCCTTAAAGAAAAGTGTCGTAGGCAGAAGGAACACTTAAGAGAGATGTGTAGCTGGTATGTCTGAAAGAACAGCAGGTGGAAAGTATGGTTGGAGTTGAGCGAATGCGAAGAGTAATAAGTGAGGGTATGGGAGATGAGGGGACTGGGCTTCTTTGGATTTACTCTAATTGAAATGGAGAGCCACGGCATGATTTTGAGCAGATGTGATTTTCATTTTAAAAGGACCACTCTGACTACTGTGTGGAGATTAGACTGAAGAGAGGCGAGGTTGGAATCAGGGGGACCAGGTAGTAAGTATTATAGTAATCCGAGCATGAGATGATGGTGGCTTGTATTAAATTGGTAGTGCAGGTGCTGAGAAATGGTCAGATTCTGGATATACTCTAAAAGTAGAGCAACAGGATTTCCTGATGGATTAGTTGTGGGGCATATGTACCAGAGCAAGAGTTTTCAAGGAAGACTTTAGCCTGAAAAGCTGGAAGAATAGAGTTGTCATCAACTGAGATGGGGAAGGTTTTTAGTGGAGCAGGTCTGGAAAAAATATTGATTTAGGATATGTTGAGTGTATGATACTTATTAGACATCTAGGTGGAGATGGCTAGTAAGCAGTTAGATGCATGAGTTGAGTTAGAGAGTTGGGTTGGGACTGCAGATAAAAATCTGAGTCATTGACATAGATGGGATTTAAAGCTGAAAATGGGATGAGAGCCCCCAAGGGAAATGAATTTAGACAGAGAAAAGGGGGGACAGAACTGAATCCTTATCCTCCAACATAGAGAGGCCTGGAAGAAGAGGAGGATTAGGCAAAGGAGACTGAGAAGGAACAGCCAAAGAGGAAGAAGAAAAACCAAAGGAGGCTGGTGTCCTGGGAGCCAAGTGAAGAACATGTACCAAAGAGGAGAAAGTGATCATATGTGTCAAATGCTGCTGGCAGGAGGACAGAGAACTGGCCATTCTCTGTGATCTGTGGGAGCTGGGGTGTAGCAGAATCCCGCAATCTGGATAATCAGCATCACTATCTACATCATAACTACAAAATAAATCTCTGACTTAGTAACTTACTGAGATTTAATTACAGATAAATGTACATGGAACATTTGCTTAGGAGTCAAGAGCTCTGGCATCTAGTGTCAGATCCACTACAACAAATAGCTTCATGATTTGGAGCAAATTGCTTAATCTCTCCTCAAGTACAAAATGTGACTAAAACTATGTTACCTATTATGGAGGATTGTTGGTAGGATCAAATGAGACTATATATATATATAATAGCTTTGAAATTTAAAATGTTTGATATAAATAATGAAAAAAGATATGTTCTTATTTATAATTCAAGAATGAATTGACCTTTAATGGAAGATGACCTTTTTAAGATCGCAGATTTAAATTTTATATTTTTAATAGATAGCTAAGATAATAATCTCATAAAAGTGCATTAAAAACATAATATTAAGAACATCACTATCAAGCTTGCACACAAAAAACAAACAGTAAGTTTGGGTAAATAGGCTACCACTGGGGCATCTAAATTTTGTCTCTAAATAACAGTGAGTTTTACATATGGGATTGTTACCTATTGATAATATGTTAGTGGGACATGAGTTACATGACTGTAGAGCCACATTGCAATCCCCATGCATGATGCAAAGAGCCAGGTACCTACTGTCTGCCCTGTAGAAAACAGGATTTAAAAAATGTTGTCATATGTGGTTTAAGAAGTAGGCTGAATGTCAAGGCAGGGTACCTCCTAGGGAGGCCAGAAATATATGAATAGGTTATTTACTGAGGCATTTACACTGTAAAGAAGTCAATTTTAAGCAAGAACATGTACTATACAAATTAGTTACCTCTTCTGATGAATCTGGCTCCAAGTGAGACTCGCACTTCCTTTCAATAAGTTTAGAGAGAAGATCTCTTTCTCTTTCAGATATGGGCTGCTCTTCCAGCAGAATAGCACTTATGCTTTGGTCCAGCTTACCATCCCAGGAAACTGCTGACATTTGCAGCGTGATAGAGAATGCGTCCTTGAAATAGGCCTTCAATCCCTGGTCAAGAAAAGGTGAGGGGGCAGATCAGTACCACTTCTAGGCAATTGTTATTAAAGCTTTAAAATGATATTCGAAAGAGAAATGGAGCTTGAGATTTATCATCTTTACTTGTGCTCACCACGAGTTACTATTGTCATTTGCAATTATGGTGACGCTTATGTGTCGACAGTGAAATATCCACAGAAAGTTGTGATGCTGTTCTCATAGGAAGACCACTTCTCTCCAGAATTCTTACAGAGTGGTACATTTCGTCATATGCTATCACAGAAAATTTGATCAGGAAAATCTTCTTCCTGACCAGGTAGTAGGGACCAAAGGCCACTAATAGGACTTCAGTAGATTTGAAATGTTGCAAAGCTTATAGCATTTATTATTTGGGGAATGGGATCTGAGTCATAGAGAAAGAGAAGCAAAAAGCCCTGTGTGCATGATAGATACCTTGTAAAACGACCTCAGAAATGTGGGATCAGAGTCTTGGTGGAAGTCCTCAGCAACAATGTGGGCCAGGCAGTGGATCAACAGCAGAACGAAGCTTCCCACAGATGCCAAACACTCTCTCCCAATAAACAGTGTGTTTTCAGCACTCTGAGTGGAGAAAATACCCAAACACAGAGACGTCGACCTCAGGGAACACTTCCAATGCCTCTTTCTCTCTCTAGTTTTATGTAGTCTAAAATAACTTAAAATTATAAAGTCAGAAACTCCCTGGGCTTAATGGAAATTTACTGAAGGGAAGATTCAGATGACAAGAGAAAAACATGTTTTAGAGTAACTCTCTGAATAAATCATTTTCTCCACTGTCTCCCAATTTTTCTGCTACCCTCATCTTATAGAAAACAAACTTAGAAATTCGGAGCAAAATTACTCCCGTATCACTGTTTCCTTATGTAATGGTTCTAAAACTCTAACGTGAATAAGAGTCATATGGGAGTGATTCTATTCTTGGGGTCCATCCCAGAATTTCTGGTTCTGTGGGCTTTAGGTGGGACTTCAGCGTTTCCACTTTTACCAAGCTCCCCAGGTGGTAAATGCATGAGGTCCAAGGACCACAGCTTGAGAATCATTGGATTAGAGGACTCTGGGGCTCTCTTTTTCTTTCTTGACATTATTGTAATCAAGTTCCCAAATCTCTTGTCTTGCCTAATTGATTTGAAATAACTCTTTTGTTCATCCTCTTAAGAGGCATTAGGTTGGCATGGAAAAGCCTTAGGCGATTTGGCATCAGACAGTCTGAGATCTGTTTCTGGAATCAGCTGTGAGTGGCAGCACAGACTAATGGTTAAAAATGAGTTTGGTGTCAAATACACCTGGACATAAGTCTCAAGTCTTGTTGACACTGTGATCTTGGACAAGTTACTTGGCCTCTCTGGGCCTCAGTTTCCTAACTCATAAATGGAGACAACGAGAGTACCCACCCCTTAGAGGTGGGTTGCTGTAATTCGTAAATGAGATAATGCGTGTGGACACATGCAAGTGTCTGGCACACAGCACTCAGTGTGTCCCGGGTTTGTTTTCTCCTTAGTTGAATGGGATTAAATGCTTGCTTACATCATAGATTGCTCTGAAGATCAGGTGAAATAATGCCTGGAGAGTACCACATATGAATAACTTTTGGTCTTATTAAATCCCCTAACAACCTACTAGTCTAATACAAACCATTTCCTAGTCCTCTAACATTGATTAGCAGTTCCTCCTCTCACAATCATTGTGTACTGTCATCAGCGTTTAAGGTCTTCATACACTGGCCTGGAGTTTCCGTCAAAGCACTGACATCTACATATTTGAGGGATTACCAGGACAGGAACAATTTATATTCCTTTCTGTAGAAAGATGCTGATCGTGTAGGATTTCCTGAAGTTGGAACCATGACTTTTACGGGAAACACCAGTCTGGAATCACCAGCTTTGATAATGACAGAGATTCATTAATGGGCCCAAAGCCATTAGGATTCACTGGGCACCAGCCAGGCTATATTCATTTCACTGATTAGAGAAAGCTCTTACTTGGTGACATTTATTATGCCTTAGCTAAATGATTTATGACCAGGGGGGAATAAAATATGTCTGGACAGGAGAGAGAAAAATGTTTATAACTTTTTTTTTTTTTGCTTCTGTCTAACTCTACTAGACCCTAGAAATCTTTAGCTCCATATATGGGGCTGAATTTACAGTACCTGATAGAAGAAGGAACCTTGGAAGACATTGTCTGAGGCTTCCATGGCAGGAAGACTAGAAGCAATCTGCAGGGTTATTTCTGGAGCCTGAAAAGAATAAAAAAACAAACAGAAACAAACAAACAAAAAAACCCATCCTTTTGCTAAAAAAATGCTCATACAGCTCAGCTACATAGCACCACCAAAAGGTGGGAAGTAAGTGCATTGACATGTCAATTTAAATTATAACAAAGTAAGTTGATTCTGAATACAGCATAGAAAAGTAAAAAGGGTATTTAACTATGTGTTTGATATTTATGCTAATGACAAGAATTAATTTACAACTTTTCTAAATGAAGGTAGGCTAGAGTGGCATCAGGTCTCCTGAGCCATCATGCCTGGATTCTAACTTGGCTCTAACCTTTTGGTTGTGTGATCTCAGATAAGTTTACTCAACCCTTCGTATCTTTCCCCCTTGGTTTCAAAATGAGAAAAAATAGTAATATTTATGTTATAGAGGTTTCGTGAAGATTAAATGAGTTAATTTATGCAAATAATTAGTCATTTTCTGGCATGTATAAAGTGCTTAATTCATTCTATTTATTATTAATATAATTTGAGAGATTAGGCTTTAGCTTGGTAAAACGACTCCATCAGTCCCCTTAAGGGAGAGACTAGAAAGTTCCCTGCTCCAGGTGCTTAATACTGGGGAATATTTGCCTCCTCAAAGCCTCCTTCCTGATCACCCTGACCTTCTTGGCTCCAAGGATGACTGTTCCACAGAGAAGCAAGAAACCAGACTTACGTGAAGCTGGGGGATGAGGAGGTGCAGGATGGAGAGGCCATACTGGTAAACCACAAACTCCCTGGCAGAAAGATCTGTGGATTGCACAGTTATCAGCTCTTTCTTCTGTATTATCTGAGGTTTTGAGAAATCCTCCAAAGAGCTTTTTGGGGCTATAGAGATCAAGAAGAACCAGTAATGATTTTACTGACTTTTCTGTACAGTAACAATATATTAACAATAACAACAACTACAACAATAACACGATTCAGCTTAGGAAAAGGTATATATCCATCCATGCAACCATCCACTCACCCACCCATCATCCTGTGCTATATGTGCCTCCAGCTCTCCTGGAAAAGTGATTGGGTCTTGGTCAATAGGAAGAGGAGCAAGAGTGATAGAATGAGGGTCCCAAAAAGATGGCAACAGATTTTCTTTTATTTCATCAGGTGCATTGTATTCAGAACAATGTCTGGTGCACAGTAAGTACTCAGTAAATGTTAGCTGTATCAGCAATCTTACTTTCCCACGAAATTGTCTCTAATGGGCCTTGAGTCTTTAAACATTTTCTATCATTATTTTGTTCTTGAGAGGTCATGGACAGAAGCCTTGGGTAGCATGATACAGGAAAGAATGATGAACTAGCAGTCAGAAGACCTCAGTTCTGGTCCAGGGTATGTAAGACCCTGGGAAATCCACTTAATTTCTTTGGGCATCAGTTCTCTCATCTATATAAAAAAACAATCTTCCATTACCTTACAGAATTAGAGTTTGGGTTTCTGACTGTAAACAAGACAGTGTATATAAAACTGCTTTCAACATTTTAAAGTCAATATAATTATAAAACAAAAAAAATTAAAGTAGTGGTGGGAACTCTCAAAGAAGGGTCCACCTCTATGACTATACTCTTTTTAGTCTCCCCCAAAGGGAGGCAGAATTAATACTAAGATTGGTCAAATTCTGGGGTCAGCAAACTGTTTCTGTAAAGGGTCAGGGAGTAAATATTTTAGGCTTTGCCAGCCAAGAGGCAAAACTGGGGTTCAGATTTAGTGTTTCCCATCATCATGATAGAAGTGTGGCCTCATTCTCCTACAAAACCTTTCCTCGCCTCTCTGATACACAGTGATACACAGAATACGGTGCCTGGATCTCCCTTTTGGCACCACCTTCATAGTGTATAATTTTTTGTATGGGAGAGCAGGCTGAGAACACAGGCTCTGGGGTAAGACTCCCTGTGATTGAATTCCAGCTGAACTCCTAATTAGCAATATGATTTTTGACCATTTACTTGACCTATTCAGAAGCTTCACTTTCCTTATTTATAAAATGAGTAATAGCACCTTCTTCACTGGGTTTTTGTAAAGAGAGAAGATTAAATGAGCTAACATATCCAAAGATTTAGAATAGCACATATTGTATAGTATTCCGTGAAAATGTTATTTTTCTTTCAACATTTTCCCCCACAATTATTTACAAATGTAAAACCATTCTTAGCTGTGACCATACAAAAACAGATAGTAGACTAGAGCTGGCCTGTGGCCTATAGTTTGCTGACCTCTGGTCAAGTTCAAGGGTATTCATAGAATCGTACTTACTAGTGGCTGCATCATGGTCAAGTGAAAGGAATGCACTCATTTTCTGTTAATTCTCTTCCACTTGGAAGGTGGACAAATTGAAACAAACCTCAAGGCAAGCCATCCACATTCTCTTTTGACTTCCAATTCCAAGAAGGTGGTAATGTGATCTGGGAATCCCTTTTGGGGGGATTCTCTTTGTCTCCTCTGTCTTTCTCCCTGTGTCTCACTTTTTCCCCCATTAACTCCCTGTGACATGTGGCTGGTCAGTATGGGGTAAAATCCCAAGATAAAGATTCAGTGTTTAGGGGGGGAAGTAGAGGGTCTTTAGGAATTTCCTTTTGGGAATTGGCCAAGTTATTATTACAGTGGGACTTTAATTCCTATTTGTCATTCCTTACATGAAAAAATCCCTTGGGAATCTTAGAGTGAGGAGAAAGGGATGACTGGCAAGGCAGGGTTTTGATATTCCTGGCCTCTGGGGGTTAAACCATTGAATACCTTCAGTGTTCCATGATAATTTCAAACAGGGGCTACCAGGGAAAAGTGGTTACCCGGTTTGTGATGCACTTGTCTTTGCAGTTCAGCTCCCTCCTTGTAGGCTTTGGACCAGATGTCTCCTTTCTTCAGGGTAGAAAAGAGTGGTAAGGTCCACATGATGTCAGCTTAATTTGCATTTGAACAGAGGGGTGGGGGAGGGGTGGAAAACAGTTGTTGAACTAAGGGCAAAGAACTGTGGCCCAAGTCAAAAAGAACCAGGCATAGCATCAGGTATGACAGACGACCTCCAAGATGGTCCCCATGATCCCCTCCATGTGCCTCCGTGCCCCTGTGTAATCAATCCCCTCCCCTTGAGTGTGGGTTGGATCTAGCGATTCACTTCTAATGAGTAGAATATGGCAAAAGTGATGAGATTAGTATACAGCAAAACTGGGGCTTCCTCTTTTTCTTTCCTTTTGCCCTCTCTTGCTTACTCTGAAGGAAGCTAGCTGCCATGTTGTGAGCTGCCCTATGAAGTCCATGTGACAAGAAATTGATATCTCTGGTTAACAGCCAGTGAGGACTTGAAGTATGCCAACATCCTTAAGAGTGTTTTTTGATTCCTCAGTCAACTTTGAGATGACTGCAGCCCTTGTGATACCCTGAGCCAGAGGGCCCACTAAGCTGCACCCAGATTCCTGACCCACAGGAATTGTGAGGTAATAAATGTTTGTTGTAAATTTAAGCCACAAGATTTTGGATTAGTTTGTTATGCAGCAACGTATAACTAATACATTGGGTTTTTCTATGTTCTTCCTAAAGAACCTGCAATAGCCACATTCTTAGGGTGCCTGAAGCCCCAACTGTAGTGTTAGAACTTATCAAAACATGCCCACGTTTGGCAGCAGAAGGGAATGTTGGACTAGTGACCAGCCTTACCTGTTTCTGGCTCACAATCCTCCAGTCCTGGGCCGTGGCCTTGAGCTCCCTCTAGTGCTGTAGTGAGGCTCTTCAGGAATGGGATTAATAGTGGGCAGGTGGCAGCCTGGTTTCTGAGAGAAGTGGTGACTGTTCCATAAAATCTGTTTCCAGGATAATTCTCCAAACACACAGGAGTTCCTGAAGTAACAATCTAGGATGAAATAGAACTTAGTTCCGTGTTTGGTTCACACCTGTCCCACATGGCTTCTTTGGCAGCTTCTCTCTAAAGCCCCACTCAGAGATGGACACACAGATCTCCTTGGCCACAACCAGACGTCCGGACCTGGGTGTGCAAGAGCTGGAGGCGGCTCAGCTCTCGTTGGTACTGCAACTGACTGAGAGCCCAATCCAGGAAGCTCTGTCTCTCTCTCACCACAGCCTGGAACTCATCAGAGAGATGCTTAACCACCTAAAACACAGGAAACATAATGCACAAGTTAAAATGGAACTTCTTTCTCTTTCCTCCTGCTCCTTTAGCAGCCAATCCACTGCTTCTTGGGCCCACCTCTCCCTGAGTGTTACGTTGCCCTGAAGAGCCACATCTGATGACCTGGGAGGATGTGCTCTTTCCTGGCGGCTTCTCTTGTGAGCCTCCGAGCCTCACCTTCCTGGAACGGTTCCTCATCTGTTGGCTCAGGTTTCTATTCTGCTGTAGCCTCATCTCCTCCTTTTGCCCCTGCAGCCGGTCAATTGCTTGCCTGAGCTTTTCTGTTGCATGTCCTAAACTCTGCAGGACTTTCCGCATGCCCAGTGCCACCTGTGCCTCCTGTTCCCACTCCTCTCTGTCTGCTGCAAAAGGTAGAGAAAAGGGCCGCATGGCAGCGGCCACTTCTGGGGGTAGGGAGGAAAAGACAAGGCAGTATTTTATTGGAACAAGGGGACCTGCCAGGTCAGAGCCAGGGTCTGGCTGGAAGCCTGGGAGATGAGCAGATTAAGAGGGCAGGAGCAACTCCTTATTGGGCAGCTGTGGGTGGTAGCACTACTCCCAGAAGATTTCTGCTCTGGGGATCTGGGCCCAGGGGATGCTTATGTACCTTGGGAGAGTAGGACCCGTTCTGGGCCACTCTGCATGCTTAAGGCTCTGGCTCTCCTCTCGGTCTCCTTCAGGCAGCGGGACTCCAGGTTTGCACAGGCCTCCTGGGCAGCCCTCAGCTACACAGGACAGGAAGCACAAAGGAATGGGCCGTGGAGGGGAAGGCAAGAGCTCTGGGTTGGGTCATCTCATGTCCCCTACTCCCCCACCCCTCCTCTCCTGTCTTGCTGAGACACATAGCGGTGATTGAAAGCTAGGGCCTGGAGCTGGGGAACCTCGGCACTTGTCTGCCCTGAGATGAGTTCTATTCCTGTGGTCAGGGGGAGACAAGGGCTTCACACTTCCAAGGGAAACCTGTACATTCTGGGCTGACAGTTGGGCGAGGGATGTGAGGTGGTGCTTCTGGGCCTCACCTGCTGCCTGGCATCCTTGCCTGGAGTGACGAGGAGCTCCTGGCTCAGGTCCCACAAGTGTTCTGCTAGCCACACCTCTTCCTGTTCCTGGAGGTGCCAGTACTGCTCCCGGGCTCTCAGCTCCCACTCCAGGGTGTCCAGCTACCACATCCAGCTTGTTTAGGGCTCATAAGCTGTTTCTCCTCATAGCCCCACATAGTCTGACCAAAGATCCCCAAAGCTTTTCAACACGTGGGCCTCCCCCACCCCTAGGTGTCCGTGAGTAAACTTGGTAAGGCAGTTTGTAAATGGAAAAACAACAACCAGGCACCTTCTTCAAGCCCCCTCCTTCTAACCTCTGGACTCTCCAGAGTCACCTGTCCCCCTGCTTCCTTTCCACTTTTTTCTTGGGAGGCCAGGGGAGACAGGCACATGCAGTGGGAAGTTGTTCTCACCCCCTTATGTTGCCTCTTCATAGTCATCTGTGAAACTGTGAATTGCGCTAGAATTTACATTACTTGGCTTCTAACGAGAGTCTTTTGGAACATTTCCATCTTTGTTTCTGAAACTATAACTAGCCTAAGAATGTATGGGAGGACCTTAAATCATTTTTATTTTGTGGAGATATGCCAAGGGCTGAATTACTGCAATAACCTCCTGATGGGGCTTCCTGCTTCGGTCTGGTCCTGCTCCCATCCATCCTCTGCACTACTGCCGGAGGGAACTTTCTAGAATGCCTACTATATGTACACATACATAAGCATAAAAAAATGTTGGAGAGGAGGTGTGCCAAACTGTTAATAGTGGCTGCATTTGGTGGGAAAGACTAGAGGAGAGTGAGTAGTGTCTGGGTGGGAGAGTAGGATGGGAGTTGTTGATGTTAGATGGAGCGAGGAATGGGGAGGAGAGAGCTTTCGCTGCTTTATTTACATGTTTAAAAGTATAATAGGATTATGAGTAATTTTTTTTCTCTTCTTGTTGTTCCAGATTTTCCTAATTTAAGTGTCTTAAAAATATTCACATCTGATCATATAACATTTCTCCTTAGAATCTTTCAATGGCTCCTTGTTGCTTTCATGATAAAGGTCACATTTCTTGGCCTCAGCCAAGCACACAAGGCTATTCATGATTTATTTTCTATCTTCTTCATTGGCCTCACCTGCTGCCTGTGCCCCTACACCACTTCCTCATTCTCTTGGAATTTCTGTGGTGTCACACCTGCCGCCTTGGTTCTTGCTGACCCATGAGGCCTTTTTCTGACACCATCTTCAAGTTTCAGCCCAGGTGTTGCCTGTTTAGTGAAGCCTTTCTTGAACTCTCCTGCATGTGGTCTAGATGGCCCTCATCTGTGCTTGCAAACTACGATCAAGGAAGGAACCTATGGCTGGCCAGTTCCCTGAGGATAGGAGCCCTGTCTAGCTGTCTTTACATCTTAGCTCCTAACACAGTGCCTGGAACATACAAGGTTCTTGCTATGTAGTTGCTGAGTGAATGAAGAAGTGAATAGAACAAACCCCTCATACGTACCAGCCCACAGTCTCTCACTCCTCGAGGCAGGGACTCCAGCATCTGGACAATGGGCACCACCACTTTGGCAGAGGGATCCATTTGAGCACCGATGACAGGACCAGGTTCCCCAGTCATGGGGTCTATGGCTTGAGCCCCAATTGAGATTGGGACAAGACCTGTGTGATGCCAAGCCCATCACTGGCTTTAGTAACCGGTGATGGGGGAAAGAAGGAAGGGCAGTCATGGGAAGAAACATGGCTGGAAGGGAGCCAAAGAAGCCCTTAGAACCCCTTTTACCCTTTGAGGGGCTCTGAGCTGGATTGAAGGAATTTCTGGTGACAGTAGGCCCTGAGGGTAGAGGTGGGCAGTATGTTTCCCAAATGCTGGTCTTTGAAAGGACCTGATTTTCTCAGTGGGGGGTTAATGACCTGTGGTTCTGGGGTCCTGGAATCTCTTAGCGCCTTTACATTGGTTCTTAGCGGCCCTAGTCAAAGCATCAGAATACCCCATGAATGAATGGACTAGGGGTCCCCCTCCTGAGCTTTATAGGGCTAAGTCACATTCCTAGGGCTTTCAGAGGCCCCAAGTTCCCTCCTACCTTTGCCTTCGGCATCTTCCATTGAACCTGCCAGGGGTGTGGCATCAGCAGCATTCCCATCACTCTCCATGCCCAGGATGGGCACCATGAGCCCCGAGCCCTCAGGGTCTGGGATCTCCATCCCATACAGGATGGGGACCCACAGCTCTGTCCCAGGATAGCACATCATTCCTAACACAAGGAGGTGGGAACACGGAAGAGGAATTGAGAGTTAAGTGCCACATCAAGGGTCTGTCCAGGCTCAAAGGGCTACATTTCTGACCAGAGAAGCTTCTTGCAAAGATTATATTTGTTTCTTCTGGGGCCCAGCTTAGAATTCAGAAGGGAAGAACTGAGTGGTATCAGGACCTTTGAGAAGCTGGGAACAATTCGGAGGCCACACTGAGAAGGTGGAAGAAAGGACAAATATTCGTGTGTACCTACCATGTGCCAGATCCTGAGCTAAGAACTTTGTATAAATTATATTTTCTTTGGTCCCACAACTAAATCTCTGAAGTATGTATTACTTTAATCCTCATTTTAAACCAGAGACAGTGTAAGGTTTAATAACTTGCCCAAGGTTAAAGAGTAAATAGATGGTGGGGCAGGTCTTCCAACTCAAGTCAGTTCCTACCCAAACCCTGGTTCTTCTTTGTCACACCAAGGCAGAAGGAAATGTCTAGAAAACATGAGTAAGATAAGCTCCAGGAAGATGCCTCTCCTACTTCCTGTTCCTGCCTTTCCTTTTATTAGTGCTATGTGGTGGCAGTAGTTTTGGGGATGAGAGGATAAAGGAGTTGGGTGGGCTCCACTCCTGAGTGTGATAATGGGAAGTCGAAGGTTCCTCAAGGAATGAAAGTGAGAAGGATGTAGAGGACTCAGGAGCCTCAGGCTTTACCCTGGCTGTGCTGCTAACTAGTTAGGGACCACTCTGTGAAGTTCAGATTTCCAAATGTAAAATAGGTCTCCTAAACCCTGTTATGGGTTTGGGAGCCTACAAAATGAAAGAATGTACACTAAACAAAAATAAAGTGTAAGACCCAATGGAGTTGGCAAGACATTAAAAGACAGGGATGCAGCCAAGTATTCATGGGGTCAGGGCATGAAGTCATGGAATGCCTTCTCACTTCCTTTGTGTGGGTCTTGAGTGTGTATGGCCAGTGGGGCTGCAGTCCTGTCCCTGAGCTTACAGGCTGAGGGTCACCGAAGCCCCAGGTCTTCCTGGGCCTTGGATTTCAGGGACTGAGAGCTGTTGGCTTAGGGCAACATGTACCTATCCTGCCACCGCTGGCCTTGATGCCATGTGCTGCCTCCAGCTGTCTCTCCAGTCTCCGAGCCTGCTGCAGGACATGGTGCAAACTCAAGGCCAGTGCATGTCTCATGTCCTTGATGGCAGCCTCCAGAAGCCCCTGTACTCTCAATGCTGGCCTCTGCTGGCACTGCCGGATCACTGCAATCACTTGCCTCTGGGCCACCAGCACATTGGCGTCCAGCAGGGCCTGTGACCCTCCCACTTGGGGCAGTGTCTGGCCCTCCTGTTGGGAAGCCCCCTGGATCCGAACTGTCTTCTTGCTCAGTGGCTCCACAAAGCTGTCACCAGGCAGCATGAGGTTCCCCGAGGCATCTCGAAGCCCTCCCAGTGCCAGCACCTGACCTGAAAGTGGGAACCCAAGAGGGTGAGGTGGGAAGAGGAAGCAAGAAGACGCAGGCAGATGAGGGATGAGGGAGAACCAGGGCCTGAGGGCAGAGTGAACAATGGGGATGTGGGATTGGAAGCTGTGGGTTGGGGGAGAATAAGTGGCGAGGGAGAAGCCAGAGGGATAGTACGGCAGTGACAGTAGGGGGAATGATGCCCTTTCTTGGTGGAAAACATCCATTTACTTTTACTGCAGAAAGAGCTCTGTTCTCTTTTTCTTCCCTGGGGCAGTGTGCTGGAGATGGGGGATGGGTGAGGGGTGCTGGAAGGAGAGGGAAGGTGGGGGTAAGAAGCAGAGTGAAAATGATGGGTGGAAAGAGGGGCTAGGGTGGAGTCTGCAGCCTGGACCAGAACAGGGAGGGTCTAGTGGGCTGAGAGCAGGGGATTGGGAAGCCAGGCCAGGCAGGGAGAAGTGGAAGGACTGCACTGAGGGCTGCCAAGAGACCTGTGTTTTCGTCCAACCCGACTCCCAGGATTGGCGAGATGCCTCCTGTGACTGGATCCTCCATGGGGCCCCCCAACTCTAGAGGGGCCAAGGTCTTGGTGAGGGGATTGCAGTATGTTCCTCCAAGAGTGAGCCACTGTCTTGTTTGAGGGTGCAGAGTCACAGCCAGCACGGGCACCTCGATGTCAGTAATGGGGTCTGTCATGAGAGCCCCCAGCTGTGATGTCCTTCTTTGCTGCAGGACAGGCAGGCGGGTGGATGGAGGAGAGCCTGTGGCAGGACAGGTTGGGTAGGGCACATAGGGGAGGATGGCAGCTTCCGATGTTCGGACATCACCTGGACAGAGAGGCAGGGAGACGCTGATGCTCTTGACACGCCAGCCTCCCGCCCTAGCCCTGCTGAGCAGGGGCAGAGAGCAGCCTTTTTTCATCCAGCAGCTCCCTCCAACATGGCGCTCTCAGCGGCAAGAATGTTAAAGTGGGGAACAGGGGGAGAAGGCGTTTACTGCTCTTCTGGTCACCGACCCCACTGTGCAAGGAGAGGGCCCTGCTTCCTGTGTTGTGCCCCGGGAGCTTCATTCCAGAGGGTCCCATTGAGCCCTGGGCTGGGCTGGGGCTACTTAGTGGTCAGGGTCTCACCAGAGCTGAAGTCAGTGGTGGGCACCAGAGTGGCTCCCTGCAGATCATACCCCAGATTCCCGGCCTCGGGCAGCACCCTCCCAGTGTCAGGGTGGACGAAGTAGCCGGCGGGTATGGACCCTGCGTGGCCGCTGGCTGGAAGCATTGCGCAGCCGGGGCCAGGAACCATTAACTTGGTGATGGGATTCACAGTGATGCAATCAGCGCCCCCTTCAGGGCCTGCTGAGGCTGCAGGAAAGAAAACGCCTGCTCAGCCTGAGGTCTGAGGCCACCAGGCAGGCTAGGGTCTCCCTTGGCTGGTGACTGGGAGGAGTTGGCAAGAAGCCCACCACAACCCCCATAGCAGAGCAGGGCATCTCAGTCTTCTGCTGAGTCTGGGACAGGACTCCACATTCAACATATGACACTGTGACATCGTCATATTGAAGGCCAGCAGTAGCTGGAAAAGCCTTGGGAGATAGTGGCGACAGCCTGTGGGGTGACCAGATGGGATTGGGGGAATTCCAGAACTCAGCATGCCCCTGGGGTTCCCAAGGGGATCTTTCTCCCACTCTTCCTTGCCGGGCAAGTCCAGCATGTTCCAGACTCGGGGTTTTGCATTCATCTGTCAAGCTTTTGATCTCAGGAACTGCTACCTTATACATAAAGCTATAGTTTGTGGTGGTTCTTTTGTTTCCTATGTTTTCCCATTTCTGAAGCTCCTTCTGTAACAGACACTTGCCCAAAGCACTGCACAGGAGGCCCCTCATAACCCTGGGGGTTTCCACTTTGTTTCGTTCTCCTCCTCCTTTCCTCTCCTGCAGAGTGTCTCGGAGATGAAACTCTCTGCCAGGCCAGGTTTCCCGGGGGCCCAGGCTGAGACTGAGCAGGGCTCACCTGGCCGCAGCAGCTCTGCTCCCGTGCCTGTGCCCAGGACACCCCAGGCCTTCAGGCGATGGCCCTCTTGCAGCAGGGCCCGGGACAGGTGGCCCAGCACCGCCTCCAGCTGGGGGATTTCCCTGCAGGGGTATGAGGGAGGGCTCACGAGGAGAGAAACGATTAGAGACTGGAAACGCACATTGGTGAGGACAGGTCCAGGACCCCGTGAAGCCACATTCATATCTTCCCTAGTGTAGATATAGCTAAGCCTGGCTCAGATTAACCACGTACACACCGTTCCGTGTTCTGCCCATGCTGGGAGGACTTCTCAGGCCTGGAGCCTGTCTGTGTCTTCAGCAGTCGCTGAGCTGCCATCAGTGCTGAGCAGAAAGAGGCCCACTGCTCCTGCCTGGCATGGAGGTCTTGGCGAAGGAGCTTCAGTTGATGATTAAGGCATGCTGCATACTCGCCTGCCAGGTGTTCCCTTCGCCTGG